>NC_073408.1:17994530-18594530 GCF_028641065.1 Leucoraja erinaceus
CTGATATTTACAACCCATCTGGACCTTCTCTCAGCCCACTGTGTGCTACTCCATCAGTATATCCTTTCCTCCCTCGTGTACCTCTTTAGAAGCCCCTTAAATGCACATGTCGATTTGCATCCACAGCTCTCTGTGGCAGCACATACCCTTTTGCAATAATTCTCTCAGTGAGGAATTTTCACCCCAAATTCCCTTTTGTATTTCCAGGTTACAATCTTATACTTGGAGCCCCAGTTCCTGCTTTTCTCATATCTAGAAATATCTTTATTTCTACACTATATGACCCTAAAACCATTACCCGTGAACTTTCCTTTACACAAAAAGAACCCATATTACGCGATATTCTCATTTTTTCAGCCATTGAACCCATGATTTGTTGATGACCATGTACACGTTGTACTAAATGATGGTTCATCTGCACTCCCAGATGTCTCTGCCCATTTATTTAACCATGGGCAGAGACATTTTAACCATTTTCAGGAGGTCTACATGCTCTCTTTATGTATCCTAAAAAGTATTAACCTCTCACTTGTCTGTATTGAAATTACTTTTCCAATTAAATTAATTTTTATGTTTACTGATGTACTTTGTTACTGTCCTTTTCATTAACCAAATCCTTCTCATTGATTGTACTTCCAATTCCAAAGGCCAAATTGTTTACACAAAATGGTGAATTTTATATTTGTAATTTATGGAACCCCACTTCCTACTATTTGCTAGTTTGAGTAACTATCTTGCATTTACTCAGTTTTTTTCCCCATTTTCTATTTTAAAAAACTGATCTTAGTGGTGAAACTACAATACAGATGGTTAACAAAAACTCTTCAAGTATCGAGATATATAATATATTAGATCTGACATATATTAGATCATATAAATGCATATGTATATGTATATATATGTTTTCTGTTTCCACACTGTATCTATAAACTAAACTAAGCTAAACTAAACACACATGGAGACAGAAGGAAGTGCAGATGTTGGAATCATGAGTGGAACACAAAGTGCTGGAGTAACTCAGTGGGTCAGGCAGCATCTCTGGAAGTCATGGATCCATGTTCAACGGTGATGCTGCCTGATCCGCAGAGTTACTCTAGCACCTTGCGTTCCACTATAATCACACAACTCAGCCCTGGAGGTGAAAGCAAAAGGATTAATTTAAATGTGCAATCATTTTGTCTTGGAGAATAGTAGATTAGCAAAGCATTAATTCAGAAGTGTAAATTATGCTGTAACAGATGCAGGGTTCGGAAGCACATTTTAATTTCATAGCAGTGGGACAAAAAAGTCCACAAATGTACTCCAAAAGTAAACTCGAATTAGCCACCTGTGCTGCCCAAGAAAATCCTGAGATTACCTGGATGTCTGTTAGAGCTAGCTCCAACTGTAGTTAAAATGTGCTCGTCCCAAATGTGCTCGTACCAATCAGTACATTTTAGTCCACAAAACTAATGTTTTATCAGCGTTCATTTTTTTTTTTTTTTTTTTTAATGATGTATGTGGCTGAGTGATATTTTGGCAATCTCGGTCTTATCCCTAGAATTTAGTTTTCTGCCAAGTTGGAACATGGCTGGCGAGATAAGAACGGGACAAAGCGTGGGATTATCTCGTTTTGCAATTTGCTTTCCCAGTATCAATAGCAATGAGCAATAAATACGACATGAATAATGCAGAAACTCATTGGAAATGTCACTAAGTAATGTTTCAGCATTAAAGATACAGAACAAGTGTGCAACCACTGAGTGCCTGCATAAAATTTGCAATCTAAAAATTCAGACTGAACAGATGGAGTCCTGTGCAGAACAGATATTTCACAGCCTCACACTATATTAAAATCCACTAAAATAGATTTAGAATGGGTGTCAGAAGAAGAAAATGTGACACCACTATGTGAATGAAAAAGCATTTCATTTCACCTGGAACGTTTCATACTCTCGCAAAGAAATTTGGAAGCAACATTACAGTTGCACAAATGCACTGGCGAGGCTGCATATGGAGCATTCTGTTCAGTTTTGATCTTCCTGCTAGACGAAGGATGTCGTTAAGGTGGAAAGAAGTGCAGAGAAGATTAACGAGGATATTGCAAGGTGTCAAAGGTCTGAGCTATAGGGGGAGATTGAGCAGACAAGGACTTTATTCCTTGGAGCGCAATAGGTTGAAGAGTGATCTAATCGAGGTATACAAAATCAAGAGGGAAATAGGTAGGGCAAATGCACAGTCTTTTCCCAAAGTTGGGGGATCAGGAACCAGAGAACTTAGATTTCAGATGAGAGGGGAAAAGTTTAATAGGAACTCGAGGGGCAACTTTTTTTACTCTGGGTAGTGGGTAAGCTGCCAGAGGAGGAAGTCGAGGGAAGAACTATAACAAAAGTGAATAGATATTTTGACAGGTACATGGATAGGAAATGTATAGAAGGATACGGGGTAAATGTGGGCAGGTGAGACTAGCATAAATGGGGCATCTTGGTCCACTAGAGCAAGTTGGGCCAACTTGCCTGTTTATATACTGTGTGATCCTGAGTCTAAGCAGTGGATTATTTCTGAAATTGTCCGCAAGCAAGCACAGGGAATAAATTACACAATCTCTCCCACAAACAATAGTCGGGTGTTGTCAGCTTGTGGCTTACATTGAAATGTCTTAACATTTGTGGAGTATTATGGGCGGCATTGAGGGGCAGCGGTAGAGTTGCTGCCTTGCAGCGCCAGACATCCGGGTCCCGGGCTCGATCCTGACTGCGTGTGCCTGTCTGTACGGAGTTTATACGCGACCTGCGTGGGTTTCTCGAACACTCCAAAGACATGCAGGTTTGTAGTTTAATTGGCCTGGTATAAAAAATGTAAATTGTCCTAATTAGGATTGTGTTAATGTGCGGGGGATGGCTGGTTGGTGAGGACTCAGTGGGACGAAAGGCCAGTTTCCACGCTGTATCTCTCAACTAATTTAATTTGTAGAAGATGTATACCTCTTTGAATTGTCCTGAGGTATCGTTTTACCATCAAGTTTTTGTTTACACAAGAAATTTGAAGAATTAACAACATTCTTAGAGAGGTTGGTGCAACTGTAAAAGTCAGAAAGTGATAAGGGCCGGTCCCACTTGGGCGTCATTTGCACCTCATTTACGCGTCACGACACACGTGTCCTGATGCTCGCATGGTGCGTGGTGACGTAGGTAGGGTCGCACACGGTGCCCCAGGATTTTGGGATGTACAAAATGTTTGCGCGCCATCTGGGTGACGCGCAAATGACGCCCAAGTGGGACAGGTCCTTTAGTAATAAAGAAGCCAATCTGTTGCCCATCAATGAGAAAATGCAGATGATTTAATCATTGACACTGGGCTCTGCACAGTCTAAAGAGGAAATGTTCAAAAAGGGTTCATCAAGCTTGCTAGGGTGGGGTGTTCCAGAGAAGGAGGTTGCTGTTCATATACACTAACTTGACTTATGTTCCTGAATTGGGGAAGGCTACTTTTCCCAATCCTTGTTTCCATTTGGTATCTCCCCACAAAAAGGGTTGAGTAATTCAGCGGGTCAGGCAGCAGCCCTGGAGAACATGGACAGATGGCACTTTGGGTTGGATAATAGTTTCCATTCTTCTTCATGGTGTAAGGGCACTGTAACTATCCCATGGATAGAATATGGGGTGGTTACAGATAGCAGAGAATATGTAACAATTCCAAACACATAGGGAAAAAGTATTGGAAAACTAATGGGACTAAGGCCAGACGAGTCGCCAGGACCCACTTGTCTACATCCAAGCAAATGGCAGCAGAGAAACGAGACTACAGTTGAACTTCTTCATGTTACTGAGTTTTAAGAGGGTGCAAGTAGATTAGAGACGGCAAATGTGACTCACGTTCAGAAGGGACGAGACAAAAGCAAGAAACCATAGGTCAGCTAGCTAAAGATCAATCATGTTGCTGGTAACATGCTGGAGTCTATAATCAAGTAAGAAATAGCAGGTCATTTAAAGCTAATGCAATCAAACCACTTCTGGGACAGTGCTGAACGAAGGGACACAATTACAAGGCAGACTAATTTAAAATGCATGATGAATCGCTTGAACTCTCCACCACAGAGAGTGTGGAATCTAAATTAGTTGGAGTCATGTAGCATGGAAACAGGTCACTTGGCCCAACATGCCCATGCCGACCAAAATGCCCCATTTGCCCTAGTCCCACCTGCCCTTCTTTGGCACCATATCACTCTAAACGTTTCCTATCCAGATACCTGTCCAAATGTCTTTTAAACTCTGTTATATTACCTGCTTCAACTTCCTTCTCTCACAGTTCATTCAATATACCCACCACCCCGTGTGAAAAAGTTCCTATCCCTAACGTTCAGGTTCCTAGTGTATAGTTCCACTTTCACCTTAAACCTATGTCCATGGTCCTTGATTCCACTATTCTGGGTAAAACACTGGGCATTCCCCTCTTGATCTTATGCACCTCTATAAGGTCACCCCTCATCCTCCTTTGCTCCAAGGAATAATGCCCTAATCTGGCCAACCTCTCCCTATAGCTCAGACCCTTAAGTCATGGCAGCATCCTTATAATAATTATATTAGTATTGTCAGATACACAAGGTGCAATGAAATTCCATGTTCACATGAAGTTCCTAGAGAGAACTATATATGTGCAGTAATGTTAAATAAGAGTGTAAAACATATCTCTGGACTTCTCCGAGGCCTGAGGAAGTAAAATCCCATGGGCAGATGGGACTAGGACTGATGTACTTTCTTACTTACCACAGAGTGTGTAGAGACAAGGTTGGGTTACCTGGCGCAGCAGGAGAGTTGCTGCCATATAGCACTTGCAACGCCAGAGACCCGGGTTCGATCCCGACTACGGGTGCTGTCTGTACGGAGTTTGTACATTCTCCTTATGACCGCGTGGGTTTACTCCGAGATCTGTGGTTTCCTCCCACACTCCAAAGACGTACAGATTTGTAGGTTAATTGGTTTGGTATAAGTGTAAATTGTCCTTGGAGTGTGTAGGATAGCGTTAATATGTGGGGATTAACACACGGATCGCTGGTCGGTATGAATTCGGTAGGCCGAAGGGCCTATTTCCACGCTGTATCTCTAAACCACACACTGTATTTCTAAACTAAACTAACATGGATGCCGAGGAGCTTGAAGCTGTTGCCCATCCTTACAGCTGCTCAGTTGATGGTTGTGTTCTGCCCCTTGCTGCCGAAGGTCAACAACCAACTCTTCTCGGTTATTCACCCGACACTAGGTTCTTGATTTATTTTCTGTACTTTGTCCCATTGTTGTAGTACTTCTATCTGACAACAATGATATCACAGGCCATCTTAAATCAAGGCGGCTTTGTGTTTGGCCACACTGTTGTAGGCATCCCGGGAATATAGTAACACACAAACCCGAGGGGCACCAGTGGTGAGGGTCAGAGCAGGAGGGAAATATTATTCCCAATGCTCTGTAAGTCAGGAAGTCCAGAAGCTAGTTGCAGATGGAAATCCCAAGGCCAAGGTCAGGGGTTTAGGCATGAGCCTATTCAATATTTTGCTATTGAAGGCATGTAGTCTACTAAGTCATGAGTTGTAATCGACAAACGGCATTCTGTTCTGACTTGGGGGTGGGGGTTCAGGTAGTCCAGGGTTGAATGTAATGCTAAAAAGATCGTGTACATCATAGACCAATTTTTCCTGAATGGCAATAACAGGGACCGGCCAGACCACACAAGAAACTGAAGAAGCTGGATTGCTGCACAAAGAGTTAGAGCACTCAGCGGATCAGGAGGCATCTGTGGAGGGAATGGATGAGTGACATTTTGGGTCAGGATCCAATTTTAGATTGTCCGGAAGACTGACACATATGTGGACCATTACCAATCTTTCAAAGCACTTCATTATGGTGGAGGTTAGAGCTACCGGGTGGTCATCATTGACAGGTCACTTTACTTTTCTTGGTGACTGGAATGATGGAAGTTTCCTTGAAGCCTAAGGAGACAGATGATTGTTAAAGTGAGAGGTTGAAGGGTGTCGGTGAAGACTGTGGCCAGTTGATGAATGAATGATTTCGGAACCACACCAAGGACTCTACCTGGGCCAGCCACTTTCTGAGAGTTTATGCACATGAGAGCAGATCTGATTTCTTCCACCATGATGAATGGAACAGTGCCAACAATGGGTGGGGGTGGGGGGGACTTGTCAAGTTGGAGCTTTGTTTAGCTGTTCAAAATGGCCACAAAATACATTAAGCTCATCTGGAAGAGATGCAATATTGCTGGAGATTTACCCAATATTGAACTTTTGGGTATTCCTATCCCTCGGTATATGGATGACACTTGGGTAATGGGCATTCAGGTATTCGGGCATTTAGAACGGAAGTAGAATTACATTTTGTTATGGTCAAGGAATTGAAGGCTGCATGGAATTGTCAGAGGACTTGTGAGTCAGAGCTGCCATGATTATATTGAATGGTTGAACAAGCATGAGGGGCCGAGTGGCCTGCTCCTGTTCCTATTTTCTCATGCACTGCACAACTGCCTGATTCCACCAACATAGACACAGTTAGCCACTCTGTTCCCATGAGATGACTCCATTCCCTGTGAAGAGAGGCTGTTGACGTCTCTAAGGAGGAAACACAGTCATTGTCACATAACTCCAGGAGATAACAGCAAAGTCTCCCCGATTTTTCAGACCACAATTTCCTAATCTTTGACCTTAGTAATTTTTTCCATCCAGCTCGTTCAATGTTAAATAAGCTTAAAAACACTATTCATCTTACTGCACTGTAGATAAAAAATATTTTCACCATCTTTCCACCCATTCCTTTCCTCCTATATCATCACCCATGTTATGACAAATGGCTTACTACGTGGGTTATGTGCTTCACCCAATCTGCATATATACAGTGCCCTCAACATGGTACAACAATGAGAACACAGCTTGTTCAATGACCTGAGATATTTGACGGCTGAGTAGCCAAGCCAAACCTAGAACTGAAAGTCGCACACAAAGCACACAAGTGAATGCAAGTTGCCCACAGTCTCCGTCCACATTCAGCTACCAGGTAAAAAAAAAGTGTGTGGCAGGAACACCTGCCAACTTTCAAGGGTCTCCAACTTCCTCAGCCTGCTATGTAATGGGCCAAAAACCACAATAAGATGAAAGTTTCAATAGTTGGAGAATCTGTTGAAGACTGGGCAGTATACAATTGCATTGCATTGTAGTAGATCACTTAAGATGTTCGGGAAAGACTTCAGACCAAAATGTTCCATGTAGAAATTAAACGCTGAGGATTGCTGTTTGTGCTCTCTTGAAAATATGAAGCAACTTTGCATTATGTTCACAAAGAATTCCAGGTTCTTTCTAAATTCTAGATATCACCTTTTAGGTAACACAACAGTATTTAAAAGACACTTAGACAGATGCATGAATAGGAAACGCTTAGAGGGATATGGGCCAAAGGTACGCGAATAAGACTAGCTTGGATGGAGAATCTTGGTCGGCATGGGCCAAAGGGCCTGCATCTGTGCCGTATGACTCAATGACTAATTCCAAGTTACAAATTTACTAAAGTTGGTTTAAACTGCCAATTATTTGCTTAACAATTAAAATGGAGGTTGATAAAATTGGCTGCAAATAGTATTGTAGCATTGGTCAATGTCAGAAAAAGGTTAAAATGCTGTCTTAAAATGGTCCATTAGTGGACGTTTTTCTGATCAGTAATTTAAATTAATTAGAAGCTGCAATCTACATAGGAAACACTTTGCTCAATTCAATGCAGTTTAAATCAATCCCTTCTAAAGCCTTTTACTGGAACAATGTTAATTGAACATGACACCAAGACCATCACTTATCAACCTGCACAAAATCCATATCCCAATATTCCCCACAAATTCATGTGCCTATCTAAAAGTCTTTTAAATGCCACTAACATATCTGCTTCAACCACCATTCCCGGCAGCAGGTTCCCGGCACTCACCACCCTCTGCATATAAAACTTTCCCCGCACATCTCTTTTAAACTTTGCCCCTCTCACCTTAAAGCTATGCCCTTTAGTATTTGATCTTTCCAATCTGGAAAAAAGGTTCTGACTGTCTATGTGTGTAGGAAGGAACTGCAGATGCTGGTTTAAATCGAATACAAAAAGCTGGAATAACTCAATGGGACAGGCAGCATCTCTAGAGAGAAGGAATGATGATTCAGGTCGAGACCCTCAGTCTGTTTGGAAGGGTCTCGACCAGAAATATCACCCATTTCTTCTCTCCAGAGAAGCTGCCTGTCCTGCTGAATTACTCGAGCTTTGGCCCCACAGCAGAAACGTCCACGTCGCGGGTCTGGAAACTGTTAGTATCCTGAACTAATTCTGCTACCACCATCATCTATTGCAACAAGTGATGGCTCCCACTGATTGTCGCTGGAAGCTTGCGTCCTTTTCAGGATGGACGATGACAGCGAGGTCAACATTTGTAACAAGATAGATGGACACGAAAAGAAGAAGACTCCAGCTTTTAGTGTCCATCTTCTGACTGTCTACCCTATCTATGCCTCTCATCATTTTATATACATCCATCAGGTTTCTCCTCAAACTTTGGCGTTCCAAGTAAAACAATCCGTCAGTCCAACCTCTCCTTGTAGCTAAACCCTTCTAAATCCAGGGAGCATTGTGGTAAACTTCCTCTGCACCCTTTCCAAAGCCTCCACAACCTTCATGCAATGGAGCTACCAGAACTCACAACAATACTCCAAATGCAAACAAACAAAAATCCTGTAAAGCAGCATCATGACTCCATATCAATACATTAGTCCCACCCCACACCCATTCGCTCTCAGATGGCCATCTGTACTGGGGGCAATTTTCTGTTGCCTACTGAGTTATTAACATGTCTTTTGGCTGTATCTGGAAACTTGAGCATCAAAGGAAGCACATGCTGTCACATGAAAATTAAACACAGACAGCACCAGGGTTCGCAATGCACAACCCTCTGTTCCACTGTGGGACACACATAGTCGCAATCTCATAGAGTGGCTTTGCAGCAGGGCTGATCTTACATTCACTCACACCTTCACAGTAGCAAGGATAGAGATCCAGCTCCTCATCTTTAAACTATTTTGAACAGCGGTCCAGAGAGCACTAGAGAGTATAACACAATTACAGACCTCCTTGAGGTTATTCATTGCTGGATACAATAGAACTCCATTAATTTACTATCTGATTGCGCTGGGATTCTCATGATTCAGCACAAGGGTTGTTCAGAAACGCTGATGGCTCGCTGCTTGATGTATCCTGCACTTATTCTAAACTCACCAGGGCCTGTTTCCCACACTCTGCTTAAAGCCATTAACTCACAGAAATATTTGTTATAGTACGGTGCAACATCGGAAAAAAAGCAAACTGAAAATGCTTTGCGGTATATTAACCCAAGTAACATCTGATAATTCAGAAAATCTGGCACCAAATTCATGAAGGTGCTAGATTATTGGTAGTTTACAGTGTATCAACACAAATAAAACATATCAAGAGTCAAGAGTGTTTTATTGTCATGTGTCCCAGATGGAACAATGAAATTCTTACTTGCTGCAGCACAACCGAATATGTAATCATAATAAATAATATAACAAAAACTCAGAAAAAACCACAAACAATAACAGTGCAATAATAATAATAATAATACTCTATTGGAGTTCATAGCTTATGAGGTTGTAGTGTTTAATAGCCTGATGGCTGTAGGAAAGAAGCTGTTCCTGAACCTGGACGTTACAGTTCTCAGGCTCCTGTACCTTCTTCCCGATGGCAGGGATGATATGAGTGTGTGGCCAGGATCGTGTGGGTCTTTGATGATGCTGCCAGCCTTTTTGGGGCAGCGACTATGATGGATCCCTGCGATGGTGGGGAAGTCGGAGCCGGTGATGGCCTGGGCAGTGTTTACAACTTTTTGCAGTCTTTTCCGCTCCTGGACGTTCAAGTTGCCGAACCAGGACACGATACAACCAGTCAGTATGCTCCCTACTGTGCGTCTGTAGAAGTTCAAGAGAATCCTCTTTGACATACCGAATCTCCGTAATCTTCTCAGGAAGTAGAGGCGCTGATGTGCTTTCTTCGTGATTGCATCAGTGTGCTGGCTCCAGGAAAGATCTTCGGAAAAATGCACACCCAGGAATTTGAAGTTTTCCTATATCACGAGACATATCAAGAGACTCCCAATCCTTGTATCATCCTAATTCCAGATTTCATCAGAATTTGTTATACGATTCTCTTTTAATCCCACTGGGTTTGCTTTCATTCCACGTTTATAGGTTAATTCCCAGATGAACCATCGGTACACTACAGCAGCTTCCTGAAGAGGGTCTATCACGGTCACATGCTTGTAATTGGAACTCTCAGCGGCAGTTTAAATTTTGAATGACCGGAGTCAATAATTAATTTCAATAAATGAGCATCATGAATTATGAGGCAAAGTGCGATTAGATTTCTGATCTGTCAGAATGCAAAGAAGTAATGGAACAGATGAGAGGATGACTGCTCCAAACTCATGACTATTGTGCTTATGGGAAGCATTTTATTAAGTAATTGATCAGCTTGGTTGAGGGAACATGGCATAATTATGTCTGTCTGCCACTATCTTTACGTATAAACTAATGTAGAATAATGGTCTTGTTTTATAGGAAATTTGATATTGCTGCCACAAGAATTAGTAGCCTTCCATTTTTTTGTTTCCTTATCAAATTGTCAGATGAGCATTGAAATAACTATGAAATATACAACATACTCAGCTATTTCAATGTATTAGCTCCCCATTTCCAAAAAAACCCTAATCACTGTGAGATTGCTACATTCGCTTTCATGTAGCAATTGTGCCTCAACTTCAGATGTCCAAGTGAGTGCCTAGGTGCCCACATGAAGGAAAGGGGTAAAATAAAATAAAAAACACACACACATTTGAGGAATCATACAGGAGCTGGTTTCACCCTGGATTAATTCAGAGTAGATTGTGAATTGTTTTAGAAAGACTACGTTAACTTTCAGGCAAAAGGGGTTAAAGGTGATGTGCAGGACAAGTTGTTTTTACTCAGAGGGTGGTGATGAATGCGCTGCCGGAGGTGGTAATGGAAAAATATATGACAGTGACATTTAAGAAGCTTTTAGATGGGCACATGGAAATGCAGGGAATAAATGGGGTCAACCAGATGAGATTAGTTTAGTTTGGCATCACATTTAGCACAGATACTGTGGGCTGACGGACCTGCCTGTGCTGTACTTCCATGTGTTCCAAAAATGCAGCATGATAAAGAGGCATATTTACCACATATTTTTTACATATTCTCTTAATTCAACTCATTCTGGTAGCTTCATTGGAAACAGTATTACCTGGATCATTGGCCAGGCAATGCGAGGGGGTTATTCCCCAGCTATTAGAGAGCACTTTCCCAGCTATCAGCTTCAAACTGGCTTTGATGCGCAGTTATGCACTGACACCCATCCTGTGGTGTGGGAGATTGAAACCTTCACATGGTCCACCCTGTTTTCACTAATGCAATCAACCGGGTGTGCACAATCAAATAAGATCAAATAGAACAAGTTGACCTACAACTTTAGGCTGTGCACGCCATACGCAAGAAGAAGAAAACCCACCCTGCATTTTCTTAAATGTTGATATCAAATTCAACTCAGTGGCAATGTTGGAGTACAATATCCTATATCTCTGGGTTGGGTTGAGTATTCTTATTATGCATTCTCAGGGCCACTTCCCATTTTAAATCATACTATAGATTATTTTTGAGCTGAGAATTTTCTGAATTTGAACTTCCCTTGCCAGCCCCCCCACACCCTCTTATTAGTCAAGTAGAAGTCAAAAGGGGATACTATCAAAGCAAAGAGTTAACCTTATTAACATTGCAAGGAGAATGAGTGTTAGAGCCTTCAGATTCAAATGAGTCATCAACATCACATTAACTTGATGAGAATCTCATCACCATCCATCTGGTTACCACAAAAGACAATTAACCTACAAACCCACATGTCTTTGGGTTGTGGGAGGAAACAGGAACACCCGGAGGAAACCCATGCGGGAGGTTTCTTTCCTAGCGTTTACAACATAGCTTTTATTTCTCTTTCCTTCTTTATATTTTTTCTTCCATTCGGATAGACTTACTGCAATGAAGTACATGGGCCACAGGATGCAGCACAGTGGTACAGCAGCAGAGTTGCTGCCTTGTAGCGCCAGAGACCTGGGTTCAATCTTGACTATGGGTGCTGTCCTTTATGAAGTTTGTCTGTTCTCTCTATGATCACGTGGGTTTTCTCCTGGTGCTCCAGTTTCCTTCCGCATTCCAAAACCGTGCAGGTCAGTAGGTTAATTGGCTTCTGTAAATTGACCCTGGTGTGCAGGACAGAACTAGTGTTTGGGTGATTGCTGGTAGGCGGGGACCCAAGGGGCTGAGGGGCCTGTTTCTACACCGTATCTCTAAAATAAAAAATCAAACATTGCAGGCTCTCTTGCCCCATTTGCAGCTTTCCTTCCTACATAACAGTAGACAAACAGTGCAGGGACACAAATTGACCTTCTGAGCCTTTTATAGCTATTTCCCCAACATCCACATCCTTGCACAATACAATAGGACATCAGGGGATGGGCAATCTGGAGCAGGAACTCTGATAGTTTTGCTCTCTTCATATACAGCTGATTGGACCTCATCCAGATGTCTTTGGAAGCTAACCAATCTCAAGGTACTGGCCAGCATCATTTGTCACAGTTGCCTAGCTTTCTTTTTTTCCCCAGACGCCTATGTATTTGGAAGATGATGTAAAACAAAATTATACATCATGCTCATATTATTTATATGGCAAATAGATACACCTTTCTACATGGAGTCCAACACTGTACATTATGGGAAAATGATATGTATCTTATGAATCTCCACCACATGTTCCATTCCCATTGAAAATGATGCAGAGTTATAGATGGAGAGAGTCATCGATGGAGACAAGCCTTACGGCCATCAAACCCACAACATCAATCATGCATTGTATTCTATTCTCCTCACATTCTCATTAACTCCCCACAGAATATACCACTCATCAGCACATTCGAGGCAATTTACAGAGGCCAATTAACCTACAAACCCACACATCTCTGGAATGGTCCATGGCAATTTCCTCCGTCTTTGGGAGGAAACCGGTGCACCCGAGCAAACACATGCGGTCACAGGAGGTAATTACAGACTCAACGTTTGGTTACATGGGGCAGGACGTCTAGAAATAATTACCCCTCACTCTCAGGCCGAGTTAAGCATTAAATTAAGGTATGTAGATACAATTTGTGAGCTTTGTCCAAAATTTATTAGAGACATAAGAGATTATAGATGATGAATCGTGAAGAAAAAAAAAATATGGAGGAATGAATAAAAGGTGGTGCAACGGGAGAGTTGCTGCCTTACAGCACCTTCAGTGCCAGAGACCCGGGTTCAATCCAGACTACGGGTGCTGTCTGTACGCAGTTTGGTACGTTCTCCCCGTGACCACGTGGGTTTTCTCCAAGATCTTCTGTTTCCTCCCACATTCCAAAGATGTACAGGTTTGGAGGTTAATTGGCTTTGTATAAATGCAAATTGTCCCTAGTGTGTGTCGGATAGTATTAATATGCGGGGACACTGGTTGGCGCAGACTCGGTAGGCTGGAGAACGTGTTTCCATGCTGTATCTCTAAACTAAACCAAAATACTAAACGAAAAAGGGTCTATTAATCTCCTATTATTAGTTGGCTTGAAATAGTTGATTAATTTTGAAAAAGTTTGGAATTGTTTTAGGCATGCCATATTCTTAACCTCTTTGGGTTCTGGAGAATTTCTCCTCCGGCTGTTGGTTTAACCTAACTAGTACCCTCAGAAGAATGAAGGGCATATCATGACTGGCTTACATTTCATGTATTACTGACTGGGCTGAGTAATTTCACACATTTGAGGATATATTAGTCAAAATTATTTGCTGGGGGGGGTTTCATCTAAGAAGAGGCAGTAATGGAAGTGGCCAATTGAAAAAAAAATGTAAAACCCATTTGTTGCCCAATGGATTGCCTGGCTAACGAGTTTACGTTGGCTTCAGAGATACAGCATGGAAGCAGGCCCTTCGGCCCATTGAGTTTGTGCCAACCATCAATTGCCCATTCATACTGGCTCTATGTTATCCCACTTTGTCATCCCCTTCCTGCACATTAAGAACAATTTGTAGAGGCAAACCTACAAGGCTTGAAGATGTGGGAAGAAATTGGAGCCCCCCAATTGAATTGAAACCCACACAGTCACAGGAAGAACGTTCAACCTCCACAAAGACAGCACCCCAGGTCAGGATCGAACCCTGGTTTCTGCCGCTGTGAGACAGTAGCTCTACCAGCTGCACCACTATGGTTCTGGGGAGGATGGGGAATCTTAATGTAGAATTTTCAAGAGGTTTCATATTTGGATGATGATTGGATTGAAGTATGTTTGGCCTTACCCTTCAAGCATGGCCTAGATTTGGGTTGGGAGATGTAGTGCCAAGTCATGGACTGAATGGCCTGATTTTGGGCGCTACTGTTCTAAGTCACTGTACATGTATCCAAAAATTCAGATTATTAAACCTGTGGCGCACACTTGAAGGTGATTGATGGCAGCTAAGAAATGACGATGAAATTGGATATGGACATAAAGTCAAGGGGAAATAATTGAAGGCGATTTGGTTTGGGTGGGGGTAGAGGGGGGGAGATTTTCCGCACTGACGGTGCTGGGTATCTGGAACAAGCTTCTGGAGGAGGTGCTGGAGGTAGCTACAATCAAAATATTCAAAGGATTTCAGGCAGGTGCATGGATAGGAAAGAAAGAAACACAATCAGCCCAATACAGGAACATGGGACCATCTTGGTCAACATGTAAGAATCGGGCCATAGGGTCTATTCCTGGGCTGTACGAACTCTGTGACTCCATGAAACGTTGTTAGCCTCAGTAATGGTGACTGGATTGTTATAAAATCTCTGTAAGTTCACATGTTCTTGCCATAGGAAACTTGCAATCTTTCGCTGAATTCCCTCGATGTGATTTCAGAGCCACTAGTTCCTAATTACTCTCCAAAGGCCCTGGGATTCAATTGAAAATGAACAATAAAAGCTTTGTGGCCACACCCGTGTCCCGTGAATGAATAATTCAATAATGGAGCTTGAATTGCTGTTCAGGGCTTAGATTAGATTAATAACCATGCTCATCACATTGTCCACGTTGCACTTTAGTCATGATAGCTACTCTATCTTGTATAATGACTTTGCTTAATGTAACAGGAGTAGACACTTTCTCCACAACTGAAGGCATTTCATTTCTCATTTCAGATCTGTATTAGACTCCTGCATTATCTTTTCCTTTTGTGCCGCGTAACGGATATTGTTACTTGTCCGAGCACTGATCTGGAAGCATTCCCAGAGTTGGTTAAGAATTGCTTCAGCAGGTTTATGATTCCTTAGGAAGGGGTCAAGTCAGACTATGCTCCACATAAAGTCGGTTGGAGAGGGGGAGGATGGAATAGTTACGTGCTACAATTAGTTTAGTTTCTGCCTCACAGCTCCAGTGACTCAATGTTGAATAGGAATATTCTCCCTGTGATATTGTGCATTTCACTCAGGTGCTGCAGTGTCCACCTACATCCCAAACATGTGCAAGTTGGCAGGTGAATTGGCTACTGTAAAAATGCTCCTAGTATGTGGAATCTGGGATGCGGCGGGAAGGGAGATGGGAAGGGAGGAAGGTAACTCCACTCCTTCACACCCCCACCCCCCCTGGCCGTGCTTCGCAGGCCCCCACTATTCTCTGTATAAAAAAACAATTCAAATTACTTCATAATTATGTTGTTGGTACAAAATGTAACTTTGCTATTTTGTTTCTGTATAATGCAAAGTATTGGTGAAATTAAAAATACATAATGATTGAGCTATCAGAAAAATATTCAAAATCTCACATGGCACTGTTTAGAATCAAATTTATTGCAACTGTTTTGTCTATAGAGTGAAATGATATAAATGTGGTACAATGTCCCCTGGGTTTCTGTGATGTAAACACTGGTCCGTGGAGGGTTAATGGAGGGGGCGGTCTCTCCTTCTAATGTCACTTTATATACAGTAATGTTATTTTTGTTTCCTTTCTCTTCAGTGAGATGCCGCCCCACTGCCCCAGGGTCGTGAGAAAAACAGTGGGCAAGTTTCCCAACAGTAACACAGATCACGTCAGCACTAAAAGCAAACATACCAGTGTCAAACATACCATACCAGTAAGTTTCCATAATCCGTCACAAGTAAGTCGTGGAGACACACACACACACAAACATAGTTGTCCCCAACTTCAGCCATCCTCAGACACATAGCCTCAGGAATATTTCTGCAAGCACTCACATTGTGGAAAAATAAATTAAAATACCAGCTCATAATCACATCTTTAGCAGGTTTTCGAAATACGGCTCGGAAACAGGCCCTTCAGCCCATCGAGTCCACGCTGACCAGCAATCAGCCTGATCATTAACACTGTCCTTTACACTAGGGACAATTTACAATTTTACTGAAGCCAAATTAACCTACACACCTGTACCTCTTTGGAGTGTGGGAGGAAACCGGAGCACCCGGAGATAACCCTCACGGTCACAAACTCCATACAGACAAGCACCCGTAGAGAGGATTGAACCACTGTGTCAGCCCAGTGAAATAATAGTCATCTAGAAGATGGACAATTAGAAATAAAAAGATCTTGTGAAGGCAAAGGACGTGGCCGAGATACTAAATGACCACTTTCCATCTATCTTCATCAGAAGTTAACACTGATGAAGCATTAGGGAAAGGGAAAGGCAGTGCCATTATCCGGCAGAATGTAAATAGACACCATGTGCTGGGGCCAAAGTGTTGTATAATGCAGAAACAGACCATTCGGCCTGCTATGTTGTGCTATCCTTTTACCTAGGTATACCAAACACGGAAAGTAGAGAAGCACGCAGCCCAAATGGGAAGCATCCCCGTTTACTGAGAGAAGTATCTGTTCATCTTTTGGAAACTCCAAACATGATTTTTCAATTTTAGATATAGGAGGAAAGAGGATAGAATTCACCCCTCATTCAAGAAAAGAGCAAGGGATGAACCCAACCTGCACAGGACACTCGGCCTAACCTGTGGAGTATCGGATTTACAGAATAATTGCAGCTGGAAACTGAGATATAACAAGTTAAAGTCAGCACAAACGTTTTAAAGAGATATGTCGAAGCAAGAATAGATGCAAAAAACTGGAGTAACTCAGCGGGTCAGACAGCATAATTGGAGGACATGGATGGAGATGAAAATGAAGTATTGCGAGTATTTCCATATTCTATACGAGTCCGAAGAAGGGTCTCAACCCGATACGTCACCCATTCCTTCTCTCCAGGGATGCTGCCTGTCCCACTGAGTTACTCCAGCATTTAGTGTCTATATTCAATGTAAACCAGCATCTGCAGTTCCTTCCTACACTTTTCATATTTCACAATTGGTATTGAGGGTGTGCCCTAAGTTTTGGGATATGAATTCGAACTAGGGACTGCTCTTTT
Source organism: Leucoraja erinaceus (assembly GCF_028641065.1). Taxonomy (NCBI): domain Eukaryota; kingdom Metazoa; phylum Chordata; class Chondrichthyes; order Rajiformes; family Rajidae; genus Leucoraja; species Leucoraja erinaceus. The sequence goes on from NC_073408.1 coordinate 18,012,082, forward strand.
CCAGCGGCGTGGACCCAGACATACTCCAGGTTACTGGTGCATGTTTTATATAAAGTGTATCCCACTCATTTTCACATCCAAAGCAGAATAGGTGCCAGAATGTCTGGTCTAAATCAGGATGGTGGGTGATAACTTTAATCTCTGAGCTACAGAAATATTCCGGCAAAGATCATTTCCTGACTGTGGAAACAAAGGAACACAATGGAAGCTTGAACTGCTGTGAGGAAATGCGCTGGACAATGAGCTCAGCGGGGAAGCACCGAGCAAGCACAAAGCTTGGACGTGGAAAGGGATGTAGCAAGAGTTCTTCTTCTGGACACTACCTTGTGGGTTTGAACTGTGTGTTGGACTTCCCTGACCCTGCTGGTGCTTCTGGTCTGGAAGAGGTGCTGTGTAAAATAGCCCAGCCATTAGTTGTGGGTAAAGGGGCTAGGATGATGAGACATTTTGGGTGGGTGGGGGAGGAGATTAATTGAATCAACCGCGCATCAGGAACTATTGCCATCAGTGGCGGACTGGGTCTAAAAATATTGGTTGTCAGGAGACAAAGGGGGCCCACTTCATCAGGGGCCCACTTCATCAGGTGCCCACTTGCCATCTAATATAGACCTCACGACTCCTATGTTATGTAAAGTACATATTAAAAATCTTTAAATAAGAACCAAATTGTTGGAAAAAGTTCCAAAGATCCTAAATTACTACACCCTTGGTGAATGATAATAGTGCATGACTTCCATTTTATTCACTTGATTTCCTAACTAAGAGTTCCTTAGTTGTTTAGCACTAAACTGGGAAATATTAATCATTGTAAAGGATTCCATTTAGTTAGTCTCACTTCTGTTCAATGACGCTGGCGTTTAGTTATTTTACTCGAATAATTTGAGGTCAATAAATTATAATAACATGCTCATTTGTAACGTTTTCTGTGTTTTTTGTAATACGTATGTCCATTTTTAAAATGAAACTGAATAAATACATATTTTGATCTTAAAGTGGCAGAACTAGTATAATTTTCTCAAAGCGAGAGGTTTCTGTTGCCTTGTGCTATCAATTGCCCATCGTTCCACCTTGAGAATAGAAAGAAACCACAGATGCTGGTTTATATCGAAGATAGAAACAAAGTGCTGGAGTAACTCAGCAGGTCAGGCAACATCTCTGGAGAAAAAGGATGGGTGACCTTTCAGGTCGGAACCCTTCTTCAGACCCTGGAGTCCGATATAGATCCTGGAGTCTGAAGAAGGTCACGACCCGAAACGTCACCCATCCTTTTTCTCCAGAGATGCTGCGTGACTGCGCAGTTACTCCAGCACTTTGTGAGTATATTCCACCTTGTGACACCCAGGAGCTTTTGTGATCAGAGATTCTAAATCCTGATAGTGGTGAAGAACCATCCTAAAACATTAGTTTATAATCAGTCACATCAGCGCATTCATCCAAAAGTAAATCTCAAGCTCTCCGGAATATCTTCCCCCAAAATATACCCAATAGCTTCATTCACTTCCTATGCCCCAACACTGCCTTCAGCTATTCAATGTCGGTCTTTCAGTTATCGAGATACAGTGTGAAAAATAGGTATTTCATCCTTCCAAGCCCACTCCGACCAGCAACCCCCCCTCCCATAAACCAGTTCGATCCGACACACTAGGGACAATTTACAGAAGTCTGCTCGTCTTTGGAGTGGGAGGAAACTGGAGCACCCAAAAATAAACCACGCGATCACAGGGAGTGCGAACAAACTCGATACTGACAGCACCCATCGTCAGGATTGAACCCGGGTCTCTGGAGCACTAAGGCAGCAAATCTACCGCTGTGCCACCGTGCTGCCCTCATTCCTACCCAATGCTTAAAACCAATGGTTTGAGGACTTGATAACCCATCTTAATGTTTCCACCTCTGGCTTGGTATCGAGCTCTGAAGTATCTTAAAATGTGTTGCCATTATAAAACCAGTGATAAATGCAATCTGGTGCTGCAAGGAAAATTAAAAAAACACTGGAAACACTCAGCCGGTCAGGCAGCATCTGCAGAAAGAGGAGCAGAAGCAATGTTTAAAATTGATGTACCTTTGGCAGATATGGTCTAAAATGATAACCATACTTATTTCCACAGATGCTGCCTGACCTGCTGGGAGTTTCCAGTGTTTTCCACTTTTATTCCAGATGCTCAGCATTTATTGTGTTGCAATTTTATTACTAAAATAAATTACTTTAAGAAATATAGTCAGTCATTATTTTTTTAAATGAAGATGCTGGAAGTCAGAAATAAAAAGAGAAAATATTGGAAAACATTAGTCGAATAAAAATAGCATATTTTTAAAATAATGCTATTAGTAGAATAATAGTAGAATACAATTGAAAATAACTGGGGTCCCAGCACTGAGCCTTGCAGCACTCCACTAGTCACTGCCTGCCATTCTGAAAAGGACCCATTAATTCCTACTCTTTGCTTCCTGTCTGCCAACCAGTCCATCCATGTCAATACCCTACCCCAATACAATGTGCTCTAATGTTGCACATTAATCTCGTGCGGGACCTTGTCAAAGGCTTTATGAAAGCTCAGATGCACCACACCCACTGGCTCTCCTTTATCCATTCTACTTATTACATCCTCAAAAAAATCCAGAAGATTAGTCAAGCATGATTTCCCCTTCATAAATCCATGCTGACTTTGACAGATCCTGTCACTGCTTTCTAAATAGGCTGCTATTTCATCTTTAATAATCGACTCCAGCATCTTCCCCTCAACTGATGCAAGGCTAACTTGTCTGTAATTCCCTGTTTTTTTCTCTCACTCCTTTCTTAAAAAGTGAGGTTACATTGGCTACCCTCCAGTCCACTGGAACTGATCCTGAGATGAGAGAACATTGGAAAATGATCACCAATGGATTCACAATTTCTAGGGCCACCTCCTTGAGTACTCTGGGATGCAGACCATCAGGCCCTGGGGATTTATCTGCCTTTAGTACCAACAGTTTACCTAACACCATTTCATGACTACGGATTCCCTTCAGTTCCTCCCTCCCACTAGATCCTTGGTTCCCTAGTATTTCTGGGAGATTGTCCAGGTTCAGGAATAGCTACTTCCTCACAGCCATCAGGCTATTAAATTCAACTCAAACAAAACTCTGAACATTAATATACCATTATCTGTTTATTTGCACTTTATCTGTTTATTTATTCATGTGTGTATATATTTATATCATGGTATATGGACACACTGATCTGTTCTGTATTCATGCCTACCGTATTCTGTTGTGCTGAAGCAAAGCAAGAATTTCATTGTCCTATCTGGGACTCGTGACAATAAACTCCCTTGAATCTTGACCCTAGTCTCTGAATTAACCTTGTCACTCTCCATCGGTTCTTTTTACATATTGGTTTAAAAAAAACCCATCCCGTATACATTCCAGGAAATCTTCCTCCTCAGCGCTACTACCAGTTTGGCCCAATCTATATGTCGATTCAAGTCACCCGTGATAACTGGGAACATAACTCCCTCCCCATCCCACCCCACCGTCAGTCTGAAGAAGGGTCCCAACTCCAAAAAGTCACCTATCCGTGTTCTCCAGAGATGCTGCCTGACCCACTGAGTTTCTCCAGCACTGTGTGTCTTTCATTGGGAACATAAAGGCTAGTTTAATTCCTTTACATAAGTGGAGAAACCAAGACATTGTTCCGTAACAAAACCAAGCTCACAAAATCCTGGCTTTTAACACATGTTAAAAAACCCTCAAATCATTTGTACTTCACAAACTTCCAACCCCAAAGTTGAAATCAGTCTGAAGAAGGGTCCCTTCCACACATGCTGCCTGACCAGCTGAGTGCCACCAACATCTATATCGCCCGTTTGCTGAACTAGGAGTTGGGTGGAACGCGAGAGCGATCGCCGCTCATTAAAGTCAGCATCGGGTTTATTGAATCGCTCCTTCAAAGACACATTTTTTTGAGAGTGTCACCAGAAAAATGAAACAATTTCGAATCGGATAGTTATTTTTTGACGTGCAGATTTTTTTATTTCAGCAAAAGCAAAACGCATCAAGATCACGGTTCCCTCAGTACTTACAGAGCGAGTCGACAAGAGCTGTCTAATGTCTAATCCACCTGTAGCATTCTTCCACTTAAAGCTTGCCTTAAACCAATTCACACCCAAACCCCGGGAGCTAAAGTGAAGTTTATTTGGAAAACAAATGGCCAGGGAAATCCCTGGTGTGTTTGGCTAAAGAAAATTGCAGAAAAGAGAGCTACTTTGAAATGACTTAAAATACACTATTAAATATAATGACGCGGTTTGTGTTTTCTCGAGCTGTAAATTATTGCAAAAGTGAAAAGAGGTAAAGATACTTTTTTAATCTAGAATTTGGCACAAATAAACCATTCTATGAATAAAGTTAATTCCGTTCCGCTGGTAATGAAATTAAAACTAAATTCTTACCGTCGTTTACAGCGACAGCCACCAGGAACCAGAGTGTTAATTTCATTGCATCCATGGGGATTCTTCCGATTTAATATCCTAATGGCTCAGGGGAAAGCAACACGCAGCTCCGTATTAGTTTCCCGCAAGGTAATCGCTTGGAGAGAAAAAATCTTGCAAAGAGCCCAGCTTGTAGGACCTCGAGAAACTGCGCTGATGCGATTAAACCACACTGGCCACTGAAGGCTGCGAGCAAGAATCAACTCTGCCTCGGATGGCCCGGAGCAGTGGCAACGCTCTCTGATCCCCGGCAGCAGACGGTCAATCAAATCCCTACCTGCTGGACTATGCGCCGCCCAATTGTAGAAACACTTGACAATCGCCACACGGGGCAACGCATTGGTCGTGCAATGGGTTCAGTCTTGTTCCTCCTTGTGCACCTGCAACACGTCATCTACAAATTCAAAATAACTGGAGGGAATTTGCCCCCCTATCCGTTGTTAACTTTACAAAGACTGGTGTTTGTGTGCTACTGTGACCTGTCCTTTAGATAAAGTTCCCCATGCAGCTAAACAATCCCACAAACAGCCGAAACACATAGTGCTAAAGGAACTCAATTGGTCGGGCAGCATCTGAGGAGGGAATGGACAGGCGACTTTTCTGGTGGAGACCTTACTTCAGACCCAAAAGGTTGCCCATTCATTCCCTCCAGAGATGCTGCCTGCCCTGATGAGTCCTCCAGCAATTTATGTTTTGCTCAAGATTCCAGAATCTGCAGTTCTTTGAGTCGTTCCAATAATCTTGTTTAATTTTTGACACGTGTATTAAGATACTGTGAAAAATATTTGTTTTGCGTGCTGCCCAGAGACATCAAATCGTACATGAGTAGATCAAGCAGTCCAATGGAGAAAATAAATGGGGTGCAAAATAAAGTATTACAATAGCAAAAGTACAGATTTTTAAAAATGTGCATGGATGTCTTTGGGATGGATTAGAAGATTGGGAAATTCAGCCTTGTTCAATATTCTGATAACTGGGGAGGGGCACTGTTCTTGCATCTGGTGCTGAGCTTTCCTGCTTTGACATCTTTAGTCCAAAGGAAGAGGGGAGAAGAGGGTTTGACTGGTCATTGATTATGTTGGCTGTTTATTGGCAGGCTAGATGGGTTGTTGGATGGACTGGACTGTGTACGCAACTCTCTGCAATTTCTAGCAGTTGATGCATTAAGGTAGAATGTTTTCTATGGTGCTTTATAGAAATTTGTAAAAGTTACTGGAGACATTCCGAATTTATATAGCCTTCTGGAGAAATAGAGTGTTTGTTCTACTTTCTTGGCCACAGTGTCAGAGTGATTGGACTGGATCAAATTGGCAGTGATACTTGTACCTTCAGTCATGAAGTTGTAGAGGAGTGATCAAGCTTGTTGGGAGGCCAAGTCCCAAACATGGTCAGCTTGTTCAGAAGAAATGAAGGTCTTCATTACCCTTGAAATGAATGTCCTGCCCCACTGACCAACACTGCCTACTGACAGTAATTGAGTTAGACATGATCTTCAAACATATTGACCTATTTTTCAGAAGCCACCTCTCATTGAAGGCAGACATTGATGAAGGTATTTAACATCACTTTCAGTCCGATAGCACAGCTTTTGGTCATGTGAGGAAAGTGTTTGAAGATCAAGACCTCAAACTGGCCACAACACTCATGGATGACAGTGGGGCATGCCGACAGAGGATCTTTATTTTGTCAAGATTTAATGCAAGAACCATCTTCTCGTAGGTTTCAGCAGTCCCTGCCCTCCTGTGTACTTCGGAGTCGTATACACAGAAGGCCCTTCAAAGCACTGGAGAGATGGCACCAACTGTAAAATCCTCTATACCTCCCAGCAGGACAAACAATCCAATGGCAACATTATTTCCCAGTACAAAATTCCCAGCACTGGGACCCTACTTACACTCAGGTGGGTCCCTACCGCAGGCAGTGTCAATCAAGGGTTCTTAATGTTTATGCCTGAAGCTATGCCAAAACAGACATTTCATTCCAAGTGTTTTCACTGTTTTGGGTTATCTAGAGTGCAGAGGAAATGGTTCAAGGTGTTCTGTGGAGCTCCGAGGGATGATACTCTATTGGAAGCACCGACTTTGGATGGAACATAAATCTTTAATCTTTTCTGGCCACTTACATGACCATGGCACTATTTAATGAACAGTAATATGGATGGGTGGTGGGAGGTGGGTTTACCTACCTATTGCATATTGTCCAACTAATATCTGAAACTCAAAATGCATTCATCACCGTAATTACTACCTGTGAGAGTTTCCTATGTGCAAACTCACACTACATATTAAAACAGTAATTATATGCAAATAAATTCCTTGTTTTCATCCATCCTTCCTTTTTAAGAGCATTAACACTCAAGATATGTAATCCATTGATGCTACAACTCAGAGCTCCGTGGATGCAAACACCTTAAAAGATGGTAACTGGCTTAAATGACCAGCTGAAACCGTTGTTCAGAAGCCAAACTAAAGAGAAATGAGTTTCTCATCCAATACAAGAAGCAATCTGAATGCAGCTTATATCTGCAGTTTGTATGCATGTGTTTTCCAAAGCCAAGAACCCAGAGTGTTTAGGAAGAAACTGCAGATGCTGGTTTTAATCAGACAGACCCAAAAAGCTGGAGTAACTCAGCAGGTCACACAGTATCTCTGGAAAAAAGGTATAGCTGATGTTTCAGGTCAAAACCTTCTTCTGACCTGAAACTTCGCCCATTCCTTCTCGCCAAAGATGCTGTCTGACCCGTTAAGTTACTCCAGCTTTTTGTGTCAATCAAGGGTTCTTAATTGTCATATACACCAATAATGGAATACTGTTATGATTCATTGTTTTTTTTAAAGGTCACACATTAAAATTATTGAATTGAATTGAATACTTTATTGTCAAATGTGACAAGTCACAGTGAAATTCTTTGCTTTCACAAGGTGTGCAAATAGTTACATATTCCCATTAAATTAACATAGTTTTACGATAAAAATCTAAAGGAGTTTTAAAGTGGCTGTTCTCCATCTGAATTTAAACCACTAACATTAACCTAAATGTGCCATAACACAAAGTGCTTTTGGAACTCATCAGGTCAGGAAACATGTGGGGAGGGAATGGACAGGCGACGTTTCTAGTCTGAACATGGGTCCTGGCCCGAAACTTTGCTTCTCCATTCCCTTCCCAGATGCTGCCTGACCCGTGAGTTCCTCCAGCATGTTGTGTTTTGCTCAAGATTCCAGCATCTGCAGTTTCTAGTGTCTCCTTAAAATGGCATATTGATTTTTTTAATAAATGTCCTTGATCTGATTATTTTTTAACTTTCAAAAACATTTCCTTTTGGTCTCTGCCGTAAAATTCAATTAGAAGAGGTTTCACGTGAAAAAATAGTTTATTGGGTATTAACTTGCCTTATCGAATAAGAAAATGTTTGAAACTGTATGACGTGCATGGTTTAAGGACATCCAAAATGCTTTCCCGGCATTAAATAACATTACTGTTGTACTGTAAGGAAATTCCTAAATCCAGATTAGGTTATACTGGCATGTCAGTAGACAGATCTTTATCAGTGTGTGGATTTAGGATTTGACAAGTATGCAGAAACTTAATTTGTGACTTCAGCTTAAAAATATCTTTCAAATTGATAGATTTACAGCAATTCAGTAAGAAACACAATCATAGATGTTTAGCATAAATGAAATAATTTAGCAAATAAAAAGCATATTTTGGAAGTACTGAAGTTAGAAAGAAATCTGCTTTTGCTCCATTGAAACTTTGTTAAATCAGGCCACTTGCTTCCGTGTAATGCATCCTTACAACAGAGGGTGGCAATTTTAGCCCAATCAAGCTGGTTCACAGCTGATTTTTCCCAATCGTCTATTTAATTTATTCTCATCAACTACCATCTGTCTTAGATAATTTTATAAATTCTATTTACGCTAAATGATTCCAAGCCCCAGAAAGATGGCAGAGGGCTGGGTCTGAAGGCAAAGCAACTTCAAGGCCAAGGAGAGGCCTCAGGGAAGTAATTATGGAGCAGATTGAAGATATCCACCTAAATGTTTGTTGATTGATTGATTACTATTGTTAATCACCTATTTTCAACTTGTACACCATTGATGTGGCAGTGGTGGAAAGATTAGTCCACCCATAACTCTGAAGGGAATCGGCTGAAGCCAGAGAGGAAACGAGAATGGCTGTAAATGAAACGGACCCAGGAAGGGATGAAGTGGGTGTTGTGGCAATGTTATGGAAGGAACAGGCTTAAACTGAAGGTACACACAAAAATCTGGAGTAACTCAGCAGGTCATACAGCATCTCATGAGAATAGAAATAGGTGATGTTTCGGGTTGGGGCCATGAGGGGTCTCGACCCGAAATGTCACCTATTCCTTTTCTCCAGAGATGCTGTCTGACCCGCTGAGTTACTCCAGCTTTTTGTATCTATCCTTTGGCAATGAGGAGCTCATGTGTGAGACAGAACATTCAAGTATTTAAGTTTTTTTGTTTTTTTTAAATGCCTGTAGTAATGCCAAAACAGCTCATTGCAATCACTAAAAAACAACATCCTGTGCTGTGGGTGTGACAGTGCCCTTCCTTGTGAGCAGTCTACTCCCCCCCCTTGGCCATTCTCCAATGCTCCACCACCTTCACCCAGCAGGGAGTAACATTCTTCCCCCATCTAATAGTTGCCACAATCACCAGCGATAGCTTCTCTTCCCATTCCTGCACGGCTACCTTCAGTGTCGTCAGGGTTCTCCTGGATCTCACTTCAAATGCCCATTGGCAACATAAGTTAACATGATGTCAGTGTCCACGCATTGTATCCTTCAGTCGATTTTACGGTCTCCAGGCATCCAGTAAAATATTGGAAAATCAATGCCCTATTGACAACTCTTCCTAACCCTGCTGGGGCATTTTACTTCCAAGTGAATTTCAGATCGCCAGATAATGTTTTCACCTGAAGTACTTCCTGCCACCTCTGTGACTGCCCGAATGTGTTGATGACCTTGCTTATCTGTAAAGGTAGCCTATTGTCTGACCCACACACACCTTCTACCTGAAAGCCATACAATTCCCTTAATGATAAATTGTTATAAACAAATGGTCCAATTAGTGATCTCAGGAATCTCAGAAACTCTTTTTCAATCTTCTCAAGCATTAAAATGGGCCCAATTCCAACCCTTCTCCATACATCATTCCATAGTCTTCTCCACTAGATGCCAAAACACCAAAAATAAATGAGGTTGAAGTGACCTTGTGTAAATCAGGGGTCAATTCACCATGGACTGGGTCCCAAGGTAATGCATGCTGGTTCAATGCTGCCCTCTTGTGGCTTTGCATCAAGTTACAGCTCAAGCTACTAGATTTATTTTCATAGGTTTTTCATTTCCCCAACTCCTATAGAAATGCCCTGTTAAAACCCAAAGATGCATAAAAAAAGATAGTCCCCAGTGATGCCCTGCGCTTGCCTTAATTATTTGGCTTGACAAATAACATTGTGAGGATGGCCAAAACTTGGCGATATCATGAAAATTTCCCACAGAACACAAGACTGGTGCATTGGGCAAATGTGTGGCAGATGAAGTTTAATGTGTAGAAATACAAGTTGATGCATTTTGATAGGAAGAACGAGAAGAGGTAATTTTGAATAAAGAATACCGTTCTGCAAGGGTGCAGGTATAGAGGCACCAGGGGATAAGGATGCATAAATTGGCTGGGTAGGTTGAGAAAATGTTAACACCACACACGTACATGGCTTTATCACGAGGCATTGAGGATAAAAGTAAAGGAAGGGGGTGCTGAACCTTTATAAACACTAGTCCAGCCTCCATTGCAGTACGGTGTTCAATTCTGGACACCTCATTGCAGGAAGCGTGGTGAGGTACAGAGTGGGTCCAAAGGAGACATTCGAGAATGGTTCTTTGGATAATGAGCTGGTTATGTGGATAAATTGGAAACATAGAAAAATAGGTGCAGGAGTAGGCCATCATTAGCTAATCATCTAAAATTAGTACCCCGTTCCTGCTTTTTCCCCATATCCCTTATTTCTCTAGCCCCAGGAGCTAAACCTAACTCTCTTGAAAACATCCAGTGAATTGACCTCTACTGCCTTCTGTGGTAGAGAATTCCACAGACTCACAACTCCCTGGGTGAAAATGTTTTTCCTCATCCCAGTCCTAAATGGCCTTCCCCTTATTCATAAACTGTGACACCTGGTTCTGGACCCCCCCCCCCCCCCCCCCTCTCCAGAAAGGATGGATGTGCTTTTTGAAGGAGCTGGGGGTGGCAAAACATTGGGGATTCGATAGAAACATATAATAGTGCAGGTTGTTCTCATTAATGGACAGGCCAAAGACTAGAGGTCACAAGCATAAAAGGGAAGAGAATTAACAGCGACATGAGGAAAAACATTTACATAGCATGTGGCGGATTCTGAAACTCTGCTTGCAGATGTGATAGAACAGGTTCAATTTCAACCTTCAGGAGGACATTTTAGAAATGTGCGGCAAGGCTATGGAGGAGCCAGAGGGAAGAATGAGCAAACCTCTCTCAGGGAACCCCAGAGGACATGATGGGCTGAATGGTCACCTTTGTGCTCGCGGCATTCTATGATGTAACACGATTGCAAATGTTCAACTTAATATTGTGGTAATTAAAGAATTAAGATTCAAATCTCTTCTCAATATTGTGCACTTTAGATGATAATTTTAACCAATGCCACATGTATGGGGATCCCAAGTTTTAAAATGTAATTTAGAGATACAGCATGGAAACAGGCCCTTTGGCCCACTGAGTCCATGCCACCCATCGATCACCTGTACACTAGTTCTATGTTATCCTACTTTTGCATCCTATACCCTAGGGGCAATTTACAGAAGCCAATGAACCTACAAGCCAGCACGCCTTTCATTTGGCACCACACATTGTTTTTGGAAAGCACAAAGTGAATAACATTTAATTGGGCCCATATGATGGAGAGTGTATTAATGAGCGATTGCTAAGGGCAGCTCGACATTATAATGGCATCGATCTGGAATCTGTGGGCTTACATTAAGGTTGACATGGATTGTTATAATGTGTGCTTTGCCCTGAAACTGAAACGAGGTGCCACCTAAATGAGGTGAAACAAGGACTTTTCAGGCAAATCTATTTCTCTATGAATAATTTCTATATAACAAACACTTGTCTATCACAAAGAAATAGCAGCCTGCAGGGAAATCTTTTAGAAGTAGCATTATTACTGCTTAACTTCTATTCATTGTGTTGATATCAGCAGGATGTGCCTGCCTAGATTTAACTCCCCAGATGCTCGAGTCTGCACACAGGCAGCTGCTGTGGAAATGCAAGAAAATGTAGCTATTAAACAGCAACACTAACCAAGTAAAGAAACAGTTATTCTTTGTTTAATTTTTCCGATTTCCATTGGCACATTGCTGTGGATTTGGCTATCTAAAGGGCCTGTCCCACATGCGATTTTTTAAGCAACTGTGGCGACAGTCAATGTCGCGGTGTGACGTTGGAAGCTTTTTGCACCCACCCCACGACAATGCCCATGACAAGCTACCACCTAGTCGACGTCAAGCTACGTCAACTGGCGACACAATTCCTCGCGACTTGGGACGTCCACACCTACGACACCCAAAGTCAACCTACCTCCACCAGCTACAAGCTACGACTGCCGGCGACAAATGAAGACAACTGAATACTTCTCTTGATGACGGAAGTGTCGCCGGTTGACGTAGGTTGTCGCCATTGGAATTCACCGAGGTCATGACACGGCAATAACCAACGTCAGCTGGCGGCATCCCGGCAACAACCTATGACAGAAGACAGGCAACGTCAAGTCCAGTGGCCGAAAGGTTTTGAACATTTCAAAATCCAGTGGCGACAAGAAATAAATAACACTTGAGGAGACCGCTCATGACAATACAGCCTATTTTTCGGCTATTGCCCCCCAAAAAAATGACCCAACTGGTACAGGCCCTTAAACCTCATCCTCTCTACCTTTCACTGTTGTATGGAATAATTAAGCGTGTGAAAAGGCCCCTCGGCACAGTGTTGTGAACATGCAGGGATTTGGGTGCTTTGGAAAAAGGCAGGTGTCTGTGAAAGCCTAGGCTTCACTGATAGTGACAATACATTGCAAGGTGCTGGAGACCCATGTGACCTAGCTGTCACCAGTAAGTCTGGACCCCTGAAGAAGCTCCAGGAAGCTTCTGCCCATGTGACCCACCAAGTCTGGGTTCCTAAAGAGGTTTCTGGTACGTTTCAATACATTGACTCTTGTTCCATGTTGGTGATTGGTCTAGAGGAGTTACCTCACTTAATACGTTTTACTTTGTTTCTGTGCACTGAATAGGTGCTGTGAATGGTTTGTTGGGGTTGCCTCCCTCTCTACTTTTGCGGTGTTAGTTTTCCCGCCATTGAGGGGTATACGAGGGCGATCGTTTCGTTGGCGCGTGTCGGTTGGCTTTCCTTCTGTTCTGTTTACGCGAGGCTGCTGAGGGCTCAAGTGAGTAGATCCGAGGACGGCCCCGCAATACAAATACTGTATACAAATAAAGAAGGGTTTGGACTCCAGAGTTTGACTCAGTGGTTTTACTGAACCAGACAAGGGAGAGAGTATTAGATCCAGAATCAACAGTGTCTGTGTTGAACATATCTAGACCAACTCTTATTGGTCTGCACATAATCCATCTCTCTCCATATCCATGTGCCAATCCAAGTCTCTTAAATGCCACTATTGTGTCTGCCTCAACCAGCATCCTGACAGTACGTTCCAGGCACTCACCACCCAAATAAAACTTACCCCACACGTTTCCAATAATCTTTTCCCCTCACCTTAAAGGTATGCCCTCTGGCATATAATTTTTCCATGCTTTTCATAATTTTAGATGTTTCCATCAGGCGTCTCAAGAAACCTCCAGCGTTGCAGAGAAAATAATCCAAGTCTGTCCAATCTCTCCCTGTAACTAATACCCCATAAACAGGCACCACTCTGGTAAACCTCCTCTGCACCCTCTCCAAAACCTCCACATCCTTCCTCTAATGGGGTAACCAGAACTGCAGAGGGCAGTTTTTATACAGAAGGTAGTGAGTGCCTGGTACTCCATATGTCATCTAATCAGTCTTATAAAGGTGCATCACAATTTCTATACTAAAACACGACTCCTATACTACACCAAGTCACGTTCTACAAACGTTTAGGCACTTCCTCATCATCTCATGTGGCCTGATGTTTTCAAACAAGATTTGACACATCACATGAGAGAACTTAAAGGGATTAAATGAATCAAAGTGTTTATTCTTGAATGATCCCGATTGATACTAATCAAATCCAGATGCAAGCTATCCAATCTTCAAAGAGCGAGTGTCTTTCAGGCCAAGGCCCTAGATTACGTTTTGATACAGCTGATCTCAGCCACTGGTTCTTCACCAATTTGACCTTCACCAATTTGGACCCGTGCCAATGGAAATTACAGTTCAGATTTCATGCTTCAATTTGTGGTCTACTGACCTGTGCTGGAGTTGCTAGTCATAGTTGCTGAGTGAGGACTGGCCTCGTGATGCCTCTGTAGTTGAACAACTAGGCAATTTTTTCTAATTAACATTTATCAGAAAGGAGTGGCAAAATGGTAAGTTAGGAAAAGATGTTACATCATTAAACTCCGGGCTGCTTAGTGATCAAGCCAAATTCAAGCACATTTATTCAATGTACATTAGACCTGTTAGAATGATAGCTTTGCTATTAACACAGACCAGATTCCAAAGCTAAAATCATTCAGTGGCTGAACAGTTAGAAATACTGAAAAATACAAAAATACAAATGTAGCAAGAAGTTCCTTCCTCGTAATCAGTGGGGATAATCATTGGAAAGCCTGTGACCATCAAAAAGATTGATATTAATCCACATACAAACATAAAGCTGGAGATATAGAGGGGATAAAATGGTTAAATAACTGCAGCATATTTTAAAAGATTTGATTGACATGTCATTTTTTCCCCCTAGAACCCTCTCCACTTGAGCGTCTGTTGGAGATTATTTCATGTTAGACCGTCAGGATACTGACTCTCCTCTCCCCTCGCACATCATTCCCACTCGTCCCTTTAATTTCATGTTCCATGTATCTTGTTTTATGACTGTTGGCGGATCAATTTCCCTCTTGGGGTAAATAAAGTTTGATCGTATCTCGTATTTTGAAGAGTGGTTTCTGTTGCCAGGCCTTCTGTTGCAGTTGACTTTGTTTCGGTAGCTTCCCACCATATAGTAGGAAGAGGGGATGACATTACTGAGGGCCAGCTGGGACAAGGAGAGTGGTTTGATAATGTTGGGACAGCAATCTCACTGCAGCCAAACCACACCCCCCCTCCCCCCCAGCACATTCTGTCATTCAATTAGTTAGTGCCCCCCCCCCTCCCTCCCTCCAACACATTCTGCCATTCAATTAGTTAGTGGCCAGTTTGCATCTTAACTCCATGCTTCTGCAAATAGTATTACCAAAAATTAGATCCCTAGCCTGAGCTGTCTTTGGGAAGCGTTTAAGAATCCCATCACCCTGTACTTAAGATCAACCCGGAAAGGCTGGGCATTAAGTTTAAATGCCTCTCCTGTCAATTTGTTTCATCTCCACCAATTATTTTTGTCATCTCAAAATCTTAATTACATTAGGTCAGATATTGGAAGGAATGTGTCTATTATGTGCAATGCGTCCTCACCCTTTATATGACCTAGCCCTTTCTGCACTTGAAGATGTCCATTTGTGCTACACACATCCAAAGCCCATCATCTCCATCTGGAGAGCAGAGGACAGGAGTGAACAGCTGTGAGCGATGTGTGCACATGCATCTTATGAGATCCTCTATCATTTTAGTTTGATCTAATTCAGCGAAGAGTTGCAATGCTCCGTAATTAATCTTCATGCACACATCAAAAGAATAAATACAAGAAAGATAAGGCATTTGGAATGGGAGCTTTTAATTTCATGCAATGTTTAACTTGGTCTGTCCAGAGCCAAGATAATGTAAAACAGTAAGATCAACAGTTTAGTTTGGCAAACTTCAGCACTGAGTTATCCTTGCCAGATAGTAGATTCAGTCATTACTGAGCAGATTCCTAAAACATGACACACTCCAGTTTTTCCCCTTGCCTTGTGACTGTAGCTGTATAACACAGCCTTCTGTTACCTATCACAACCAGTTACACCTCACGTGTGGTCCTGTGGAGCGAGCACAAGGCAGCTATTCAACTGCAAGCAATACCAAGTCCAATTTGGTCCTAGTGTGATATCCAAAATATACTCCAACATGAATCACCACATCAAAAATCCATGGATCTCATGCATCCAATGGCACGGTGTACACACACACACAATGAATTAACAAAGTCAGCATTTTCTACGACCACCAAATACCAAAATACAAATTTAAGATTAACGTAACTGAACTTCCTTTGAAACTATTTGACAATTAGCTGTTCCCAATTAATATATATGCACTCCTTCAATTTAAATACTGTTAACTATGACAAAGTTGAACAGATTATTGTTCGGGTTCAAAACTACAGCTTTGGTGACCCTTTGACAATTAGCAAATGTTAAATTAATTCACTTGATTATGGATCGAAAAGACCCATTGAAACAAATAATGCTGGTGTGAACCCAGATAATTCTTACGCTGCAATATGATATTCAAGGAAACGTTCCCAATTTCTAATTTGATAATCTGCCTCAAGATTCCGTCATTGTTACTTTTTTCAATGATGTTATGTTAAAAGGCACTAGCCATCAAAATCTTCTTTACCAAATTTGGTAAGCTTGTTCCCTACCCTGGAGAGATAATTCAATAATTCACAGCACTACAATCTCTTCCCTCCCCATCGCACTTAATGTGAACTTAATACATATTAGATTTTGGATTCCCCCTCCCATTCCCCATCCAGCAGGATATACTCTCAGGAGACAACATAGCAACTACTTCCCTGTACTAAATTTAGACTCCGGGGCACTGAAAATAGCGCAACGATTTTTTTGCCAGTTCACTCACCGTTCTCCGGTGCTGCAAGTATGCCAAGTTTCGTTCCGATTGGTTGAATGTCGTAAAAGTTAGCGATGTTTAAAAACTTTAAAACCGCACGTGCGCAGATCGATCTCTTCTCCTGCCAGTTGGCGCCGCTTGGATTTGTCTCTTCCCCCGTCACTCCCTGGGACGGTCCGCCCCTTCCTGCTCCATCGCGTCTTTACTGGAGCTGAGGATGGCCAGAGGTTTCCAACTGGACTTTGAGGGACCCGAAGCAGCCAGTAGACATGAATGACCAAATTCTGCTTCTATCACATCACCTTATGTTATTAATAGTTTTAATGTTATTAATAATAGTTATTTAGATTTGGAATGACCGACCCTTGTTCAAATGAGGTGTCCAAAAAAATGTAACATTAATCTATAATGGGAAAGACATATTTTTCCTGTTACTAATATGACAAAGCAGCTGTGGGTATTCAGATAGCTTTCCAGAAGATTTAGCAAAAATGGGATTCACATATTATTGGAAAGCAAATATTGACACACCAGGAATTTGAAGTACAGGAGGTGCACTTCAGTGAATTTTGCCCTATTGTAATGTATCCAATAAATGAAATTCGCTGTAATGCAGTATTTCCTTCACTAAGAATTTTGTAAGTTATCATTGAATCAGCTTCCATAGCTTCAAGGCTGAATATTCCAGGCTGTAATTCACCACATTTCCTCTGGATTTTTGAAAAAGTGATTTTAAATTTGTCTCCGATTACTATCATATTAACCTATGGAGAGTTTATGCACTCCACCAAACCATCAAGATTTTGAACATGACGGTCTCTTGGCCCTTCAACATTCACTGCGTGAACAACTTCCATTGGTCCATGCAATTGAAGCCTTCAAAACATTTTTATTTATTTATTTATTTTTAAATAAAGATAGCAATTTGGTACCATTCCATTTAAACCTCTCTAAAACCTCCCTTAATATATTCTTATTGTCAAAAAGCATGGTGTTGAAGTAAGAGCAAGGATAATGAAAAATATGTATTAGCTTTCATTGCAATTAAGATTATAAATTATGAATTAAGTCAAAACCCTATTCAGGAGAAAACACATAATAACCAATTATATGGGGTCAGAAAGGGCTAAAACTGAATTAAAAATGAAAATTGTACTACTGCTGTAGCAAGTTGTACTGAACTCTTATTAGTTGGTGGATAATTAAGGATCTTATTGACTGGAAAATATTTCTTTGAGTTGCCCAAGTTAGCAAAATGTTAGCAAAATTTGATTGCATCTGATCATTTTTAACCCAGATAAAGCAAATAATCTGTTGATTGACAACATAGAAGGGGATTATCATCGCTACTTAGATGTCAGGCCACAAATTGCATTCTAGTATAGGCAGAAAACCTATTGTTGTGCAAAGATTCTGTTGCTGGGAAGGGATAATCAGCCCAGTGAACAAAACCTTGGCTCTGACAACTCCCTTCGTAACCAGAAAATAGCAAATCAGAGGACAGAACAAATCAGTGCAAAGAACTCATTTAAGAACAGGGATCATTTTGAAACCCGTTGACACTGAAAACTACAATTTCATGTGATTATGTGACCAAGCTGAACAGAGAATACATAGCAATACAAGAGCAATGTTGTGGTGCCTGAAATATCCAAGTGATGTAATAGTCTGAAGCCATCTAATAAACATATTTGCCAGACTTTTTGGTGGTCTGTTACATTTCTATCATCTATAGCGCGCAGAGACAATGATCACAATCAGCGGTTTACATGTAACAGTTTAAAATGTAATTACTTGAAGGATTGAAGAGCATTTAAATTCATTGAACTTTACTAACACCACTAAGATAGGTAGCTCTAATTAGTGTAGATGAGATCAAAGTTGCAGATCGACAAGGAAAGAACACATTGGAGGGCAAAGCTAATGTCAGATGGAGTTCAATGTGCAAAAGTATGATTGGGCCCAAGAAAGACAAACCATTTTGTTTAGTTTAATTTAAATAGCATCAAATCAGGCCCTTCAGCCCAGTGAATCCATGTTGACCATCGATCCCCATTCACATTAGTTCTGTTATCCCACCTTTCTCGTCCACTCGATACACATTTGCAGCAAATTTACAAATGCCAATTAATCTACAAACTCGCAGAGTTTTGAATTATGAAAGGAAATGAGGGCACCCGCAGAAAATTCATGCAGGGAGAATGCATCACAGACAGCACCCGAAGCTTTTATTGAACCTGGGTCTCTGGCACTGTGAGACAGCGATTCTACCTGTTGTGTCACAGAGCAACCTAATATTTTTTTTTCCTCTGGCAGAGTTCATTGGAAAACAGAGCACTGGTAGCCTTATGTTCCAATTTTACATATTAAGAAACTCAGAACCAGGGAGAAAGTAATTTAAGGTGCCTTGCATCAATGTAGCAAGGACAACAAACTTCTGAAGAAGGGCCTTGACCCGAGACGTCACCTATTCCTTCGCTCCATTGATGCACCCTCACCCGCTGAGTTTCCCCAGCATTTTTATCCACCTAAGGTCAATGAACTGATGTGTGCAAAAGTTTGATCACCCATTACATAAAATATAGCTCGATTTGGATAATGAGCTGTGGGAGGATGGAGCAGAATCACCATCATTATGAGTATAGAAAATAATATTTATTGGGTGGAGGGAAGGGGCAGATATCAATCAAATTAGGGAATGATGTCAAAAATGCTTAGATTTAGCCATGTCAGTGCATCTCTTCAAGCTCAAATTCTATAACTTTAAGTTGTTCCTCTAGTCCAATTGATAATAATAACTAGCACAACTGTTTAGGGATAAACAGCCGAGTGATGTGGAGTCAAGATGCACATGGTCTGACCTACAAGTACGATGAAACAGCTCGAATAGCAGAATCCCTTCTCCGATTCACATTCATCCATAGTGACAGGATAGCAGGTGGGCTTGGTCATAGCCACTCCTGTGTATCAGTCACTGCCAGTTTTTCCATCTCCATCAGCTCGTCAACCAATTCCCAGTACAGAAACATCTTGTGATTGCGGTCCAGGTGTTATAGAGTGCGCCCCGTAATGTTTTTAAATAAATCCTTATTACTTCTAGTGCTCAAAATCTGAAAGGTCTCTTTCATTAGATAAGGCATCCACACACAGAGTTGATAAAGTCATAATGATCTTTAATATCTAATAATTTATAGCTTAATGCTGCATCAAGAGAGTACAAGACATATCTCACCAAAGCAGCCCAGAGCCACTAGGAGTTTCCATTGAAAATAATGGAAAATCCCCAAAGTTCATTGCTGGGGGCAGTGAGAGAGGATTATATACCTCAATAATGTGAATCAAAAAAAATGTTGGAACCAACATTCTAATCCATACCATACACATTTTTCAGTCTCAAGCATTTGCTAGTCAGCAGTGATGCCATATTTTTTTCCTTGAAGGATAAATCATTTCATAAAGTATTACAATATAATCAATAACAGCAGGGATAAATACGACATAATATTTCAGTTGAGAAAAAAATGGAAAGAAACACGTTGCCATTCTGTGATTACTTTTACTCGTTGCAAATTCAACATTAGGTTTTAATACCACCACTAAATGTGGTTACTTGGACATTAGTGCAAGGTTCAGCTGCACGCTGATGAAATGTCTTCACACCATGTCCTGATCTGGCTGTCATACTGTCCATGTGCATCATTGGTCAGCAACACAAGAGGAATGACTGCCCTGTTTACAATCAAAGCTTTGTACTGTCCACTTACAGCAAAGAAAAACATTGGAAATAAAACTTTGGGAAAAATCAAAACAAAAATGTAAAAAAAAACATTTGTTTTTGTTTAAAGTTACTTCTAGCTATATCTTCATCTTTTTCTGATCAACAGTGTCTATACTAAGAATTCTACAGTTCAGCCTACCTGGTTGGTCAATGCACAGAACAGTGGGTTGCTCTGGGGATTTTCTCCAGTGTTGTGTTGCTGACTGTTTCATTTGGTCTTCAATTATATGGGAATTGCAGTGGTCCTATGTAAATCAGGGAGTGCTCAAAACTGATATATTTGAATGCTTGTACAACGCTGCCTCAGTGTCACACCGAGGCAAGTTTTCAAACAGCGTGCCCAATAAAACAATGAAAGATCCACTCTGTAATTGCAGGTCCAGGAGGCTAAGCATCCGTGCCTTTATAGGTTGGTCGAAAGCTACGCACAAAACAGTCCAGCACTTTGTCGTGGGATTGGAATGTTTGCAGACTGCCCAAGTTATAGATTCATGAAACTTGTCACCAGCACTTAGAAACTAGGATACAGATGCACAATCATTCAATGCTTTCCTTAACAGAAGGATCACAGATCTAATTAAAAGTTAACAGAATAGCTGATGAAGAGAGCAGAATTAAACATTTAATGATTTCCAAAAGAAGGAGACTGGAGAGATCTTCTAGTCTAATATAAACTTGGAAGCCCCCCCCAATAATCTTGTGGTTAAGGATACCATCCAGTATAGTGCTAAACTTTATACACCACAAAATTCCTGAGCTGTATTTCATTAGCTAATATCCTGGGCAAAAGCTATTGGTTTCAATGCCCTTCGATGTGGAACTGAATGAATGTAAATGTTCTTGATCATTATCCAGTGACACCTTAGGAAAGCAAGATTCTGTGAGCAGGTGATGTGAGTTTTTTTGCAACACTTGCCGTGTTGTCTTGTATAATGTGCCAGCATTCAATGTTTAAGTACCAAAACCAAAATTATGCAAGATACCAGAAGGCCACTTCCACCTGCAGAATCACACCAAGTAACAGTCAGCATCAGGACTAGTGAGGAGAAGGTACGAGAGGCATGCTGCTTCAAGCAAAACTGCATCAAATCTATGCACTAATCTGGTTCTGAAAGGAAGATAGCTTGATTTAAGTTAGACAGACATCCACAAATCATAAGGTGCATTTTATTCAGGATCAGTAAGTTGGGAATCA
Source organism: Leucoraja erinaceus (assembly GCF_028641065.1). Lineage (NCBI taxonomy): Eukaryota > Metazoa > Chordata > Chondrichthyes > Rajiformes > Rajidae > Leucoraja > Leucoraja erinaceus. The sequence goes on from NC_073408.1 coordinate 18,033,538, forward strand.
AATCCTAATTAAAAGATAGTGAATGTCCAACTTTGCAAAGTTTCCCACGAACTATGTTTCAGATATAAACATTATGAAATCTCACGAAAACTCTGCATATCACTCGTTTATTCTTATAACGATAAATGATGCAGGACAACTCCGATGAATGCATTTCCTCTCTTCTTGTAAAATTTCAAAGCATTGGACATTGATAGTTTGTACTATTTTGTTTGATTGGGTTTAGTACAATTAGGGGTTTATTTGCAAATTTAGTTGTCAGATTGGTTTATTGGTCTCAGTTATCTTTAATGCTCCTGTTTAACAAGGCACATCGGACATTAAAACTGTTGCATTGTGACTACAATGTGGCACTGCTTCTTAAAAAAAATCACGTCAGGAAGTCAAAGCCAGATTAGATAAAACAAAAAAAAAAATAACGAGTTGCATTGGTAATGCACCAGCCAAGACTGGAAAGGAATACAATTAGCACATTGAACTCTTTTCAACGTGGGGATAATAACAGGACCGATCTCTTACTATTTTGCATACGATAATCCAAAATGCAATTATTTACAGGGACAAATCCCAGCCTGCCAAAACATCAATGTTCCCACCATGACTGTTCAGACTAAATGGCCTAAAATACTTAAAGCTTTTTGCTATATACTTCTATATATATTGCCAAAGGTACCAGCTCGTGAAGTCTGACACAAGTCTGGATAACTTTCATTATCTTGGCCCGTAGTGTGCAACTCCAAACAGCGAGTGGCTGCTCAAAAGAGGGGAAGATACAAGGTTGACATGACCCAGCCTGAAAAGGTATGGACTGTAAGTATAATGGGCCAATGTGTAATTCTCAGCAGCAAACAGAAATAGAATGCATGATAGTCTATTTACTTCAAAGCACAAAGTAATACCTGCTATCTCCATATTGTAAAAGCACAGATGGGAGAGTAAATCTGGAAAGTTTCTCATCTATTTGGTAGTGCTTTGGAATCTCTAGAAGCAAACCAACTCAGTGTCTTTCATGTGTTTTTATTTAAACTGGTGGAAAAGAGAGATTAGCAATCTCTGGTGTTCCACTATTACCCTGAAAATTACATGAGGAAGATTTTAATTTATTTTGCTGTATTTTTGAAAATATGAGCACATTTCCCACTTGGTTCTGTCTGCCATGGGCTATCAACAGAAAATAGTATATATCTGAAATTTTAAAGTTACTCCAGCATTATGCACTCAACAGTGCACTGGGGATTTTGCCATGAAGTTATAGATTCCCAACCTTTTTACACTAGGGAGAATGTATTCGACAAAGTAAGATTATACTTGATTTGAAATACTTGGATTGGGGTTAAAGCTAGTTATAGCTTCACAGCTCACTCCAGTAAACTTAGCTGGCCTGAAAGGTCTGAACTGTGACAGCAGCTGTTATTCCTTAGTTTTGAGTCTTTAAAATATCAAAGGCTCGCTATATTACATGTTTCAAGCCATTCACGTTCCACTAATAATTCAACAGGGGCAATCACATTGAATGGCAGTGCTGGCTCGAAGGGCCGAATGGCCTACTCCTGCACCTATTGTCTATAGTACTACAACTTAAAAGGTGAAAAACAATGGCATAAGATGGAAATGGCCATTATTTTTAATTGTTTGGAATATTAACTTGGAAACAATGGTTTCATTGGACCTACCTTTATACGGAGAACATTAGCAATGAATTTATACCAAAATCTATTTTGGGAAATAAAGTGCCTTCATTTCACACAATTATAGCGAATCTAATTCATAGCACACCGCAACACTGAAGTTCCAGCTTCCACCATCTCACGGGTGTCCACTGACCTGTTGCAAAATCTAGTCGAAATGTTCAAGACCACAATAGATAATACTATGCTGTGCAGATCCACAAACCCAGTCACAAGAGTAGCTTGTTCAGGTTTGCATAAGTCTTTAAGAAGAGTCCTGACCTAAAACATCACCCACCCATGTTCTCCAGAGATGCTCCCTGACCCGATGGGTTACTCCAGTGCTTTGCACCGTTTCTTAGCTTGTTTAACTACTTATGAAAGATAGCTTGGGTAGGAACTTCTCTTAAACTGCCTGGTGCTTTATTTCTGATTGTACAGCAACAGCTCTCACTCAAGTTCATAAGCTAATTGAAAAAGAAAATTGTAGAATTTTATGATTATTTTAAAGGATAATTGAAGGTAGAAATTTATGGAAGCTTCGCCTTGAACCTCGTTCAAAAAGGCGCTGCCTGCACCCTTTGTAAAGTTAGTAAATGTTATCAGTACATGTCAAGGGTGGGTCTGATCACTGATTTTCAAATAGTCCAGGTAGAAATGGTTGATGCAACACACCTGGTTATTTTAGACACCATGATCAATAAACTTAGGAGATCATAATGGAGTAGGTTGAACTAGGATTCTCCTCATTAAGGGTTTGACCGCACACCCCCACCACCACCCTGACTCCAATCCTTCACAAACTTGGCCATCTGCTACCACTGCATTTACCCACCCTGGCCAAAATGTTCAGTGTGCGCTCAAATCAAACCCAGGATATTTTCAAAGGCACTGTGCACATCAGTTTATGAGCCAGAACAAGTGCAGCTGAGTAGGTTGGAGCTTGGTTAGGATCCGTACAAAATGAGGTTATCTGAACTATGTTTTTGATAACAGTCAGGTTATATTTTATCAAAGGAGGAAGATCAGATTAACACTTTGGCCAACTGAGGCTACTCCAGAGCAGCTTCTGAACAATAGAAAAAGGAACCAGAGATTTCTTCCTCATTAGTTCGACGATAATTTCAGTAGAAAAGGCGTGCTTGCACAGTCAAATCCCATTTCCATTCCATCTTTCCCTCTCGCCTTTTAGACGTTACGCCCAGACTGAAATACTTGTCTGTTACTCAATTGGTGACATGGCCTGCAAACCAATGAAATCACCACCAAAGTGACAGGTCGGCTTGAATGTTGGGCAAGGCCAAGACCTCACAATACAAGTAAAGCATGCTTCCCAATATACCGCCACAGTGTAACATGTAGGTATGCTCACAGCTTGCATTCTTGTCCTCAACTGTAAACTGATTGACCTACAGAGTACACTGTGCATCATCTGGACTGTAACCAAGACCTTAAAGCCTTTTTAAGGCTTTCCACATTCCAGAGTTGAGCTTATATTCCACAGAACAGACTGACTCCAAACTCCATCACCATTTCAGCTCCTGTCTCGCACTTCCACTCCATCCAGTTTTGACCAAAGTGGCTCGATTTCTTTTCTTCATCTTCGCTCTCAGCCATTATGGTATTGAAACCCATCAAGTACAGCGAATGTGGGAAGCTTTAAAATCAAAACCCTGACATTATTAAGCTCTAAATGTGACCAGGCAGAAATCTTTGCACATCATAATTGAATACATTGGCTGTGGTTGGAGTTTACTTTGTGAACCGTAACGAATACCCCATGGCTTTTTCCAAACACTCTTGCACGCAGCCTGAAGAGAGATACTCTTTTTCTACTTCTATAAATTTGATGTAAATAGATCTGGAGCTGGCTCCTGGTTGGCAGTTTTCAGAAAGGAAGCCGTTGATGGTACATGTCTCCACGGCCAGCATCTTGACAGGTGGTTGAAAGTGTTGCAGTATACACTGACAAATGGTTTTCTCCTCTGCCACACCGAGATAACAGTAGCAGATTTTTGACTTCATCGCACTGCCTTGGTTAAGATCGTTCTCCAAAAGCGATGGTCCTGCAGTGGTGCTGCCAGAATCGTGCTGCAGGGAAACCCTCGGCAACACCCTAATCCCGTAATCTCGCCGTGGGGAGAAAACCTCGCCCTCTGCCTCTTCGCAGCCAATGACGTAGAGGCCGTTGGTATCCGGGATCCCGCCCGGAAGCAGATATTGTACAATGTTGTCATTGGCTGCTCGGGAAAGTGCGATGGGTATCCATTCAAAAGCAAAGTGCAGCTCGAGACAACGCGCCTCACTTTTCGTGATCTCAAAAATCTTATAATATACTTTCTTCCAGTTCATTTTCTGACGCTTACCAGATATCACTTTGCCCTCTGGCTTTTCGGGACTTAAATATTCCTTCAGTCTCTTTCCAACCGGCACTTGGGAGCTGATTTCTGTGTAATGGTATCGTATGTCCTCTACCCATCTCGTATTATAACCAATGGCGAAGATACCAAGTTTATTTGCGAAGTATGTACTGCTGAGATCGTCGAAACTTTGGAAATCCTGCCACCTTGGCTGAACTAAGTCTAATAGTGCCATGAGAGCCTGCACAATCTCTGGCTTCCTAGAAAAAAAGCAAATAGTGGAAAGTCAGAAAAGTGTATAAACTGCTTGCAGACTGCAATATGCAAAGAATTAAAAAGAGTCAAAAAGGCATGTTATTTGGTAGATCATGTCTAGTGGTTCCACTCTTAATATCAATTACATTCCTGCAAAGTTTTCTTTCTGCATGCAGCTCGCTACGAAAAAAAACCGTTACCAAAACTAACCAAGCAGGACAGTCCAGATCACAGCAACATTAAATGTAAATATCTTCATATTTTAAATCATCTCTTTCTGGAAATTATCTTAAATTTGTGTCTCCCAATTACCAACCCATGGAAAACTTTTATAAGTTGTTAAATTTAGAGATATGGCAGAATGTATTTGAAAAGTTCCAATGTAATTGGAGAGGGGATATATTTCATCAGTCAAGGCATTTACTTTGACATCAGTTATCACTTGTTAAGGCATAATGGCAGTATCAGTATTCCAACAACCAGATTTCCCATTACTTCAGCAGTCATTACAGTTGTTCCTCACTAGATGGCTTCAAGAAGATGATGTTTGCTCATGGAGTGGGTGACAAAGCTCAATGAGTGACTATGACTATTGTTAAACATTAAATCTGAAATAGTCACATCAGTGTATGAACGGAATGGCTCCTCAGCAAAGGGAGAAGTGGAATGAATTCCAATGCTCTAACTGTGGGGGGCAGGGAAGGGCGGTGGAGGAACTTGCTGATAAGGATGAATGAAATTGGTCAGCATGATATCAGCCCCAATTCTTCACAAATTATTAGTTTAGGCTAAATATTGAGACCAAGGGTGGCATGGCGGTAGATTCGCTGCCTTACAGTGCCAGAGACAGAGGTTCGATCCTGACTATGGGTGCTGTCTGTACAAAGTATGCACATTCTCCCCATGACCTGTGTGTTTGCTCCATGATCTCCGGTTTTCGCCAACACTCCAAAGGCGTTCAGGTTTGTAGGTTAATTGGCTTGGTATTACTATAAATTGTCCCTAGTGGGTGTAGGATAGCAGGGACCACCGTTTGGCACAGACTCGGTGGGCCGAAAGGCTTGTTTCCGCGCTGTATCGCAAAAACTAAAGTGGCAAACATTTTTGTCTTCATCAAAACTTAGCATGTGGCATGAAAACACCTGCATTTATATGAAGTATTCACATTTCCATATTTCTATTGTTGGGCTTTTACCAATTAGGATTCCTTTGACCAAGGAAAACATCGCCCAAACGTTTGGGCCAATGGAATTTATCCATCAATCAAGGAATATGTACAAACAGGATTGAGCAGCCTGGGGTTTGGGTCTGGACTTCAGAAGTTTGAGCCACATTGTATCTCCGATACATCAAGTTATCAGGCCTAGCAAAGTTGGACAACCAAAAGACTTTTCACAGTCCCCAGGAAGTATATTTTGCCAACAATTTTAGACCAATAAATAATCTCATCTTTATTTAATCCGAGTAGATGATACCCTAGATTGTGTCATTTTAAATATGGATCAGTGTGAAACACTTTTCATAAAGCTGTGGAATTGTATTATTTAAAAAGGAAACCAAAAATGCCAAACCAACAGAAAATGCAATGGGAGATCCCAGGGATCAAAGATACCAGCCATTGTCACTGCTGTCTCTGCCCTCATTCATTCTGTAGGTTGATTGTTTGCAGGAATGTACTTAAAAGGTACCCTGAACCAACAAATCCTATTCAACTTGCTAAATTTTAAGCAAGATCCTCTTCACACCTGGGTTAGCATTGGGAAGTGTTACCAACCTTCACTGTTTCAGCATTTAACAGCAGCAAGACAGGGGGCTTCAGCAGCTGTGAATGTAATCAGTCTCTGGATCAGGACCATCAGTAATGAATAGTGCCCAGCAATACAGATCAGCAATCGAACCAGACACTTAAAACAAACTCAATTGCACACCTGGGAATGATGAAATAAATTTGACATTCTCGCAGACAGTGGTTTCAAATCCACGGCAGTAACCTGCAATTAATTTTACGTTTAAAATTGGGAAAGGCGACTTACTGCATATTTTCTGTGGAATCATGCCGTGCTTCCGGCTTCTTCTTTACAAAATTCATTTCTTCTAAAGAAAAATAAGATTAAAAAGTGAGCTAATTGTCGAGTTTCAGAGAATAACACATGTGCACCTCACCGCTAGGTTCACCCACTTAACAGACGACAACAACACATTATTCACCATGTGTTCTGAATCTGTCCTGGCCTTGTACCATAAAATGCTGCAATCTGGTCAAAGCAAAGCTGTCCGAGTCAAGTCAGTTCCCACGTGGAGAAATACGCCACTGAACTTTAATACATTTAATCATCGGCCAATTGCAACAGGGAAAACAGAAGCATTTAACTCATACATGCTGTGATCAAACCAGGAGTTTAACTTATTAGAGATAAAACTGACAAGACATTATTTATTCAGACTACTGAGGAACTAAAATAGACTGTCTATCTTTTCCAGCTGTTCTGGTCCAGGCAGATGGCTTTTGCTCAATGATAGTTCATTCCCTTCTGTTAAAACCTAGGAGAAAGCTAGAGCATCAAAACAGGCCATACCGACGTAGAAATATCACCCTCCGACACAGATTAGAAATACAAATATTAGTCAATGCACAGCAAATCATGGAATATTCCCTTTTGAAATATTTCAGTCAAGTTCAGAGTGATAAAGAACCAGGGGTCAGTGAGGTCCGTACATCTGCTACCAGATTAAACGAGGAACAGAATATAAAGATAGAAAATATTTTTGACCTATTACAGACCACGTGACGGGGTTAATATTTTCTTTAACATGAAGAGGATTTATTTGGTTTATTTCATAGCTTCAGACCCATATTTCCTTCATGAATATCAACTCTTTCAAGAAGATAGAATAAAACAGAAGCATGCTGGAAGGCCACTAAGTGCAACCAAATGAATGCATTTCATTTTGTACTGTTGGTCAAGAGAGGATCGCCTGCCAGACCATGCTACAGACTACTTCTCAACCCTTCAAAAGTCAGTGGGATTTTTTAAGCACCTCAACTAAAAGGTTGTCATTTCACCAACAGTCAAAAACCTATAAACTCCAAATCATATTTTCTATAACCCAGATTCTTTTCCTCATCATATAGTTACAGCCCCCTTTTCAATATGCATGAAGTTAAGTTGCTTTGCATAACAGAAACAGTGAAAACTGTATGAACCAGCTTACCGCATGGAAGTGCGTTGGTTTGGATGGTCAGATAATTCTCAAAATTTAAAAAAAAAAAAAAAAAAAAAAAATACCCTTGATCCCTCTTTAAAAGTTGTCTGTGTTCATCTGGAGCCCAGAAATTGTGTTGATCCTTTGTTAGTGCACTCAACAAGAAACAAGGCAGCGAAGCAGGAGAGGATTCACGACACAATGGCTACTCCCTGTTAACTAAACAGCTATGCGTAATGATTTTAACCAAAGTGACTGAGACTCCATAAAAGTTTCAGTTCTTTTTGATAGGTTTCAAATACCACTGATTTGTGCAGAATTCACAAGTTTTCAATAGCAGTTGCAGCTTTATCAGATGGTGAACCGGGGTAGGGTCTCACTAACAAAGACATGGCACAAGTGCAGTTGGTTATTAATCTTCACCACACACCATGTCAAAGTGTTGTGAGAACTCTGGCAGAAGACTGCCTGAAGCCATGCTGGAAGAAACAGTTGGCTCAAATCAATTCCGGCTGATGACACACTTCCAATCTATATTAAAGTTACAAGGGATCCCTCTTAGTTGAATCCACCAGTCAAATGAGTAGGACACAGAATTCTTTGACAGGAAAAATAAAGTTAAAATCTCAGTTCATTCCAAATTTCTCAGACTTACGAGGCATTGTTTTAAGCTTTAACTTGGCAGGTGTATAGTTCCTTGAAGGTGGTGTCAAAAAGGCTTTTGGCACATTGACCTTCATCAGTCAGAGTATTGAGTATAGAAGCTGCGAGGTCATATTGCAGAGACGCTGTTGAGGCCGCATTTAGAGTAGCGTGTTCAGTTCTGGGCACCATGTTATCAAGTTGGAAGGGGTACAGAGAAGATTTCTGAGAATGTTGCCAGGACTGGAGGTTCTGAACTATAGGGAGAGGTTGAGCAGGCCAGGACTCTATTCCTTGGAGCGCAAGAGTATGAGGGCAGATCTTATAGAGGTATATAAAATCACGAGAGGAATAGATTGGGTAGATGTAGAGTCTCTTGCCTAAAGTAGGGAAATTAAGAACCGGAGGACATAGGTTGAAGGTGAAGGGGAAAAAATTTAATAGCAATCTGAAGGGTAACTTTTTCACACAAAGGGTGGTGGGTGTATGGAACGAGCTGGCAGAGGAGGTAGTGGAATCAGAGAATATCGCAACGTTTAAGAAACAATTAGACAGGTACATGGTTTAGAGCAGTGGTTCCCAACTTTTTTTGGCCATGCCCCACCTAATCACCTCTAAAATCCTGATGCCCCCCCCCCCCCCATGTGGTGATATATAATTCTTATCATTTAAAAAGTGAACTCCGTTTCAGCTGAAGAAGCTTAAAACGCCAATATTAAAAGTTATTACAACCAATACCTTGGTTGTAATAACTACACAATAAAGACCCTTTTTACCCCCAAAAAATTATTTACTCAAAATAACATCTGAAACATAAACTACATATGTTTACCTGATGGAAAATCCTAAAAAATAAAAATCGAAAATTTGGACCCAGACCTCAGTCGCGCTCAATTGCCCCCCTTAAAAATCAAATTGCCCCCCTGTGGGGCGTATGCCCCACGTTGGGAACCACTGGTTTAGAGGGATATGGGCAAATGGAGGCAGATCGGACTCGTGCAGATGGGACATTTTGGTCAGTATGGGCAAGGGGTGAAGGGCCTTATTCCACACTATATGACCATGAATCTATGTTAGTTAACTTATTTTCTGCTCCATTCCTCGGCAGCAAAGAAATCCATTTTCTTCTGGTATTTTCTTTCCAGCAACTGTCTGCTTTGGTAAGAAAATTAATTGAAACCTCCAGTCCTCCATACTTAGTTAATAACACACACACACACACACACACATTGAATTTCTGCAACTTAAAAATGTTACAAATAATTTGTAACCATGCTCCAGATTTCAAAAGGTGTAAATGGGGAAGCGGAAAATGTGGATACAAGCACATATTGGAAGGCGACAAAAATTAGATAAAGATTCTCGAGTTCCCTAAGCAAAAGGCATGAAGAACAAAATAAAATTATTGGTTAGGTCTAGTCAGTAGAGTACTCCCAATTCTGTATTTAACACTTTAGTAAGGATGACAAGATGAAGAAGTTTACTATAAAGAAAATAGAAATGTATATTATTTATTTCAAGGATTCCCAACCTGGGGTAAATTTACCCCCAGAGGGTAAATTCCACCTACCCGGGGGGGTAAATTTGTTGATTCTGGGTTTGTACATATTTTTTCTCATTGACTGACTGAGTTTGTTCTGGTATACCGGTCAGTAGCTGTTCATCATTAGTTGTTCAGAAATAACATTGTTATGTGCTATTAAAGTTGCCTGGGATAAATGGGACAAAAAAGGTTTGGAACCCCTGCATGATTAGGTAGAGATCTGTGGTAGACAAAATTGCTGGAGAAACTGAGCAGCTCAAGACTGAAGAAGGGTCTCAACCCGAACCATCACCTATTCCTTCGCTATATCGATGCTGCCTCACAAGCCGAGTTTCTCCAGCACGTTTGCCTACCTTCTATTTTTCCAGCATCTGCAGTTCTTTCTTAAACAGATAGAGATCTATGCTCAGTTCAGATCCATCTATGGTCTTGCTGTTCGCATTCTCTAATGCACTCCAGTTCTATAACCGCTTCCAATCTTAGCACGCTTCAAACATCGACTGCTGCACGCACTGGTCTCAATTGTGATGAAGCCTTCAACTGCTAGAGCTCAAATGTTCAAATTTTACTACTTAAACCTCAGTCTTTCTATTGTGCTCACCACCAATTAAGCTTTCTGATCTATCGGTTATTTGCCCCAATATCCTCTTCAAATTCTCTTTCATAATTATTTCTGTAAAGTACCTTGTGCTATACAAAAACATGAATGATGCAAATTGTGATTATACTGATGAGTAAATCTAAACAGTACCAGTTTACTGCACAACATCGAAGGAGAGATTTAATGTACACATTCAAAATCATGGTCCAGTAGAAGAAACTGACATTGTTGATAGTTCGTAGGAAAGAAATGTAGATGCTGGTTTAAATCGAAGGCAGACACAAAATGCTACCTTCTGTCCCGCTCACAGATCTCTATCCCGCCCGCACCCGACATCAGTCTGGAGAATGGTCTCCACCCGAAATGTCACCCATTCCTTCTCTCCAGAGATGCTGCCTGTCCCACTGAGTTACTCCAGCATGTTGTGTCAACCTTGTTGATAGTTCTCTAGCTCCTTAAAAATAAAATACCACAGCATCTTCAAAGTTGTCCTTAAAGATCAAGTGAGGTTTTCGTTTAATATCCCACGCGATGAACAGTACCCATATCAAAACACCACCAGATTGTCACCTAGGAAGTTTGAGATGAAGTTACTGGAGTGGAAACCATCTGATCTAGAGACAAGAGTGTTACCAAATGAACCATATTTGAGAAAGACATAAATTATGTTCTTGTTGGTAAACCTGCGATCTAACAGAATTGCTAACACACGAAGCAGATAATTTCACATTAATTTTGCTCCTCCTTCTCCTCCAAATATCTGACACCAATCTATTTAAATAAATATTTTTCTGCATCTCACTTCCTTCAGCTACACATGGTAGCCATGTTCACCCACTGGCATGTCACACTTCCTCACCTCATACCTTTCCAAAAACTACTTAGCTTATCCCCAAAACTATTTGGCTTACATGCTGGATGCTGGCTAGTTTGAACACTTGCTCTACAATAAAAGCTTAATTAATAAGCACAAATTTCTCCACATATCCCTATGCTTTAATTTCAGATGACAGGAATGAAATTCAACTCATGATCAACTTCGTTAATCTGGTTTCTGTTATGTGCTGAATTGGACAGGGAGATGAGAAGTTACAGGGGAAAAGGAGCAAAATCTTATGGGGAGTTTGTCATTCTTTATTCAATCCTAGCAAGGAATCTTGGCAAGGCATGGAGTTTACAAGTGCAACAGAGACTTTTTTTTATTTTAAACAGTCCAATACTTCCATCGAGAAAACATATCTGATTTGATAGGCCAAGGGACACTATAAAGGTGGAGATGGTGTTCATAAAAGAAAACATATTTTCTAAGTGAGCATCCCGAGGGAAAATTTTACAGGAGAGGTACCCAGCTGACAGAAGGTACCCTTGACATAGGAACAAGTCATCGCTGTACAATGTGGCGCAAAGTTAGTTTTACACAGTACCCCATTGAGTGATCAACAATTAACCTTATAACAGGATGGTTCAATGTGTTGCTGCTGCTCGCATGGCCATCATCTTTCCAAATGAGGTGGACTGCTGTTGGTCAAACTAGCACCCACAGATAGATACAAGTTGTTTCATTCTTGCAATGAGAACCATATTGTAAGAACTGGGCAGGTAGGTTGCCCTTCCAATAAGCTGGATTGATTTGAGAATTAAGGCTATGGTATAGTGTAAAGCTTTGTATTGGATGCAGTCCAAACAGATCAGATATACCATGCATAAATACAATCGTCAAACTTAAGTACAATAAATAGAGCAAAGGGAAAGACAGAGTGTAGAATATAGTTAATTGGTTGCATGAAGTCAATGGTTCTCACTAAATATTAATGGAAAGCCATGGCTACTTGGCGCTCAGAATTTAAAAAAACCCAGAATGACTTGGATTGGTAAAATCTGGTAAGAGAGCTGCTAACTGCTTGGGAGTAAACCCATTTGTTGAGTCCTTTAATGTATTTTTGGATTATAAGTGAACAAATGGACCACTATTAAAACATCTGCATTTTCTTGCCAATAATTATACCGATTCTTTTTCCCAAATCCCAGAACTTCCTACCTCCAGAGCGACGAATAAAAAATTCCCAAACAGTGCAGGTAATTACTCCTTTTGTAAAGGATTCTTATTGTTAACTTTCTTTTAACCAGTGTTAATTATATCTCCAAAATAAATTTTTGAAATTGGTCACATATGGAAGCAACACTACTGCTGCACTTGCACAAGTTTCCGCTGGTGTGGCATCATTAATTTTTTTTTTTTTTTTAATGCATATACAAGTAACCGCTGATTTTACGCAAACAATTTCCTTGCAGACTTGAGACACAGCGTGGAAACGGGCCCTTCGGCCCACGCCGATCAGCGATCCCTTGTACAGTAGCACTGTCCTACACACTAGAGACAATTTACAATGTTACCAAAGTCAATTAACCTCCAAACATGTTTAAGAAGGAACTGCAGATGCCGGAAAATCAAAGGTAGACAAAAATGCTGGAGAAACTCAGCGGGTGAGGCAGCATCTATGGAGTGAAGGAAATAGGCACCGGGGATACAGATTCACACTCAAATGCATACAAAGTTACAGCACAGAAGGAAACCATTGGATGCATACTGGCTCTCTGCAAAGGTAATGCAAATAATTGCAGTCTTCCACTCTCAATCCATATTTGCAAATTATTTTGTTTTATATATTGTTTTATCCAGTTCATATTTGTGAACACCATAATTAAATCACCTTCCACTTAACCTTGGTCGTGTATTTTAGAGGATATTCACTTTTGGTTATTTTTGGAATCAACTTAATTCCCCGACTTCTGCTGGTTAAACATACTTGCAAAAGGAACAGGTTCTCTCTAACTACGCTGCCCGTACTCAATGACTTAAATACCCCTTAGCTCCCCCTGCAACCAACTGCATTCAAAAGAAACCAGTTCCAGTCTCTGCAGTCAACCCACATTACTAAAGTTTCTTAATCCATGGAATCATGCTAATAAATCTCTTCTACACCCTCTTAAAAGCCTTTACATCTTTGCTAAAGCATGACGCCCAGATTGGTCACAATACCCTAGTTGTGCCCAAACAAGTGTTTTTACTTGCCTTTTTTGGCAAGCTTCAACTATGAAACTCAAAATATTATTTTTGCCTGTGGAAATGCTGCAGACCAGTTGATTAATGCAATTATCGATATCAAAATGGATACGCTTCATAAAATCCAACACCTCTTGCTGGGTTTTTGCGAGGCTTTTCAGGGGGTGTAGGATAATTATTAACTAGATGACAGTGTAATTGTTGAATTAGCAGATACAGATCTTGTGCACACAAACAGCACCCCATGTTCCCAAGAAGACAATCGATCAATTACAAACAATGTTTCTTGTCGGGAGAAAAATCTGATCTCTTTATGCCAATAAAGCAGCAAAATCTGCAACACTAAACAAGAATTCCTTCTATTAAAAAAAAAGCAGCTGCCCATATCCACCAAATAATTTTACTGGAGGTGAAAACTTAATTTAGCTTCTATATTTTAGAAGCCAACTGACAAATTATTGAACCCAAGACGCGACTGCGTACAAAAGAAGAGGAAAAGATCAAGAAAGAAGTTGACGAGGGTCAGAGTAGATGGAACAAATGGAGCTGTACTCCTGGATTATATTTTGGCTCAAGTTAAACTGCCGACACCTCCGCTTATAACTGGATATTTTTTTTAGAGCAAATTCCAAATGAAAGTGCTTTCTGAGCCAGTTCTGAATTTATATTGCCAGGCAGATTTAACCCGATATTGAATTCAGACCAACACACTTTGGAGCTACAAATCCTCCATTAATGTACTGACAAACAATTCACAGGTAACGCACCAGCTGAATAAAACTGGTGCATTACAGCCTTTGCAGGAGTAGAAATGCAATATTAATTTTACCAGTGACAGTTATCAGGGAGTAACCATAAGGAATTATTTCTCTGGTGCTTTCAGCAGTATTTAGAGAACGCTTACAAAGATTGTACAGCTTCTCCTCCCTTAGAATATTTCCCAAACTAAGTAAAACAATATTAAGAGTATTTTAAAAACATATTACAAACAGCTGGCTATTAACTACACTTCCTCAAATATCTCAGTTCATTAGTTGCTCAACAGCTTTGTATCACTTACTTTGTTTCGATAAAACCTTAATGAAACATCTGAGAGAGAATTATCTACTAAGTATAATCCTACATCATAAACAAAGACTGCCTCATTCATCCAATGCCCCTCAGTTTCACATTGTTATGCTGGCTTTCCAAAGCAAGTATTTAATAATATGTTGTGCAGAGCTTTCAGTATCTGCCAACAAGTAGAAGAAGCCTCATCAAGTCAAAGAACAGGGCTGCCTCTGAACCACAAATATTTTTGAACAAGAATTGAATGGCAACAGGGACGGTTCAGGTGCAGTTTTCTGCAAGTTGATACAACATACGTTCAAATTAGTTATGAATCGTTCCATACTTTCTATGCAGTTATATTATCATTCTTTTCATTTGGCCGATAAGGAAATGTTCATCGTTGGATCAAAGTCTGCCCATCAACTTAATAGGTCTGCCACACATGCACATCATCTTTGCCCCAAAGAACAAAACAGAATCTCCCTTATGAAGTGCAGGAAATTGTAGAGTCATAAATATATAATCTGCTTGTTCAGCGTCTACCGCTTTGGGCTTGTTTTGCTTATTCTGTGCTAGCAAAGTGTGGAAACACATAATTAGTTGACATGCCCTGCTGAAATGGTAGGAATTATTACCAATTTCAGCAAATTGGGTAGGAGCAGTCATCAGCAATAAAAGCAGTTTTTGAAACTGTGGTATTCTTTTAGTGAAACAATGAAGGGAAAACAGGAGAGGCGCACACATCCTGATAGAGGTATTGCCTTCTATCAGAAAATCTTTGAGAATATCAGCAACTAACTCACACTCATGAAATATCCATGAGAGGCAAATTCCATACAATTAAAACATATGGGTTGTATAATTGTGGTATAACGAGGATATTTGGCAGCGCAGTGTCAGTAATCTTATACAGCCAATGGTTTTAAAGTTTCACATTCAACTTCTCACTACAATCCAAGGAACCAGGCTCTGGAATTTCTTCTTCATGCCTTTCTGCAGTTTTTTTCTCATCCTTCCTGTAAAGTTGGATTTTACGGTTGACATTAATGACAAAAATTAAGATAAATCTTAAAATCCTAATAAAAATGTTATCACTCAATGTCAAATGCAACTTATGACACTCCAGTCAGGTGCTTTTGTGACATTTTATTATGATAAAGGATACTGCAAGATACAACATGATATTATAAAAGGTGACATTGTGGACATGGTAGCATGACACTGGACTATTGATCTGGAAACAAATTCAATTATCTCCAAGACAGCTCTAGAAACAAAGAAGGTTGTACCAGTATCAGCTGACCATGAAACACACTGAACTATCATAAAACGATGCCCGTTTCACATCATAACCCTCGGGATAGAATAGTCATCTTTACCTACCCTGAGGGATCATTAATTGACTCTGGACACAGTGGTTGGCTTTTAACTGCCATCTGAAACGACCTGGGAGAATTAGAGGTTAACAATACATGCTGACTCGCATTCTTTGGTGGTTCAAAATATACAGCAACATATCTTGCTCATTTCCAGAATTTTATTCCTGGAGTTTTTTTAATTTGAAATTCAGAAAATGACACTGATATATTTATAATAACTTTATCTGATTTTTCTTTAAATCACCACAGCAGAACTTTAGCCTTTATTCTAAACTGGTCATCTATAATGATTTTGCTTCAGATTTTACACAAGTTTTCTTTAAATTGCAGTTACTATTTCCATTCAATTTGAAATGACGCACACACACGCAACTATTAAGTGAGTAAAGTAGGTTTGGGTCATATAATCCACCTAAAAAGCAAATGAAAGTTTTAACATTAAAACAAACCAGTAATGTGATGTTGGGGGTTTCAAAGGGAATGGAAGATATTACTTCTGGACTGAAACGCATGCCAACATTGTGACCATGTCAATCACCCACAAAAGTGCTATGCTGGTCCAATACTGTTGGTTTTTTTTTAGTAATAAAGGGTACTTTGCTAAGTTTTCATCCAAATGGATCCATGTCTTAGAAATTATTCAAATTCAAATTTTGACTTTAATACTCAATTTAAAACTCTTGTTTTGAAAAAAAAAATGTACAATTAATTTGGGTGGTTCTTGAATAATGTACAGAATTTTCTCTTACATAGCAATAGTAAAACAACTTTGTAACAAGACTAGATCAGCAAGGGTATCAGGGGTTATGGGGAGAAGGCAGGAGAATCAGATTGAGAGGGAAAGATAGATTAGCCATGAATAAAAGGCGGAGTAGACTTGATGGGCCGAATGGCCTATTTATGTTCCTAGAACTTATGATCCTGCAAGACTGGCACCAATATATATCAGTAATGCCGACCTGGAAAGCAGGGGGGGGGGGGCAATGAAGGTGCAAGTGTGGAAACATTAAGAGCACAAGAAGAAATATTATGCTGATGCCATACTGCACTAGCTTTTACTGGATGAACTGGGATGGACAATCAAAGAGCAGGCAAAAACGTTACACCAAGATATATCAGCATGATGCCACAACAGGAAAAGTGACAACTACTGAATGGAGACCGGCCGCAACTAGTGGAGATGTTGGGCGGCACAGTGGTGCAGCAGTAGAGTTGCTGCCTTACAATGCTAGAGACCCCAATTCAATCCTGACTATGGGTGCTGTCTGTATTGAGTTTGTACATTCTCCCTGTGACCACGTGGGTTTTCTCCGGTGTCCTCCCATATTCCAAAGACATGCAGGTTTGTAGGTTCATTGGCTTCTGTAAATTGTCCCTAATGTATACGATAGAACTAATGCACTGGTGATCGCTGGTCGGCAGGGATTTGTTGGGCCAAAGGGCCTGCTTCTACACTGTATCTCTAAACTAATTCCCAACAGGTTTTATAGAAAAACACACAATCACTAAGCTTAATTATGTGCAATTAACTATCAGCCTCTATCAGGTTTATTACTTTATAAAATGATCTTAGAAGGTAAAGTATTACAGAGGTAGAACTAGATTGCATGGTTATGATTTGCAGCTGTCAAAGGGGAACTAATTAGGATATCTAAATTAAGTTAGAACAGGGAGACAGTTGGTCATTCAACTGCAGAGGAGAACATAATTGGATTTTGGCTTTGGTTAGATTAGTGAGAGCATGTCAGAAAGTTTAACAAAAATGTCATTAAATACAACACGAGTGACTGATGTAATATCCAACCAATCACAAATTGTAGAATATAACATTAGCACAGCAATCAGAGGGTATCTTTAGCTTGGTCATTGAAGCAAAGCATCGGGCCCACACCCCAAGCATTGTGTGCCCACATTAGACCCATTGGTTGTTGTAGCGGCAGATTATCATATCTTTCAGGTAATTAGCACCCTAGCCACTTTTTGGATGAGCATGGTTGAAGGGGGTATCTTCTAAACGCATGCAAGCTCACAGAGACCTTCAGAGCTTCTTCTCAGATATGACTTCAAGACAGTCTTTTGATGAGTAAATGCTTTATTGCTGCTAGAAAACAGCAAGATACATCCAAGTTTCTTCCGACTCGTTGCGGCAATCTTCTTCAAACTCCAACATTGCTTTAGACATTAACAAACTCCTCGTGTCTCCGTAACACGGGCAAGATCCACATGATCTCACGTGCTGCTCTCACATGGTAGAAGGGTTAACCTCCCCCATGGCTCTCCAAACTCATCTAAAAAACGAAACTTCTGCACGAGCATCTAAGCTCCAAACACGCCCAAAAACACGTCATAAATCCCACCCACAATATAACGGGCAGTCTAAAATTTAAAGGCACATGCCATCGTCAATGACATGCAAAACAGGCCAAATGGCCACTACAGTTCTGTCTCTTTTGAAAAGTATTGTCAAGCTTTTCAAAATATGTTTGGCCATTAATAAACCACATATCCAATTTCATCTAAGTAAGCGCGAGTTACAAAATTAGTAGCAAGAATAAAGAGGTAAATTAACCTGAAACTCGCACTCCTTTAGTATATCTGCATTCACAAATGGTAACGAGAGAAGACTGAAGTTTGGTTGAATCCGAGTGCCAAGATAGTTGGTCTCAATAAAAACAAGCACTAAAACTACTATCTTTAGATGAACGAAGGTGATGCTAATAGATCCAGTGCCGAGTATCATTCATGGATGTGGATCATTAATGACCAGACAATAATTGCATGCAATGAAAACAATGATACAAGATTGTACACTAATTTTACTCTTGTGGACCCATTAGTTTAATTGTGGTGACTCTTTGCCATACAAGAATTTATACCACCCGGAATCGTAGCACGATGGCAGCCTCGCCAACAGTCTGCCTGTCTTTTCTGGGTTATTTTTAGTGTGTTTTAAAAGTACGTGTTAATGTTCTCTGGTTTGTTTTATGTGGGGGGTAAGGAAGAAATTTCAATTTCTCACCTTACTGGAGATGCGATTGTTTTCCGGATCGTATCTCCAGTCGCTCCGAGGCCTAACATCATGGAGCTGGCAGCCATGCTCGGGACTGACTTTGAGCCCCACCGCGAGGCCGTGGACTTAACATCAGAGCTGATCCCTTGCCTGGGATCGACGCTCCAACCGCGGCCTGTGGATTTCACCATCGAGGAGCTCGGTCTCGGGAAGCTACAAATGACACAGGTTTTGACTAGCCCTGACCCGGGGTCAGATCGCCCGGCGTGGGAGAGCTGAGATTCTCTCCCCCTCCCCCAATGCAGGAGCTTGATTGTCCCGACTGCGGGAACCAAGATGGCCCCGTCAACAGAAGGCTCGAAGCCCTCGAGCGCGAGAGTACAAAGAGAAGAGATTGAACTTTTTTTTCACCTTCCATCACAGTGAGGAATGTGGAGGAGTCACTGTGGTGGATGTTTTTATGTTAAATTGTATTTTGTATTCTGTTGCTTTTTATTGGTATAACAGTATGGCAAATGAAATTCCTCGTATGTTGCAAAACATACATGGCTAATAAAGTTTTATTATGATTATGATTAAATCAAAGAAGATAGACCGATTCAAAAGCCAGAAATGACAGACATATGATCCTCTGGTTGTACTAAAAGTATAATGCCAGCAAGTTGCTCACCTACATCCTGATCTGCGTCCTGGTACACAGCGAGATCCTGCCTCTGGTAGACCTGCAGTTCCGGCCTCGGATTCATAAGCACCTCCTGCTTGATGAGCAAATCTGGTTTTTCGTTTCTGCAATCTTGCAACTCTGTTGGCTGAGCTTCCCGGCTTTCTTCCAGATTAATAGTGACTGGTTTTGTGTCCTGGTAGAGTCCACTGCTGTCAATAAGGACAGGCTGATAGGCGTGTGGTTCCCACACGACAGGCACGCGTCCAAAGACCTGCTCCAGCTGTTGAAACGTATAGTTACAGGTTCTCTTACCACGACCTCTTTCCTTCACTCGACTATAGCACCTCTTCAGAGTCTGTATAGGAATGAAAATAAGGCTTAAAAGTAGTTTTAAACACAAATTAAAATGTATTCTTTCATAGAACCCCAGAACTGAAGGACTACTTTCCTTCCTCCCACTGAGTGCAAATCCAGAAACTCCTATTTGATCTCCTAAATTTTGACCAAAAATGCTTTATTTCCTGCTCTTGGTGCTGTCCTACATTACAGGCCCAGCTTGCCCTTCAGATTCATACTGTGAACAAAGAAAAACTTGATTCAGTTAAAAAAAAAAAAAAAAATCTTACTTGAAACATGCCAATCTAAGAAACAGTAAAAACATAGTTTCACTCTCACACTTAATAGTGTTCAATCATGGTGACAGCAGACAAGTACTCTCCCGATAGTGGCAGGAGACTGCCAAGGGTGGAACAGTAATTAGTGTCTTTCCTGAGGACCAGTAGCAAAATAATCTTATTTCTTATTTCCCTTAATACACAAAGTTGAGACAATACTGACATCAGGACTATGACGCATTCAAAGTTATGGGGACCCTGACTAAAACATATTTATTTTTTAAAGCAAAGGCCTCATTAGACATCATGCCTGAAGCGGTTAAAATCACAAAGAAAGTTACGTGGGACGATTATTGTGGACTTTTGGTGAAGCTAGGTAGTAAATTTACAGGTTTTCACCTCGCAGAAGAAAATGGGTGCTTACATCAAAATCTGAGAGATTTGGAAAGTTACTTAAGAGATTCTGCTGTTGTTACATAGAGCAATATACTGCAAATAGAGCTGTTCAATACCTAGCTCCTTTGTAAAAGTCCCTCAGAAAATCCTGGTGATACTTTCCTGGTCCATCACAGCTTCTAAAGACAAAAAGCCAGGTAATGTTTCAGGTCTGCATTTCCACACACAACAATTCTCCTCACTCTAGTAATGCCAATTGCCACTCTAGTATGAACATTAAAGGATTATGTTGGCTATTATAAATTAAAGGTTCCCAGTCCCTATAGAAGTATAGGCCAGTGGGAAAAAGAATTTGGGAAAGATATTCAATATTCCCTAGTGATGCTGCAAGTATAAGTGTTTTTAATTCAAACTGTTTCAATGCATTTACAAAAAGATGCAACACATTAAATGTGAAATTATAGGTGGTTAACAACTAATGTTTCCAAAGTCTGTTATGTACATTTATTAAACACGATTACTTCACAGCCTGTAAACCACAATACAATTTTCACAGGTATTATTCTACAAGCAGTTGTACATAGCACTCTGTCCACCTCCAAAACAGATTTCTTGAGTAACATATAATAACAGCATGACTTGCATTGCCTCACATATACCAAGGCACAGGGAATTGATTATTTCTACAACATGCCAAAAATATCCAATTTAAAAAGATAGTAAGTAAAAATGTGGGCAGAGAAGGACACACTGATTTTGAGTCCCTCTCTTCTGCTCCCCTTACTCAGCTTAAAACATGTCAAAGCAAATCGTGATGCACAACTGCCATGCTGTTCAAAAATCACCTCAGCACATGTACGTTCAACCCTGGACAAACTGTTACTTCTGTGCACGTATCCTTAAAATTATTGGGACGACTGTTCTATGTCCATTTTTTAAATTACCATTGCCTTATTTTGGGAAGAGCTGTCTCTTTATTTTTAAATTGTATTTTCTCTCTTGTTTCAAAGTTTAGGAACTCCTTTCTCTCCCCAACTCCCCAGAATCCAACGATTCAAAATTTAAAACCACTCAAAAAAAGGGCTTTCAATCCATAGACAACAAAGTTACCTTGCAGCTTCCTTTGTAATGCAAACCATTTTTGTGGATGAATGATACAAGGATAAGAGTTCAATTCCCATCCATCAAAAAAAAATAGAAAAGACAAATTGTTCATTAAATGGAGTGGAATAAAAAGCCAGTGCAACCATGAAACTAACAGATTGCAACAAAACTCCATCTGGCCCAACAACCTTCAAGCAAGGAAGTCTGTCATCCTTTGCCAGTCTGGCCTATATGTGACCCACAAATATGTGCCTGATTTTAATTCATTTTTAGTTGAAACACATTTTTTTTTTCCTGGGAAAAGAGCAAACACTTGAGGAATCTGGAGGTGACTCAACAAATGCAAGACGATGGAGACACACAAGCAATTAGATGGGAAATGGTTGTTGCCACTTATTGCAGCAAAATCTTGCTGAGATTGACAAGAAGAAAGGAAGAGGAGCCAGTGGGCTGAGAGAGAGCTGAGAAGGTGAGGAGAAAGTAGGGACTACCTGAAATTAGAGGTCAATGTTCATACCGCTGGGGTGCAAACTGCCCAAGCGAAATATGAGGTGCGGCTCCTCAAATTTCTGGTGATCCTCACCCTGGCCATGGAGGAAAACCAGGATAGAAAGGTCGGATTCGGAATGGGAGGGAGAGTTGAAGTGCTGAGCCACTGGGAGATCAGATTGGTTATTGCAAACCGAGTGGAGGTGTTCGGCAAAGCGATCGCCAAGCCTACGCTTGGTCTCACCGATGTAGAGCAGCTGACATCTAGAGCAGCGAATACAATAGATGAGGTTGGAAAGACTACTTGGGTCCTTCAATGGAGTCAAGAGGGGAGGTAAAGCAACAAGTGCAGCACTTCCTGCGGTTGCAAGGGAAAGTGCCCAGGGACGGGATGGTTCGGGTGGGAAGGGACGGATTGTTAAAGTTATCTCTTGTGTAATGAAGTTAAGTGAGCATATAACTTTCTACTCAAAAGGTTTCTAAGTATCATACACTAAAATCAGGATTGACTTTAGTGCCTGGTCAGTGCGACTGGGCTGAAAGGGTTGAGAGACACATCCCGCCCCCTCAATTTATTCCAAGTCCTATTAATGCATGTTTTGAAAGGGGATCTTGTACAAGAATTAGCACTTGGATGGTCTGGAAAATACTAATCCTGGTAACTTTTCATAGGTACAGTAAACCCTCGTTATAACAGACATTGGGGAGGTGCAGGCATTGGGGGGGGGGGGGGGGGGGGGGGGGGGAGGAGGAAAGAGGAGAGGGGGTGGGGAAGAGGAGAGGAGAGGGTGCCCATTATTACCAATTGTCCATTATAACCAAGTAGGGGATTATCATTGCATATAGTTGTATGGAGTAGAAACAAAGAAATGCAGATGCTGGTTAATACACAAAAGAACAAAGTGCTGATGTAACTCAGCAGGTCAGGTTTGCATCTCTGGAGAACATGCAAACACGTCTGCTAATGTATCCAGCTATTTCTAGGTCAGCAATCAGCTTTCATAGAAACTATAAGAGTAGAGATACAGGAACAGGCACACTTTTCATTCACACCAATCACCCACCTCCAGTTTAAATTCCATTTGGAATATTTTGGAGGACCAAGAAACCAATGGGTAGGCACAAATTCTCACCCTCCTTGCACATCGTTCGCCAATGATTTCTTCTTCACACATCCATTGATTCAAACACAACCTTCCCCTCACCATGAACATTAACTGTTTAAGAAAGAACTGCAGATGCTGAAAAATCGAAGGTAGACAAAAATGCTGGCGGAGCTCGGCGGGTGTGGCAGCATCTTTGAAGAGAAGGAAAAGGTGACTTTTCGGGTCGAGACCCTTCTTCAGACATTGCACCTTTTCCAATGGAGACAATAAAATAATGAACTTTGCCACTAACAGGGGCCCAGCAATCGAATTGGAAGATTACTTCTCTTGTTTGGATTCACCTCAAATTATGGCAATCTTTCACAGCAGAGTGGCACAGAGGTGGGACCTACATGCAGGCAAGTAAACAGTACCCAGGCCACGGGGCAAGTTATTTTGTGTACAGGTCCCTGGTGGCAAAAGTCACACACATTCCACACTGAACTGGGCAGATAAGAACCAGTGGTGCAGTTTATAGGTCATGCCAGAATAGAATGCATCAGATGCTTGGGACATAACATAACCTGTGCAAATGCCTGCTCAACTGTCTAGATGGTTAAGATAATCAATTTTTAATATTACATAAAGCTCTGCACAGAGCCTTCAGACCATTTACTCGTAGGCTTGAATATTGTAAATACACCAAGGCCTGGAATAATTAGCAAATAAAATGATAAGGGAAGTTATGATTTTAGGAAAGCCTGGCTATGACCATCAGCATTGCAGAAGTCTCATTATTTCCATATGGCATTGATTGGTATTGTTGTAGTCCATTTCTCCACAAGCAGAATTCATGGCAATATACTATTAACCAAAAAATTGTTGGAAGCAGCTACAATTGTGGATATTAACAGGAAGCTGTGTAAGCTGCAGCAGGAACTCAACTAACTTCACAACAGAATTAAAATATCTACCAAGCTTGTCAGTGTATTGTGGGAAACATATTCAACTGTCCCAGTTATGGAACCATACCTTGCAAAATAACCCTTAACACCAAAGCCCCATTAATGCCCCTGGCCCTGCACTGCAATGCAACATAGATGCAGAGGCAGGTACTTTTCATCACTATTTGAATGCACCAAGAAAGCCCTGATCTGACCCAGTGCATTGATTGTGGTGAGGGTATACTCATGATTGAGCATTCAGGAGAGGGAAGACATATTCAAAACAGAGAAGGCTGCATTTCTTTATCTACCTTGCCTATCCAACAGTGACAGAGCACCAATGCTTTATTTTGATTATGTATTGGAAGACACATTTCAGTTCAGGAACCATCACTGCAGGGGAGGAGGGGCAGTTTAAGGTACAGCATTGGTCAATATTGGGACTAGGGGAGAATACGTGTTCGGCACGGACTAGAAGGGTCGAGATGGCCTGTTTCCGTGCTGTAATTGTTATATAGTTATATGGTTAATATCTTTATGGCTGTAAAGAACTTCTCTCAGCTTTACACATGGAAGATATTCAAATTCATGACGATAGTCAAATCCCTCACAGTAACATATCCCATCTCAAATAAGCTTTTAAACCAACAATTCCGATTACTTCCAAAAATTCTCTTTCCAACGTAAAGCCCCAGAATATTGCTGGTGGGGGAAATGGAGCAATGAATATCATGGAAATAGTCCTGAAGCATCTATCGTGCTGGTACTCATTACTAAGGATTACAATCACATCTGCCCTTCATTATTGCAAATTCAAATAGTTATAAAATCTTGCTGCACTTAGCACTGGGCTGATTAACTGTGACCAAAAGACCAGCAATGCTAGAGTGGAATTCTGAAGTGAAGATCAGCAATATTAAAGGTACCCTCTAAGCATATTCCTGCAGACATCAATGTTATCAAGCATTTACTGGGTTCTTTCTCCTCCTCCTATTGTAAGGGGGGGGGGGGGGGGGGGGGGGGGGGGGGGGGGGTTGTGGCATGCTCTCAAAATGGTTTAACTGTGGCAAGTTACAAAAGTGTAAACAACTATTTAATATATTGTCAATTCTCTGTGAAACATTTGGAATGTGGAGTCTCATGGAGGATCTAGATTCCCTCCCCCCCCCCTCCTCCCTCCATTAAGCTTTTGTATATGCCCAACATGTCAAAGTATAGCCATGATAAGTGCACAATGGAAAATACCAATTTGCTGTACCCAATCCAACTCGCAGATCAATTCAATATTTCACGCTAAGACAATGCAGCGCACAATTGAATTTCAGGATCCAACAAGTTACTTTCTTTGTACTGTAATTGCATCATGCTGCGTGTAACTTGCCAACATAACAATGACTTAAAAAATATGCATTCATGAACAGATTTGAATGCGAGTTCCCATTTACTTTTTGTCACCAGCTTGAGAAATTAAC
The DNA here is from genome assembly GCF_028641065.1 of Leucoraja erinaceus. Taxonomy (NCBI): domain Eukaryota; kingdom Metazoa; phylum Chordata; class Chondrichthyes; order Rajiformes; family Rajidae; genus Leucoraja; species Leucoraja erinaceus. Next base: position 18,059,081 of record NC_073408.1, read on the forward strand.
TGTAGTTTGGATGAAGAGTTGCTGATTGTAAGTTAATAGTTATTAATTATAAAGCTTAGTGAGCAAAGACTGATTGATTGAAAGAAACAGCATGTAAACAGGCCCTTTGACTCACCAAGCACACACCGACCATCAGTCACCCATTCGCACAAGTTCCATGTTATCCCACTGTCTCATCCACTCTCCGCGCACACAAGGGGCAAATTACAGTGGGCAATTAACCTGTAAACCTGCAAACCCCACACAGACAGCACTCGAGGTCAAGATTGAATGCGGGAATCTGGTGCTGTGAGGCAGCAGCTCTACCAGCTACACCACTGTGCATTATTATGTCAGTGAGACCGAATTGCAAGTTCTCAAATAATGACGATTTAATTTTAAATAAAAGCAGCCAGATTTTTTATTTTTTTTTAATTTCCAGACCATAATAAATTATGGGTTAAATTTATTGTTTTTACTAATATGAACTGCTTTCAGGTAGACTGACTAATGACTAGTGCATCCATTATATCCGATTACAAATTTTCAAACAAATTCCAACATAAGTTTAAAATCTTTCGAGCATAGCGTCTCCTGCTGTGAACAAGAAAATTGAACTCACAAATAAATAACATTTGCCTATTGTTTTTAAACTAAACTTGCCGATAAAACATTGCCAAGTTGAAAGCAAATTATCTAAGTATGATCTTTATAGATGCTGACTGACCTGCCGAGTGTTAAAAGTACTTTTATTGGTCCTGAGCCACATTGAAGTTCTTATTTACTCTGACAAATGAGACATAATGCAGCTTTTTTTCTAAATGCCCCCAAGGTATTTGAATATGCACTGAAATACAAAACAAAAATCCCGCACTACATTAGCCACACTTTTTTTTATTCGAAGGGTGAGATTATTCATAAAATTTAATTCTAACTGACTGGTCAATTTTCGATAATTCTTTCTGTTTAATGACTATCAAGTATTAGTACAGACCTTATGCCTCATTTACATTTAATTTTATGAAGGTTACATGTTCTCTGAAATGTTATTTGTAAGAAGGAACTGCAGATGCTGATTTAAACCAAAGATAGACACAAAATGCTGGAGTAACTCAGTGGGACAGGCAGCATCACTGGAGAGAAGGAATGGGTGACATTTCAGGTCTGAAGAAGGGTCTCGAACCGAAACATTACCAATTTCTTCTCTCCAGAGATGCTGCCTGTGCCGCTGAGTTACTCCAGCTTTTTGTGTCTATCTCTGAAATGTTATGCAGGATCAAAAATCAGTAGAATTTAGATTTAAAAAAACGTATATTTAATCTTTGGAAATATGCAATATTTTGAATACCACTGAAACATTGCCACTATTGCAAAGCTAAAAAAAAAACCCCAATTACACAAGGTCTTTAATGTGAATAAAAACACAATCGCTGTTGGCAGATTGAAAAGGTGTTAACTAGATCAGTGACATACATACAGAATTGTAACATGCAACTTTTACACCTGTCCAGACTCCCTGGTTAACAAGTTATTCAAAATCAGTCCACTTAGAAAACAAAACATTACTCCTATATTACTGTTTAAGAATGAACTGCAGATGCTGGAAAAATCAAAGGTAGACAAAAATGGTGGAGTAACTCAGCGGGTGAGGCAACATCTATGGAGCAAAGGAATAGGTGACGTTTCGGGTCGAGACCCTTTGAAGAATTATCTGCTTTACCCAGGTTATCTGCTTAAATTTATGGAATAGGTCTTATTTTAACAACCAAAGGATGTGACATCTAGTTGCAATGGTTGGTTCCATGACTCAAATGCTCAAAGTGTCACCAGTTTTTAAAACCAGAAAAGATACCTGGCATTTAAACTACCCTTGGCCAATCTGTGTCCATGGGGGTGGTTTCTTGAACTTACAACCTTAGATGTGAAAGAAAAAGGCTGCTTAAAATTGTAAATGATACTAGACCAAGTGCAGACCCGTTGGGTCTGCTCCCCCAATTGTGTGATCCCCCAACCCAATATTCCACCACGCACCCGTCTCCTCCAACGGAACTGAACCCGTTCCCAAATGTAAGATTCCAGCACTCCCCTGCCTCCCTCACCAGTGGATTTAAAAAAAAAAATCCAATTTCACCTCCCCTGCCTGCTGCAGCATTTCCAATTGCAATACCAATTGGCCCTCCCCCTCCTGTTGAAGCACTTGCTGTGATATCCCATTGAGGTGAAAAGTTCAGAGTGTTCCTGTCTTGCAACTTTGTTTTGAAGTGTGTTGGAAGCTGATAGGAAGGAGCAGCGAATCAAAAGGAAGAAAGGCAGCCGGCAGCTGGACGGCAGGCGGCAGCCGCAGACTTTTATATAATAAATAGAAAAGATAGATAAAGATATGAAAAACAGAAGTAAATACTCGTGAACTAAAGGTTATAGCTACTGATATATAAAAATAACTGGGCAGATTAAAATTATAACCAAGTTTTAAGATGCCATTGGAATATAATATCACACATGAATGATATCAAACCAACTGAACTAAAGCTGAAGAAAATTTGCCAAACTGTAGCATGGCATTATACAAACAGAATAATATGGCAACCTTATAGGTGAAACAGTTGAACACCTTGGAACATGACTTTCATCTGTGGCACAAGACAACACAAACCACGCTTGGAATACTGCAGTGAGATCTGGAGACAAACATGAGAATCACTCAAGACCTGGACACAATCCAGGGGGAAAAAAAACACTAATCACCAATGTCAACTGAACTACAAATAATAAAGATAGAAGTTGAAAAATAAATCAGCCTTTGAAGGACAGACATTATTGTCTTTACTTTTGTCCCTAGGAAGATGGATTTTCTTCTTTCAGCTCCAAACTCAGCCCCATTCCAATCTTAGTTTGTTTCGGGTTTGTAAAAAAGGAATGTAACCACCTGGAGATGGAATGATAAGACAGGAACAATGAAACTAATATCCAGTCTAAATGTGGGGAATAAGCAAAAGTTTCTGATTTTCAACTTAGGAATTAGAAATCATCATGCAAAAAGGTAACGGTTTAAAATGTTGCTTGTGACAAATCTATAGGACTCAGAGGACGCGTAGATAGACCGCGACATGCTTTTGACATTTGTGAACGTGGGGTCATAGATTGAGGCTGCTGTAAGTTTAGATAACTAAGTAAGGTGTCATCAATTACGTGCACCAGTGATTCAGAAACATGTTTATGCTCTATCAAGTCAGAAAGGAATTTTAAATATAAGTGATTGAAACAGATATGGAAGAAAAAGATATAGTATGATAAACATGAAACTACATTTAGCAACTTTCTCAAGGTAGAAATACAATCTAGTCTGATAACACTAGATCTAATTATTTGGGTTTCGGCCCAAAACGTTGCCCATCTCCTTCGCTCCATAGATGCTGCTGCACCCGCTGAGTTTCTCCAGCATTTTTATGTACCCACTAGATCTAATTAGTTGACTAGCCTCTGAAATTACCTAACAAGGTAACATAGTCATTGAACCCTACTATCAAACTATAATCCTGTGATTTTATTTTGAAAACAGAATGGTTAGAGTTTGGAATGTATAGTGGATTAAGTAAATTCAGTTGTAGTTTTCATGTGGAAGCTGAATAAGTATTTCAAGGGAATTACTTTGCAGGGCTAAAGGGAGAGAACAGGCAATGGGTCAACCCGAATTGCTCTCACATAGTTAGCATGGATTCGAAGATCTCCTGTGTTGTAACTATTGTGTGAATGGAAAATTGGTTAATTCTGTGGCCCAACTCCACTTAGTACCAGTTCCATCAAAAACAACAGAAACCATTCACAGGTACAGGGGGGAAAGGGGCTTAGAATTGCCCAAACTGAATCAATAAGAGATGGGAAACATGAATTAGATGGCAAGTTAATTACATAACACGAGTTACCACACAGGTTAGTTGGTTTGGGCTATTCAAAACAGTAGAGTGCCCTTTACATAGTCCCAACTGCACTACATACAATGTTACACTACCTTTTGTTACACTCCTGTACGATTGTACTTATGCATGGTATTGCATGCAAAACAACATTTTTCACTGTATCTGCGGCAATAAAGTGCCATTGAACCATGGAGACGGTGCCTGCAAGACACCGGTTATTGGTTACAGTTAGTTTACTCGCCAGGAGTCTCGGCTACCTTTATCCTCTCCTTGCACTGGTTAGCGCTTCTCTCGTAGCCCATTTCCCGCAGGGCCTGCGAGATCCTGTCGAAGATGTGCGAGTTGCGCAGGTTGCCCTCCAGCACGTCCTGCAGCCGCTCGTCGCCCCACACTGCGATCAGCGCGTTGGTCTCGGCCGGGGTCCAGGAGATGCCGCGGCAGGCGGGCGGCCGGCTCGGGCTGGGGGCCGGGTTCTCCACCGCCCCGCTGCTCCAGCTGGGGGTGGGAGGCTCGCTGGCAGGGTCGCCCGCCACTTCTGTCCAGGTGGGAGCGACGATTTGGAGCGAGGCATCGGCCGCCGCGCTCGGCCAGCTCCGACTCGGGGAGTCCGCTGCCCTGGGCGCCGCCATCGTCCACCGTCTACATCCGTGCACTCGCCCCGGGAACTGTGGGATGCAGAGGGGCAAACCCTGCAGCCCCCTCCTCCCGGGACAAATACCACAGCCCTTAGCACCCGACAGCTACAAATAATGCCCGGAAAACGCTTCAATTACTTCACCCCGACCCGCAAACTCCAATTTAAACGCAGAGACACGGCCATTCCGCCAGCAGAGCCCCGTGCCCCGCACAAAGATGGCCGCTCAGCGAGCATTGTGGGACATAGTCCGCCCGCGCCCCTTTGAAAAATGGCGAGCGCTCTCATTTAATTGGACTGGAGAGCGGTTTAGGTACAGAAGCTGGCCCAAAGTATTTCAAAGAGTAACGCCAGGTCGCTGAAAGCTTTCTGCGACAGTAGAACGGGATTCGCGAGGTTACACCCGGCGGAGCGAATAGGAAACAATCGCGCCCCGCACAAAGATGGCGGCCTTGATTTGTCATTCAGTTCATTACTGCCTGTAAATTCACGCAAACTTCGGCTAAAGTGCGTTGAAACGATATGAACATCGATAACAATCGGAACCCGTGTCTAATAGGAAAGTATGTAAGCCCTGGGTTTATCTGCGAGACCCTGCGGCGGCCTGGTGCCCCCAAACAAAGATGGCGGCAGCGGCCAGAGTGAACCCGCTTAATTCGAGGTGATTAGACGTTTCTCTGATTTATCACCAATTCCGAAATAGAATCGCGCGAACCCGAAACATCTTAATGTGTAACGTTACCCCGCCACGCCTCAGAACTGTATGCAATTTGAAAACGTAGATTTACGTACTTTAGATTGTATGATAGCAGGTCATATGGGTCGAAGCTGTTGCCCCCTTCAAAGATGGCGCCGGTGACTTCCACCCGCTGCATTGTGGGACAGTAGACTCAACATGGGGCCGTTACCCCTATACCGATGGAGCCAACACAACTACATTCCTTGTCCACTAAACCGTCTGGGCATAACATTACAGCAACATTGTAGTATTAGAAGCAGTTGGTAATATCAGTCATTCTAAAGAGACTGTGTTGAGTTCCTTCTCTCTCTATCCCTCCCCCAATTCACACTAGCTTCTCATTTTCACCCTACAAACAGCTTACAATGGCCTGGTAGACAAGAATGTTGGAGAAACTCAGTGGGTGAGGCAGCATCTATAGAGCAAAGGAAATAGGCAATGTTTCGGGTCAAGACCCTTCTTCAGACAATGGCCCGTTTCCTTTATCATTGTTACTTTTTCACATATCTTTCATTCATTGTTCTTTATCTCTCCACATCACCATCTATATCTCTCGTTTCCCTTATGCCTAACCCGTCTGAAGAAGGGTCTCGACCCAAAAAGTCACCCAATCCTTCTCTCCAGAGATTTTGCCTATCTTGCTGAGTTACTCCAGCTTTTTATGTCTATCTTCGTATTGAGTTTATATTTATTCCATTGGATATGCTATTTTGGCCATAAATAAATGGAGGGGACCTCTTGCCCCAAACAACTATAGCATTGGTCATGTCAACTTGAGGATCATGGGACAAAGAGGAGCTACTCTCTTATGCCTGACAATCCTTGAAAGAAGACCTTGTCCCAAAAAAGTGTTGAACTTCACAGTCCAGGCAATTTATGAATCTTTTGTTTGACGTATATCTATATGAGGTGTGTTTGGTATCCCACCACCAGTTACATTTTCCCCAGTCTTTGCCCCTCCTCTCCACTTTTGGTGTTGCTCTCCCTGGTCTATTAATTCCTCCTGCTCTCACTTCCTCAGGAACCCGTGGGATGTACACCTCCTCCCTCATGACCATCAAGTTACCTAAACAGTCCTGCTCAGTGGGGTAGAGATTCACGGGCACCTCCTCCGACCTTGGCTGTTGCATTCAGTGTTCACAATGTGTACCTGTACATCAGTGAGACCAAACATAGTCTAGACGACGGTTTTGGAGAGCACCCTCACTCTGTCCATAATAGCCACATTGAGCTTCCAGTTGCATGACATTTCAGCTCTCCTTCCCATTCTCACAGTAACCTGTCCATTCACTGCCAGGATGAGCCATGTGCAAAGTAGATGACAACTCGTATTCCATTAGGGTTGTAATCCAATGGTATGCACGTTGCCTTTTTCACTGTCAGGGAACCCATACCCTTCTCTGATCCTCTTCCATTCCTCCTGATCCACCCAGATTGTCTCTCACTTTGTTCACTTTTACCAATCACCTTACCATTATCAAGATCTGTCAACCACACCTACTTGATTCCATCTCCCCATCATCTCTTCCTTACCTGGTTACACTCTGCATCTTTACCTTGGAGATACAAGAGACTGAAGATGATATAATGTGGAGCAAAAAAAAAAACTGTGGCACTCAGTGGGTCAAACAGCAAATGTTCATGCATTGTGTGAACAGGACTGATGCAGGATCTCAACTCAAACATCAGCCATATACTTTGGCTCCACAGATGCTGACTGATGTGCTGACTCCTATAGCAGTTTGCTTTTCATTTTGTAACTACCTTCACCACCACTCACCCCAGCTGGCTCCATCAGCTTATCATCTTCCCACCTCATCTGGTTCCATCTATCACCTACCAGTCTTTGCTTCACCCCTCCCTCTCATTTTTACTCTCTTTACTCACTCAGTCCTGATTCATGGTCCTTGCCATCCCTTTGCTTGCATCAAAGTTTTTTGACACACTGAGCATAGACTTTAGATTTTAGAGATAGTGTCTTTAGAATTGTGTCTCTACTTTATTCTTTTGTTTAGCCGTGCACCAATTCCTGCCATTCAGTGGAAATCTATAAAGATGTTCAACAGCAGGGATCTTGCTTCATTCAACATGGAACTATGTTTAGTTCTTGATTCCGATAATACCAGCTCAAAAATGCCACTTGAAATGTACTAACCACTACGGAAATAAAAATTATGATATGATTATTTTCTAGAATTTTACTTGTTATTTTCAAAGTGAAACTGCGTTTCAGATTAGAGGCCTGACAAGCCGTGTACCCGAGGGTTGGTCTGTTGTTTGTCACGTATTAATGATTCAGATAAGAATGTAGGTGGCGTGATTAGTGTGATTGCAGGTGACCACAAAATTGTCAGTAGAAAGGACTGAAGATGGGTGTCTCAGGTTACAACAAGAACTAGTCAACTGGGAAATTGAGTAAGGGAATGGCTGATGGAATATTCACTTGGGCAACTATGAAGTGCACTTTGGCAAGTTCAAGTAGGGCTGGACATACATAATAAATTGCAGGGTCCAGGGGCATGCAGTTGAATTGAGAGAACTTGGATACACTGCATAGTTCTTTGAAAGTGGCAACACATGTGGGCAGAAAGGTGAAGAATGTGTGTAGTGGATTCAGACCCGGAATGTCACCTCCGAAGATGCTGCCTGACCCGCTGAGTTACACCAGCATTTTGTGTCTTTTTTTAAGGTGTATAGTGTGCTTGGCTTCATTGTCCAAAGCATTAAGAAGAAAAGTTGGGATGTCATGTTTATAATGGTGCAGAATATTGGTTAGCTCACATTTGGAGTTCTGCATCTAGTTTTGGTCACCACTCTGAAGGAACGATGTTAATATTCTAGAGGAGGTTCGCAAAAAATAAGGGTGTTTGCCTCAATTGATTGATTTACCCAAGTTATAAGGAGAGAATGGATAGGCTGGATTTATTTTCCCTGGAGCAAAACTGGCTAAGAAGTGACAGGTTAGAGGTATATGTGAGAGGCATAGACAGGTAGATGTCTGTTGTGTCTGTTTCCAGTGACAGCAGTGTCTAAAACTAAAGGGCATATATTTAAGGTCAGAAGGAGAAAGTTCAAAGAGCATTTGGTGGGTAATTATTTTTCACAAAAGAGGGATAGGATTCTGGAATGAACTGCCAGAGGAGATGATGGTGGAGGAACTGTAACAACATTTAAGAGGCATATGAATACCTACTTGAATGAGCAATGCTCGTGGAGCAATGCATATGAAATTAATGCAGGCAATGGGAATAGAATAGATAGGACAAAATGTTGGGACAAATGGCCTCTTTCTATGTTGTATAACTCATGACTTTATGACCACGATGCCTACCACTGCATGTGGTATAAAATAAATTACAGGACAATGATGAATAAAGAAGGACACTCCATTTGGTTACATTCAACTGTGTAGAAGACTCTAAATTACAACTCATGAATCCAATTCTTGCATTGGGTCACATATGGATCAGTACTGGGCTCTCAGCTCTCACAGATGGTTAACCAGGCTTCTCTTTCCTTGGTTGTTGCTTGTCACCTGTCTTAAGAAGGGTCCTGATCTGAAACATCGTATGTCCAATTCCCCCCACAGTTACTGCCTGACCTGCCGAGTTTCTCCATCACTCTGTGTTTTGCTCAAGATTCCAACCTGTAGTTCCTTGTGTCCCCAGCTGTTGCTTGACCTTCCAAGTACTTACAATGGTTTCTGCTATTATTTCAGCCTCCCTCTCTGTAATTTCTGCAGAGCCAGGTTGAAAGAAAGGACAACAAGCTGGCAGATGGATTACAACATGGGAGAACTTGGGATTATTCAATGGTAGGAGGACAGGAGACATTTTTTGTATTCCATATTATATATTATTTAATTTATAGCATTTTTAAATGTTAGGGATACCATAGGTTATTACAAAAAATGGTGTGCTGGTTCACTACGCAGAAAACATGCAGGTACTGCAAGCAATGACTGTAGTTATGTTCATTTACATTGCCAGAGGGGTTAGTGTACATGAATAAGTCAAAACGAATTAAACATGGCATATATTCAAAAATATTGGTTTGAACATTTTCTCATTGTAGTTCACTGGTTTTAATTTATGTAGCTGGATTGCATTCTTTAATCATAGCAATCTAACACAAGGTAACCAAAAATATATGTTCTAATTACATATTCTAATTGACATGACCAATGAATACAAAGGGCAGAGAAGAAAGATAATGTTTCTTTTTTTCAGGATCCGGGCATCACTATTTATTGCCCACTATTTATATGGATCATGTGTAGGCAGAACAAATTAGTTTAACTTGTTCAATGTTCATCATGCACATTGTGGGCGGAAGGCCCTCTTCCTGCGTTGGTGTTCCTATACACTTGTTGCCCTTGTCCTTCTTGATGGTAGAGGCGGCAGGTTTAGGAGGGTCTGGGAAGTGAGTGGGAAAGAACTGCAAATGCTGGTTTTAGGAGGGTGAATCAAGATTATGCTATTAGTGTGTTGAAAGCTGGCATGGATACTAGGTTGAATGTGCTGTAATATGTAAAGTAAATCTAATCTCAATAAATAAACTAAATGAAAAAGGAAAGTATGCAGTAAAGATTGGACCTGCAGGAGTATAGATGGATAGAAGGATCTTGGAGGTGGAAGTCCATGGCTTCCTGAAAATGGCAACACAAGCAGGTCGGGTAATGAAACCATAACACATATTTATCTTCATCAGATGGGGTGTTGGTTGTAAAAGTCAGGAAGTCATGTTGCAATTGTATAAAACATTTGTCAGCCACATTTGAAGTATTATATGTTTTTCTGGTTGCCTCATTACAGGAAGGATGTGGAGAGGATGCAGCAGGTTTTACCACAATGTTGCCTGAATTAGAGAGTATTAGATGTAAGACTTGGATTGTTTTATCTGGAGAAACAGAGAATGAGAGGCATAGACAGGGTAGGTGGTCAGAGGCATTTTCCCAGGATGGGAATGTCAATTAGAGGGCATCATTTTAAGGTGAGAGGGAGAAAATTTAAAAGAGCTTTACGAGGCAAGTTTGCTTTGAGAGGGAGAGTGGTCGACATCTGGAATGTGTGGCTGGGGAAGTGGTGGAAGCAATATTTAAACGGCATTTCAACAGGCATGTGAACTGTGGGGGAATAGAAGAATGTGGACATGTGCAGGCATGTGTGCAGTGTCAAATAGCTTCACGGTTGGTATAGACACCGTGGGCTGAAGGGCCTGTTCCAGTGCTGTGCTGTTCCATGTTCTATGTGCTTTCATTGCCAAACATTTTTTGCCATCCAGAGAGATGTATACTGAGGTTAAAGAGCCACCCTCTACTGCTGTCATTCCTCACACTAGTTTGGACTCGAAACTTACTAACTGAGCACCAACGTAATAAGAGTCACTACAGTATCAGTCTCTTTGCAGAACGCACTCTTGATTTAATGAAGCTGAGATTCTATTGCATGCGTTATTCAAGGGGTGCCTCCTTGTGAGCATTCACCAGATGTGATGGTATACATACGATACAATACGATGCGAGGGAACTTTATTTATCCCAGCAGAGAAATTGATCTGTCAACAGCCATAAAAACACTAATTACATGAATCATGACTTGAAAGGGCTTGGGGGGTGCAAAGATTGGGGGGGCGGGGCAAAGACATGGGCCAACAGACTGCATGTGTCATCATCAAGGTGTGATCGGCATTTCAGGTTGTCCATTTGAATGTTGCTGCTGTCTTAAGAATTGAGTATAGCGCACCAACATTAAATAGTGTGTTTGTGTACTGCAGATTCTAGTTTATACAAAATATAGACATAAAATGCTGGAGTAACTCAGTAGGTCAGAAAAAGAGAAAAAGGATGGGTAACGTTTGGACGCTTCAGAAAATAAATAGTATGTGTGTATGAAACTGCAACATTTATCTGAATAGTTACATAACCTAATGTCTTCCCTATTTCATGTCTGTAGATGTAATTTTTGATGTTCTGGTGCTGTGTCGCAATATGTGGCTACTGCCTGGCTGTTGCAAAAATATTCCCCTTCACTTTGATGTTGCACAGATGGTCTGAATGGTTTTGGGTGGATAGCCTGCCCAGACAAGGTGAAGGAGCTGTCTGGAATGTCAAATTGTGGAACATGGGCAACTATTCTGACTAAGCAGCTACAGTTGGAAGTCAGCACTATGGAATACACTGCCATTGATTTAATGTCCAGACCAGAAGCTGAGCTGCTGACTGACCCCAATCAGAGGTCATTTCTCCTGCTGTTTTCACTCTAATCCTTGGAGTCAGATTTCGGTGTAATTTTATAAGACTTCCTTAATGTCAAAACAAGGAAATGCATGTTTACACTAAAGGACACAAGGTGCTGGAGTAACTCAGTGGGTCAGACAGCATCCCTGGAGAACATGGACAGGTGACATTTCAGGTCGGGACCCATCTTCAATCTTCTTCAAATGTCACCTATTCATGTTCTCTATAGATGCTGCCTGATCAGCTGATTTACTCCAGCACTTTGCATCCAAGACTTCCTTAATGATGTGTGGGTGGAATAATTTCATGTGCACTGTATATCTGCTGTCGGAGAGCAATCTTCTCATGTGCAGCATCTCATTGATCATGTCGAGAAACAGCCCACAGAGATGCAACACCTCTCTGTTCATGTACAATATTTTCTTACTCCTGGAGGACCATTGACAGCTCTCAAGGGCAGTTTATGTTATTAGTCTGCTCCTGCTCGATAATGGACTGACTTCAAGAGGACATCCTCCCTTGTTGGTGGCCTCCCTCCTTGCTGTTTTAGCCAAAATTGAGGAGACGATGAACACTGAGTAAACCATTTATTGTGCAGCACAATGGTGTGCAGTAAATAATGTTGTTGCCTTTCACATCCAAAGCTTCAAGTTCAATAGTGATCTACAGTGCTGTCATCTGTATGGAGTTTGCATGTGAACCTTGTTTATTGTGTGGGTTTCCTTTGTGGCCCATAGAGAATAAGGAGCAAATTAGGAGACTGCAGATGGTGGAATCAGGATCATAAAACAAACTGCAAGCCAACTCAGTGGGTCGAGCAGCATCTGTGTGTGTGGGCAGTGGGGAGGATGTAGGAGCTGTTTAATATTGAACTATTTAATGTTGGTGTGCTATTGAGTCTGCTCTGCCATTACATCATAGCATCTATTTTTCACTCTCAACCCCATTCTCCAACCTTCTCATAACCTTTCATGCCCTTGCTTCTGTTTGTGGTGTTTTTGATGTTTCTTTATTTTACATGTCTTTTCCTACTATTTCTTTTGATTGTTATTTTTGGTGTGTATTAACTTTTTTGTCAATGATTAGTGATGTACAGCACTTTGTTGCAGCTATGTTTGTTTTTAAAGTGCTCTATAAATAAAATTATTATTATTATTATTATTTATTATTATTACTAATCAAGAACCTATCAATATTTGTTTTTAAAATACTCAATGACTTGTCCTCCACAGCCATCTGTGGTAATGAATTCCACAGATTCACAACTCTCTGGATAAAAAAAATCTCCTCATTTCCATTCTAAAAGTATATTTTTTTATTCAGAGACTGTGGCCTCGGGTCTTAGAATCTTTGTCTACTGTAAACATCCTCTCCGCATCTATCTAGGCCTTTCTAATTAACAAGCAACCTAATGGTTGGGGATGGGGAATGAGGTGTGAGGTATGGGGTGGGTGATTGATGGACCAATGAGGGATGAAGGATGAAGCTAGGTGAGGGTGGCATGGGGTTGGAAAACCGAGGCAGGTAAATAATAGGTAGAAGCAAGCAAGGCAAAGAAATGTGGATAGGTTGGGGAAGGGGTATGTGAAAATGGATACCAACACTGGAGAGTGATGAGCCTCATCAGCAACAACGATGAGTCGGCCTATAGGGAGGAGGTCCAGCTCCTAGCTGCATGGTGCGCTGCCAACAACCTGGCCCTTAACTCCAAGAAGACCAAGGAGCTCATTGTAGACTTCAGGAAGTCTAGGGGCGGCACGCACACCCCCATCCACATCAACGGGACGGAGGTGGAACGTGTTTCCAGCTTCAGGTTCCTGGGGGTCAACATCTCCGATGACCTCTCTTGGACCCACAATACCTCGACTCTGGTCAAGAAGGCTCACCAGCGTCTCTTCTTCCTGAGGAGACTGAAGAAGGTCCATCTGTCTCCTCAGATTCTGGTGAACTTCTACCGCTGCACCATCGAGAGCATCCTTACCATTTGTATCACATTATGGTATGGCAACTGCTCTGTCTCCGACTGGAAAGCACTGCAGAGGGTGGTGAAAATTGCCCAACGCATCACCGGTTTCTCGCTCCCCTCCATTGAGTCTGTCCAAAGCAAGCGTTGTCTGCGAAGGGCGCTCAGCATCGCCAAGGACTGCTCTCACCCCAACCATGGACTGTTTACCTTCCTACCATCCGGGAGGCGCTACAGGTCTCTCCGTTGCTGGACCAGCAGGTCCAGGAACAGCTTCTTCCCTGCGGCTGTCACACTACTAAACAACGTACCTCGGTGACTGCCAATCACCCCCCCCCCCCGGACACTCCTCCCACAGGAAAAACACTATGACTGTATGCATGTAAATAGATTTATTTATTGAAATCATATTCTATGTCGCTCTTCCAGGGAGATGCTAACTGCATTTCGTTGTCTCTGTACTGTACACTAACAATGACAATTAAAGTTGAATCTAAATCTGAATCTGAACATGGACACAAAGCTCCCAGTGTTGGAATCAGATGGGTAAGGAAAGTGATGATGGGTGAATCAGTGTCCCATTGGGAGAATTGTGTGGTGGTGAGTGAACGACTTGTGTCCGTTCACTCACTAACTGCTGTAGACCCAATCTCTGGCTGTGCCTTTCACAAATCGATTATCATGGTGACGGACACTGAGGTTTCCCACTCACTCACACACCTTTCTCCTTTCAGTGTTTCTTCCAGGCGTTGTTCAACATGGACGTGCACTGATTGGTCAGCTGAGGGAAGAATACAGTAGGTCTTCGGTCCTAGACTTGTTGCTATGACACATTTATAGGGTTTGGAGTCAGTCCTGAGACCACTCAGGAATCTCAGCTGAATACCACTGTACTGACCTCCACAATGGGTGGAAGATGGAGGATTTCAATAGTCTCAGTTACTTGATGGAACTTTGGTAATGCAGATATAAAATTATTTTATGAATTTATTAGTGGAACAACATGTAAATAATTCTGAGTGTAGAAACAGGGAACTGCAGATATGGGTTTACAAGAAAAGGACACAAAGTTTTGTAGTAACTCATCAGGTTAGGCAGCATCTCTGAAGAGAACATGGATGAAGGAAAGTCCTGACCCGAAATGTCACCTATCCATGTTCACCCAATGATGCTGCCTGACCTGCTAAGTTACTTCATCACTTTGTATCTATAAAAAAATTATATTTCAAAGGACTTGATAACACGTTGACAATTGGACAGAAAAGACAGATTGCTGGAGTAGTTCAGCGTGTCAGGTCAAGACTCCAGCATTTGCAGTTCCTTGTGTCTGCTTGGTAATTGTACAGGAATGGGTAGGAAGGAATGCAGATGCTGGTTTAAACCGAAGATAGACTAAAATGCTGGAGTAATTCAGCGGAACAGGCAGCATCTTTAGAGAGAAGAAATGGGTGACGTTTTCGGGTCTGAAGCAGGGTCTCGACCCGAAACAGCACCCATTCCTTCTCGCCGGAGATGCTGCCTGTCCCGCGGAGCATTTTGTGGTAATTGTTTAAGAAGGAACTGCAGATGCTGGAAAATCGAAGGTACACAAAAATGCTGGAGAAATTCAGCGGGTGCAGCCGCCGAGTTTCTCCAGCATTTTTGTGTACTTTTGTGGTAATTGTACAGGTTTTCTCTCGCATTTGCTTCAGCTATGCCTGTGTTACTCTCATAGCACACTGGGTGGCAGCATTGTTGCTGAGTTTTACCCTCACTGTCCAAATGAGCTCCAGTTGTCCCTCAATTCTGTTTTGTATTCTGCTCAAATATTTGAGTGAAATCAACTACAAGTTATTCAAAGTCAAGAACAGCATTCTTTAGATATTCATTCAGCAAAATAATTTGAATAAACATACTTTAATAAACATGGTCCATCATGGCCTTCTGGTTTTGTCGTGTGATCTCTGCAAATGAATAACATACTTTAATAAACACTAGAAATGAAAATGTCGAAACAAAGAACTGCGGATGCTGGTTTACACAAAAGGACCCAAAGTGCTGGAGTAACTCAGCAGCTTCAGGCAATATCTCTGGAGTGCATGGATAGGTGACGTTTCGGGTCGAGACCCTTCAGGCAGTTTAAAGAAGGATCTCGACCTGAAAGGTCACCTATCCACGTTTGCCAGAGATGCTGCCTGGCCTGCTGAATTACTCCAGCACTTTGTGTCTTTTTGTCTAGAAATAAAAATAATACTTAATGCATTTGTTAATGTGAGGTGAGAGTAAAGGGCCTGTCCCACTAGACGTTTTTTTTAGGCGACTGTCATAGTTGTAGCAGGTTGCCGAAAAACCGGCGACTGGACTAATGGACCTGTGCCACTTAGGCGATTTTTTTTAGGCAACTGCCAGCGACTACGACAATGGAATTTACCGAAGTCAGCACCAGCGACAACCTACATAACCTGGAGTCAACCTACGCCATCCTGGCGACAACCAATGACAGCACGTACGTCAGGGAGAAGACAAGCCCATGGTTGCCGACTGTCGCCGAAAAGTTTTGAACATTTCAAAATCCAGCGGTGACCAGAGAAATGCTACGACTCTTTGGGCGATTGAGGAAACGACTCACGACCATACAGGCAACACCCCAGTGACCGTGTGGCCACAGCCTAAAAAATCGCCCAAGTGGGACAGGCCATTTAGGGAATCTCCTCTGTTTCCAGTGCATATTCCAGGGCATAGATTCTAGACTTATTTGTTAAAGCCTAACCCAGATTTAAATATTAAGGGTTGAGATTGATTTTTTAAAAATATCTGGAAAGATTTTTGAGTAAAATCGATCAGAGCGAATCTAATAGTGTTAAAGTATTATACATTAATTGATGTGAGTCTACTTTTTGCATGTTTTTTGCATGGATTTAAAAACTATGGGGAATTAGATATTTACACATCATTGTATCTTTTGCACTGGTGCATATGTTATATTAGATTCTATTCTCTGTAAAATTCATCCATGACTCTGTTGCCCATGTCCCAACTGGTTCCAATCTAATTGACCATCATTCATACTCTCGCTGATCATTAGAGGCTCCTTGTTTAAATCTTATCCATCATGGTCCTCTGGTTTTGTTGTGTGATCTCTGCAGTCCCCACCAACTAAATAAATCTCTAAAATATCTGTCTGCTCTAATTCTGGCTTCTTGACAATCTTCTCAGTAAATTACATCATCAGTTGCATTCACGCTTTCAGATAACAAATCCTAAAATTACTGCCCAAAATGTCTACCATTATACATTTTTCTGTTGAAGGCTCCACTCTAAACCTAGCTTAACCAAGCTTTTGTTTGCCTGTCCTGTTATTTCTGAAGATAGGCACAAAAAAACAGGATTAACTCAGCGGGTCAGGCAGCATCTCTGGAGAAAAGGACCAGGTGACATTTCAGGTCGAGACCCTGTTGTTGACCTTGAACTTGGTTCTGCACCTGCGAAATGGCTTGGAAAACATTGAAGGTGCTATATAATTGGAAGTAGGTATGCACCAGAATTTGGGGATAAAAAGTGACATAATATAACAAGTTCTACTTTAACTTTCTGCAGCTGAACCAACATGATTACGGATACAAGTCTAGCCACAGCCATGAAGTATAAAGAACTTTAGAGAGTGGAGCTTCTGTGCAGTGGCATTCACTATCACCTCTGAGAACTAAGCTTATCAGAAACTCTCCCCATCTCAAAATAACCTCTAATCAATCCATCCCCAGTCTTATTTGCTACTTTGCTTTCAGAACCATGTTCATTTTGAACAGATAATGAAGACTTCCATTGGTACTCCACGTTTGCAGTCATGATGTATTAAAGTGTTTTACTGCTGTTGATGTGTCTTGAAGCATGGCCATTGCTGTTACATATTAAACGAGGCAAATCTTCGCGAAACCTTCCCTTCTTGAAAAAAAGACGTGTTTTTTTAATTTAAGTAACAAGGCAAGCTCTAACAATTAGCAAAGCAATAGCAACAACCAGGTGATCTGATTTAGTGACACGGTTAATGATCTTTTTCATATAGTTGTGATGTTTGGTGGACCGTGTGGGGTGGGAGGACCCGTTGCTCCTCCCGTGCAGCAGGTGGCGGTGGACAGGACAAAGGGAGATGTTTTGTACATAGTTATCTCCAAAGATTATAGAGGAGCTCCTCTATAATATTTGGTTATCTCTGTCTGTACACTGTGTGAGTGTGCAGTCAGAGCGTGTGGTTGCAGCCAGTTTTAGTTGTCCTTGTTGCCAGCATTGTGTTCATGTAATAAAGACTTCTGTTGTACCTTGAAGACTCTCAAGTTTTATGCAGACATAGAACAAGAACACGAAAATAGTGCCTTACTATCCTCATTCAACCGAGGTGGAAGACAGGGGAGTTTAACACTTCATCTGGAAGATGGCATCTCTGACAGTTCAGGTCTTTTGGTCCACCGAGTTCATGCCAACTATCAATCCCCTATTCTCACTAGTTCTGTTATTCCACTTTCTCATCCATTCCCTACACACTAAAGGCAATTTCATGGAAGCCAATTAACCAACATACCCGCACGTCTTTGGAATGTGCGAGGAAACTGGAGCACCCGGAGGAAACTCATGGGGTCACAGGGAGAACGTGCAAACACCTCACACATGGCACCCAAGGTCAGGATCGAACCCAGGTCTCTGGAGCTGTGAGACAGTGGCTCTGGCAGCTATGCCATTGTGCCGCCCCTATCATTTAGTTAATTATTAATAAGCTGTGATATTGAATGGAGAGGAGATGTTTCCGAATAGGCAAGAAGAAAGGAAATGAGCCTAAGGAATGGTGTGCACAATCACCAAATACCTTTCATTCTGTTCCTTCAATTCAGAGACCTTCTTGAATTTTGCTGCAATTCAGAAAATCTCAGCCATGCCTTCTATTTCCACACAGGAGAGATAATTTTGCTCACTATGCCAGTTTAAAAGAACTGTTTCAATGAATCATACTACCTTGTTATCTCCCCAAACTACCTTGGAAATGTTTCCAATCCAATGTTTCCTCTCCAAAGGTGTCCAAGGACCATTCTTACTCATCACTTACTCCGTGGTGGCACTCATGTTTGACTGAATTGTACTCCTGCATTGTATGAGGTGCTGATAGCACACAATAAAAAATATTTTTCACTGTATCTCGGTACATGTGAAAAATAATAAGGCAATACCGAAACCACAGTAAAGTTGGCTGCAATTTGTAGCAAGCCAGCTGATCCGTTTAACCAGAATGAACTCTTTGGATCTCTGAATTGAAGGTGCAGAAAGAACCATCCAGGTGTCCGCGTGAGATTCCTCCAGGTCCCTAGGAATTTGGGTTAGTTTAGAGATACAGCGTGGAAACAGGCCCTTTCGGCACACCGGATCCGTGACGACCAGCGATCCCCACACATTAACACTATCCTATACCCACTAGGGACAATTTTAACATTTACCAAGCCAATTAACCTGTATGTCTTTGGAGTAGGAAACCGAAGATCTCTGAGAAAACCCATGCAGGTCACGAGGAGAACGTACAAACTCCGTACGGATCAAACCCGGGTCTCCGGCGCTGCATTCACTGTAAGGCAGCAATTCTGCCGCTGCGCCTCCGTGTCGCCCTGCTTGCACTCCAGTTTTGCGGGTTCTGAGGTTGTTGATGAAGCCAGTGTGGGGACGAGAGATTTTTACAGAGTGTTGAAAGGGGATACAATCTGTAAAGGTGAAAGGATCTGTTGCAACAACCTCTTCAAGTTCAGCCAACATACTGATGTTATCTGCAGCAAGTACAGGACAGGTCAGGGTGGAGAAGCTCTTGGAGATTGTAATCTTTGGGGGGAAAAAAGGCAGGTGGTGCTTGGAAAAATATGGATTAAAGATAAAAGCCAGCAGAAAATTTGTGAAAGGCAAATTGTGTTTGACTGAGTTCTTTGACAGAGTAGTAGAACAATTTGACGAATAGTACACTTGATATTATGCATATGGATTTTCAATGGTGTTTGCTGAAGTACTACATAATAGACTTGTCAGTAAAATTGACGACTGTGGCATTGGAGGAGCAGATAAGAAATTGACCAGGGCACAGGAAGCAGAGTGTGGGAATTATATATTTTGACACGGAAAATGTGCAACTCTTCTCCAGAAAGAACTGGAGTGTTTATTTAAACTTTTTATTTGTTAATATTTGCTTTCTTGGGAACATAATTACACATACACATACACAGACACAGACACTCAGACACAAGACACTGTCACTCAGAAACATACACTCAGACACATATACAGAAATACACGTACAAAGTTCTGTGAAACATTTGTAAATCACTGATTAGGTCCCAGCAGGAAGTGAGCAGCAAACTCGCTGGAGTTTAGAAGAATGAAGAATATAGAAACATACAGAGTAGTGAAGGGCTATTCCTTATGACCATATGACCTTATGACATGAAGAAACAAATATATCCAGTGAATTAAAAGAAACCAAACTGTTGCAGGAACTTAGTGGGTCAGGCGGCATGTGTGGAGGGAAATTGTCACACAACATTTCAGGGCAGGACCCTTTTTCAGAAGTTTTTCCCACCTTATGCAAATTGAGATTAAAGATTAACCATAACCAACTTCATGCAGAAATAAGGAAGTACAGATGCTGTTTTACAAAAAAGAGACAGAAATTGCTGGAGTAATTCAGCGGGTCAGTCAGCATCTCTGGAGAACATGGATAGGTGACGTTTCGTTTCGGGACCCTTCTTCAGAATCTTTGAATCAGATGGTTGTGGGAACCTATATTTGAACAAAACATTTAGTGTGAGATTCTTGTGCAGTACAGAATTGCCTGAGATGCTGCATTACAAATTTGATATAATTCTGTAGGTCAGTCGGATGGATGGAAAAGATCCTAGGTCCTATTTCAAATAAGTTATTTCCCACATGTTCTTCAACTATTAATACTGAATGAAACTGGGTGGTACAGTGGCACAAGATGGTTGAGCTGCTGCCTTACGGTGCCAGAGTCCTGGGTTCGGATCTGATCTTGGGTGCTGTCTTTATGGAGTTCTCCTTATGACCACATGGGTTTCCTGTGGGTGTCCTGGTTTCCTCCTGAATCCTGAAGATGTTTGAACATTAATTGGTCTCTGTAAATTGCCCCTAGTGTGCAGGGAGTGGACGAGAAACTGGGATAACATAGAACTAGTATGAACTGGTGATTGATGGATGGTGTGGACTTGGTGGACCAAAGGTGTAAGAAAGAACTGTAGATGTTGGCATAAATCAAAGATAGACACAAAATGCTGGAGTAACTCAGCGGGACAGGCAGCATCTCTGAATCGATGGAATGGGTGACCTCATCCTGGAATTGGGAGAAGGGGATAGAGTATTTACAGGAAGCAGGATGGGAAGAAGTGTAGTCTAGATCTGCGCCCAGGATGAGGTTTTCCATACCAGGGCATCGGAGATGTCCTCATTCTTTAGAACGTGGGGGGTTTCCCTCTTCCATTATAGATGAGGCTCGCACTAGGGTCTCCTCGATATCCCGCAGCTCCGATCTTGCTCCCCCTACCCCCATTCGTAACAAGGACAGAGTTCTCCTTGTCCTCACCTTCCACCCCATGATCCGTGGCATACATCCTCCAACATTTTCGTCACTTCCAATGTGATCCCATTACTGGCCACACCTTCACATCTCCACCCCTTTCTGCTTTCCACAGAGACTGTTCCCTCCGAACCTCCCTGGTCAACTCGTCCCTTCCTACCCAAACCATCCCCTCCCCCGGTACTATCCCCTGCAACTGCAGGAGATGAAACACCTGTCCCTTTACCTTCCCCCTCAACTGCATCCAAGGACCCAAACAGTTTCCCAGGTGAAGCATCTCCTTCAACCTTGTCTACTGAATCCGCTGTTCCAGGTATCAACTTCTCTACATCGGCGAGACCAAGCGCAGGCTCGGCGATCGTTTTGTGGAACACCTCCGCTCAGTCCGTCTTAACCTACCTGATCTCCCTGTTGCTCGGCATTTCAACTTTCCCTCCCATTCCCAATCTGACCTTTCTGTCCTGGGCCCCATCCTTTGTCAGAGTGTGGCCCAGTGCAAATTGGAGGAACAGCACATTAACTCTAACTTCAAATAGCCCTTGCTTTCCCTCTCTATCCCCTCCCCTCCCCATTCCCAGTTCTCCCACCAGTCTTACTGTCTCAGACCACTTTCTATCTCTGTCAAGCCCACTCCCCTGATATCAGTCTGAAGAAGGATCTCAACCCGAAACATCACCCATTCCTTCTCTCCAGAGATGCTGCTGAGTTGCTCCAGCATTTTGTGTCTACCTTTGGTGGGCCAAAAGACCTGTTTCCATATGTATCTGTAAACTAAACTACTGCAAACAAAAAAAAATCTTGGAGTGCATCATATTTCTTTCTGTCTTGCTTGCTGTTTTTCTTTGTGGCATTACTCGGTAATTTTATTTAAAGGCCCTTGCACATGGAGGTGGGAATTGGTTTGTCAATGGAGTAGGGTTGAGGGGACAGGGAAATGACTGCAGCCCAATCTGCTCATGGAATGTATTCATAACTGTACATTTTCCAGCAGCGGTCATTTAAAACTGCAGGATGAGAAATCTGAATTGATTCTGCACAGTCTTCGAGCAGGGAACTGAGTGCGGCCTGATATGCCAACCTTGTTCTGCTTCATCTCCACTTCAGACGATGGTAATCATGTGGAATCACTGCATCTGATCAAAAACTATAAGACATCTTGTTACATGGGAAGGAGATCAGAAATCAGACCACACTTGTTAAATAGACATTGAGAAGAATACGGAGCGTGGTGCATTAACACCAGATTATATTACATCCAAAAATAAAATTGCCAACTGTAAACTTTCTACACTCTGGGCAAAGAATGGATCATTTATTAAAAAATGTCAGAATCAAAAGTTTTCAATCCTAGGTATATATATTTTTGCAGGCCCCCCTCAGTCATGACTGACCATGGGTGATGCATCCTAGTTGTTGGCTGCTTGCTCCAAACCTCGGCTGGAGCAGCGTCACTTGTGGCTGAAGAGACCAATGCGGGAGTGACAGTCTCCGTGGCAAAGGTCACATTTGTGCGCTTTCTCTGGTTTGTTGAAGTTGCTGCGCTCCTTTCTGCGTGCCCGCTAGTCTGCCGCTGTGTTCAACGGTTTCTCTTCCCCCGTTTTGAGATTTGTTTCAGGGTACCTCTCCACCTCGTGCGGTCAGTGCTGTCAGGTATACAGTGCTGTATTTAATTCTGTGTCTCTTTGAGTTCCTGCTCTAATGTGGTTGCAATCTCACACATTATCTGTTCCAAATCATATTATGCCGTGTTGTTCATTTGGAAAGGGAGCTGGTTCATTTTGACAGTAAAATTGAGGAAGCAGACATGAACTCTCTAAAATGTATACATAATTGATGAGGTTTTGCATCAAATCCTGGATCAGACAAAAGGCACTAAGCCTGTTTCCTGTCTCTTTCTGCCTGATCGTTCTTTGTGGCGGAATGTGTAGGAAGGGACAGTAGATGCTGCTTTAAACTGAAGATAGACACGAAAAGCTGGAGTAACTCAGCGGGACAGGCAGCATCTCTGGAGAGAAGGAATGGGAGACCCTTCTTCAGTTTAGTCAGGGGAAAGGGAAACGAGAGATATAGACGATGGTATAGAGAAAAAACAATGAATGAAAGATATGCAAAAAAGTGACGATGATAAAGGAAACAGGCCATTATTAGCTGTTTGTTGGCTTATGGTCCTTTATTGTACTTGGTAGGTAGAGGGTCCTAAGCACGATGTCACCATGACCAAGAAGTGGAACAAAGTGCCTCTACCCTCACTGCCAGAGTGAAGATCAGAGCAAAAATGTGGCTTGTGGTCTTGGGAGAAGAGAGGAGAAATGTAAATGAGCCAAAGATACAGAATGCTGGAGTAGCTCAGCGGGTCAGGTAGCATCTCTGGAGTATGTAGATTAGTGATGTTTCAGGTCTGCATCACTCCAGCACTCTGTGTCACACTACATCACTCCAGCGCTCTGTGCCACACTGAGTCACTCCAGCACTCTGTGTCACACTGAGTCACTCCAGCACTCTAAGCACCACTGCATTACTCCAGCACTCTGTGCCACACTGAGTCACTCCAGCACTGTGTGTCACACTGTTACTACAGCACTCTGTGCCACACTGAGTTACCCCAGCACTTTAAGTCAGACTGAGTTACTCCAGCACTTCTTGTCACAATGAGTTACCCGAGCACTTATTGTCATCCTGAGTTACTCCTGTTCTTTGTGCCCTGCTCACATACTAAATCACTTTGTGACCCACTTAGTTACCCAGCACTTTGTGCCCATCTCCAGCATTTGTGTCCTTTTGTGTAAACCAGCATCCATAGTTCCATGTTTCAACAAGCCAAGGATAGTGCATACAAAAGAAGAAAGAGATTTAAAAAAAAAGAAGGGAGTCACAGAGGGAGAAGGACTAACGTTGGAAATATTTCTCAAGGATCATTAAACCCCCGACTGCATGAGTGATCTTGAGTCTGGTTCCATAGGAAGAGTGAAATTTGAACATTCACTGATGTTCTTTGAGTGTGGAAGACATAGGTTTTGAGAGATAAAGTGTGGAAATAGGCCCTAGGGCCCACCCAGTGCACACCAACCAGCGATCACTCCGTACTCTAGCACTATCCTACACACTGGGGATATTTTCAGAAGCCAATTAACCTACAAACCTGCATGTCTTTGGAATGTGGGAGGAAACTGAAGAAAATCTACATGGTAACAGGGACAATGTACAAACACCGTACAGGCAGCACCTGCAGTCAGGATCAAACCCAGCTCTCTGGCACTGTAAGGCAGCAGGTCTATCGCTGCGCCACGTGCTGCCCTTAACGAGATGCAAATGAGACCAAAATTATGCTGCTTTCACAATACCATTTTCCCCCTCACTTTCTCCGCTTACTATGAAGCCATTAAGGGTGAGAATTCTTTGAGTTGTGATCTGCAGCGAAACAAAACCCTCCGGCACCGTGGCGCAGTGGTAGAGTTGCTGCCTTATAGCGCCAGAGAGCTGGGTTCGATCCTGACTACGGATGCTGTCTGTACGGAGTTTGTACGATTACCCTGTGACCATGTGGGTTTTCTCCGGGTGCTCCACTTTCCTCCCATGCTCCAAAGACGTACAGGTTTGTAGGTTAATTGGGTTTGGTAAAATTGTAAATAGTCCCTAGTGTGTAGGATAGTGCTAGTGTACGGAGTGACCATTGGTCGGCGTGGACTTAAGGGCCTGTTTCCGCACTGTATCTCTAAAGTCTAAAGTCCTGGTCTCCAGCATTCCCTCCCCTGTGAAATTCTTCCTATTGACTTGGTAAAGGACGTACGATCTAATTAAAATACTCAGCAGTCATTCTCAGAATTCTCAACCCAGCCACTAGGTGCCATCAGTTAAAAGTCACAGTGTCGGTCTCACACAGCGAGTCACACTGACAGCAGTGTTTATGGAAAAATCCACAGCCCCATCTGCCCAGCCCAGGGACACAAGAACCCTTTGGAGAGACATAAAAAGGCCCGTAGCCCAGCAGTGCGGTGTTCGAGGCAGAGAGGGGCAGGCACCTCCACCAGATGGTTACCAGTTTGGGTCTCCGTGCTGTCTCCGAAACCCAGTACCCTCAATTGGATGAATGCCACAAACTCCCAGCTCTCTCTGCAGCCTTCAGGAACAAATAAAAAAAGTCACACTCTTGAGTTAGGATGATATGAACATTTCTCGCTGAATAAACTCGGCTCTCTATAACCAGATATCCCCCAGAACCTCACCAAAACAAAGGCCACTGTGAATAAATGGGGACTGGATGGGGGTGGGACAAAGAGGGGATGCATATTTTTTGTAACTTCGTCGGTGCCTTTGTGGTGGCTCTTTTGTGTACTTTTTATGCAAAAACAAAGAATGTCACTGTACCTAACTGGGAACAAGTGACAATTATGTGTCATCATCATCATCTTTCAACTCACTTGAAGTCGCAAATTATACCTGCGGTGCAGATCTTTCCTTTTTGAACAGATGAAGACTAAACTGGAGCAGTCCAGAGCTAATATACACTTAGGTACAAGTTTCCCTTTGCATCTGCAACTGAAAGCAGTCTGTGTTATGCACATGCATTTGGATTCGCTATATGCATGTGGAATCACTATGTACATGTGGATTCTGTGCATGATTTGATAATGTTGATGCTGTGTGCATGTTTACCTGGCTTATGTGTGCATGGCTTTGTGTTCGTCTGTTTCCTGTACATGTGGTGTCTGTGCACGTTTACAAATGATACATCAGCAATATGCATGCACTCATCATCGATCCCGCTGCACTCCACACCACCATTCCATCCCAAACCTCTGAACCCTGCAGTGCCTGGACCTGGAATTAAACAGGTTTCTTCCATGTGCTCTTCAAGGGACGTAAAATATGGGCTGCAGAGTGCTAAAGAGGCAAGTCCCCATTTATGGTGCTTGGTGGTTCATCACACAACATGTACGACAACAACATTTAAAAGAAGTTTGGACAGGTACATGGATAGGAACGGTTTAGAGGGATATGGGCCAACCCCAGGCAGCTGGGACGTGTCAATGGGGCTTCTTGGTCAGCATGGGCAAGTTTGGCCAAAGGGCGTCCTGTATGACTCTATTACGCTGTGCATCTATGACACATCTGTTTGGGTGTGAGCGTGGTGACACTGGGTAGGATCTCCAAGCTGCAGAGAAGGATGGGCTAGGCCAGGTATGCAGAGAGGGTCATGATTTTCAAGATACTTTTTCTTTCCAGTCAGTAAGGTTGCCACAGCTGGTAGATGCAGCTGGTAGAGCTGCTGCCTCACCATTCCAGTGAGCTGGGTTCGATCCTGACATCGGATGCTATCTGTTTGGAGTTTGCACGCCCTACCTTTGACCATGTCAAGTCAAATCAAGAGAGTTTATTGTCATGTGTCCCAGATAGGACAATTAAATTCTTGCTTGCTGCAGCACAACAGAATATTTTCGGCATAAATACAGATCAGTGTGTCCATATACTATAGAATATATATATATATATGTATACACACATAAATAAACAGATAAAGTGCAATAGGCTGTTATAGTTCAGAGTTTATTTGAAGTTGTGTTTAATAGTCTGATGGCTGTTGGGAAAAAGCTGTTCCTGAACCTGGATGTTGCAGATTTCAGGCTCCTGTACCTTCTAACTGATGGCAGCGGTGAGATGAGTGTGTGGCCAGGATGGTGTGGGAGCTGTTCCCTCCTCCCTATTAACACCACCAGCAATTTACTTGTCAAATTCAAACTTACAAATCATACCTCTGACTTTCATATTTGAGTCAATGTAGCACCAGAGGATCAAAGACCCTTGAGCATTGTTGCTCCACCATCAAAGATGTCTATCATTTCATCCCTTGCCCTCACTTTGGGAAATCCATTACTTCCTACAAAGCAAACTCAAGTGGCAGCTCACCCACCAGCTTGGCTTCACTCCTGGACGAGCTCCATGTGTTCTACGTTGTTGGATGAATTATGGATAATGAGGGTAGGAGGGAGATCGATTGTCTGATTGAATGGTGCCAGAACAACAACCTTTTTCCTCAACATTAGTAATGACCAACAATGAGCCGATTGCCGACTTTAGATAGGCTGAGGATCTACGAACCAACCTTCCACCCCGTCAGCCGTCGCACACAACACATAATCCTCTGAAATTTCCGCCACCTCCAACTTGATCCCACCACCAGCCACATTTTCCCATCTCCACCCCTTTCCGCCTTTCGCAGAGACTGTTCCCTCCGCAACTTCCTTGTTAACTCATCCCTTCCCACCCAAACCACTGAGCAACACCTGTCGCCATACCCCCTCCCTCGACCCTGTTCAGGGATCCCGACAGTCCTTTCAGGTTAGGCAGAGGTTCAGTAGCACCTCCTCCAACCTCATCTATTGTATTGTATTGTATTGTATATCTTTATTGTCATTTCCTGAGGATTCACATACCCAGAGGAAACAAAAAAACGTTGCTCAACCAGTGTCCATTCAGTGTGCATTAAAAATAAATAGAAATAAAAATACATATATCATGAACAAATTTAACACTCTACTAAACATTCAACAGGCGTTCCGATCAGCAGCGGCACGACAGTGGCTCTGCTGCAGTGTGTCCAGGTTGGTGGTTGGTGCGCGATACTTTGGAAGGGGGCAAAGTCCGTTTAGCAGTCTTATAGCCTGCGGGAAGAAGCTGAGGAGCATCCTGCTGGTTTTGCAGCTAATGCTCCTGTACCTCTTCCCAGATGGCAGGATGGAGAATATGTGATGCGATGGGTGGTAGGGGTCTTTGATGATGGAGATGGCTCTGTTGATACATCTCTTCCTGTATATGTCCAGCAGGAAAGGGAGTGGAGCACCAATAATCCTGCTGGCGGTCTTCACAATCCTGTCTAGTTGGTGCCGTTCGTACGCCTTGCAGCTCCCGAACCAGGAAGTGATGCCGTAGGTCAATGTGCTCTCGATTGTCCCCCTATAAAAAGTCCGTAGGTGTGTAGTGGGGAGACCTGCTTTACGTAGTCTTCGGAGAGGGTGTAGTCGCTGCTGGGCTCTCTTGACCAGTGCTGTGGTGTTGGCCGTGGACGTCAGGTCATCTGACAGGTGGAGTCCTAGGAACTTCACGCTGCTGACCCTTTCCACATCAGCTCCATCGATGTGCAGAGGTGTATGGTGTTGTTTCCCCGCCCTCCTGAAGTCAACCACCATCTCCTTAGTTTTTCCCACGTTGAGAATGAGGTTGTGGGATTTGCACCAACCTGTGAGCAGCTCCACCTCCATCCTGTACGCCGATTCATCATTGTCACTGATGAGACCCACCACTGTTGTGTCATCAGCGAACTTGTTGATGAAGTTGTTGTTGAGTCTAGCAGTACAGTCGTGTGTCAGCAGACTAAACAGCAGGGGGCTTAGGACACAGCCTTGGGGTGAGCCAGTGCTCACGGCTATGGTTTTTGATGTCCTACTGCCCACCCTGACTGTCTGCTGCCGTTGCGACAGAAAGTTCAGGACCCAGTTGCATGTGCCAGCATCAACCCCCAATAGCTCCAACTTCTCCACCAGCTGCTGCGGAATGATTGTATTAAAAGCAGAGCTGAAGTCTATCCTGGCATAAGTATTTTTCCGATCAAGGTGTGACAGTACGAGATTCAGTGTTGTTGAGACTGCGTCCTCTGTGGATCGGTTGGCTCTGTAGGCGAACTGCAGTGGGTCTATTGTATCCATTGTTCAAGATGTGGGCTCTTCTCCATTGGCTAGACCAAACATAGTATGGGCAATCGTTTATCTGAAAACCTTCGCTCAGCCCGCCTAAAATCACCTGAGCTCCTGATTGTTAAACACGTTAATTCTTCTTCCCATTCCCACACAGACCTTTCTGTCCTAGGTCTCCTCCATTGCCAGAGTGAGGCTAAATGCAAATTGGAGGAACAGCTTCTCATATACGTTTGGGCAGCTTACAGCCCAGTGGTCTATAGCTCTCGCTTCCGTTATCCCTAACCAGTCTGAAGAAAGGTCTCGACCCGAAACGTCACCCATTCCTTTTATCCAGAGATGCTGCCTGTTCTGCTGAGTTACTCCAACTTTTTGTGTCTATCTTTGGTTTAAACCAGCATCTGTAGTTCCTTCCTACACAACCTGTCTTCATCGACAGGTCAGTGATGGAGTGAGTCATCAACTTCAAGTTCCTGGGCGTGCATATCTATGAAGATCTGTCCTGGACCCAGCACATTGATGCATTCATAAAGAAAGCTCAATCAATGCCTCTACTTCCTTTGAAGATTGAGGAGGTTTGGTATGTCGATGAATATTCACTTCAACTTCTACAGCTGTACAGTAGAGAGCATAATGACTGGTTGCATTACCACCTGCTTTGATCACTCAAACGCCCAGGGGCTTATAAAAAGTGGGGAACACCGCCCGGTCCACCACAGACACTGACGGTTCTGCCATTGATCTGTAGGAGGCGCTGTCTCAAAAAGGCAGCCAGCATCATCAACAACCCAAATCACACTGTCTACTCTATCATTTCTTTCCTTTCATTGCAAAAGAAGAAATAAAATTCTGAAAAAACGTGACCTCCCAGGTTCAGGAACACCTTCTTCCCATCTAGCCTCAGGCTATTGAACACTACAAATGCCAATAGTCCGAAATACGAACAGTCTTCGTTGCACTAGGGACTTAGGGAATTTGTTTTGTTTTGCACTTCATAATTTATTGAACCTTTCTTCTGTTATCTTTTGAGTACTTGGTTTACAGACCTATTATAGATCTATATATAATACTAGACCAAGTGCAGACCCGTTGGGTCTGTTCCCCCAACGTACGGTTGTGGGGGGGGGAGGCGGCATGCAGCGTCGCACACACTAACTATCCCCCCCCCCCCCCGCACTCACGCTAATTACCCCCCTTGATATTATATTAATATTATTAATTTGCTCCTTATACCCCATAACCCCCCTATCTACTGTTGCATAGCCCCCAACTTGCAGTCGCATCTAGAGAGGGGGGGAGGGGGTAGAGCGTGAGGGCAGAGAGAGAAGGGGCTCTGCCCTCACGCTCTACGTGAGTTGCAGAGACAGAGGGTGGGTGAGAGGGGAAATGTGGGGGTAGAGGGGGAGGAGGGTGAGAGTGAGGGGGAGAGGGGGGGGGGGAGGTGAGGGGGAGGGGAGAGAGGGGAGGGTGGGTGAGGGAGGAGGAGGGGGAGGGTGGAGGGAAGGGGGGGTGGAGGAGAGGGAGGAGAGGAGGGGAGGTGGAGAAAAAGAAGTGAGGGGGGGTGAGGAGAGGGGGGGGGTGAGGGGGGGAGGTGGGGGGCAGGAGGGTGAGAGGGTGGAGGGGGGGGTAGGGAGGTGGAGGGGAGGGGGGTAGGGGAGGGACGGTGGGGGAGGGGGAGGGGGGGAGGGGGAGAGGGGAGGAGGGGTGGGTGAGGGGAGGAGGGAGAGGGGAGAGGTGAGGAGAGAGGGGGAGGGGGAGAGGAGGGAGGAGGAGGGGAGGGGAGAGTAGGGTGGGGAGAGGGAGGGGGGAGGAGGGGTGGAGGAGAAGGGGGGTGGAGGAGAGGGGAGAGGAGAGCGGGGGGGGGGGGGAGAGGGGGGGGGGGGGGGGGGGGGGGGGGGAGGGAGGGAGAGGGGGGGAGGGGGGGGGGGGGGGGGGGGGAGGGGGGGAGGGTGGGGGGGGGAACAGAGAGGGAGGGGGGAGAGAGGGAGGGGGAGGGGAGGGGGAGAGGAGGGAGGGAGAGGGAGGAGAGGAGGGAGGGGAGGGGGGGGGGAGGAGGGGGGGAGGGGGGGAGAGAGGGAGGGGAGGGGTGGGGGGAGAGAGAGAAGGGGAGGGAGGGGGAGAGAGAGGGGGAGGGGAGGGGGGAGGGGGGGAGGAGGGGAGGGAGGGAGGGGGGGGGGGGAGGGGGAGGGGGGGGGGAGGGAGGGGGGGAGGGAGGGGAGGGGGGGGGGAGGGGGGGGGAGGAGTGGGGGGAGGGGGAGAGAGGGGGGGGGGAGAGGAGAGGGGGGGGGGGGGAGAGGGAGGAGGGGGGGGGAGAGAGGGGGGGAGGGGGAGGGGAGGGGGGGGGGGGGGAGGGGAGGGGGGGGAGGGGGAGGGGGAGGGGGGGGGGGGGGGGGGGGGGGGGAGGGGGGGGGAGGGGGGGGGAGGGGAGAGGAGGGGGGGGAGGGGAGAGGAGAGTGGGGGGGGGAGAGGAGGAGGGGAGGAAAGGAGACTATGGGGAGGGAGAGGGAGGGAGAGGGGGGAGGAGGAGAGGGAGGGGGGGGGGGTAGAGGAGGGGAGGGGAGGGGGGGGGGGGGGGGGAGAGAGAGTGCCTTTTTATTTCAACCCAAACCCCCCAAACAACCATTTGCAGGCAGTCCTTTTTTACTTTAACCATATTTTCATTTTCAAACCACATTAAGGGTACTTACTCACAGTTGTGTGGACATGTGTTCAGTGTTATTCACAGCTCAGAGAAACATGACCCTCTGCCTTCCTCCAGCTTGCAGACTAATTGAGGCACATCACTTCCTGGTTTTATAGTCCATCCCCCCTGCCGCCAGCGGGGGCAGCAGAGAGAATGGGGAATTTTGTAAAATCATTAATATCTCTGTCATTTTTCATCGACTGGAAAAATCCTCAGCACACATGCGGCGAAGGGGGGCTCTGAGCGAGGTGGCCAAAAATGACGGCCGTAGGTGGCGGCGTTCTCTCGGAAATCGCAGCACAGATCGCCAAAACCGGTCAAGAACAGACTTCTAGTAATATAGATAGATATATATATCTAATATATACATGGATGCTCCCCGACTTACGTACGTTATGTCCCATGGACCCTTGTGGGTCGGATGTTACGTAAGTCAAAAAGTGAGTGCTACAGTACTTTGCATAGGTAAATTTATTGTTCAATGCTGAGACCACGTGGGAGCTCTAAGGCAGAGACTATGTGGGTGTCAGTGGGTTTATAGAATTGCCTACCTAAGTGCAAGTTTACATAAATCATCGATTACGTAAGTCAGGGAATGCTTGCGTGTGTGTATACATAATGTTTGGGACAAAGATCCATAGTGTTTGGGACAAAGACCCATCACTTATTAATTTGCCCCTGTACTCCACAATTTGGGATTTGTAATAGAAAAAAATCACATGTGGCTAAAGTGCACATTGTCAAATTTTAATAAAGGCCATTTTTATACATTTTGGTGTGTGTGATATAATTTTATTTCTTGCATTCATCAGAGCACATATGAGGGAGCCAACTCAACCATTAAGTATCAACTGAGCCTAGGTCATAAATTAGGGACTGCAACCCCCAGATGCGGTAATCAATCAATTGTCTCCACTTCACTGTGTTATTGAACTGGATTAATCAATAATCTGAAGTACTCTCGCCCAAACCCAAAAAGGAGATCCGAAGCTGGGGTTTGGCAATGCAGTCAGGAAATAACTGATGTTTCCAGGATTAAATCACAAGAACGAGCAAATTGAAAACCACCCATACCAATCAAGTGCAGCCATTTATGTTTGATTATAAAATGTCCTTTGACAGAGAGTTCTCAGTCCTGACACAGCACTGCAAGTTACAATGAGAAGAATTTGTCCACTTATCTACAGAGCCAAAATACTTAATGAGAAACCGGGAAACACAAAACCAGAAATGCTCCAAGCATCATCTCTGCAGGAGAAATGATTTGTGTGACAGATATTGAATTGAATACTTGACTGTCACATGTGACAAGCCACAGTGACATTCTTCGCTTGCATACCTTGCCACGGTATGCAAATAGTCGCCCATAAAGGGCGCTTACAAATTTACCAATCCCTCCACCCCCACAGTTGCCTGACTTCTTTTGTCTATAAACCAGTTTGGTATATGCTTTTTATTCACTTTCAGCATCTGTGCCATTTGTTTCTTGCTACTTTTTGAGCAGGGTGTGTTCTGTGAGGGGCACGTGTTGTTTTAATCCATAAACTGAGCTGCAAAGGACAAAAATCACAGTTGAAAAATGGGATTGAAGCTGATTTCGATGTGACGAGGTGACTGGTGGAGATTGCAACAGGTTGGAGACTGAATGCATTCAGACACCAATAAATAATGTCAGTCATCTGCTGCACTTGGAGGCTATAGAGATCACACTGGGCAGAATCATCTGTCTGTTGTGCTGTTTTGTTAGAACAGCTGTCACTTTTTCACATTTGGTATGTGTGTGTCTGGTCTGCTTGTCTGTGGAGATTTGGCAGTTGCGCTGCTTTTTTTGCAGTTCTGTTTCTTTCCCTTTCAGCTAATGATTCTGAGCAATTAGAAATAAAAAACAAACAGCTGTCGAAGAAGGTCGGCCATCTTGACTGCACATCCAGAAATAATGGGCAGTGTGTAGGAAGGAACTGCAGATGCTGGATTACACCGAAGATAGACACAATATGCTGGAGGAACTCAGCAGGACAGGCAGCATCTTTGGAGAGAAGGAATGGGTGGCGTTTCAGGTTGTTCAGACATGCCGCACTACAAACAATTCACCAAATCTATCTCTTCCATGGCACTTGAAAATACTGGAAATGCCCAGCAGGTCAGGCAGCATCTCTGGAAAGAGAAAACAGAGTTATGCTGCCTGACCTGATCAGTGTTTCCAGTCTTTTCTGGTTTTACTTTGCCTTTCATCACGTTACATAGAAAGTGGTGGGTGTTTGCAATGTGTTGCCAGGGGTGGAGGCAGATGCAGATGCAATTGTGGCATTTAAGGCTTTTAGATGGACACGTGGATGTGCTGGGAATGGAGGGGGTATGGATCATATATATTCAGATTCAGATTCAGATTCAGATTCAGATTCAATTTTAATTGTCATTGTCAGTGTACAGTACAGAGACAACGAAATGCATTTAGCATCTCCCTTGAAGAGCGACATAGCAAACGATTTGAATAATAAAAAAATAAATAATAATAAGTGGGGGGGGGGGGGGGGGGGGGGGGGGGAGTGGTGATTGGCAGTCACCGAGGTCCGTTGTTTAGTAGAGTGACAGCCGCCGGAAAGAAGCTGTTCCTCGACCTGCTGGTTCGGCAACGGAGAGACCTGTAGCGCCTCCCGGATGGTAGGAGGGTAAACAGTCCATGGTTGGGGTGAGAGCAGTCCTTGGCGATGCTGAGCGCCCTCCGCAGACAGCGCTTGCTTTGGACAGACTCAATGGAGGGGAGCGTAGAACCGGTGATGCGTTGGACAATTTTCACCACTCTCTGCAATGCCTTCCGGTCGGAAACAGAGCAGTTGCCATACCATACTGTGATGCAGTTGGTAAGGATGCTCTCGATGGTGCAGCGGTAGAAGTTCACCAGGATCTGCGGAGACAGATGGACCTTCTTCAGTCTCCTCAGGAAGAAGAGACGCTGATGAGCCTTCTTGATCAGAGTAGAGGTATTGTGGGTCCAAGAGAGGT
Source organism: Leucoraja erinaceus (assembly GCF_028641065.1). Classification (NCBI taxonomy): domain Eukaryota; kingdom Metazoa; phylum Chordata; class Chondrichthyes; order Rajiformes; family Rajidae; genus Leucoraja; species Leucoraja erinaceus. The sequence continues at coordinate 18,093,516 of NC_073408.1, forward strand.
CATCGGAGATGTTGACTCCCAGGAACCTGAAGCTAGAAACACGTTCCACCTCCGTCCCGTTAATGTGGATGGGGGTGTGCGTGCCGCCTCTGGACTTCCTGAAGTCTACAATGAGCTCCTTGGTCTTCTTGGAGTTAAGGGCCAGGTTGTTGTCAGCGCACCATGCTGCTAAGTGCTGGACCTCCTCCCTGTAGGCCAGCTCATCGTTGTTGCTGATGAGGCCAATCACCGTTGTATCATCTGCATACTTGATGATGGTGTTAGTACCATGTACAGGTGTGCAGTCATAGGTGAAGAGGGAGTAGAGGAGGGGGCTCAGCACACAGCCATGAGGAACGCCGGTGTTCAGGGTGAGGGTTGAAGAGGTGTGCTTGTCTAACCTCACAGACTGGGGTCTGTTGGTTAGAAAGTCCAGTATCCAGTTGCAGAGGGAGGGGTCGATGCCCAGGTTACCGAGTTTGGTGATCAGTTTTGATGGAATAATGGTGTTGAATGCCGAGCTGTAATCGATGAACAGCATTCTTACATAAGTGTCTCTGTTGTCAAGGTGGGAGAGGGCGGAGTGAAGTGCCGTTGAGATGGCATCCTCCGTACTCCTGTTCTTGCGGTAGGCAAACTGATAGGGATCCAGTGTGGGGGGTAGGCAGCTTTTGAGGTGTGCCAGGACCAGCCTCTCGAAGCACTTGTTGATGATGGGGGTAAGTGCAACTGGGCGGAAGTCGTTGAGGCTTGCCGCAGTGGAGTGTTTTGGCACTGGCACGATGGAGGTGGCTTTAAGGCAAGTGGGGACAACTGCTTGGGCAAGTGACAGGTTGAAGATGTCAGTCCAGACGTCTGTCAGCTGCGCAGCACAGGCACTGAGCACGCGCCCGGGGATGCCGTCAGGGCCAGCAGCCTTACGTGCATTAGTCCTACTCAGTGCCACGTACACGTCGTAGGGGGTGAGTGTGAGGGGTTGGTGATCGGCAGGTAGCACAGCCTTGATGGCTGTCTCTAGATTGTCTCTGTCGAAGCGGCCATAGAAGTGATTAAGCTCCTCAAGGAAGGAGGCGTCGCTGGATGTGGGGGTGATGTTGGAGGGTCTGTAGTCCGTGATGGCCTGGATGCCTTGCCACATGCGTCAGGGGTCGGAGTTGTTGTTGAAGTGCTCCTCAATCCTGAGCTTATGGCAGTGCTTGGCCTTCCTGATGCCCCTCTTCAGGTTAGCCCTGGATGAACTGTAGGCTCGAGCATCGCCTGACCTGAAAGCGGTGTCCCGTGCTTTCAGCAGTAGCCTGACCTCGCTGTTCATCCATGGCTTCTGATTCGGGTATATGGTCACCTGTTTGAGGGAGGTGACACTATTGATGGTGGAGTTTATAAAGTCCAGAACAGAGGATGTATAGGAATCAATGTCCGTGTGAGAGTCAAGGGTGGCCTGGGCTGCAAACGCCTTCCAGTCACTGCTGAAGTGTGAAGTCCGCTTCCTGTATTTATATATATGTATATGTATTATATGTATTTGAGCAGCAGATGAGATTAGTTTATCTTGGTATTTTAGGCTGAAGAGCCCTTTCCTGTGATGCACTATGTTCTATGTTCTTTGAGGTGAAAGCGTTGGGAAACTTGTGATAATTAATTGATCTAAATGTTGACAAGAAAGTGTACGTATTAATGGCAGTCTGTTGTTGTTTACTTTTAACTTGCAGTATGTTTGTGTTAGACATGGTAGACACAAAATGCTGGATGAACTCAACGGGACAGGCAGCATCTTTGGAGAGAGGGAATGGGTGTCATTTTGTGGCGAGACCCTTCTTCAGATTGAAATTAATGCCAGTGTGGACCAAAGGGCCTGTTCTGGTGTTGTACTTTCTATGTTCCACGCCTGGTGCTTTTGTGATCTCCTATTATAAATGATTCTCTTATTCTCTTCAGCAAGTGATATCGTGCCTTCAAAATTCACAACCCCCCCCCCCCCCCCCCCCATCTCTCTTTATCGCCTATCCATGTTCTCCAGCTGACTGACCCACTGAATTACTCCAACACTTTGTGTACTTTCACGTTCTTCAAACCCACCTTCAAACCCGTTCTTCAAACCCACCTGCCCGCCCCTGTCCCTCATCAATTAGGGTCATGTCAACCTCTGCTGAAACCCTCATCGAATCCCTCAGAAAGATTCCTGCCTATATCAGAACATAGACAATCTCAGCGACTGTTCAGAGATGCTGCCTGTCTGACCCGCTGAGTTATTCCAGCATTTTGTGCCTATCTTCCCCCTAAAGCTATCCTATCCATATTTTTTTTTTAACTGTGACCAGTGAATTAACAATGGATTTAAATCTTTAAGAGATTTCTATTTTTTTGTGCAAGTTCTTGGCAGTCATGTTTATCTTGTTTTTTTTAATACAATGTGCTGATAAAGGTTTTGTCATCAAGATGCTGTTCGTTGCTTTAGCCAAGACAGATGGCCAAAGTTGCCAGAGCACTAATTGATATTTGTCATATCACAACACTTTGGTTATTATAGTCATGCTGAACTTCAATGGCCCAATAAGGAAATCAAACTTCACTGATAGCTCTGCAGCAGCTGGTATATTCTGCGACAGAAAATCTGTTCTTTTAGTAAACACAAGGGACTGGGAAAGGGTTAAAACATTGCCTGCTGGACCGATCATCTTGAAAGGAGGAATGTTGAGGTCCAAGCTAGAATTTTTGTTCATTGCTTTTCCATGTCCATAGAAATTCATGGAGTGCCTCTAATTCCTCCTGTCGGTGACAGCTGAGAGAGTTTACACACACTTTCATCTTCTTTGGCCCCAGTCCAAAACCATTATCCTCTCAGGAGCAGTTAGAAACACTTTGATTGGGTAAACAGTGACTCGTTTTCTCCCCAGAGGGAGGCAATTCCCATGCTGGAGACTGGAGCAATGACCAAAGCGATCGGATTTTTTACAGTGATCCATCTATCAAGGAGATATCTGCTGCCAGGTGCTCTCTGTGGGCCTCCTTACCAAGCCTAGGCCCAGCTGAGGCCTATCCCAGAAGGCAGCAGTGCACCTTGAGTCTACCTCCCCAGAGTCACAAATGATCAGGTGCAGGAAAGGCAGGAGACGGTGGAGTAATTCTCTACCATCCAATATCACACACACACACGTGGACACGTAGACTGCTTAACGGCCTTTACACTACACAGTTACTCATTAGTGAGATGTGTAATGGATGCATCTTAATGAGAGAATGTGTAATATCAAAACAGCTGATCTTTTACTAACGACAAACAGAATGGTTGTCAGTTCAAGGGTGAGAGAAAGATGTCACTGGGGCTGACCAACCTTTAACCCTGAAGTGGATCTTAGTAATATTTCAATCTTGGCTCAAAGTAGTGAGAGCACCACTTAAAAATATTTATAAAATCAATACAATCCATTTTACAAGAGTATTTTTAACACTATGGTCATTTTGTTACAGTAAATATAAAAGGCAAAACACAGATGCATTTATTTTCCAATCCAGTCCAATCTTATAAAATATTCACTACAGTGTTCACTGCCTGGTTCGACAACTCGTATGCCCATGAATGAAGGAGATCGTGTAGACACTGCCCGGTCCAACACAAGTACTGACCTCTCCACCATCGAATCGATCGATAGGAGGCATTGCCTCAAAAGGCAGCCAGCATCATCAAGGACCTACACAACCCGGGTCATGCGCTCCTTTTAGTTCCCTCCATCAGGAAGAAGGTAAAATAGTCTGTGAACTGTGACTCCAGGTTTAAGAACAGCTTCTTCCCAACAATCACCAGGCTATTGAACACTATGGATATCAACTACCATAGAACTATGAACTGCCCTGGTTGCACGAAGGACTTAGGACATTTGTTTTGTTTTGAACTATATTGAAGTTTTATATGTATTCAACTTTATTGTGTTATCTGTTGAGTTCTGTATTTACAAACCTGTTTTGCTGCTGCAGGTCAGAATTTCATTATTTTGTTTTGGTACATATGATAATTAAACTCTCTTGACTTCTGGCAGCTCTCTGGTACATAACTTGTTTGTTTAAAGATACAGCGTGGAAACAGGTCCTTCGGCCCACCGAGTCCGTGCTGACCAGCGTTCCTTGCACACTAACACTATCGACAATTTCCAATTATACCAAGCCAGTTAACCTACAAACCTATATATCTTTGGAATGTCAGAAGAAACCAGAGCTCCCGAAGAAAACTCACTCTGGTCACAGGGAGAACAGCCAAACTCCATACAGACAAGCATCCGTAGTCGGGATCGAACTCTCGTCTCTGCCGCTGTGAGCCAGCAAGTCACCTGCTGCACCACCGTGTCACCGTAACTGGTGTGTGCCAGTAATGTTATGGTGTTATACAGCACAGAAATTGGCCCTTTGGCCAACTAAGTAAGCTCTGACGATAGACCACCCATTCTGGGGTCATGGAAGATGCTGCACAAATTCAATTACTTTTGTACATTCATTGTTGGTGTTGAGGAACTATACATGTCACATCCTTAGAGCAGAGGGAAGGGAAAAGATCAGCAGTTTTGGTAGTACACATTTGCTCATTAAGTTGCATCCAACATGCATCTATCTGCCTGCCGCTCAACTATTAACCCTGTGGAAAAGATAAAAAATAAAATCATGAAGGAAATCTGGGCACGATGTTGACCAAGGCAGGTGGAGCACTGCACATTAGGTTTGTGAATAAGAGCATTATAAATCTGCCCAAAAAATGTATTTAGCAGTCACAGGAAAGGATATGAAATATCCATTGACATGGTAATCCGTTAAATTCAGTGCCCAACAGCACGAGCCAGGTGTCCATTAAAAGGTTTGATTAGTCCTGCATCAATCTTGTGGATAATGACCACTGATTGTTAACAAAAACCTTAATTTGGATGAATGACTCGCACAATTCTCTGTCGTTTATGGCTTAGAGAGGCTATTGGCAGCCTTCTGGGCATTGCATTAAAAAGTTGTTTATTCTAATATTGCCCATGTCGGCTGCTTTGTGCACTTGCACTGACCTCTTGTAAAGCAGTGTGAGATCTGTGTGCAGTTAGCTTGGAGGTCCTTCTAAAGGGAGCAAATTCTCGGAGTTGTATTGTTTTCATTGTACCAACAAATTAATCACTCGAGCAGCCCAGACAACCCACTGTGTAGATTTATTAAGTGCTGCCAAACGGAACAACCCAGATCATCCTGGGCCCAGTGCACGACTGGTGCAGAGCCTGACAATCGGTCCAGGGACTTTCCTGCTCAGGAACAAAAAAACTATGTCATGCGTCGTTGCCTCAGTGAGTGTCAGCTGAAGGTGGAAGACCTATAATGGCTATCCTGGCTAAGATAGGCACAGCATTCTGGAGTAATGGCAGGACAGGCAGCATCTCTGGAGAGAAGGAATAGGTAACTTTTCGGGTCAGGATCTGAAGACCCGAAACGTCATCTATTCCTTTTCTTCCTTCCTCTCCAATGGCTCACATAGTTGACAAACTGACTGTGTCAGAAGGAGCTGCAGATGTTGGTTTACACTAAAGATGGACACAAAAAGCTTAAGTGACTCAGCGGGTCAGGCAGCATCTCTGGTGAAAAGGAATAGGTGACATTTCGGGTCAAATTCCTTCCTCAGACTAAGAGTCGGGGGGGAAGGGAAACTAGAGGTATGAAAAGCTGGCAGGGCAGAATAAAAAATAAAATTCTGGACTGATTGAGATGCTTATAATGTTAAATAAATTCTCTTTGATGAAGCCAGTAAAACCGTTCCTTGAGGTGGTAGGATCAAGAATAAGGGGACATCATACATAATGAGCAAAGCCAATTAGACAGGGAATCAGAGACCAATGTCAACACAAGATAAAGGAATCTGGAATTCGCTTCTTCTGGATGCTGAATTAATGAGGGTTTTCAAAGATGGATTTTTGGCTGAGAAAAGGTATCAAAGGATAGCACTGTGGCAGGTGAATGGAGCAGAGGTGCAGATCAGACATGTACTTACTGAGTGTCAGACCAGGCAAAGGGTGCTAAATGCTGCACTCTTAATGTTCCCACATCTCTGCCTCTGTGAATCTCCCTGAGCCTGTTTAGCAGTTCAATCCTGGCAGCTTATTAGACAGTTTTAGCACAAATGTTACAGAATTTTAAAAGCGAGAGCTGGACTGCAGGATCAGCATTCAACGGAAAGGTTTTCTAAACTGCTGTGTTTTAGTTTAACTCTATCCCTTAGCTGTCAGTCATTGCACTTACACTGATAACAGCAGTGGCTGAAACTGGATCATGCATTTTTTTCGGCTAAATATCTCTCTGAAGGCATTGATTCTTTACAGGGATTCCATGTTTTTGAAGATGCCTGCTGGTCCTGCATTTATCACTTGTCTTTACATTTGAGTTCTGATAATGACAGCAATGGGGCAATGTGCAATCTTCCATTTACTCCATCTACACTTCACGTTGCCTCGGTAACACCACCAGCATAATCAAGGATGAGTCTCACCCCGGTCACTCCCTCTTCCCTCCTCTTCCATCAGGCAAGAGGTGTAGGTGTGAAACCACCTCCAGATTTGGGAACAGTTTCTTCCCAGCTGTTATCAGGCAACTGAACCAACCTATCACCAACTAGAAAGCAGTCCTTAGCTACCATCTACTGGACTGTCCTTAATTGGACTTTACCTTGCATTAAACGTTACCCTCAGACTTATGAATAACATTATTCCTTTTATATTGTATCTGTACTCTGTGGACGGCCTAGTTGTAATCATCTTTCCGCTGACTGGACAGCATGCAACAAAAAAGTTATTCACTGCACCTCGGTATATGTGACATTAAACTAAACTCAGCTAAATTAAATTCCACACAGACAGCACCCAAGGTCAGGATTGAACCAGAGTCTCTGGCCCACTCTACCAGCTGTGATACTGCCCAATAAACACACAACTTTTTTTTCGAACAGCATCATTGGGAAACAATCAGAGCACTGTAGTACATCAACTTGAGATTATTTAATAGAACACAGTGGAGAAAAATGAACTCCAAATTCATAATTTGACTATTTTAGTACCTCACTGTTCACGTTTCAAGCTCTCACTCAAACTAACACGTTTTCATCACAGCAGTAGAGTGGTGTTCATCTTGTGTTTAGAATGGTTCCATTTTACATAGTTTCACTGTAACTTTATTTGTAGACCTCGTTTCCTCCAAACCCGAAGCTGAACACAAAATGCTGGAGTAACTCGGTGGGTCAGGCAGCATCTTTGGAGAAAAGGAATAGGTGATGTTTTGCGTTGAGACCCTTCTTCAGACTGAGAGACAAGGGAGAGAGAAGCAAGAGGGATGAAAAGATACAGAATAAATCACAGCTGGCACCGACAACTCAAGAAAGGTGGAGCCCACAATGGTCGAATGTTGGCCGTGGAAGCGGTGATCATTATCATGCCTCTAGTTTTCCTCTCCCCTGACTTTCACTGAAGAAGGGTCTCGACCCTAAGCGTCACCTCTTTTCTCCAGAGATGCTACCTGACCAGCTAAGATTCTCCAGCATTTTGTGGCAATCTTTGTGCAAACCAGCATCTGCAGTTCCATCCTACACAACCAGAAGCTGGATCTTTCTTCAGTGATTTGTTCTTATAGTATTAAGTGACTCACTGGATAAACAGTTACCTATTCTGTGGCAAACCACATATTACATTATTCGCAACTCCCAAGTAAGGTATTTCTTTTGCACTGGTCCTATCCCCTTTAACTTAGTGAACGGTTAAACATATCTGCTTTTGCACAAGCTAAATTAATTAAATACCTTATCTAATTAATAGTATATTTAAAAATTAAATTATTGAAATGTAAAGCTATTAAAACCATTGGAATTTAGGAAAGCTAAATACAAAATGAAAATATTAACATAGTGAGAATTGTACGTAATTAGCTGTTCTAAGAAGTCTCTTTATAAAGTAATGGTAGTAATCTTATAGTACCTTCTATAATTGTGTTAAAAGGAGTGATCAGTCTCTATTATCCATCCACTGATTTCCATTTTCATTGACTTCAAATTAGGGAAATGTGTACGTCAACTAAAATGATGTTCTTCTTTTTCCACTTATCACCAAACTCAAAATAACCCGCACTGAGTCTTTAGGCTGCAGTATTTTATTGAACTTTTGGCCTTTTACGGTTTAACTATTGTTTGGATAAATGTTAACCAAATGTTACAGATCACTAATTCCGGCTAAATATCAGAACTTCAGAAATATTTGGAAGTCAGCAAGCATTTCCTATTTACATAATATCCTTATTTGGCAGATTCCCAACCAAACTTAAAACCCAGTTACTAAATGCTCCATTAAACAATTGAAATAATTGGTAAAAAGTTGTTAACTCAATAGCTTCTCATGATTCAATCAGCAGGAACACATGCTGCCATCTGTGAAAAAATAGTCGAGGACAAGAATTATTACTCGGCAGTATTATACATTTTGTGATTGAAAACAAAATCATTTTTGATGGTGTATAGGAAATTAATGCAATTTATAGCCTCAGCTACCATTAACACTTTATCATCAGTGATTCCGCTAGATTAGTGAACCTGGGAATGACTTCTTTTGTTACTGGATCTTTGACATATTTCAGGATATGGGCTATGTACTTAAATGTCTTGACACCGTAATGTGATTCAAAATTGTTATTTTTACGGCACTTAGATGTAGCGGGTATCTGTCGCGTAAAATGATTGAACGTTCTTAAAACTAAATTTCACTGTGTTAAAGTTGGAGATACTAAACTGTAAACTGATTAATTTTGTTACCTTAATGGTTCAGTTGTAATATTTCTCTGATACCCTCTGATTCAGGCTCACTTTGTGGTCTGTAATGTAAGGCTGCACTATTTTTGGTGAGAGGCACTCTCACAGGAATCACCCTTATGCAAATAAGTCCTTACACCACCTCTATTCACATCTTCTATCTTTTCATCTCTGGCCTTTGTGCAACTATCTGCCAATCAAAAACTCCCCTCACCTGTATCCATCTATTAACTGGCGGCAGCAGCGACTGAAGAAAGTTCTCGACCCAAAATGTCATCCATTTCTTCTCTCCAGAGATGCTGCCTGTCCCGCTGAGTTACTCCAGCATTTTGTGTCTACCTTGCATCTATTAACTGCCAGGTTTTGTCCTGCCCTTCCTCCCCCCCTCCCCCCCACCCCTCGCTACCGCCACTCTCCAAACAATCATTCTGAAGAAGGAACCCAACCTGATTTGTTACTTATCCATGTCCACCAGTGATGCTGCCTGCCCCACCGAGTTAAGTAACATGCTGTTTTTTCTTCAAACTACGGATCTATTCAATGGTCCTTATCAAACAACAAGCGAGTGTTGCTCATTACATGGTGAAAGTTTGATACTCAAGAATTGTTCTTCGCACGGTCTTCTCATTTTACTTCGTAACTCAGCGGGTCTTCGTAGGACTTAGCTGTGTATGAAAATGGTTGCCTCAATTTCATACAAAGGCCCTTTCACTAGACTGGACTCTCATCTCCTCAGCCTGATACACCATACAAACTATAGGATGGATTGCAACATCTTCCCATGATTATTCTGATAGTGCCAAAGAGTGTAATGGGAGCACCACTGGTCTGATATCTTGATTCTAATGAATGTGGGTTCCGGTCCCACACCAGAGCTGACTGGTGTTGGATCACCAAAGCTAATACTCTACTTCTGCTGGGGAATTCCAGTGTGGCCAGATGTCTGCTCGTCAGCTCCTTTCTTACAAAGGGACCTGGTAAGTTCTGGATGTGCTTTTCATGAAAGGCTGTACACAATTGGTTATATTTGGAATGATGGCCACCACCAGCTCAGTACAACTCATTACCAGCACCACCGGTCAAGTCTGAAGAAGGGTCTCAACCGGAAACATCACCTATTCCTTTTCTCCAGAGATGCAGCCTGACCCTCTGAATTACTCCAGTGTTATTGGCTTTATCTTTATTACTAGCACCGTTTCCTCTATGAATCGCACTTTACCCAAACTTTGTGACTGTCTGATCCTGCCAAATAGCATTCCCCATTAAGGATGCAAAACATCACCTTCTAAAAGCTACCAGGGATGAGCAACAAATACAGCCATAGAAATGTCAACTGCATGGAAAGAACAAATGATGAGAAACAGCAGGCACTGCTGTAACATTTACACAGGTAAGGACAAGGTTAAGCTCCATGGGCTAGATCCCATGAAATATTAATGATCATTGTCCAAGCCCACATGTGGAGAATGGTCACTTATGCAAGCTACCCAAGTATGGCCAGTGAGCTTTAAACAGAAATAGAAATAAAGAATAACCTTGGGATTACATTATTAAATAATTGAAGAAATATGCCTGGCTGATTGAGAAGTAGTTTAAAGCTTCCATCTGGAAAAATGCTCAGGAGATGCAGTGAAAGTGTGTAGTCTCAACTAATAGTTCTTAAAGAAGCCAGTGACATTTACCCCAGGCAGGATTTACCTGATGTCTACTGGAAACAATTGTTGAGGAAAACTGATGTTGTCAGTCCAGAGACAGGGCAGTGGAGGAGGTCAAGTGTCCGCACATCACCAAAGGGGTCCAGGATGGTGTTGATCGGAAAAAAACAAGTCTTCTTAATTAACCCTGTGTATGAAGACACTAAAGTATGAAATGCTGTGTTAAAGCAGTGTAGTTCAGTTTAGTTTAGTTTAGAGATACAACGTGGAAACAAGCCTTTTGGTCACCTAGTCGGCGCCAACCAGCGATCCCCATACACAAGCATTATCTTACACACTGGGGACAATTTACAATCTTTACCAAAGCCAATTAACCTACAAATCTGTGTATCTTTGCAGTGTGGGCGGAAAGTAGACCACCTGGAGAAAGCCCACGTGGTCACAAGGAGACCATACAAACTCTGTACAGAGAGCACCCGTAGTCAGGATCAAACTTGGGTCTCTAGCGCTGTAAGGCAATGACTCGATCGCTGCGCCACCGTGTCATCCCAGTCACCAGGTTACATCCAACAACCGAGTAATGTTATACCAGCACTTACCCAAATGAATGGTGAACATTCCTTGTTTTCCCAGAGATGCTGCCTGACCCGCTGAGTTACTCCAGCATTTTGTGTCTATCTTCTTGTACACGAGAGGTGCCATTCCATATTGGCCTATTGAGAGGGATTTTTACTAACTCACGGGTTGGAAGCCAGTGGAATTAGTTTGTGTGCAATTTTAACACCCACACTTCTCTGAAGCCAGCTAGTTATTCTCCAGCTAATAGTCAAGCCATCAAGCTTTCTAACCTGCGTCACTTCTCAGCACATTTCCACCCGACTGCCTGGCTTAAAATGACCCAGAGCCCCATCTCAAGTGTGTTTAAGTGTTCCTACTTGAACACAGTGCCCAGATTTCAGCACTGAGTTTCAGTGTAAACAAGATAATAACCACAAATGGTCCATCATGGAGCCATTTGGACTGACTACTTCGGTAAATAAGGACATGCCCTGTGCCAAGAACATTGCACTGTGCCAGATTGGTTGCTTGTTGGATTTCTGTTTGTTAGGGATTGCTGGCACATTGGTGCTATGTTTACAAATTCGGCAGTGAAGGCAATTCACTGTCAAGTGCTTTGAGAGACTTTGACAGTGATATATTTCTTATTTATGTATTTTTATTTTAGTTTGAATTTCCACGAGAAAATGGAATTGGGATTCTCTCTTCTGTTCATTTTGATGTTTTTCACATTCCAAAGATCTGTCTTCATTGTCAAAGCTTTTATTGAGATTGAAAGGCAATTTATACTCAATAAACCTCTATTCAAATGCAAAAGGATTTTTTTTTTTGCTTAAAAACCATATATTCTAGCTAGGTCTGGATCATAATATATAACCATGACAAAAAAACATGGAGTTGTCAACCGGGCTCTTAAAAAAGGGCATAAGATATCTCTATCATTTTGACCAGGTTGTGCCCTCGAGCCACTGAGGTCCCATGATGAGCTGAAGACAATGAGGTGGCAGTGTGTGTGTGTGTTTGCATTGGCTTCCCACTGAGAGTATAATTAAAACAGACAGAAAACAGAGGTGATAATGTGCTTTCTCTAAGGCTGGTTGCTGCACTGGTTTGATTAATGATGCTGAGCTATGCGGAGCCGCAGATGTATTTGCAGGGTAGACACCACAATGGCCTACTGAGACTAAACTAAGGGATGCGACCTTGATCGATGGGCATACTCCAGGGGGTTGTGGGATCAGCTGGACAGCAGTCCACTCCCCAAGTAAATTTGACCGGATTTCAGGTTTTCATTTCAGTTGACTTTAACCTTATGAATGCCACTGGATCATGGGCTCATGTACATTGTCAAAGCTCTACACAGGGACAATGTCACACTCACACTTGGTTGCACTAGGGACTTCGGACTTTTGTTTTTCTGCTAATATTTTATTTTTTTAAATTTTGTTTATTATGTTCTCTATTGAATACTGTGTTTACAAGCCTGTTACGCTGCTGCAAGGCAGAATGTTATTGTTCTGTTTCAGTACGTATGGCAGTTAAACACTCTTGACCTACACGAGTGAGTTATTCCAAATCTCTTTTACTGGGTATATTGGAGACAGAGATGGTAAGATTTCATCTTGAAGAAATGACAAGGCAATTATTAACCATTCATATCATGTTATACTTTGGTATAGACATGAGGATAGACTTATTTAACTCCCCACCCCAATTTTCTGTGTAGACAGTAGTTCCATTCTCCTGCACTAACTCCATGTCATAGCGCCAAACAACACAAAAAAGGCCGATCAGCTCACTGAATCCCCACAGGCCTTCAAACATCCATTAATTCCATTTTATTTTTCTTACAACCCTCCTGAAATGTTGCCACCAACCAAGATATAAGAGACAAGAGATACAAATAATGTCATACACAAGAAAGGGCAGATGCTGGTTGACAAAAAGTGAACACACAGTGCTGGAGTAACACAAAGACGCAGCAGAATTTTGGAAACGTCATCCCGTCACCCATTCCTTCTCTCCAGAGATACTGCCTGTCCCGCTGAGTTAAAGAGTGCCCACGGTAGACTCACGAGTCACTACGGTAAACTCATGGGCTACTACGTTCTTACAACGAGTTTAAAAGTTTAACATTTTTACTTCAAGAGTAAATTTGACTCATGGAAATCTTTCACAAAAGATTTTCACGAGTTAACCAGTTTCCCGAGTACCTGCCGTTAGCGTTATGAGTTCCGATGTTCCCGCTACGTTAATTCAACGTGATTACCACTGGTTTGATTTGTTTTAAACTCGGGATCACTCATGGGTGATCCTGAGACAGGGCCATTACAAACGTTAATAACTCTCAGAAAAAAAATATTTCCTTGCCGTGTTACATGGCGACTAATCCATATCGCAGAATCTATATCAGAAATTATGAATTCTGGTTTTAGGTTTCTCACAAGACTCAGAAAACTAAAGGTGGAACAGTGCAGCACAGGAACAGGCCATTTGGCCCACAAAGGGAGACTAAAGTGCTGGAGAAACTCAGCAGGTGCAGCAGTATCTATGGAGCGAAGGAAATAGGCAACGTTTCATGCCAAAACCCCTCTTCAGACTCAAGACTTGCCTGCGCCTCCATCTCGTATCAAGGTATGGCCCACAAAGGGAACCTGACCTGATAGAAGTATATAAAATGAATTGCATAGATATTGTAGACCGTCAGAACCTTTTTCCCAGGATGGAAAAATCAAATACTAGAGGGCATAGCTTTAAGGTGAGAGGGTCAAAGTTTGAAGGAGATGTGTGGGGAAAGCTGTTAACACAGAGTGTGGTGAACACAGAGGGATAATGATTATGGGAAAGGAGATAAGTGTTGGGCTTGGCATCATGAACGTTTTATGCCTAAGGGCCTGTTTCTGTGCTTTACCGTTCTGTGTTCACTACCATGGACTTGATTTCTAAGTGTGTTTTGCACAATCTTTAGAATTTATGTGTAAACGATATTTAATTTGTTTTGTGTGTTGAGTCGCTGTGCCAGAGATCCTGCTGCAAGCAAGGTTGTCATTGCTGCTCATTGTACCTATACACGATCATGACAATTGACTTGACATCACTGCTCCTAAAGGTCCTGCCATTTACTATATACTTTCCCCTTACATCTGACCTCCCAAAGTGCAATATCAAACACTTGTCCACATTAATGTATGTACAAGATCCAAAGACCACATCCATTAACAGGGCAATCAGCACGTAATCACCAAACACAAATTTGTGGCTTGTCAGGTTCTGAAGAAGGGTCTCAACCTGAAATGCCACCTATTCCTTTTCTCCAGAGATGCTGCCTAACCCGCTGAGTTACTCCAACACTCTGCGAAATGTCACCTATCCATGTTCTCCAGAGATGTTGCCTGACCCACTGAGTTATCCCAGCACTCTGTGAAACGTCAATTACCCCTTCATAGACAAAAGTGCTGGAGAAACTCAGCGGGTGGAGCAGCATCTATGGAGCGAAGGAAATAGGCAATGTTTCGGGCAGACACCAAGAAGAAGGGTTTCGGCCCGAAATGTTGCCTATTTCCTTCACTCCAGAGATGCTGCTGCACCCGCTAAGTTTCTCCAGCACTTTTGTCTACCTTCGATTTTCCAGCATCTGCAGTTCCTTCTTAAACACTTCACCTACCCCTTCTCTCCATATATGATTGACCCGCTGAGTTACTCCAGCACTTCCAGAAATGTCACCTATCTATATTCTTCAGAGATGCTGTCTGACCCGCTGAGTTACTCGAGCACTCTGCAAAACGTCACCTATCCATGTGCTCCAGAGATGCTGCCTGACCCGCCGAGTTACTCCAGCACTCTGCAAAACGTCACCTATCCATTTTCTCCAGAGATGCTGCTTGACCTGCTGAGTTACTCCAGCTTTTTGTGTCTATCCTGTTCTCATGCTGTTCTATGCTCACTTTTAGAATTTTCAAAAATAAACTATATTCAAAAGTTTAAAAAAATTAAAAAACCCTAACTGTGTAAAAACTCTTCAGACATTCTCAACATCTATACAATCAATAGTGTCATATTGCCCAGCAGCGGCAGGACCCTAGACTGTGCTCCTCCCCCACAGTGCCTTGGTGTTGGCTGCACTGAGCTTCAAATGTCAACAGCACGTACTCCTACAGTGTGGAGCGGGCCAGTCGGCAACATTCCCTGATGGACATCTCACTCTGCTGCAAGACCAACAGGTTGTGGGCAGACTAGTTCTAAGTGCAAGTTGGTATTCTGTCCCACTCCATCAAAACAAGAACTACACAGCAAAGCTCTCAGACGAGTTCAATGTCTGGACATGCATCTAAGCTAGACCAAGGGACACTCTCTATCTCATGGATGGCAAAGAAATGAGGCTGATGTGAGAATGTAAAGATAAAGACGTTACAGCACTTACTTGGATCAACCAGGCAGAAGAGTGCTGCCATCAGCACGACGATGAAGGAGATCAGCTGGAAGAACACGAAAATGGCCGTCATCTGTACATGTCGCTTGTGAACTGGAGGCACAAACAAATGAATTCTCATTTCACAACATATGAGCAATGTGCGGCACAAAAGTTTGCGATACAATGGGTTTGGATACAGGATGCACCTGTTACCTCTGTAAGCACCCAGAGCAAAAAAGATGATGAAGGCCGATGCACCAAAGGTTGTTGATGTGCTGATCAGCGAGAGAAGAGATGACATAAATGAATATTGGAGCAATCCTGGAGCAAGAAATGAGAATCAGTCTCCCAGTACAATTTACAAAGTTACATCGCAACTTACGGAAAGCAGTGGACACTGCTAATTCGGACTCAGGTTACTAGTTAAAAGGATTTCCAGAATTCATAGATACATAGACAATAGGTGCAGGTGTAGGCCATTCACCCCTTCAAGCCAGCACCACCATTCAACATGATCATGGTTGATCATCTACAATCAGTACCCCGTAGCTGCCTTATCCCCATACCCCTTGATTCCGCTTGCCCTAAGAGCTCTATCTAATATTTGAATACGTGTCATCAACAGATTAGAATCAAAGACTGATAGACAACATCTAGATTTGCACAGCACAGAAACAGGCCCTTGGCCCACCATGATAGTGCCAAATTATTGGGTTAATCTACACTCATTCCACCTTGATGCAACAGGACTGTATCACAGAACATAAAAGAGTACTTTGCATCTGTATCTCCGACAACAAGGACATGGAAGGAAGTGAAAATAGACAAAATGCTGGCGTAACTCAGCAGGACAGGCAACATCTCTGGAGAGAAGGATCAAGATGCTTCGTGAGATCAGTGTGGGGAATACTAACATGCTAGGGCAGTTTAAAATCGAAATGGAGGCTGCTGAAGAGATTGGTGGGTAAATCCCCGGAGCCTGATGAGATCTACCGTAGCTTATTGAGAGGCAAAAGAGAAGATTGCAGGGGCTCTGATAAACATCTTTACAACTTCTCCAGCAACATGTGATGTGGAGAGTAGCCAGGACATGACGGCTTTGGAGGGGATGCAGAAGAGGTTTACCTGAATGCTGCCTGGATTAGAGGGTGGTGGCTTTAAGGAGAGGTTGGGAAAAACTTGGCTTTTCTCTGGAAAATTGGAGAATGAGGGGTGGGGCCTAATAGAGGTACAGGTCCACCACCCATTTTCAGGAACCCTTAGTTCCAGAGCCTTGTCATATTGTCCGTTTTGCTGGACTAACAGAGGTCACGGCCTTGGGGGGACCGGCCCACAAAGTTGACCTTGGAGGTTGGCTATGGGAACGGATCTGCCGGTTCCAGCCAAGCCGGAGTTCCAGAGCCCCGGCTTCAGCCGACAAATTCGATCTGACAATCAACCGCGGAACTTGATCCCAAGGAGGTGGAGATTGGCTGCCTCACCCGGACTAGGAGCCATATTTTCGGGGGGGCATTCGGGGAAAAGTACAAGTGCACTCTCGTCATTTAGTCCAGTATGAAAGAGGTGCCGGACTACCAGTTGCCAAAACAAATCGGTGGTGGACCTGCATAAAAAGTATATGGTACATATGATAATTGAACACTATTAAAATTATGTGCGACATAGATTGGTGAGAGGGGCAACACTTAAAGGAGACATGCAGGGCAGGTTTTTTTTACACAGAGGGCTGCGTGCCTGGATCACGCTGCCAAGGGTAGTGGTGGAGGCAGATACGATAGTGGCATTTATGAAGCTTTTTAGATAGACATATTGACATGCAGGAAATGGAGATACACGGACCATGTGCTGCCAGAGGAGATTAGTTTAACTTGGCAACATGTTTGGCACAGACATTGTAGGCTGAAGGGTGTGTTCCTGTGCCGCACTGTTATATGTTGACAATAATAAACAAATATGTTACACGTGACAATAATAATCAAATCCAATGGCTTTACTTATGTTCTAACGACCTCTTGTGATAAAAGGCCAACAAAATATTCCTTTCTTAAACGGCCGTGATATATTTGCCACCTTCCAATTTGTGAATTTTTGGAAGATGGCAACCATTGCATCCAATATTTCAGTAGCCACCTCTTTCAAACTCTTGGGAGCACTTCATTTGGTCCCAGGTAATTAATTGCCAAACTTTTTTTCACTAATGGCACCTTCTTTCAACTCATCATTTACTCTGAACCTGTTGTTTTGAACTATTTCCAGAAAAGTGGAGACAAAATAATTGTTTAATTTCTCTGTCATTTTTCTTATTACCACAGATAATTACTCTCGCCTTAATCTGCAAAAGGACCTGTCTTAACGTTTACATATATTTTCTGTTTTGCACATCTATAGAAGCTTTTACAGTTTATATTTCTCATCAGATTAAACTCCTTCTATTTTGCCATTCTTTATCAATATCGTGAACATAAGAGGCATGAATTGAATAGCTGTTGAGGAGATGATATTAAAAGGTGTCTTTACATAACTAGTTACTGAAACTGAAGAATTAGTATATTGTTTATAAAACAATATGTCCCTTTTGTGGCACAAGTACTCAACAGAAAATGTTGATTCTTCCAATCTTCAGGCTTGCTTCTTTTTTTGTCAATAATATAAGCCATTTTCTTTAATTTAATGCTGTAATTAACTTCTCTTGTGAACCTGGACCACGTTTTCTGTTGGGCTCTTGTGCTGTAAAATGGATATATAGTTTTGTAAACTATGTATTAATAATTCCAATTTTAGTAATTGCTTATGCAATCTCATACCTTTTAATATGATTTCCTCACCAACTATTTAATTCATGCCTCATACCTTCACAATTTGTTTTGTTAAGATTTAAGTCTCTGGTTTTGGATTGAACTAAATCATTGCTGATATCAAAAATCCATCATATTAAGTACACTCTTGTCTCAAAGCTTAACTACATTAATTAACTGTTTTAATTAATCTGTTTTATTAATTAACACACTTTTCTCTAGTTGGTTCCTTAATACTTAACATAATTCCATGTATTTGTCTACTACACTGTTACTACTAATTTAGTTTGCCCTGTCTGTGTATTTAGATTTAAATTGCCCATGATTATTGTGTTGTTATATGTGCCTCAAAGTCTTGATTTATACTCTGCCCCAGATTATTTCTACAGTTTGTGGACTATATATAAAAAATCCCCTTATATTGCAGTTTCTTAGCATCACTTAAACTAATTCAACTGCTTGAATTTTTCTGAGCCAAGACCTTTCTTTCCTCCTTACTGCCTTTACCCTTTCTTTTAATGTCAACCTTTTCCTTTTTCAATTTGTCTATCCTAAAAGTTAAATACCTGAAATATTCAGCTCTCAATCTTGGCAACTCTGCAGACGTGTCTCTGTAATGGCTCTTAGATCATGCCCATTTATTTCTATTTGTCTTATCATTCATCCATCTTATTATGAATGGTGTACACATTCAGATGAAGACTTTTCAATTTTCTTTCTTTACTATAATTCCTGCAGCAGCTCTGATTGACTGCCCCGTCCCTTCTAAACACAATTTTCATTATCCTTGCTCAATTTTTCTACCCTGCACTCTCTCCATGTCCTTTCTCCAGATATTTCTACATTTATCTTCACCAGATATCTCAAGATCCCCACACTATCACACACCCAATATTTCAAACTGGGGTCCCATCTAATACCTTGCATGACCATAAAGGAGCCCATAAGAGTAAATGTTTCTCTCCTTCTCCTGATACACATTTATTCTTGGACCTTTGATTTTCTGTAGTGATTATTTAATTACTGTTTGTGAGATCTTGCTGTGTGCAATTGGCTGCCACATTTCTCTATATTATAGTATTTCACATGTTCCTCATTGTTTAAGGTTGTGAAAGCTGCTAAATGAATCCTATTTTTCTTTCATTAAAAGAATGATCACAGTAAAATACCAAAGTTGGGTTGAAAAAGGCCATTCAATTGCTCAAAATTAATCTATTTAATATTTTACAAGTTATATCTTCATTAATATATATATTGCAAGCACTAAATAAAATGCAATTGTTAGCAATAGGAATCAAAACCACTTTTGGTTGATAATATACTGGCATACCTAATCTGTGAAAATAACTGTGTGGTTTAAGATGATAGGCAGATATATATTGTTACAGTAATATATTCACAAGAAAATATCAGCAGGAATTGGTCACAAGGCCTCTCTCGTCAAGCCCATCCTTCAGTCTGATCATGGCTGATCTTTGCTGGCATCAATCGTATTCTGTACCAGTTCCTCATAGCCATACATTTCTGGGAGAGATCTTTCAAAAATTATTAACTTCCACCTTAAGTACTTCTCATGTCCTCAACTCCATAACTGTCTGGGGGAGACAATTCCAGAGATTCACCACCTTCTGCGAAGATAAATATCTATGGATGTCAGTTTTAAATGACTAGCCCCTCATCTTGAAATGGTGACTCCTCATTCAAGACTCTCTCACTCATAAACACCTCGACACATACTCTGTCATGTCCCCTCAGAATCTTATGTTTCACAAAGATCACTGTAATTCTTCTGAACCCTAGAGAATACCTGTCCAACCTCTCTTGCTATGACAACCCATCCATCCTAGAAATTAGCCCAGTGAATTTTTCTTAGACCTCCTCCAAAGCTGCACTGTCCTTTATTAGATAAGGGATCAAAATGTCACAGTACTCCAGATATGGGCTCACTAGTACCCTGAACGATTGCAACAACATTCCATATTTCTAAATTCCGAACTCATTGCAATAAACATCAATATGACATTTCATTGGATGCCAGCGAGCAATGTGTTTTAACTTATGAATAAAGCTGAATCAGTACACCTTCTAAAAATATATGAATTTGTCATCTACTAACATTCCTTGCATGAACAGCTTTAAGTATGGAAAAGAAGTAAGAGAGATATGTTCTGGCCAGATGGAAAATTAGGAAATAACAGGAGACAGTAGCATGGCTGATAAACCCACTGCCTTATATACCAAGGTTCAATCCTGACCTGAGGTGCTGTCTGTGCAGAGTTTGCATGTTCTTCCTGTGATATTTGGATTTCCTCCAAGTGCTACAGTTTCCTTGCATATCCCAAAGATATATGGGTTTGTAGGACACTGTAAATTGTCCTTAATGGGTAGGTGGCTGGTGTAATCTGCAGCGAATTGATGGGAAAATGGGAATACAAATGGAATTTATATAATATTTGGGTAAATGGATGTCTGATGGCCAGTTCTACCTGTTGGGCTGAAAGGCTTGTTTCTATCATGTGGCTCCTTATAACTCTTTGTCTCTCTCCCAATTACCTCTGTGAATGCTGACAAAGTGTGCATTATGCTTTGACTATCCCAAAAAATCGAAAGCATGTGAAACAGGCCTGCCTCTGGACCTAGAAATAGCATGGCATGAAGATCAGTTGGGCGTGAAGAAGAACATGCATGCTTGTAAAAGCTGAGGCAATCAATGAGAACAGAGTGCGATATGTGAAATCTGTGAATGAGGTAAAATCAATGGCACTTTATTGTCACATGTACCGAGCTACAGTGAAATTCATTTTTGTGTACAGTTCAGTACAGGTATTCCTATACATATGCACAATTTAGATTCAGTACCAGTGCACAAGTCGCCAATCCGAGTTTCAAGTCTGCATTGTAAGTGCAGGCCAACAGGTGCTTGTGCAGGCCAACAGGTGCTTGTAGAATGAATAATTGTATTTTTCAATCAATTAAAGAGGTTGAAAAAGAGGAAACAGGCCTGTCAGCCCAACTTGCCCACACCAACCAACAGGCTCCATCTACACTAGTCCCACTTGCCTGTGTTTAGCCCATATCCCTCTAAACCTGTCCTATCCATGTAAAATGGCGTAAAATGTGAAGATGCCCGAGCGCTGTGAGTTTAAATCATTTTAAAGTATCAAGCAAAAAAATAATCCAGATTTGTTTGTGGGTCAACTGCAGGTTTACGGACAGAACATTTTGTTGGACTTTTTGGCTTGTTTAATGAAATGAGCTTTAACATTACATTAATACTGATAGTTGGATGATCTTTCAGTCTTGTTGCACCAATGGCATTCATTTGCTATGCTTTCTCTTGCACTCACAGCTGGTTGATATCCAGCAGGACTTTTAAAGATGATTTCTACCTTAAAGAGGGAATTGAATCAGGTGTGCCAGAGCTGACATTGCAAAGAAACATTATATTTTAAAGACGCTCCATGTGTTCTCTTGAACTGGTGTAAATTATTCATGTTTGGGTGACAGAGGATGCAGATAAAGTTCTATTTTACATCACATTATTTATTCCTGAAATAGATATTTAAAAATATTTAAAGTAAGTTAAAGATATCATAAATATTCTACGTCGGTTCACATTATCTTTCTTTCATTATATTTCTCCATAATCAAATCTGATGTTCAAATAGAATTCCTCACATTTTTCCTCACTTTGAGAATAGAAATTGAATTGATTCTCTTTCCAGTCCCGTTGTGGATTGCCTGTTAATTCCAGAGGCAGAAACCTTACTCACAAAATTGGCTTCTGATTGTTTGAAGACAAGCTCTATCAGACCAATTTTCCAGACAATCGAGAAAAGCACATCATGTCACTGGATTTACCAAGTTAATCTTTTGTCATCTGTTTCAGCCTGAAATTGAGTACTTCAGTTTTGTAGCGCAATAGCTTTACCGCAGCCTGAAGGACTGGACTGCTCGACAACATTAGGGCGCGGGTAATCCATCACCTGTCGGTTTCATTCTTAGGTCCTGCTTCTCTGTATTCAAAGCAATGCCAGGGCCAACTTTGTTATCTCTGACCAGAACTTTTCACAGTCAAAGTCTGCATTTGTGCATTCTGATGATATTTGAGCTTGTTATCTTTTAACATAGTTGGCATGGACAGCATCCTTTGGAGCATCATCTTCAATCCTGGTCGCTATATTAAAGGCTGGATGTGAAGGCATTAGATGGGGTTCAGGAAAGATTTATGTGGATGGTATCTGGGATGAGAGTCTACAGGTGGAAGGGTAGATTAGAGGGGCTAGAACTGCTTTCTTTTGAGAAGTGAAGGATAAGGGGAGATTTGATGGAAAGATATAATATGATAGGGGGCTAGACAGATGGATAATGGAAGACAGTTGCTTTGTGTAGTACTTGAGAACTGGAGGCCACACGTTACAGTAAAAGGGAAGGGGAATTAATGAACGCAGCATTTGTTTTGAATCTGGAATGTATTGTCGTGGAGCTGATGGAGGCAGGCTCCATTTTGTTCTTGAAGAGGGAATTGTACAAATAGATGCTGGCAAAAATCTTGCAGGGAAATCTTACAGAGGAAGGATTTTGAGGTGGAACTGGAGAGCTACTCTGGTGGCGTGCTGACATGGACACAAAGGGCTGAATGTCCTCTTGATGTCTTGTAACCCATGTGTGATTCCATGGTCCAGCTTGGAAGAAGATCAGCAGAGAGATATTCAGGGGTTTAGTTCATTTAGAACTACAGTGCGGAAACAGGCCTTCCATCCCACCAAGTCCATGCGGCCAGCGATCCCTGGACACCAGCACTATCCGACACATTTGGGACAATTTACAATTTTTACCAAAGTCAAATTGCAGTACTTTGGAGGTTGAACCCTGACCTTGGTAATTGTGGCAGTTGAGAGGAACATTCCCCAGTGATATACCCAGCCAAGGGTAACATAATCCACTCAATAGGTGAGGAAAGAATAGTGTTTTCCGATATTACACTATTGCCCTGAAAAGCACACAACTGATTTGAAAAAAGAAAAGTTTTGTAAAAGCTTGCATTGTTACAAAAAGCAGGTGAAATTATGATGAGAGTAACCTCCCTCACTGATATATAAGATTATGATACATTTAAAATTATCATAATGTTTAAGAAAGATACCCCCTTTTTGCGAAGACTGATGCATAAAGTTGATAGTGAAACTGCTGGCGATATCCAATAAATCAGAGATGCTGGAACTGCACCGTGACTAATTCTCACATCCTCTTTCCAATCAGAATTCATTTACATACAAAAAAAATCCTTGGACTCTTACCTCCTCCGTTACTGTCTCACAGAAGTGACATAGATGTAACCGACTGTTCTCTCGCAACCCTGTCAAACCCTGCACGGCAGCTAATCTATTCCGTTGCCTGCAGCACTCTCAATTTGTAATGCCATAATCATGGTAATCCTTGTAATTAGAATTGTACAATTAGATATCTGATTGCTCCCTTTTTCATTCGTGTGATATGAAGAATTGTTAATGACATCTGGCCTTCTGCACTCTAAAGCTGCATTTCATTTTGTATCGTTACCCTTCAGGCAAGACGTAATTAAACTTTCATTGTACCAATAGTGAGCACTGTGTTGTCTCATGATCTGTCCTGATTCTGTCTGGTATGTAGAGTAAAACGACTTTCAGCCTTCTCATTTTATAACTGAATATGCATCTACTTTTTCAAACAAAAAATGTAATTCAACTCAGTCAGAGTTTGGTGAATGGAAAAATTGAATTTAAATTCTGCGGCAGTCCTTTTTTATCTCTGCTTAACTAAACCTGTTTCTTTTGGTGGCGGACACTTCCAGTAACTTCTGTTTCCGAGCACTTAGACCGCAGCACAGGTATTGAAACAAAAGATACTCTAGGCTCAGAATAACATCTTCTTTACACATGTGCCAGCTCAAAAAAAAAGTACAAAATATGCAGAAATTTCCAAAGGAAACTAACAATTCAAACAATAATGTGCCAAATCAGCAAAAAAAAATGAGCTGCTGGAGGAACTCGGCAGGTAAGGCAGCATTTGTAAAAGAAACTGTAGAAGTAATTGATCTTTCATCTAGCAGTTCCACCATGGTGTGTTGCTTCAGATTCTAGCATCTACAGTCTCTTGTCTCCATAGTTGAAAGCAGTGTTCCAGGAGATATTCCTGATGGGTATTCCTCAATTGAATTCAAAGGAACTAAATATGTGGAGAAGACTAGGTGTGCTGGAAAGAACTGCAGATGCTGCTTTATACAGAAGATAGACACAAAATGCTGGAGTAACTCAACGGCTGAGGCAGCATCTCTGGAGAAAAAGAATAGGTGAAGTTTTGGACCGGGTCTGTAGAAGGGCCTCAACTCGAAACTTCACCTATTGCTTTTCACAAGAGATGCTGCCTGACCCACTGAGTTACTCCAATATTCTGTGCCTATAATACGTGTTTTTTGCGTACGTTTACAACTAAATCTCCAGGAAGAGGGGAAAAAACAGTTATAAAACCAGTGCCAATTAGGAAAGTTTCTTTCTGACTCCAGTTGGCAACTGGCCATTAGTTCAGAAACTCTGGTTCAGACTGAGGTTACCTCAGTAAGAGGAATTCTTGACAGAACTTTCACAAGGAGCTGTGACATTCACCATTTATCACGGAAAGTAGTCCTTTGTTATCTGTGGAAGAACAACTACTCACATCTGACCCATGGATGTGCATTTTTCACAGGGTAGGATTCAGAAATTAATGTCAGAGAATGCTAACTGTGCAACGCTGTGCCAATGGTTACTGAAAGTCCCAATTCTGTGTTTACATTGGATGGAAAGGACAAGATATGCTCCCAAGTGAATAATCTGCACTGTATCAACAAATGGAGCATAAATTGAGGTGCTGGAGGAACTCAATGGGCCAGGCAGCATTTGTGGAGGGAAATGGCCAGTTCAAGGCTTGGGTCATGACCCTTCTTTGCTGCTCCAGACTTCAGCATCTGCAGTTGCTTGTGTCTCAATGAAACAAACCAAATTAATATTGTGCTCCAAGATTAGGTCATAGCCAAAATAAACTCTGCTGATTGTCCCAACTCTCAATTTCTCATGATCTTTCACCAACTACAAGGCATAAATTATGATTCTTGGAAAATGCTGTCCATTTGCTTGGGTGGCTTCTGAGGACCACCACGATAGTGTTAATGAAGCTTAATAACATCCAGGGCAAAGTAGCATTCAAATATCACTCTATCCTCCACTTTAAACACAATGATGCAGCGGTAGATTTGCTGCCTTACAGCGCCAGAGACGCGGGTTTGATCCTGAATATAGGGTGCTATCTGTATGGAGTTAGTACATTCTCACTGTGACTGGTTTAACTGGATTCTCCGGTTTCCTCCCACATTACAAAGACATGCATGTTTGTATGTTGATTGGCTTTTGTAAGAATTGTCTCTAATGTGTGGGATAGAACCCATAGGGTGATCTGTTGTTGGCATGGACTGGGTGGGCTGAAAGGCCTGTTTACACACTATATCTCTTAGGTAATCATTGGCATGTCAGGTTTGGACAGTAGCCGTCAACAATTATATGGCAGGTTCATCAATTATACCTTATGGTGGGAGTATGGCTCCAGCCAACAGTATTCCAAAAGCATCTATTTGTTTTTGAGGAGAATGGCCATTAGGGTTTCCTGTGCTCTCAGTCTATTCCCTTTTCCAGTGGCCACTCATCTACTTTCTGCATACACCGTAGGTGTGACCACCTCACTGTAACTCCCATCTATTACACTCTCATTCTCCCAGATGTTCCTAAGGTTTTCCAGCTGCAGCTGCACCTCCTGTTCCCTTGCACAGTTAAGGGCCTGTCCCACTTAGGCGATATTTTTAGACTAGGCTGTCGCCTCACGGTCGCCGGGGTGTCGCCTGTATGGTCGTGAGTCGTCTCCTCAGTCGCCTAAAGAGTCGTAGCGTTTTTCTGGCCGCTGCTGGATTTTGAAATGTTCAAAACCTTTCAGCGACAGTCGGCGACTGTGGGCTTGTCGTAGCTTGTCTTCTCCAGACATAGGCGCTATCGTAGGTTGTCATAAGTTGTTGCCAGGATGGCGTAGGTTGTTGCCAGGTGACGTAGGTTGTTGCCAGGTGACGTAAGTTGTTGCCAGGATGGCGTAGGTTGTTGCCAGGTGACGTAGGTTGTTGCCAGGTGACGTAAGTTGTTGCCAGGATGGCGTAGGTTGTTGCCAGGTGACGTAGGTTGTTGCCAGGTGACGTAAGTTGTTGCCAGGTGACGTAGGTTGTTGCCAGGTGACGTAAGTTGTTGCCAGGATGGCGTAGGTTGTTGCCAGGTGACGTAGGTTGTTGCCAGGTGACGTAGGTTGTTGCCAGGTGACGTAGGTTGTCGCCGGTGCTGACTTAGGTGAATTCCATTGTCATAGTCGCCGGCAGTCGCCTAAAACATCGCCTATGTGGGACAGGCCCAATAGGCCAGTCGCCGTTTTTTCTGCGATGCCAGTCGCCGACAGTCGCCTAAAAAAAATCGCCTAGTGGGACAGGCCCTTTAGCCACGGGATGCACCTGGATGCGATTCCCACAGGTGTAGTCTGCAAGGACACTGGAAATCTCCCCGACCCTACATCCTGCAGGAGAAGCATACCAGTGCCCTAGGCTAGCTGCCACCCCTACTGCACTCAGACTAATGTTTTGATTGATTGAAAGATGCAGCATGAAATCTTTCTGCACACCGAGTCCATGCCAACCATCGATGCTCACACTAGTTCTATGTTATCCCACTTTCGTTTTCACGCACAGCACACTAGGGACGATTTACAGAGGCCAACTAGGTTTGAGTTTAGTTTATTGTCACTTGTACAGAGGTACAGTGAAAAGTTTTTGTTGCGTGCTAACCAGTCAGCCGAAAAAACAATACATGATTCCAATCGAGCCATCCTCAGTGTACAGATACATGATAAAGGGAATATCATGAATAACATTTAGTGCAAGATAAAGCCAGGAAAATCCAGTCAAAGATAGTCCAAGGGTTTCCAATGATGTTGATAGTAGTTCAGCACTGCTCTCTAGTTGTGGCAGGATCGTTCATTTCCTGATAACAGCTGGAAATAAATTGTCCCTAAATCTGGAGGTGTGCAATTTCACACTTTTATACTTCTTGCCTGATGGGAGTGGGGAGGAGAGGGAGTAACCAGGGTGACACTTATCCTTGATAAAGTAGGAGGAAATGTGGGCATTTGGAGGAAACCATTGCTCGCAGAGGGAGAATGTGCAAACTCCACACAGCCAGCACCAGAGGGCACAATCAATACTGGGTCACTGCAATGTGAGACTGCAGCTCCACCACTGTGCTGCGAAAGAAAAGTTACAACAAAAAATATCGTACCTTATCTTGCTGTTACCCTCCACTCAGCCTTCTCGCCAAAGCCTCTCAAAGCAAATGCCTCTGCATTTACCCTCAAGCACAGTGGGACACCTCAACACACAGATTTTTCCAACACTGACGACACTCCAGTAGGCCAAACGTCTACATAGAAACATAGAAAATAGGTGCAGGAGGAGGCCATTCGGCCCTTCGAACCAGCACTGGCATTCATTGCAATCATGGCTGATCGTCCCCAATCAATAACCCGTGCCTGCCTTCTCCCCATATCCCTTGATTCCACTAGCCCCTAGAGCTCTATCTAACTTAAAAAAGCGGAGCCTAGATGCCTCTATTATTAACAACTAGAGACCTATCAAACCTATCTTTCATAAGTAAAATCATTGAGAAAGTTATCCTCCAGCTACTTAATCACTTCCTGGCTTCAACTGGCTGCTACGACAACTTCCAGTCAGGATTTCAACCTCTTCATAGCACCGAGACCGCCCTTATTAAAGTTGTAAACGACATCCGTCTTAACACAGACTCTGGCAAAGTTTCAATATTAATGCTATTAGACCTCAGTGCTGCATTCGACACTGTTGATCACTCAATACTTTTGGACAGGTTGGAAAAATAGGTGGGGCTTTCAGGCACAGTCTTAAGTTGGTTCAAGTCATATCTACAAGATAGGAACTATTTTGTTTCCATTGGCGACTTTGTATCAGAACCAACCAAGTCCCGCAAGGTTCGATCTTAGGACCCTCTTTATTCAACATCTACATGCTCCCACTAGGGCAAATCATGCCAAATAATAATATTGACCACCACTGCTATGCCGATGACACTCATCTATGTAGCGCCATCACCAAATGACTATCGCCCCATAGATCTGCTGTGCCAGTGCATTGAGCAAGTCAAGGACTGGATATGCCAAAATTTCCTCCAACTAAATAAGGACAAAACGGAGATAATTGTTTTCGGTGCTAAAAAAGAAAGGCTTAAAGTAACCCAACACCTTCACTCTCTGTCCCTGAAAACTTCTAACAAAGCCAGAAATCTCGGGGTTATTATGGATTCAGATTTACATTTCGACAGTCACATCAAATCAGTAACATAATCGGCCTACTATCAACTCAAAAACGTAGCAAGATTAAGAGGACTCATGTCAGCTCAAGACTTAGAAAAACTTGTACATGCCTTTATTA
This sequence comes from Leucoraja erinaceus, assembly GCF_028641065.1. Lineage (NCBI taxonomy): Eukaryota > Metazoa > Chordata > Chondrichthyes > Rajiformes > Rajidae > Leucoraja > Leucoraja erinaceus. Next base: position 18,122,272 of record NC_073408.1, read on the forward strand.
CTAGTAGGCTAGATTATTGTAACGGTCTCCTTGCAGGTCTTCCGAAAAAAAACTGTCAGGCAGCTACAGCTTGTTCAGAACGCTGTTGCTAGAGTTCTAACAAAGACCAAACAATTTGAACACTTTACACCAATTCTTAAATCCTTATAATTGGCTCCCTGTATGTCAGAGAATCAAAATCCTGCTGCTCACCTATAAATCACTACATGGTTTAGGGCCAAAGTATATCACTGACATGCTTCCACTATATAAGCCTTCTAGACCGCTAAGATCTTCTGAGACCAATCTGTTAGTGATTCCCAGAGTAAATACAAAACATGGGAAAGCAGGATTTAGTTACTATGCAACAAATAGCTGGAATAAACGTCTGGAAGATTTAAGACTTGCCTCAACTTTGACCACTTTTAAAACAACACTGAAAACTTTTATATTTACTTTAGCTTTCAGCTAAATCTTAACTACATTGTACTTTTAAATTTTGCACTTTTTATAATTCATTTTTAACTTTGCTTTTATTTTCTTTTAATTCTTCTATTTTATTTTGTTTTATTATTTCATTTTATTGTATGACATGTTTTTATGTAAAGCACTTTGAGTCTGCCTCGTGTATGAAATGTGCTATATAAATAAAGTTGCCTTGCCTAACTCTCTCTTAAATCCATCCAGTGATTTGGCCTCCACTGCCCTCTATGGCAGGGAATTCCACAAATTCGCAACTCTCTGGGTGAAAATGTTTCTTTGCACCTCAGTCTTAAATGGCCTCTCCTTTATTCTAAGACTGTGGCCCCTGGTTCTGGACTTGCCCAACATTGGGAACATTTTTCCTGCATCTAGCTAGTCCAGTCCTTTTATAATTTTATATGTTTCTATAAGATATCCCCTAATCCTTCTAAACTACTGTGAATAATAGTCTAGTATTTTCAATCTTTCCTCATAAGACAGTCTCGTCATTCCAGGGATCAATCTCGTGAACCTATGCTGCACTGCCTCAATCACAAGGATGTCCTTCCTCAAATTAGGAGACCAAAACTGTACGCAATACTGCAGATGTGGTCTTACCAGAGCCCTATACTGCCTCTCTTCCGTTTATACACCATAGTCACTTAAGGACACCAAAAGGCTGGTTTATATATGTGACATGTCTTCCTTCTCTCAGCCACTCACCCGCAAATGAAACCTCCGGAATTCATCTCTTAGGTCCATGTTTGGATCATGTGCATGATTAGAACTGCAGTCAAATAGTTCTGATGAAACTTGACGTGAGTAAGCAGGTGTACTGAGCAAGTGCCACTCGTTAACATTGTTGATGACACTTTCCATCACTTTGCTGAAGATGAGAGGAGACAGTTTAGGCTGTAATTAGCCAGATTTTTGTAAAGAAGAAATACTTGGAAATCCTTCATATTGTCAGGTAGATGCCAGTCCTGTAACTCAACTGGAATAACTAAGTAGAGCTGAACATAAATTAAATATACCGCAATCCTTGTGGTAGAATTATTTTGCGCAGAAGTGTAATTCTACGATATTCTTTCTTGTAAAGTACAAGCATCGAGCTCTGGACTGATTTAATGTGCTCATGTCAGGCTACCTGTAAGTTTGTGAATTCTGGTCCATGAAAACAGTTTGATCTGATTCTCTCCACATCTGAGAAACAACCTATTTTTTTAAAATTCCTGGACCACCATTTGAATTCCAATCACATTTATTTTTGTGTACTTGAAGGAGGAGCTAAGAACATGCCTCCTGTAGGAGTCTTCAGCAGTTGAACAGGATTGCATCCACAAGAATATATATATAAATCTTAATAAATCCAAAGAAGCAACTACTGCTGCAATCAATATGGAAAAAAAAATCACCAGAATCTGAGTTGACTAATCCTAAAGGTAAAGCGATTGAAATAACCATGGTTATTCTACAGGACAAAAATTATAGGATGGGATGTCCATTGGAACACAATGTTAGTGTGAGAGACATGTATTTGCATTTGATCAGCTGATAGAACAAGGCATATTTGCCAGTGAATCTATACATTAGTGGATTGAAGTGCTGCTGGAGCGAACCATTGACTCAGTCGGGATCAATATTGCCCGGCAGACAACGAGCTTTGTGTTGGGTTTGAGTTCTTGATCATCAAACCCTTTTTCCATCAGATAGTCGAAGGCCATTGTGGTGCATTGAAGGCTAATTTCATGATCGATGTCCATGAGAGGAGGCTCCACATTTTCTAGGGTCTTGCCATGAACCAATATTGTCAGAGGGCTTTGTTGTACTGTAGGTACAAGGTGTTAGTGGACTTTGGTGGATGTTATATGTACTGCCCATTGAATAGTATATTTCAATGAATTAGATAAAAGACAGTATACAGAAGAGGGAAAACTGTACAGTTAATGGTAAGAACCTTAATAGCATTGATTTACACAGGGATCTAGAGGTCCAAGTCCAAAGCTCCCTGAAAATGGCAACTCAAGTAGATAGAGTGATAAAAAAGGCAAATGGGATGAAAGTCGTGGGGCAGTGAATATATGAGTCTTGAGGTAATCTAGCAGCTTTGTTGGACCTTGGTTAGGCCGTGTTTGGAGTATATTGATCAAGTTGGGTTACCCCATTACAGGACGTATGTGAAGGCTTTGGAAAGGGTGCAGAAGAGTTTATTAGATTCCTGTCTGGATTTGAGTGTGTTAGCTAGAAGGAGAGGTTGGACAAACTTGGATTGCTTTCTCTGGAATGTTGGAAGTTTAGTAGAGACCCAAAACAAATATATACATTTATGAGAGGCATAGATAGGGTAGACAGTCAGAATCTTTTATCCAGGGTCAATATGTCAAAGACTAGAAGGTATAACTCTGAGGTGAGAGGGGCAAACCGGTGAAGTATTTTTTTTACACAGGGAGTGGTGGATGCCCGGAACATGCTGCCAGGGGTGGTGATGGAAGCAGTAATGATAGGGGCATTTAAAAGGCTTTTGAATAGACACTGATATATGCAGGGAATTAAGCAACATGGATAACATGCAGGCACAGGAGATTAGCTTAGCTTGGCATCATGTTCGGCATGGACATTGTGGCCGGAAGGGCCTGATCCTGAGTTCTATTGATCCATGTTCTCTGTTTTACATAAAGATTGTGTAGATCTCTTTGTAAAATAATATCACTAAGAAATGCTGAGGCTCTATGGGGCGCTGGTTAGGCTGCATTTGGAGTACTGTGAGCAAATTTGGGCCCCTTATCTGAGGAAGGAAGTGCTGGCTTTGGAGAGGGTCCAGACGGAAAATGGGATCAGCCATGATTGCATGGAAGGAGTAGGCTCAATGAGCCGAATGGCCTAATTCTACTACTATAACTTGCGAACTTGTGAATTCCAATGTGACTGGTGAGATAGTTAAATGTGGCAGCTACTCTCTGCCTTTAGTCAAACCTAATATATATTTTGCTCAATGCAGAAGAAATAGACAGAATACTTAGCACTGGATCTTATTGGGATATTTTGATCTCCCCATGCCCACCCCTTTCCGCCTTCCGCTCCTCCGCAACTCGTTGAATTACTCATCCCGCCAACAACCCCAATCCTCAGGTACTTTCCCCTGCAACCGCAGGAGTTGTAACACCTGTACCTATACCTCCTTCCTCCCATCCATCCAGTGAGTCCAGCAGGCATTCCAGGTGAAACAGATGCTCAGGTGCACGTCCTCTATTGCATTTGGTGTTCATGGTGTGGCCTCCTTTACATTGGTGGGACCAAGACTAAGCTAGGAACTGTTTCACCAAACACTCGCGCTTAGTCCACCAAGGCCTCCTTAATCTCCTGGTTGCTAACCATTCCAAGAGTCAAGAGTGTTTTATTGTCATATGTCCCGGACAGGACAATGAAATTCTTACTTGCTGCAGCACAACAGAATATGTGAATATGTAAACATTGTACATAACGGGCGAAGAGAAACAAAGAAAAAAGTTCAATAAAGAACAAATATAGTGCAATAATAATATAGTCTTTGCAGTTCAGAGCTCAGAGCTTATTCATTGTTGTGTTTAGTAGCCTGATGGCTGTGGGGAAGTAGCTGTTCCTGAACCTGGACATTACAACCTTCAAGCTCCAGTACCTTCTTCCTGATGGCAGTGGTGAGATGAGTGTGTGGCCAGGATGGTGTGGGTCCTTGATGATTTTGGCTGCCTTTTTGAGGCAGCGACTATGATAGATCCCTTCGACGGTGGGGAGGTCAAAGCCGGTGATGGACTGGGCAGTGGTCACAACTTTTTGTAGTCTTTTCGCTCCTGGACGTTCAAGTTGCCGAACCAGGCCACGATGCAACCAGTCAGAATGCTCTCTACCGTGCACCTGTAGAAGTTTAGGAGAATCCTCTTCGACATGCCGAATCTCCGTAATCTTCTCAGGAAGGAGAGTTGCTGATGTGCCTTCTTTATAATTGCATCGGTGTGCTGTGTCCAGGAGAGATCTTCGGAAATATGCACATCCTGGAATTTGAAGTTATTGACCCTCTCCACCATCCACCATTGATATGAACAGGATTGTGGGTCCTCATCCTTCCCCTGCCAAAGTCCTTGTTCTTACTGATGTTGAGTGCCAGGTTGCTGTGCTGGCACCATTTGGTCAGTCGGTCGATGGGAACTCACCTTCTTCCCATACCAATACTGACCTTTCTATCCTGGCTCTTCCCTATTGTCAGATTGAGGATGCATGGCAACAGGGGAACTGCACCTCCTATTCTGCATGGAAATTCTACATCCTAACTTATTAACATTGATTTCTCCAATTTTAGGTAACTAACATACAAACAAATCCTCCATCCTCCCCCTTTCCCCCCTCTTGCCCCATCTGCATGTGCACCCATTTCTCCCCTTCCCCCTTGCCCTTTCCACCACCATTCTTTCCTCTGGGTTCACAATTCGCACCTCTTCTATCCTTTTCTCTTTATCTCACACTTCTTGTCTTTTCATCTCTGGCCTTTCTTCAACCATCGGTCTCTCACCTGTATCCACCTAACACTTGACCAACATTATCCTATCCCTATCTCCCTTGCAGCTTCTGCAAACCTTCCGCCTCCCCCCGACCATAATCAGCCCAAAGAAGGGTCCCGACCCGAAACATTGCACATCCATGTTCTCCAGAGATGCTGCCTGACCCATTGAGTTACCATACGATACGATTCGATTCGATACGATAAAACTTTATTCATCCCTGGAGGAAATTGGTTACTCCAGCACTTTGTGTCTCTTTTTGGAATAATTTGATGTTCGCCTAGAACATGGGATCGAGCCTTCATGTTAACATCTCAATACTAGGACAACAACTAATCTCGCCTTTGTGTTCAGCAACGAGTGATTTGTTTTCAATTTTGATGAATTGTTCTGACTTAGAAGAGGTACTTTGCACAATCTTTATAGTTTTAACTGGATTTGCTCATTGTTGAATTGGGACCTTCAATAATGTAACAGGATATAATAATTTAATATAATTCCTTTGGCTGAAGAGTCCAGAATGGCTGCATATTACTTCCACTAATTCACAGTGTTTATTGGAAATCCCTTAGTGCCCGTCTGCTGGCTGCTGTGAAGAATTTTTTGAAGTTCACTTGAATTTGCCGCAGGATGGATTTGATAAATAATTCTGTCTATAGCTTTTTGGGAATTCTTCTGATGTCAGAATTCTTTGTATATAAACTGCCACTGAGGAGCTATTGTATGTTGAACAAACAGCTGATCCCAGGTTGCTGATGGTGTGATGTCCTTTATGCTGGCCTTGATCTTTCCTGCATGTCTCACATTGAATTCACTTGGTCAAATCCATTACCAAGCCCCTTTCTGAGACCAGGACCTGCCCACTTTCCATATTGACTATTGAAAGGCTCAGTACACGTTTGTTCATTTAACATCTCATCTAATTAATGGTATAACATGAACAATATAATTGAACTGCATAACATCTTTAACATTCTCGGTATATTCCAAGGCTCTGGTTAACCAAGGGGCAGCACAGTAGTGCAGCTGGTAGTGCTGCTGTCTCACAGTACCAGAGACTGGATCATGGGTGCTGTTTGTGTGTTCTCTCTGTGACCACGTGGGTTTCCTCCGGGTGCTTCAGTTTCCTCACAAATCCCAATGACCTGCGGGTTAGCACGTTAAATGGTCTCTGTAAATTGCCCCTAGTGTGTAAGGAGTGGATGAGAATTTGGAATAACATTGAACATATGTGAAACATAGAAACATAGAAAATAGGTGCAGGAGTAGGCCATTCGGCCCTTCGAGCCTGCACCGCCATTCAATATGATCATGGCTGATCATCCAACTCGGTATCCTGTACCTGCCTTCTCTCCATACCCCCTGATCCCTTAGGCCACAAGGGCCACATCTAACTCCCTCTTAAATATAGCCAATGAACTGGCCTCAACTACCTTCTGCGGGAGAGAATTCCAGAGATTCACCACTCTCTGTGTGAAAAAGGTTTTCCTTATCTCGGTCCTAAAAGATTTCCCCCTTATCCTTAAACTGTGACCCCTTGTTCTGGACTTCCCCAACATCGGGAACAATCTTCCTGCATCTAGCCTGTCCAACCCCTTAAGAATTTTGTACGTTTCTATAAGATCCACCCTCAATCTTCTAAATTCTAGCGAGTACAAACCGAGTCTTTCTTCATATGAAAGTGCTGACATCCCAGGAATCAGTCTGGTGAAAGGGTGATCGATGGTTGGCGTGGGCTTGTAGGGCCGAATGGCCTGTTCCATGTTGTATCTGCAATAACAATGATTTACAAACACAATTCTTTTGTGGGCAACAAGTCACAAACAGCGAGATTTTACAATGAAGTGATGAGCTAAAAGACTCGACAGAGGTATATAAAATTATGAGAGGCATAAATAGGGTAGATAATCAGTCCTTTAGTTGGTTCAACTATATAGGCTTGCAGTACTTTGGGAAGGTAGCAAACATTTATTTCTGTGTTTAACACAGTTTGGGCTGAACAACATCATCGTCCAAAAGTGGCTTTGTCAGGAACAGAAAACGGGAAATGAGTCCAAAGAAAGGTCTCGACCTGAAACATCACCTATCCACATTCTCCAGAGTAGCTGCCTGACCTGCTGAGTTACTCCAGAAGTTTTGGACTCCTTGTAAACCAGCATCTGCAGTTCCTTATTTCTACAGAAAACACGATCCTGGCTTGATTGGATTGTAGAGTGAGTTCGTACAGGGATCGAACAGGAACGTAATGCTGCAGCTGGTCGATTAACTTGTCAACAGGTAATAGGCCACAGTATCAGCTGGCTTCTCTAATCCAGCAGCAGTGATTACTTCTAGTGAGGTGATACAGGAAATAGTGGTAACAATATCAAAGGTGGTAAAGTTACTATGTAGAAACAAAGAACTGCAGATGCTGGTTTATACCAAAGATAGACACAAAGTGCTGTAGTAACTCAGTGGGTCAGGCAGAATCTCTGGAGAAAAAGGATGGATGACGTTTCGGATCGGGACCCTTCTTCACACTCAAAATAAACTAAACTTAATTTTTATAGTTACTACTGCTGAATAGCATTCAACGGGATAATTGAAAACAATAGGAATTTCAGCAATAGATTTTAAGCGTTTTGAGCCAAAACGTCCATATCTTCAAGGGATGCTGCTTGACACACTGAGTTATTCCAGCATTTGATGACATTTTAAACTGGTGGGGTTGGGGTAGTTGATGAATTCTGACTGCACAATAGAGTGAGACAAGCCAGTGTATCTCTTCCCTCCATCATGTCCAAAGAATTGAAAGTAGAGGGAGATGCAACATCGGGTGTTGAATTACTATAGGCTGTTTGACCCAAGACCAAAAGTGACCTCTATTGAATCCATATTTACATGTGACTAATAGTATTAAAAAAGGGACAAAAAACAGTTAAAAGATCTATGCTTTCATCTCCATTTGGAGTGCTGGGAGAGGATTAAACGTTAACTAAGCAAAATACATCATGAACAGCTGGACTTACTTAAGGGATGAGGTTCATTAATGACAAAATACCCATTGGCAGATGTCCTGCATAATATTAAGTGGCGGTAATGGAATAATTCTGGACTGGACTGGAATTCTGATCCAATTAATCAAACTGCAAACAAGCTTTATGCATATTCTCAGACAGTTGCCACAACCATGAGCTATGTCTGCTCCCCACCCCCACCCACCCGGCCCTCCTGCCACCCCATCCTGTGTCCCATCATATGTACTACTAACAACATCTATAGTGGGCCGTTTGCTGCACATGCATTCAAGGATTGATGCGATATCTGAAAGAGATTCTTCCCCACCGACTTCCCATTTGTAAAACTAGCCTCTGCATTGAAGATAGGCACAAAATGCTGGATTAACGCAGTGGGACAGGCAACATTTTGGAGAAAAAGTATAGGTGACGTTTCAGGTCAGAACCCTTCCTCAGACCGGAAACATCACCTATTCATTTTCTCCAGAAATGCTGCTTGACGCACTGAGTTACTCCTGCACTTTGTGTGTATTTTTTGATATAAACCAGCATCTGCAGTTCCTTCTTTCACATAGCCTCTGCACTGATCTCTCATTACATTGAGCTTCTTGGACTTAGACTTAGACTTAGATCCTTTATTTGTCATTCAGACCTTTTGGTCTGAACGAAATGTCGTTGCCCGCAGCCATACATATAATAATAAACAACAAAACACACAATAAACACAAATAGCATCCACCACAACAAAACACACAGGCAAGAATAAACAGGGGTCACAATTAAGCATCCTTTAAAACCGCAGTGAGTTCACACAGTGGGAATCTCTGCAACTCTCTCACAGAGGGTGTTGATGGAGGCTATATTTAAGAGGAATTAGATGTGGTTACTAAGGGGATCAGGGGGTATGGAGAGAAGGCAGGTACGGGATCTGAGTTGGATGATCAGCCTGATCATTCTGAATGGCCTGCAGGCTGAGGCGAATGGCCTACTCCTGCCCTAATTTCCGTTTCCCTCCTCTTCTTCCCCCCTGCGTGAGGCGGTATGGTAAGTCAGTCCCGCGGCTCACCGAGCTCCGCCAAAGGGCCGGTTCAAGCTCCGCGGCCCGGGGTGGTCGAAGCTGCCGCCCTCCAGTCCAGCTGATGCAGCTGTTGCCGCGGGAGCTCCGGAAAACAGGCACCAGCCTGTGACCTGCGAGCTCCCGACGATGTCGTCCACTGGCCCGCGGCCGAGCCCCGGATTCAGGTCGACGCCGCCTCAGCTACCGGAGCATCGTCTCAGCCTTGAGCTGGGCCGTCCTCACCGGAGCGCCGTCCCAGCCCCGAGTCGTGCCGCTGCCTATCCTATACCTATCCCGAAAGCTGGCTTGAGACAATGCACTTTTATCAAGTGTTGGACAGACTTGGATACAAGATTAAGGATTTTTAATGGATGAGGAGAACTTCTTGGTGTCTACTGAGCTGTTTTCAAGCTATTGAGCAGACCAAAGGAGGTTCTACTTAATAGCTATATTATATCTATATATATATATTAGCAAAGATCCCTCATCTGGACCAGATGAGAAGTATGGGACCAAAGTGTGAGAGATGCACTAGCCCCGCCATCCCTGGGTTACAAAGAGAAATGTTAGTATTGGCTCGATTGGATCAAGTCCTCACCAACACATGCACAGGTACCAATCAAGAAAGGATCATGTTTCATTTACATCTAAGTAACTGTACCCGGCCAATACCAATGGGGTATTACAATTAGACCCCAATGAAGTAAAACTGAGATTAGCAATAGACTTTAAACTGTAGACTTTAGAGAGACAGCATAGAAACAGGCCCTTCGGCCAACTAAGTCTGCACCAACCAGTGATCACGCCCCGAACACTAGCATTATCCTACACTCTAGAGACAATTTACAATTTTTACCGAAGGCAACTAACTTACAAACCTGTACGATTTTGGCGTGTGGGATGAAACCAGAGTACCCAGAGGAAACCCATGCAGTCACAGGGAGAATGTAGAAACTCCATACACACAGCAGCCATAGTCAGGATCGAACCCATACTTCTGGTGCTGTAAGGCACTGCACCACTTGAGGTGGATTCATTGAACCTACCCTTGCGGCCAAAGCTTCACACAGCAGGGGAAGAGGGCAGGAACGAAAGTAAGAAAAATGTAACAAGATGAGACAAAAGCAAGAGCTGTTCAAGTTGTTTATCTACCAATTCCCCAAATGTCTGTGCTTTTACCTTATCACTCAGTGCCGAGGGTCATAGAGAGATGCTTAGATAAGGTTCAATGCATAAGCAGGTCTTCCAGGTACATAATGCTCTTCGAAGGTGAGTGGGAGTGCTCCCAAGCATTCACTTTCCTGTCTGCTTATTACCAATATGAACCGTTATTTATTCCACTTGTGCTTCTGTGGCTGTGCTGTGTGGAGTGTCTGCAGTGTTTTCTCGGCATTACATTTCAAAGTCATTTTACTGGGTTTAAAATGATTTGAGGTGTTGTGGAAATGCCAGGTTCGTGAGCCATGACCTCATCCCCCTCTGTCTAATGTGATCATTTCCCACAAGATGTGGAAAGGGAAAAAGTAAATACTTGTTTTTTAACGCAAATTCCAGAATGTGATTGTGCCGTTCTGTGTGAGCTCAGATTCCTGTGTTAAACCTCATGATGTATCACACTGTTTAACCCCGCTTACTCCAATCTACATATAGATTAGAATTTGCATGTTGTATCCCCATTCCTTCGAGCGGGAATATCTGCTGTCTGCTTGGCTAAGTATAGCAGATGTCACCGGACACAATCTCATTAATCTTGTTGACATGCTCTCGTGTTTTGATAGACTAATCACTTTTTCAAATGCAAAAATGAAGAGACCTCTCCCTCCCTTTCCATTCTAAGGCTCTCAATTTTTAATTGATCGGTTGGATCCTTGACTGGACTTTGCTAGTTTTGCCTTGCACTAAACATTATTCCCTGATCATGTATCTGTACACCATAAATGGATTGATTGTAATTTTGTATTGTCTTTCTGCTGACTGGTTAGGATGCAACAAAAAGCTTTTCACTCGACCTCAGTACTCGTGACAATAAACTAAACTGAACTGAACTGAACTAGTTTCTAACTCTGGCAAAGTTACATTTGATGCTTGTTCGTGGCATAGTTTAGTTTAGTTTATTGTCACGTGTACCGAGGTACAATGAAAAGCTTTTGTTGTGTGCAGCAGAAAGATAATACATGATTACAATCAAGCCATTTGCAGTGTATAGATACATGATAAGGGAATAACGTTTGATGCAAGGTAAAGCCAGCAAAGCCCAATCAAGAATAGTCTGAGGGCCACCAAAGAGGTAGTAGTAGTTCAGCGCTGCTCTCATTGTGTTAGGGTGATTCAGTTGCCTGATAACAGCTGGGTAGAAATTGTCCCTGTATCTGGCATAGACCCCCGTAACTTTCGCAGGGAAGTTGAGGCCCAAGTCCAACAACTAACACTGGGAGATGTCAATGCGGCTGAGAACACGATGCACATTAATACATTGATGGGCTTCGATATCTCTCTCTTCTTGCCTGCTGTGTAATTAATGCTGAATCCCTGTCACTTGCAGGCAGCGACATTTGCACCTCCACCGAATAGGCAGAAGAAGTAAAACTAAATAAAAGCAGGAAATAAAAAATCTGCAAATATGAAATTAAAGTTATAAAAGCACAGCAGGTTTGGTCCTTGTCTAGGGAAAGTTAAAGTCTTAAGCATGAGCCCTTTCCATAACCCTTCAAAAATCAGCACATTTCTCCCTTTCACTTAATATGTATCACCAGCACCACGCTGCCTGACTGTTAGCTTGCAACCATTAATATTTAATTTGATAAGTTAAATCCTCATATAAAACAGGAATATTACTCAAGCCCATTAATGTACAGAGAGAATGAGCTTGGCCTGCGAGACCCTAACGATGCTCCTTTGCTGAGTAACTAATTCCTCTCAACTTCTCCGATATAATCTGAGCCTCCTGTCTGTTCACATGTAAATGGTGCTGCTGCACACAGTTATCACAGACCTAAGTTATCACAATCCCCCCCCCCCCCCCCCCCCCTCCCAACCCCGCACACCCAGTTATCTCACTATTCTGCACCCCCTTCCACCTCCCATTCCAATATCCCTTTCTCTGGTTTTACATTTTACTGCTCTTTCATTACTCTTTCCTTCTTATCTTTTATTTCCTTGTCTCCTTTCACCCCCTTTTGTCTCCTATTCATCTGCAATCAAAACCTCCTAATCCAATTGTCACCTATAGACACAAAGCACTGGAGTAACTCAGCAGGTCAGGCAGCGTCTATGGAGGAAAAAGATGGGTGACATTTTGGAATGCCTATCTTTGGTATAAACTAGCATTATTTCTTTCTTCCTCCAACTTTCACCTGCCAGGCATCTTGTTCAGAGACCCAACTTCGTGTCCAGTTTTTTGCCCCTCTCTAAAGCTGAAGAAGAGCCCTGACCTGAAATGCCACCTATTCATTTTCTCCAGAATTGCTGCGTTACCCGCTGTGTTACTCCAGCACTTTATTTCTGTGCAAGATTCCATCATCTGCAGTTCTTTGTGTCTCCCTTATGACACCTGATCCCCAGAAACCTTGTGCATTTGACATATCTACTGCCTAAGCCTTTACGAAGGCTTCAAGAATCATTGCCACGTATCACTTATATTGTGGACAAGCGTCACCTGGATCTAAATATTCGTTACCATACCTCTGCCCACAATTCTAGTCTGGTCATCCAGAATTTATTCAAGTTTTCTTTTAGGCGATTTCAGTGTCCAGATACTTGCAACTTCTCTCCTCTCAGGAAAATAAAAAACTGTATTATACCCCCACTTTTATCGAACATTATCTACAATTATTAACAACAATTTTTCCAGAATTTCAATAATAACTTTCTTGCAATAGTAGAGGATACTCATGGAGTCTTAAACAAAATAATTTTTGGACACACACAATAAGGTTTGAAGTAAAAAAAAGTAATGCAACACCTTTGTCAGGGGACTCTCGGTTTTCGTTCAATTAAGCTACATCTTGCATACTGAGTTGGATGATCAGCCATGATCATATTAAATGGCGGTGCAGGCTTGAAGGGCCGAATGGCCTACTCCTGCACCTAATTTCTATGTTTCTATGTTTCTATCTGCCTTGGACCTAAACCCAGATAACTGCCTAGGCCTTAAGCCCTGGAACTCCCTCCAAAATCCCTCTGGCTCCTCTATCCCCCATCTCATGAAAATTCTCAAAGCCTTTCACTGAGCATTTGGCAGCCCAGTTACTTTTGACTGTTAGTTTTATACCATTAATTTACATTGAGAAGTCCTGAGACATTTTACCGTATTGTCCAAATGTCCAAAACTAGAGGACATAGCTATCTGATAAGAGGGATATATGCGGGGCAAGTGTTTTACACAGGAGAGTGGTGGGGAACTGGAAATTATTACCACGGTTGGTGGTGGAGACAGATATGAAAGTGGCGTTTAAGAGGTTTTTAGATAGGCACATGGAAGTGCAGGGAATAGAGGGATATGGATCATGTACAGGCAGATGAGATTAGTTTATCATGTTGGGCACAAACGTTGTGGGCTGATGGTGCCAGTTGTATGCTATACTGTGCTATGTTCTGTATTAAATGTTCCGTGTAAATGCAGTATGTTGTTGAGCCACTTTGGGATGAATTCATAGCCATCTACCAATATTTATAATGGATACCAAAGATATCCAGGTATTACACCTCTGGCAGGCTGGACACCAGAACGGAGTATTTGTAGCATTAGTAGCAAATTTGCTTTCTTAATCTTAAGTCTTGTCATCCTTTTTCGTACTTGCTAATTTTTTGAGATGGCTGGTGTCCACACTTCAATAAGTAAATAGAAAGTTATCATAAAATAACATATCTCAAAGAATAAATATGAAGATCACACTTGAGATGAAACATAGTTATGGTTCTCTGAAGTAGATTTAGCTTCTAAGTACCGAAGCCCGATTAAATATTGGTTATTGTCCATTCCAAGCAGTAATTAGACTTAGTATGTATTCAGTTTTCCAGTAAATTTATTGGGAATTCACCACTGGTGTTCTAAGTTGTTGCAGGATATCATGATTGCAGGGAATTCCTGGTCACCGAGGGCCCATACAATATTCCCTCAGCACCATTTCATTCTTACAGCAGATAAAAAATGTACTGTTGTAGACCAGACCTGGTAATGTTTTATATACATGTATTGTGCAGATGAAGCCACATTTCAATTCCCACAGTTGCTGTGTATCATACTCAAAGAGAAAAAAAAAGAGCTGGCATCTATAAAGCATCTCTCATGTTCCCAGCAGGCCCCAGTACACTCCAAGGCCAATGTGGTAAAACACATTTGAAGTGAAATGGCTGTAATTATATTGATACAATGGAGTTGTTTGTTGTGGGTAATATCAATCAGATACTTTTAAACTGTACAGCCCCTACACTTCAAGGAAACAATGTATAGTGTAAATTCAGTAACTTCTCTATGTTGCTATTTAGTAAAGAAAGTCATCAAACAGGATAGAATTTCTCACCATACAGTAAATCCATTGGTGAAGGTAAATAACATTCAGGTAACTGCAGTGGTTGATAGAAATAAAATATCAGTAGTCATATTCTTAAATAACATACAGTATGCATTAGATATTCACTATATTGCTTCCTCTACAAAAGTACCAGACCCACATTAACAATAACTATCAATAAATATATTATTTCTATTAAGTAAGTACATAAAATGTAAATTGTACATGTAATTAAAGTTTACAAACCATACTCTCACAGTCAGGCACAGTAAATGCATTGCGCTAAACACAAAGTGCTGCAGGAACTCAGCGGGTCAGGCAGAATGTGTTGAAGGAAAGGAAGACAGCGTTTTGTGCTGGGTCCCTCTTCAAACCCTACAATGAATGTATTGCCTGGGGTGGCATCTTAGATATGCACATGGGTATGAAGGGAATGGAGGGATAGGGATCACATGCGAGCAGAAGAGATTAGTTTAACTTATCATCATGTTCAGTAAGGACATTGTGGGCCAAAGGCCCTTTTCCTGTGCTGTACTATTCTATGTTCTATAAATGTAACCAAGCATAATCTACTTCTGATCCTCTTAACTGTAAACAGTAAAATATAACGTAGGCATAATAGTTCAACAATATGTCCCGTATATGAATAAACTAGAGGCTGCCTACCTGAACAACGTCACATTTAATGTGCATCACTTCAATACTAACAAACATAGAGAATGCTGGATGAACAGCCTGTCAAACAACATCTATCAAAATAAAAAACAGTTTTTGCTTCAGGTCAGCAATCCTTCCTCAGAAATGGTTTGCGTAACAGTAACTAGTTTCTCTCTTCACAGATGCTACTTGACTGGTTGAGTTCTTCTCGCATTTTCTGTTTGTGCATTTGTATTTGTTTTCCTTCATATCTTTGCTGCCACGTTAACTAATCATAACAATTAATTTATATATCACACCTGTTTCTTAACTTCAATAGCTCCCAATATTGAACGTACACTGATATCCCATTAATTACTACAGTTCTTGCATGATTCAATAGATCAGCCATGATTTTTTTTTTAATTTAATATTTTTTATTATTTTATACAATTTTTTAACGAAAGAACAAAACAAACAAAAAAAATAAAAAATAAAAAAAAAACATTTTTTTAGATCAGCCATGATTAAATAGCAGAGCAGTCTCGAGGGGCTGAATGGGCATTTTTCTCCTCCGATGTTACATCCCACAAAAAAGTTGCACCCTTTTTTTCTTGCCTGATACCTTCCATCTAATGAAGACACAAAGTGCTGCAGTAACTCAGCGGGTCAGGCAGCATGTCTGGAAAACATGGATAGGTGACATTTAAGTTTGGGACCCTTCTTCAGACTGAACATCTCGACCCAAAACATAACCTATCCATGTTCTCCACAGAGGCTGCCTGACCCGCTGAGTAACTCCTGCATATTGTGTCTTCTTTTGTAACCAGCATTTGCAGTTCCTTGTTTCAACATAGTCTCTGTTTGCATGTACCAAATGTGTATCTTGTCAAAATTCTGAAGGCACAGGATTAAAATCTCCTACCTAAATTCTCGGATGTCCTTATGGTCCACTGCTCTAATGGACTGCTTGTGTTTTGAGTTGAAGGTGTATTGTGCTGTTGTTACACCCACCTTACTCTGCACTTACGAGACATGGACAGTGTATAGCAGAAGTCAGACATCTTAACTACTTCCACATGGACCTCTGGTCAAAATACTTTGCATCAAGACTAGAGTCGTGACACTCAGATTTTGCCCTTAACAGCATCTACACATTGTTCAAGCAATCACATATCAGATAGGTTGCATATAAAACTCAGAACATAAAACAAAGAACAATCTAAGTTCTTTGGCCCACAATGTTAGTGCCAAATATGATGCCAAATTAAACTGATCTCATTTGCCTGTACGTGATTCATATTCCTCTATGCCCTGCACTTCCATGTGCCTGGCCAAAAGCATCTTAAACACCCCTATGTATGTGTCTCCACCACCACCTCTGGCAGTGGGTTCCAGGCTCCCATCACTCTCTGTGTGAAAAGAAACTTGTCCCCAACATCTCCATTAAACGTTCCCCCTTTCGCCTTATTTGTCACAACAGATGGCAGAATTCCAAAGCAGCTACTTCATGAAGAGCTGACTGAGGGTAAACAGTCACGTGGTGGAGAGAAAGTGATTCATGGCCTCGGTTGGAACATCCCCAAAGAGTTTCAAAGTTGTCACACACACTGGGGAACAACAAACATTGGATTGTCCTGTTTGGCATGGCCACATTAACAGTGGTGCTGATTCATGAGAGGAAGCTAGAATGGGTCTTCGTCCTTACCGCCATGGGTGGCAAAGCTCCAGACGGCATCGCTCTCAGGATCTCAGGACCACACAAGCTTCTCCACCACGACAAGGTGACATTCCACGGAGAAGGTGACTCTATGACTTACTGGAGGAACCAAAGAGGTAAAGAGAACCCTGAAAATCAAGAATCATTGATGCTGCAGCATTGCTACACCTCCGAAACCTGTGTGGAAGGAATGTTTGAGCCAAGATTGATCTAATCACTAATGTCCATATACATGGCAATAATATGCATGTTATGTTCTTGTTTGAAAATGAATGACAAGTAACTTACATCTTTGGACCTACCATTAGTCATAATATCACCTTTCTTTTTCTTCTTGGGGTCAGGTTGCTCTGTTTGAGTTTTCTCTTGGGACTCTGGTGATATCACATGTTCTTTGATGCATCTCCATCTGTTCCATGTACGGGGAGTAGCCAATTCCGAGCACACTTTAGCATATCAAACTTTTTCTCCCCAGCTAATTTTCCGTTGCTCTCCTGTACGTTAAATATTTCACTGCACTTGCTTTTTTGCCCCAAATCAATGTTGTCATCACCCCCACAATACTCACTCATGCCTCCCGGGATGTGCCGCGGAGCTGAACGCTGGACGGGCCGCCGAGACCAACATAGCGGACGGGCTGCCAAGAGCAAAGAGGGTCCTTGCAGGCACCCTGGCCACTCCCCTCATCTCCCCTCTCCCATTAGGAAAAAGGTATGTTATCTACCATCCGTTATCAGTCACCCAGTGCAGAGACCCAGTATTGATCGTGTCTTCAGGTGCTGTCTGTGTGGAGTTTGCAAGTTTTCTCTCTGAGTGCATGGATTTCCTCTGCATGCCCTTGTTTCCTCCTACTTTATCAAGGACGAGTCTCACCCTGGCCACTCACTCTTCTCCTCTCTCCCATCAGGAAAAAATGTATAGAAGTGTGAAAACACACACCTCCAGATTCTGGGGCAGTTTCTTCCCAGCTGTTATCAGGCAACTGAACCACCCTACCACAACTAGAGAGCAGTCCTGAACGACTATCTACCTGATTGGAGACGCTTGGACTATCTTGGATTGGACTTTACCGGCTTTATCTTGCACTAAACATTATTCACGTTATTCCCTTTATCCTGTATCTGTACACTGTGAATGGCTCAATTGTAATCATGTATTGCCTTCTTTCTTCAACAAAAGCTTTTCATTGTACCTCACTGTTCATGGTGCACGTAACAATAAACTAAACTTACCTGTGTGGCCACGTGCAATGGCAGGCCTGGTTCGTCACTGCAAGAAGATATGACTATGCTAAGAACTTGAAACTTTGTCGGTGCCAGAAATGTGGCGACTCTTGTACTGCCTACATGAAGTCTGCTGTATGATTTTTCCAGATTGTATGCAAAAACAAAATTATTCACTGTAGATGTGACCATAAAGTATCAGTGAATCACTGAATCATTGAATATCTGACGTTTCCATATCTTTCATTCATCATGCACACTTTATAAAGCGGCCAGAAAAAATAGCCACCTTGTGGACGAATGCTGCGCTGATTGTTTGCAGCTCGACGTTTCTTGCAGATGTCCCTCTGCTTGATTCTTCCTCTTCTGGCCCCTGTTAGAGTGGAGCCGACACATATACACCTTCACCAAGCAAGTCATGTGTTGCATGGCAGCTCTCGCCAGATCATTGCACTGCAGCCAGATTTCAAGAATAGCTCTTCCAGCTACGCCTGCTAACAAGCTTGTGTTCCCATTGAAAACATTTTCAGATAATCAGTGGTGGAAAGTCTGAAAATAATTAGAAATCTAAAGAAAATATGTCTTCAGGCAACCCGGTGTCTTAACTGCAGGAAGCTGAGGATCCTTTGAAGTGTACTGCTGGTGATTGACTTCTGACTACATGCTGGTGGAAAGATGAAAACAGCAGTACTGGGCTGTACTGGTCAAGGTCATCTGGATCAAAGTCTGGCTTAAAGTGCGAAATGGGAAAGATAAATCACGATAGACCTGGCACTTCATTTCTTCTAACAGTTTTGTTCTTGCTAGCTCACTGAAACCTAAATCAACCACAGTGAACACTGATATAAAACAGATAATGCGGAAAAGGCTGGCGGCAAGGCAGCTTCAGTGGGAAGACATTGCAGAGACCATTCCCATAAATATCTACTTTTGGCAAAACACAAAGTGCGAGAGCAACTTAGCGGGTCAGGCAGTATCCGTGAAGGCAGTAGACAGGAGATGTCTTGGGAACGGGACCCTTCTTCAGACTGATTGTAGTAGGGGAAGAGATAGCTGGAATAATGATAACGTTGGGAGAAAGCCGAGCAAATGACAGCTGGATACAGATAAGGGAGTGTTTGATTTGCAGATGAGTGGAGTCAGTGACAAAGGCTGGAGATTAAAAAAATGACAAAATATGTCAGATAAGGAGAGAAGTGGAGCAACATGTAAAGCCAGAAAAGTGATATAGGTGGGAGGGGAAGAATACTTATGGCACAATGGTCTTCATTAGTCAGAGCAATAAGTATCAACGTTGAATATAGTATTGCAGGTGTACTGTATAAGATGTTGATACGGCCGCATTCGGAGTATTGTGTTTATTTCTGTTCACTCTGCTATAGAAAGGATGTTGTTAAGCTGGAAAGAGTGCAGGGAAGATGTTGTCAGGAGGAGCACAGGAGGATGAGTGGATAAGAGGTAGAAACAAAAAGCTGGAATAACTCAGCGGGTCAGCGGAGAAAAGTAATAGGTGACGTTTCAGGTTGAGAATCTTCTTCAGACTGAGAGTCAGGGGAAAGAGAAAGGGAACGGAGAGATATAGATGGTGATATAAAGAGGTATAGAACACACTAGACTAAGTCCCAGCATCACACGGGAGCGCTGGTCACCCAACACAATATTCCACCCCTCCACCAATTCCAATATTGCTGGCCAGTGGGGGGGGGGGGGCTTTCTGTTGCGCTAGTTTGTACTATTTGTTATTTGTTGATCACACACACCGTCCACCTCGCACAGACACTCACACACAGACTCTCTCTCTCTCTCTCTCACACGCACACACACACACACACACACACACACACACACACACACACGCTTCAGAACGAGTTGAATATACAGTGTGTAATACGAATGTTTAAAGCATCCTGTAGAGGCTGCTGATGCTGAAGCAAAAACGTGCTTTAAATAACATCCAACAAACACACTCACCATAGACAGAGCAGTCAGCTCTCTTGAATTAATCAACGGCACCTGCACTCGGCGCCATCTTGACGTCACCCTCTCGTTTCTTGCTACGAACCGGAAATGACGCACTCAACGCCAGCATGCCGCTAACCGGAAATGACTCCATCGCACAGACACTCACACAGACTCTCTCTCTCTCTCTCTCACACACACACACACACACACACACACACACACACACACACACACACACACACACACACACACACACACACACACACACACACACACAGACTCATTCACACATACACTGACACGAACACACACACAGACTCATTCACACACACACACACAGACTCATTCACACATACACTCACACGAACACACACACAGACTCATTCACACACAAACACACACACAGACTCATTCACTCACACACACTCACCCAATACTAAAATGCCAAGTAACTTCAGAACGTGTTGAATATACAGTGTGTAAAACAAATGTTTAAAGCCTCTGGTAGAGGCTGCTGGTGCTGAAGCAAAAATGTGCTTTAAATAACATCCAACAAACACACTCACCATAGACATAGCAGTCAGCTCTCTTGAATTATTCAACGGCGCCTGCACTCGGCGCCATCTTGACGTCACCCTCTCGTTTCTTGCTACGAACCGGAAATTATGCACTCAGCGCCAGCATGCCGCTAACCGGAAATGACGCCATCGGCACCATCTTGCAACTAAGCGAAAATCACAGAATGAGCGCCAACTTTGAAATTAAACACAGTCCTTATCTAATAAAATGTTTATTCACGCTTTATCCTTCCGAAAACTGTTGCAAGCAAGTTCTTTAAAAGCCAAGCCAATTGGGCAAACACTTTGCAAACAACAAACACATTTGCTGAAAACCACATCCCGGGGACTCACCGTGGAATAGACGTGCGTTCAGTGTTATTTACAGCTCAGAGAGCCGTGACCCTCTCGCCTCCTCTGTCTGGCTGAGACTGAGTGAGCCACGGCACTTCCAGGTTTTATAGTCCATCCACCCTGCCGCCAGTGGGGGCAGCAGAGTCAATGGCAATTTAAAAAAAAGCATTAATATCTCTCTGATTTTTCATCGATGGGGAAAATCCTCAGGTCCAGTCCGGCGGAGAGGGGCTCTAAGCGAGGTGGCCAAGAAATTATGGCCGTAAGTAGCGGCGTTCTCTCGGAAATCATATCGCAGTGAGTCAAAAGCGTTTAAGATCTTACTTTTAGTAATATAGATTAAGGAAAGATATGCAAAAAAGTAATGATTAAAAAGGAAATGGGCCATTATTAGCTATGGGCTAGGTGAAGACGGATTACAGACAATGAGACTCAACATGACGACTTTGAAAACTAGTACAATGACTTGGGTGAGGGAGGGATGGAGAGAGAGGGGATTCAAGAGTTACTTGAAGTTAGATAAATCAATATTCATACCGTTGGGTGTATATAGGGGTGTATAAAATCATGAGAGGAATAGATAGGTTAAGTGCACGCCATCTTATTCCCAGAGTAGGGCAATCAAAAAGTTGAGAGTATATGTTTTAAGTGAGAGGGGAAAGATTTAATAGGATGGTATTGGGCAACCGTTTCACACAGAGGATAGTACATATATGGTACAAGCTGCCAGAGGAAATGGTTGTGGCAGCTACAATAACAATTTAAACGCCACTTGAACAGGTATATGGTGGGAATGGTTTTGAAAGATATGGGTCAAACACAAGCAAATGGACCATTGTAGATGGGCCTCTTGGTCAGCATCGACAAGTTGTGCCAAAGAGCCTGTTTCTGTGCTTTATGACTCTCCGACACAATGAGCAACCTGCATCTAATGAAGATGGACAGACACGTGTGAAGAAAGGTCTCGACCCAAAACGTCACCGTTTCCTTCTCTCCTGAGACACAGCCTGTCACGTTGAGGTTTGGGTCGACCTTCGTTAAAGTACATCCAGCATCTGCAGTTCCTTCCTATATATACTGCATTTAATGAAATCCCAGAGTCGGTAGGATTTATTGTACATAGCCAAAATAGACTGCAGATGCCAGACCATATTGCACGGTCTTTTATAACTTATGTTTTTTCCGGTATCAATTTTCTTCATTCAATGATAGATTGTACCACCGTGAAAGGTAAATGGATGTGAGTAACTGAATTTACACCTTCAATTTATAGGCTCTATCAAACAAAACCACTAAGTATTCTGACAAACGTAATAATCTCACAAATACTTATCTCAGAATGCGGGATTGAATTTGTGATTCGTAATGGGAAACCTTCTCTCAATATCCTTATTAACATGTATACCGATGATGGGATTCTTTTATGTTTAAAGGAATATTTCCTTCGATCGTCAGTGCAGCAGACTGTGCGGAGAAATAGGGGCATAAGGAAATGAAGACAATGCGGTCTCTTCAGCCGCAAGCTTGCCCCCTTGCTCAAAGATCACGCTGAGACTCTGCTTTATCCGCATTACCTGATATCTTCGAATCGCCTATCTTAGCCTTGAGAGTACTTGATGATTGATCAAGAGTCAAGAGTGTTTTAGTGTCACATGTTCCGAACAGAACAATGAAATTATTATTTGCTGCAGCACAACAGAAATCTTCTTCTTATCGGGTCCAAGCACAAGATTAGATGTTGTTCAGCCAGAGCTGAACACACTTCTCGGCATCTGCTTACAATGGTGCCTGTCTTGTCATAGAAACATAGAAACATAGAAAATAGGTGCGGGAGTAGGTCATTCGGCCCTTCGAGCCTGCACTGCCATTCAATATGATCGTGGCTGATCATCAAAGGTATCAAAGGTATTTTATTAGTCACATTCACATACACCCAGGTGTAGTGAAGTGAAATGCTTTTTGCCATTTTGCAGCACACAAAAAAAGAATACAGACATAACACCTGTGAGAGTATTAAACACATAGAACATCCCCCCACAATGGCTCCCACCATGAGGGAAGGCACAAATTCCAGTCCCCCAACCCCAGTTCACCCATAGTCGGGCCTATTGAGGCCTCCACAGTTGCCTCCACGGAGGCCCGATGTTCCTGGCCGTTCTCGCCGGGTGCTGTTGCTCTGGCGTCGGGAGAGTCCTCCCAGGGCCTGGGACACCTGGAACGGCCGCTTCCGCACTGGAGGCCGCGCCGGTTGGAGCTCCACCACTGGCGATCTCATCTAGAGATCCCAGGCTCCCGGTGTAAAGTTCAGCGCCGCCGCCCGCAGCTGGTCGCTCCACAGTCCCGCAGCTCCGCGATGTTGTTCCCGGCGGTCTCAGCTCACCGGAGCTCCAGCGCGGCGACCCAGGCAAGGCATCGTCCGCTCCACGATAGCGCTCCAGCACTGTGCCGCCGCCGAAGCCGAGGTTCTGGGCGGTCCCCGACAGGAAACGCCGCTCCAGGCCCGCTGGTAGGCCGCGAGGACGGGTGTCGAAGCTGCAGCCTGGAGAAAAGCTGCCACTCCGACCAGGTAGGGACCCTGAAAAGGTTCCCCAGTTTCCCCCCCCCCCCCCCCACCCCCCCCCCCCCCCCCCCCACCCCCACATAAAAAAGTCTAGACCTCCAAACAAAACACTTAACTAACTAAAACAAAAAATAAAAAGATGAAGAGACAGACAGCTGCCTCGTCCATCCAACTCAGTATCCTGTACCTGCCTTCTCTCCATACCCCCTGATCCCTTTAGCCACAAGGGCCACATCTAACTCCCTCTTAAATATAGCCAATGGACTGGCCTCAACTACCTTCTGTGGCAGAGAACTCCAGAGATTCACCACTCTCTGTGCGAAAAATGTTTTTCTCATCTCGGTCCTAAAAGATTTCCCCCTTATCCTTAAACTGTGACCCCTTGTTTTGGACTTCCCCAACATCGGTGCTTATGCTTCTTGTGCGTAATGGTGGAAAGATTGGTGGAAACAGGGCCGCGACGTGAACGCTCTTTCCTTGACCCCACATATATACACACATATACATACACATAAAAACAAACATGCAATAATAGTGCAATAAACATCACCTATCCTTGTTCTCCAGAGGTGCCGCCTTACCAACTAGGTTACAGTCATAGAATCATGCAGCATGGAAACAGGCGCTTTGGCCCAACTTGCGCACACTGACCAACATGCCCCATCTACACTAGTCCCACCTCCCTGTGTTTGGCCCTCATTCTTCCAAATCTATCCTTTCCATCCATGTACCTGTCCAAATGTTTTTTAAATGTTGTGATAGTACCTGACTCAACGACCTTTTCTCACAGTTCATTCCATATACTAATCACCCTTTGTGTAAAATCGTTGCCCCTCAGGTTCCTATTAAATCTTTCCCCCCTTATCTTAAACCTATGTCCCCTGGTTCTTGATTCCCCTATTCTGGGTAAAAGACTGTGCATTTACCCTATCTATTCCTCTTATGATCTTAAACACCTCTATATGTTTACCCCTCATCCTCCTGCTCCCCAAATAATAAAGTTCTAGCCTGCTCAACCTCTCCTTACAGCTCAGGCCCTCGAGTACTCGCAGCATCCTCATAATTCTTCTCTGCACCCTTTTCATCGTAACAACATCTTTCCTTTAACAGGGTGACCAAAACTGAACACAAATGTGACTGTGCCAATGTCTTGTACAACTGTAAGATAACCTCTCAACTTCAATAATCAATACTTTGACTGATGAAGGCCAATGTGCCGAAAGCCTTCTTGACCACCCCATCTGTCTGAGATGTCACACTCAAGGAAATATCTATCTGCATTGCAGAACCCTCTGCTTTACAACACTCCCTAGAGCCCTGCCATGCACCATGTCGGTCCTGTCCTGGTTAGACATCCCAAAATGCAACACCACACACATATCGGTATTAAACGCCATCAAACATTCCTCAGCCTACCTGCCCAACCGATCATGAACTGGCTGCAATTTCTGAGGACCATCTTCGCTATCTACAATACTACCCACTTTAGTGTCATCTGCAAACTTACTCTAGCACTATGTGTGTTTTTTTGTGAACCAACATCTGCAGTTCCTTACATCACCTCTGTTTTGTGCCTGATTCAGTGTTTGACTAACTAAGAGAGCGCCATCTCCACTAATCTACAACTAATCACATTTGTGCATACAATGGATCTCTAATGAAGACCGTGTATAATGGATATTGAATTACTAACAATCACTTCATCAATTTGGACACTTTACTAGTTAGTGTCATTCATATTTAATTAGAGTAATGAATACCTACTTAATTTTCTCTAAATTGCCAAGGAGTTATTAGATATTAAACTTTAAGTAAGTTAAGGGCTTTGACTCTGTCTGGCAGTGCTTTGATAGGTACACGGCCTCCAGGGGGAGAGCTATACAATGGATCTGCTCTCCACAGAAAGAGTTTAACCTTCCTCTTTACTGGGTTGCTTCCACAGCCAGACTTAGCATGCTTATCACAACATGGCATTCTGCTGGAATTTGTCTTTCATTTCTGTGCCCATTCCTGATACTGGTGATAAGTAAATGGTTTCTGTTCAGATCACTCTTATTATATTCTTCCCATGTCCATCAGGAAAGTAAAGACTTGGGGATTCCAGGAGCCCATGCAACATACTGCACTAGCTAATTATGTCAGAAAGCAACAGGACACAAAGTGCTGGAGTAACTCAGCGGGCCAGGCAACATCCCTGGAGAACATGGATAAGCAACGTTTCCCATCGAAACTCTTTAGACTAGAGATACAGCGTGGCAACTAGCATGCTACTAGCAGGGACAGTAATTATCTTTAGACGTTTAGACTTTGTAGATACAGTGTGGAAACAGGCCCTTCAACCCACCGAGTCTGTGACAACCAATGATTCCCCATACACCAGCATTATCCTACACACTGGGAACAATTTACAATTTTTACCGAAGCCAATTAATCTACAAACCTGTACATCTTTGGGGTGTGGGAGGAAACCGGAGCACCCGGAGAAAATCCACGCGGTCACAGGGAGAAGGTACAAACTTCATGCAGACAGCACCCGTAGTTAGGATCGAACTCGGGTCTCTGGTGCTGTAAAGGCAGCAACTGTAACGCTGCGCCATTAGCCGCCCCCTTCTTCAGATCTAAGTCAGAATACACTTTTCTTCATGTCTGGCAATAAAGACCAGGGAACGTGTGACTGTGTGATTTCTTGTCCCTTCCTTGCCCAAGGCACTGGGACCAATGGTAGTGACGTCACCAGTCAATAGAACATTTCCAGCTGCATTTTTCTGATCACATGCATTGGATTTTTTTTTTTCCCCCCTTTGCAAGTTGTAATTAAAAAGGGTCGCACTTGTTTAACACATTTCCTGACCTCAGGATGGCTATTGAGGAAGTGATAGAGTCCATAGGTCACAGGTCAAGAATCAGGTGGCCTTTTGGTGCGCTGAGTCCACACCGACCATCAAGCGCTTGCTTACACTAATTATACACTAATCTCTATTCTCCTCACATTGACATCAGCTCCAGCCCTGGTGCTCCTGATGCTTACAGTGGCCAATTGACCTCAAGGGTGTCACGGGTGGTGGTGAAGTAGATGTGATAGTGGCATTTAAGTGCCTTTTGGATGAGTACATGGATATGCAAGGAATTGAGGCAGAGGATATTAGTTTATGTTTGAATAGCCACAAAATGCTGGAGTAATTCAGCGGGGCAGGCAGCATCTCTGGAGAGAAGAAATTGTGACATTTTGGGTTGAGACCCTTCTTCAGACATCATGTTCGGCATGAAAATTAAGGTCCGAAGGGCCTGTTCCTGTGCTGCACTAAGTTCTATGTTTTCAAAGGAGATGTGGTGCGGCACAGAGACGCAGCAGTAGAGTTGCTGTCTTACAGCGCCAGAGACCTGGGTTTGATCCTGACCACAGGTGCTGTCTGTACGGAGTTTGTACGTTCTCCATGTGACCGCGTGGACTTTCTCCAGGTGCTCCAGTTTCCTCCCACACCCCAAAGATGTACAAGTTTGTAGGTTTCTTGGCTTCGGTAAAAATTGCAATTTGTTCCTTGTGTGTGTAGGATAATGTTAGTGTACGAGTTTGTCTGTTTCTCCATTGTATGTCTAAAGTCTAAAGTTTAAAGTATGAAGAAAGACTCCCTCTACACTGGGGTGTAAACTTAGACGTTGATATCCAAATCTTTAGAATGGATATGAGTTCCAGCCTGCTGACTGAGGGGCAGGAATGCTGATCAAACTGAACCACAAAAATACCACTGGTGTTTAGCTACGAGACTTTTCTTTTTGGAAAAGCAATGGATGACTGGTTTCATCCATCTTTTTGTACCACAGCAGCATCTAACCAGATAAAATTAATCAACACTTTCAATTACACAGTAACATGCTAGTGTTCATTAATCACAGCCAGTGTCTGAGAAGCAAAACTTTCATGTATCTACATGCTTTCCAGAACAACTTAATGCATTCCCCAGCCAATGAAGCTCTCGTTATACATGCAGTCATTGAGTCAATAATAGCAGGAGTAGGCCATTCGGCCCCTCATGCCTGCCCCACCATTCAGACACAGTTACAAAGGAGAGAACTTCCAAGTACAATTTAAGTTGGAATTAATGCTTAACCATTTTCAGTTGACTAATTATTAGCTGATTGCTTCAAATAATAATATTTCAAAATGGCCCTAATGATGGATTGAGACTGGAGAACGGTCTCGACCCGAAACGTCACCCATTCCTTCTCTCCAGCTGCCTGTTCTGCTGAATTACTCCAGCATTTTGTGTCTAACGTCCAAGTGAAAGACTGAGAAATTAACTGGAGAAGTTGCAATTAGAGTGGGTGAATTCTGTGTCCACTATGTGTGGAAAGAGGAATATGTGAAAAGAAAGGCTGGATTAAGAGTGAAAAAAATGAGAGCAATGTATTAAATTTTCAATCTTGGCAATGTTCAAACTCTCAAAAAACAATACAGGATGCTGGAGTAACACAGTACTAACAGAGTACTACACAGGTGGCAGCATATCTGGAGAACATGGAGAGGTGATGTTTCAGGTCGGAACACTTCTTTGGACTGATTGTGGGTGAAAAGGGGAAGCAAGAAAGCTGGAAGGGCAGGACAAACCTGGCAGGTAAAGGGTAGGGGGGGGGGGGGGGGGGGGGGGGGGGTGTGGGAAGGGGGGGAGGGGGGGTAATATAGGCAGATGGTTGGACAAAAAACAGAGATGAAAAAACAGAAGGTGTTAGAAGAGGTAGTTTAAGGACTATTTTAAAAATGGTTGTACCTGTGAGAGTGCCTCTCACTGAAATATCATCTATCTATGTGCAAGAATGAACTGCAGATGCTGGTTTAAATCGAAGGTAGACACAAAAAGCTGGATTAACTCAGCGGGTGGGGCAACGTCTCTGGAGAGAAAGAATGGGCATACTGAGGAAGGGTCTTGACTCGAAACGTCGCCCATTACTTCTCTCCAGAGATGCTGTCTCACCCGCTGAGTTAATCCAGCTTTTTGTGTCACCTATCCATGTTCTTCAGAGTGCGCCGCCTGACCCGGTGAGTTACTCCAGCACTTTTTTTTTTTTTTGTAAACTAGCATCTGCAGTTCCTTGTGTCTCCTGTGTACCCAAAAATCAATCCTTAGTCAAAAACCTGAGACGGCATACTTAGTGATATTTTTCGTGTGATTGGTTGATTGGCAGGAATTAACAATTCTCACGTTATTAAAAGTTAATTACAAGAAGTAATTAACATTAAGTCCTTATCTCCCATGCAGATTCGGCTGGTACATTCAGTGTAAATCAGCCGTGCAGCAGAGTTTGTAAGAAGGAACTACAGATGCTGGTTTAAACTGAAGATAAAAACTAAAAGCCGGAATAACTCAGTGGGACAGACAACATCTCTGGAGAGAAGGAATGGGTGATGTTTCGGGTCGAGACCCCTCTTCAGACTGGTTAGAGATAAAGGAAACGTGAGATATAGTTGGTGATATGGAGAGATAAAGAATAATGAATGAAAGATATGCAAAAAAAGTAACAATGATAAAGGAAACAGGCCATTGTAAGCTTTTTGTAGGGTGAAAATGAGAAGCTAGTGTGAGTTGGGTGGGGGAGGGATAGTGAGAGAGGGAATGCCGGGGCTTCCTGAAGTGAGAGAAATCAATATTCATACCACTGGGCTGTAAGCTGCCCAAGCGAAATATGAAATGCTGTTCCTCCAATTAGCATTTAGCCTCACTCTGACAATGGAGGAGACGGAGGACAGAAAGGCTTGTGTAGGAATGGGAAGGAGAATTAAAGTGTCCAGTAACCGGGAGATCAGTTTGGTTCAGGCCAGTTGAGCGAAGGTGTTCTGCGAAATGATCACCCAGACTGCGTTTTGTCTCGTTGATGTATAAGAGTCCATATCTTGAACAACGGATACAGTAGATGAGGTTGGAGGAGGTGCAAATGAACCTCTGCCTAACCTGAAAGGACTGTCGGGGTCCCTGGACAGAGTCGAGGGAGGAGGTAAAGTGACAGGTGTTGCATCATCTGCGGTTACAGGGGTTGGTTTTGGTGGGAAGGGATGAGTTAACCAGGGAGTTGCGGAGGGAACGGTCTCTGCGGAAGGCGGAAAGGGGTGGGGAAAATGTGGCTCGTGGTGGGATTCTGTTGGAGGTGGCGGAAATTTTGGAGGATTATGTGTTGTATGCGATGGCTGATGGGGTGGAAGGTATGGGCCAGGGGGACTCTGTCTCTGTTGCGATTAGGGGGAGGGGGAGCAAGGGCAGAATTGCGGGATACCGAGGAGACACGAGTGAGGGCCTCATCTATGATGGGATAGGGGAACCGCCGTTCCCTAAAGAATGAGGACATCTCGGATGTTCTAGTATGGAACACCTCATCAGATGTGGCGTAGACGGAGGAATTGGAAGTAGGGGATAGAGTCTTTGCAGGAAGCAGGGTGGGAAGAAGTCTAGTTGAGATAGTTGTGGGAGTCAGTGGGTTTATAATAGATGTCATTCAATAGTCTATTTCTTGTGATGGAGACTGTGAGATCTAGAAAGGGGAGGGAGGTGTCAGAGATGGTCCAAGTAAATTTGAGTGCAGGATGAAAATTGGTGGGGAAGTTGATGAAGTCCATGAGTTCTGCATGGGTGCAGGAGGTAGCACCGATGCAGTCATCAATGTAACGTTCGGGGATAGGGCCAGTGTACAGGGATAGGGATTCTTCAATGTACCCTACAAAGAGGCGGGCATAGCTGGAGCCCATGCGGGTTCCCATAGCTACACCTTGAACTTGGAGGAAGTGGGAGGATTCAAAGGAGAAGTTGGTGAGGACCAGCGGTGTAGACTGTTAGCAGATGGAAATTGGATGGTTCTGTGGATGCAGAAACGGAGGGCTTTAAGGCCTTCCTGGTGGGGGATGGAGGTGTATAGTGACTGAATATGAGGAAAAGCAGAAGTGAAGAGTGTAGCTGCAGTCGTTATAAAGTAGAAGGAGAAACTTAGCAAACATGTTCGGACTTTGTTCCTTAACTCTACATCCACCCCATGGCTGAATTTTCTATGTTGTCAACACCAAAATAATAACAACCAGCTTGATGAAGGGTCTCGACCGCAAAAGTCACCCATTCCTTCTCTCCAGAGAAGCTGTCTGTCCCGCTGAGTTATTCCAGCATTTTGTGTCTTTCTTCGGTGTAAACCAGCATCAGAAGTTCCTTCCTACACAATAACCGCCTCACTTATACATGACAACAAAATCTCGCACCTTTGCCCAGCATACTCCCAGTTTAGCCAACAGCAAGCTAGCAGGCAACCAAGAGCATTGACTATCCTTGCCCCTGCCTCTTGTAGTTAGCAGCTGTTTATTGAATGTGCTGCAGGCTAACCATGGAACAGCTTGTTCGTAGCATTTGGGAGAAGTGAATAGGGTTCATGTGGAGGTGAAGGGCTGCCGGCAAGAGAGGAAACAACAGCGGGGGCCTGACTCAGCCAGGGTACACTTTTTGTTCTCCGTTCACAAGACAAATGCTTGGTTTGAGAGATGGTTTGCTGGGTGGCGCAAGGTTTGATTTATCAGTGGATGGCTGGGGATTGAAGCTGGGCTCAGGCCTGTGATTGTCCACGTGGTAAGCCCCAAATCCCATTGCAGCCATTATGGGAAGAAGCTAAACAGAAGTGAGCTGCTTTCATGCAGTGACAAGAGACATTGGTAAATGAGTTGTCCCAGATATTAGCGCACCGTTCACAGTAAGCATTGGCAAAAGCTTGCACTTTGCCTGCCAGTAGCTTGGGTTGGGAAGTCTCAATTCAATTCATGTAGTGCCATGGCATCCAGCAGAGAGATGACACTTCAATTTATTCTTTAAAAAGGATTGGATTTTACTGCACATTATGATGAAGGATATACTGTTAACCCCTTGTGCCATCTGCAGTGCAGATAGCTTCAATAGCCACTGCTATCTTAGGCGGCACAGTGGTGCAACCGGTAGAGTCACTGCCTCATAGCGCCAGAGACCCAGGTTCAATCCTGACCTCGGTGCTGTCTGTGTGGAGTTTGCACATTCTGCCTGTGCCCACATAGGTTTCCTCCGGGTGCTCCGCTTTTCTTCCTCATCCCAAAGACGTGCGAGTTCGTAGGTTAATTGGCTATTGTAAAATTCCCACGAATGTGCAGGAAGTGGATGTGATTGCTATAACATAGAACTAGTCTGAACGGGTAGGTAGACACAAAAAGCTGGAGTAACTCAGTGGGACGGGCAGCATCTCTGGAGAGACGGAATGGGTGACATTTCAGGTCGAGACCCTTGGTGATAGTCGCCAAGGACTCACCTAGAAGGGCTTATTTCCACGCTGTTTCTCTAAACTAAACTAAACTAAACTCTTAAGCCATGCAAAACCCTTTGTGATAACAACCTCTTGGGCTTGTTCTGCCCTTCAGTTAGATTACTGCCAGAATTGTATTAAACATTTGTTTAAATATTTATACTTTAAAATCCAAAAAACAAAAATCAATTAATGTCAATCCTGAGATTTGTAGACTTTAGACTTTAGAGATACAACATGGAAACAGGCTGACCATACACTGCCAAATCCTAAAATTTACAATTTTTACCAAAGCCAATGAACCTATAAACCTGTATGCTTGTGGAATGTGGAAGGAAACTGGAGCACCCGGAGAAAACCCACGTAGTCACAGAGAGAATGTACAAACTCCATACTGACAAGCACCCGTGGTCAGGATTGATCCCAGGTCTTGGGAGTTCTAAGGCAGCAACTCTACCGCTGCGCTACCATACCACCCATTCATTCTCATGTTCTCTTAAAATACAGAAAGGTCATTTGACAGCTCGCATTCTTCCATATATATCCCTGCAAATTATTTTCTATTAACATGCTAATCAGCACCCCTTTGATTCTCCAACCACCTACCTACACCAGGTGTCATTTACAGTTGTCAATTGCCCTTCCAACGAGCATATGTTTTGGATGTGGGTGGATCACAAAGTGCTGGAGTGACTTAGCAGGTCAGGCAGCATCCCTGGGTAGGTAATGCTTCGGGTCGGGACCTGTTTTCAGATATCGGTAATGTTTCAGTACTTTTTAAGGATGTTTTAATAGTGTATCACTCCTAATAGTGGAGTTCATCGTGCCATGTTTGGTTAGAGGTTCTCTCTTGTTTATTTGCTACTTTGAACAGCATGTTGAACATATAGATTTGTTTTCATAAGCAGAACGTTTGCAGGCACTCAGGAGGGGTTTCTATGGAGGAACAGAAAGTCACTGAAGACCTTGTTCCTAATGATGCTTGGGTAAAGACCAAAGTCAAAGAAAAGTGGCTGCAGAATGTAGGACATGTTGATCTCCAGTGGATAATGAACTTTTTGTCTATCTTCGGTATAAACCAAGTCAAGTCTAGTCAGTCAAGTCAGATTTATGATGAAGGATATATCACAATAAAGTGCAGTGAAATGAATTTGCCAGCAGCGGTGCAATAAAAAAAAAGAACACACAATACACAATAAAAATTTAACACAAACATCCCACCGCAGCATTCATCACTTTGGTGGAAGCCACAAAGTTTAGTCAGTCCTCCTCCATTTCCCCCCGTGGTCAGGACCACTACCCTGCAGTCACCGCTGCAGACAGCCAGATGTGCAGAAAAGTAAGTCCTGAATCGGTGCTTCCCTATTGGAGACCGCGGCTTCAAGATGGTGTGGGCCACCGGCCGGCGGTCGAAGATCTAAAGTCCCCGCCGCGCCGCAGTTAGAAGCACCGCTGACCGCAGGGCCCGCAGTCGGAGCTCTTCTCTAGGGATCCCCGGCGAGGTATCCCACTACAGATGGTAAGTCCCCACGGTTAGAAGTAGGCCACGGGCCGGTGGTCGGAGCTCTTCTCCTCCGGGGTCCCCAACGAGGGATCCCAGGCTCCGGACGCCGCACTAGCTGCCGCGGGCCAGTGAACGGAGCGCTCCATTCTGGCGACCCCCCAGCTGTGCGATGAAAAAGTCTACACTGCGCCCGCAGCTGAATCCCCGGGCGCGTCTCCGGGAAAGGCCGCAGGGGAGGCAACCTGGAAAAAGTTGCTTCTCCGTGGAGGAGGCGACCGAAGCGGTTTCCCCCTTACCTGCCCCACACCATCCCCACACAAGATACACCGAGAAACATTAAAAAACACTCATTGGGATATACTAAAAAAACAGAAAAAGTAGGAAAAGCTAACACGCTGCTGGCAGGGCTGCCGGCTCGCAGTGCCCCCACCGACCAGCGTCTGTAGTTCTTTCCTACACACTATTGTAAACATCTTAAGATCTGAATAACATCTTAGATCTGAATATCTAAATAACATAAGACTGCATTGTTAAACTTATGAGAAATGGCTCTGCCCCTGTTCCGATGAACACTTAATAACATGAAACATTAAATCTTGGTTCATTTCCCGACTATTGGTGCCTGACCCATCAGTATTTCCAGAATTTTCTGATACTATTTCAGATTTCTAGCAAGTGTACCATTTTGTTTTTACATTATGATTCATGGGCTGTTGATTCTCCACCTTCCCACATAAAACTTCAAACCACCAAGCAGTGCAATATTAAGGAATATTTTATGATAGAAATTAAATTGCTTTTTTGATTACTTTAATGTTTCCCATTGAATGCACTCCGTGAATTGAACATCAAAGGATTCAATATTGAATTAGCACTCCATTTTATTAAGTCTCTTCAAAGGCTGCCCTGCATTTTTTGCCCGCAATAAAGTATAGTGGAGTCACAGCATGGAACACATTTGTGTTAACTAGTGTTGCGTAGCGCACTTTGAATATCAGATAGCTCTCCCTTCCCTTTGCTAGTTTATTGATGCATACATTCCTGTTTAAGGAATCGTGAAAGGACATATTGTAGAATAATGAATTGGATTTCATGTGCAGGAAAGGAAAACGTCAACTCATTCAACACATGCGGATGAAAAGCACAATAGCAGAACATATATGTGTACGAAGGAACTGCCGTTGCTGGTTTAAACCAAAGGTAGACACAAAATGCTGAAGTAACTCAGCGGGACAGGCAGCGTCACTGGAGAGAGGGAATGGGTGACACTTCGGGATGAGACCCAAAACGTTGAGTCTGAAGAAGGGTCTCGACCTGCAATGTCACCCATTCCTTTTCTCCAAAGATGCTGCCTGTCCCGCTGAGTTACTCCAGCATTTTGAGTCTATAACAGGACATCTATGTACTCTTTCCCATTTGCCTGCCCTGAGAGAACCAGATTCAAGGCCACGTCCTGATCCTGCATCAAATTTGTGGTGGTACATTGGCACAACTGGTAAAGCTGCAACGCCAGAGACCTGGGTTCAATCCTGACCTCGGCTGTTTGCAAGTTCTCCCTGTGAGGTTTCCTCCAGGTGCTCCCGTTTCCTCCCACATCCCAAAGTTATGCGGTTTTGTAGGTTAGTTGGCCTCTGTTAATTACTCCAAGAGTGTAAGGAGTGGGTGAGAAAGTGGGATAACATAGAACTTGTGAGTGAAAGTGATCGATGATCGGCATGGACTCGGTGGGCCGAAGGGGCCGTTTCCAACCTGTTCCCGCTAAACTAAATCGGCACAGTAACTGGTTGTCTTGCCATTATTGCATGGGGGATCTTGCAATGGCAAATTAGTCTGCTGCATTTCAATGATGAATCTAAATTCCAAAGTGGTTTGGTGTCCATCAAGTACCCTGAGCAATTCTAAGCTCATGAACGTAATTTGGAGGCTTCATGTGTTTGAAGGCATTTTCATTTTTCATCCGATCTGGTGTGACAGGATTATGTATTCTTAAAAACACAAAGAACTTCAGATGCTGGTTCTTTTCTCTAAAGAAGACCCAAAAATTAAAAAAAGACCCAAAGTGCTGGAGTAAGTCAGCGGGTCAGGCAGCATCTGTGGAGGGAATGGACAGACAACATTTGGAGTCGGGACCCTTCGACAGACTTTGAGTCTGCAGAAGGGTCCAGACCCGGAACGTCACCTATCCATGTTCTCCAGAAATGCTTCCTGACCCTCTGACTTACTCCAGCACTTTGTGTCTTTTTTCTGTATTCACAGCCTC
This sequence comes from Leucoraja erinaceus, assembly GCF_028641065.1. Taxonomy (NCBI): domain Eukaryota; kingdom Metazoa; phylum Chordata; class Chondrichthyes; order Rajiformes; family Rajidae; genus Leucoraja; species Leucoraja erinaceus. The sequence continues at coordinate 18,157,876 of NC_073408.1, forward strand.
TGTGCACTTGCTGGAAAAAATCCACTGTTAGTGTTACTAATAGAAATCAGTCTGTTTGTCGTCATTTTATGCTTAAAGCTGACGGCAATGGGAAGTGCGGAGTGTGTAACTATGAACAAGGATGATAACTGTACAGTTAACGTTGCAGCCTGAACCCTGTCAGTCATGCTCAGTTCAGAAGAGAAAGACTGGCACTTTCCTGTCAGTTGCTGGGCTCAGTGTTTGTCCTTATTAGTTCTTAATATGTTATGGGTCGGGCTAGTTTCAAGTAGTTATGTTCCTGGTGGGTGACAGCAGCTGATGCCTCCTCTCTCTGCCCAACATCCCCTGTTGTAGAGTCCCAGGTGCAGAACAGTGATCGATAGACCACATGACAAACACTCTATAATAAACTTGTCAGGGCTAGCCACGCTGCTGCACTCTGTGCCTCCCTGTCCTGTTTAGTAAAATTCATTATTCTATCCGACCTATTTCTGACATCTTAAAAGGCCACTATTTGTCATGCATCAGCTAAACAGAATCTGAATTCATCGCACACTCCTTGCGACTTTAACATCCGATCTTTCACATTCTGTTTGAAGAATGGCATCAGTGAGCATCATTTAAAAATGGGTCTTAAAATGAGTTTCGCTCTTTTGTCCTCATTTTCCCAAGTCACCGATCCTTCACTGTACAGAACACTCTTCCTACTATCCAATCCCTAAGTACAGGGTCCACCAAACATGCTGTTCCAAGACCAGAATGAGTGCTTTTGGTATTAACTACATTAATTCAGAGAAAAGTGCTTTGAGGTACAGACTTTATATTCTGCACCAGTTATACAGTATTCACTTTCAACTTCCCATCTTAAGGTTTTGGGTAATTATAATGGTTACAGGAGTACTTCATTTGTCATGTGTACTGAGGTACAGTGAAATTTATTTTTGTATACAGTTCAGTTCAAGTATCACTATACATAAGCACTTAGATACATCTTAGATAAGCATCTCACATACAGTACAAGTGTATAGTACTAGGACACTGAGACAGTAAACAGATCTGCCAGTTTTTGTGTCATTTTCAAGTCTCAGTTTGTAAGTGCAAGGTTCTTGACCTGACCATGAAGGCCCGTTGTCATGGCAATGTTGTGGAGTCGGTCTTGCCACAGCAGCCTCCGCGTTTGCCAGTAATACTTAGTGAATGGGATCTCCTGAATGGTTTAGAATGCTTGCTGGCCATAAAAGAATATCCCAGTAGATTTTATCTCTACAGGGTTTTTTTCCCCAAAGCTTTCTATAAATGGTTTCTTTTATTTCAACTCTTCGAAGAAATTACTGTTGCATAGATCAAAAAGCATAGAACATGGAAAAGTACAGCACAGGAACAGGTCCCTCGGCCACAATTTGTTCTTACAAAGGAGAAAACAGTGTGTAAAATCAACAAACACTTACTTTGCGGGTCAGGCTACATCTCTAGAGAACAGGTTTTGGGTCAGGACCCTTCTTCAAAGACCCTGACATGAAACTCCACCTATCCATGTTCTCAAGAGATGCTGCCTGACTCACTGTGATACTCCAGCATTATGTGTCTTATTTTGTAAACCAGCATCTGCAGTTACATCTACCTCCACAAAATGTACTTTGAAGGGGAGCCAGACAGCCACAGTGTTTCATCTTCCTTCGAAGCTTGCCTTCAAAGTAATAAAACTTGCCAAATTGTCTTTACTTCTTCAAAGGTATTCTTTTCCCACCCTTGACCTTCTGACTAGTGCTCAATAGTCAGTGAATAAGTACTGACCTGATACCATCCCTCATTCTTGTACCCATTAAACATCCTTAACTACCATCAGCTGCACACAACTGGTGCTAATATATGTTACTTGTCCCAGATGAGAGAGTACATGAAGGAGTAGCACGAATGAGGTGAAGCAAGGGAAGGCAAGGGCCAGCGAGCCTTGCATAAAGTAGACACAAGGAACTGCAGATAGACACAAAACGCTGTCCTATCTCAGCGGGACAGGCAGCATCTCTCGAGGGAAGGACTGGGTGATGTTTTGGGTCGAGACCCTTCTTCAGACTGCAGATGCTAGTTTACCTTATATTCAGCTTGGGTGCCTTACAACCCAGCGGTATGGACATTGAATTCTCCAATTTTAGGTAACCCACCAACAACACCTGCCCCCTCTTTATCTTCCCCCATGCATCCGCAAGTCCTGCCTGGATGTACACTCATTTCACCCACTATCCTGCCCCCCTTTTCCCCATTCCCATCCCCTTCCATTATTTATCTTCCTCTGGCTTCACGTTTTGCTGCTCTTCACTCCTTACCTCACAGTCTTTTGTCTTCTTTCCATCTCTAGCCTTTGTCCACCCTTCTGCCAATCAAAAAATCCCTCACCTGTATCACCCCCTATCACTTGCGTAGAAAGTAACTGCAGATGCTGGAGTAACTCAGCGGGTCAGGCAGCATCTCACCAAGCATCACATATAGGGAGCTGCTGCCTGATCCGCTGAGTTACTCTAGCACTTTGTGTCTATCCCCCTTTAGCGTGCCAGGCTTTGTCCCGTTCCGACCTCACTTCCATCATTCGCTTCCCTACTCCAATCAGTCTGAAGAAGTGTACCAATCTGAAACGTCGCCTATCCTGTTCTCCAGAGGCTCCCTGACCCGCTGAGCTACTCTAGAGCATCCAGAGTTTAGTTTAGAGATACAGCATGGAAACAAGCATTTTCCCCACTGAGTCTCCGCTGGCCATTGATCACCCGTTCACAATAGTTCTATGTCATCCTATTTTCTCATTTGCTCTCTACACATTAGGGGCAATTTTCTTTTTTATTGTCAGAAGCAAATTAACCTACAAACAGGACAAATCTAGAGTTAGGTAGCCAACCCAACTGGGACACACATATTTGTACCTGACTGTGATTACATATCAAGGTTCACTCACTTACCAGAGGGCATGGCCCCGATCTATACCATCAGCACACCATCACTGATAAACCGATTATCTCTGCAATAATATATTGTTATTTGTCGAAAGAAGCTGTGTGCTCATTAGCTGCGTATTTTTTTACATTAAAACTGTGACTACACTTCAGAAGCACTTAATTAGATTGTAAAGTGCATTGGGACATTCTGAGATTGTGAACAGTACCATATAAATAGTGGGCCTCTTCATTTTTTATGGTTTATCGTAATCCTTTGAGTATCTTCAGAGCAGTCCGCATGGAGTAATAAAGACGCAGTGGGTCACTAAAGAGTCAGGAAAGAAAAAACAATAAATGGCAAACCTATGTAGCCCCAATGTCCCAGCAGAAATGAAGCTTTGACTGAGACCTCGTGATCCCAAACCTTGGGACTATGAGTCAGCATACTCACTGTTCGCACTGTGGGAACAGTGGGGAAAAGCAGATCAGGAATCGAAAACTTCACATACAAAGCTACTGGGGATAAATGTCCACACATGGAGATACAATAAACTGGTAGGGTGTTCCCTAGCAAGTCTGGTTATTATTGCTTTAGTTTAGTTCTTAGTTTAGAGATACAGCACGGAAACAGGCCCTCCGGCCCACCGAGTCTGCACTGAGCAGTCCCCCGCACATTAACACTGTCCTACACACACTAGGGACAATTTTTACATTTAAACCAAGCCAATTAACCTACAATCCTGTACTTCTTTGGAGCAGGGAAGAAACCGAAGATCTCGGAGCAAACCCACGCGGTCACGGGGAGAACGTACAAATGCCATACAGACACCACCCGTAGTCAGATAAGCACTGTAAGGCAGCAACTCTACAGCCATCTTGTCCCTTCTCCTCGGCTTCTGTTCCTCCCACATCCCAAGGGCGTGCGGGTTTGTAGGTTAATTAACCTTTGCAAAATTGTCTTCCGTGTGTGGAGAGTGGATGAGAAAGTGGGATAACATGGAACTAGTGTGAACAACTCAGCGGGTCAGGCAGCATCTCTGGAAAAATGACTCCAGCATTTTGTGTGTATCTTCGGTGTAAACTGGCATCTGCTGTTATTTCGTACACACTAGTGTGAACGGATGGTCGATGGTTGGTGTAGACTGGGTGAGCTGAAGGATCTGTTTCCATGCTGTATTTCAAAAGTAAAATCTAAGAACTACCCATCCAACAGCATTATCAAACACCTTTTTTGCGCTTTATGTGAGCTGTTATGTTATGTTCTGTTATGTTGTCTGTTTATGATGTCTTGTTTATTCTTCTGTACAGCACTTTGGTCAACATTCAAATTCAAATTCAAATTTCAAATTTATTTTGTCACATACAGCTAGGTGTAGTGAAATTCTTTTTGCCGTGCAGCACATTAAAAAAAGAATACATGACAGTAATAGATAGTTTCAACATCAAAACATCAGGCACAAAGTCCAGTCCCATCCCCATGTCCACCCATAGTCGGGCCTCCTTACTTGAGACCGCGGCTTCCGGAGCCGACAGGGCCGCGCCGAATGGAGCTCAACTGGCGATCTCATCAGGAGATCCCAGGCTTCCGATGGAAAGTTCAGCGCCGCCGCCCGCAGCCGCTCCAGAGACCCGCAGCTCCGCAACGGACCCAGCTCCAGTTACCGGAGTTTCAGCGAAGTCACCGCCAGCCCTGCAATGGCGCTCCAGCGCTGCACCGCCGTCCTCCGACCTGCAGCTCCTCCGCCGCCGAAGCCGAGCCGGTACTGCCTCTGAGCCGGTGACGCCGCCGCTGAGCCGGTTGGTTGTCTTAAAGTGCTTAACAAATAAAGTTGGATTGGATTGGATTGGACCTTCTCTAGAATTGATGCTGATGTCCATGAAGGTGGCTTCCCTAGCATCTCACTGATGGACATTAAGGAAGGGTAGGAAACACTGACCTTTCCAGTGACACTTAGCAGTCACATCCTGGGAATGTAAGTGCAAAAAATAAATCTTAACATCCTCTCTGAACCATGTACCACAAAGTTTGTGTTGACCCCCCTATATCACATAGTTTTGGGATGCTTTAAACAAAGAGGTGTTTGCTTCAGGATTTCCTCATTTGCTTTCTTCTAAATTCAAGATTCTCAAATCCTCCCCAACAGAATATTTAACAATCTACCCAGGCAGGGAAAGCAAATCAGGACAGAAGCTGGAGTGTGGTGTTATGTAAACGTATCCAGTGACCTGATCTCTGGTGCTGTCTGTGTGAAGTTTGCACGTTCTTCCTGCGGCGGCTTGGGTCTCCTACCGCTGCTCCAGTCTCTTCCCACATCCCAAAGATGTATGGTTAATTAGTAAGGTTAATTGGCCACTACACCGAGTGTGTCAGAATGAGTGGGGCAGCTTAAGGGAACATAGGGAGAAATAAATGAGATTAGTAGCTATGACGCTCGGTGCAGATTTGGAGAGCTGCAGGGTATGTTTTTTATGTTGCTTGACTCCATATATAATGAAGGAGAACAGAGAGAAAGAGGAAGTAAAGAGGGAAGGGAGGGAGGGACAAATACAAGCTACAGATAGTCACAACTGTATTTGTGGCTCGCGTGTATCAAATCAGTCATAGAGTCAGTCATACAGTGTTGAAACTGGCCCTTTGTCCCAACTTGCTCTCACCGATCAACATGCCTTATCGAAACTAGACCCATCTGCCTTTGCTTGGCCCATATACCTCTAAACTTATCCTGTCCATGGACCTGTCCAAATGTCTCTTAAACGTTGTTACAGTACCTTCCTCAACTACCTCCTGCGGCAGCTCATTCCGTATACCCACCACCCTTTGTGTAAAAAGGTACCTATTAAATATTTCCCCCCTCACCTTAAACCTATGTCCTCTGGTTCCCGATTCACGTACTCTGGGCACAAGACATGGTGACACGGTGGCGCTGCGGTAAGGTTGCTGCCTTATAGCGTTTGCAGTGCAGGAGACCCGGGTTCGATCCCGACTACGAGTGCTGTACTGTGCAGGGTTTGTGCGTTCTCCCCATGACTGCGTGGGTTTTCTCCAAGATCTTTGGTCTCCTCCCAAACCCCAAAGACATCCAGATTTGTAGGTTAAGTGGCTTGGTATACGTGTAAATTATCCCTAGTGTGTGTAGTATAGTATTAATGTACGGGGATTGCTGAAGGGCCTGTTTACGCGCTGTATCTCTAAACTAAACTAAACTAAACTAAACGACTCTAGCTGCTAAAGCCAAGAGACTTCATACAAACGTTAGCAGCATTTGGTCCTTAATATTTCAACACTTCTGCCTCATGAACAGGTGAAGGGTTAAAGAATCATGTATTTTCTCCTTGCATCTTAACGCAGTCAGATCCACAGCCAGCCACTGACTGAGCAAGCACAAAGGGCGACTTGACATTATTTTCAGGTTTCACCACCTCAGAATGACTGGCTTAACAGAAAGGCAGTTATGGAGTAAAATACTAAAAGGAAAATCAATTTCAGTTAGAATGGCATTGTTCGGGGCTGTGCAAAAGAAATCAAGAGGACATCAGAGAGAAAAAAATTATTTCTGACTCGCCCTGACACAAAGAGTTCTGGTCCCCAGCACTGCCGCCCTCTCACCTTGATGAACAGACAAAAAAGAGAATAAGAAAGTAATTTCAATACATGATGAGTCCCCCAAGTACTATGTAAATGGAAAAATCTCTTCTTTTCTAAATCAGTGTGGCAATTGGAGCTGTCAGTGAGCTATGCGTTGGGAATTCCAGATAGGTCTGCGCGGGCTGACAGGGAATTAATAGACTGCGTGATTATTTGGATTCACAGTTCTCTCTGCAAACATTATCGTTCTGTGGACCTGAACACCATCTGCTATTTCACATTGTCATTCTGGGACAATTGCAACCCATTTCATGAGTGAGTTCTTTTCCTGCTCCTGTGTCCTTTGGCTAAAGGCCGCACGTAGCCACTCTGCCCTGTCGGTCGCTGTCCGTTTCCTTGTCTCGACTGGCTGGACTCCACATTCAACTCGGAAAACAAACTCTGAGCCAAAGAGGCCGTCCCTCTTTCCCTGTTCAAGGGGAACGACCAACCTTCCTGAATCCCACCCGGCCTCATCTTTATAATCGGCTCGGTGGCGCAGTGGTAGAGTTGCGGCCTTAAGGGCCTGTCCCACTGTACGAGGTAAATCAAGAGTTCTCCTGAGTTTTCCCCTGATTCGAACTCGGAGAATGTCCGTAGTGGGTCCGTAGGAGTTTGTGGATGTCTGCTAGCGGGGCTTGTACGAGTAACGGTAGGTACTCGGGAAATCCGTTAAACTCGTGACGTTTTTTCAACACTGTGAAAAATGTCCACAAGTAAAAAAATACTCGCGATTAAAAAAATTGTTACGTTTTTACTCGTACTCGTACAAGCCGCTACGAGACATCCACAAACTCCTACGGACCCACTACGGACATTCTCCGAGTTCGAATCAGGGGAAAACTCGGGAGAACTCTTGAATTGCCTCATACAGTGGGACAGGCCCTTTACAGTGCCAGAGACCCGGGTTCGATTCTGACTACGGTTGTTTGTCTGCACAGAGTTTGCACATTCTCCCCGTGACCTGCGTGGGGTTTCTCCGGCATCTCTGGTTTCCTCCCACACTTCAAAGACGTGCAGTCTTGTAGGTTAATAGGCTTGGTATAATTGTAAATTGTCCATAGTGTGTGTGGGATAGCTATGGTGTGCAGGGATCGCTGGTCGGCGCGGACTTGGTGGGCAGAAGTACCGTGCTGTATCTCTAAACTAAACTATAACACTTAATTTAATACATTTGCACTAAAAATGGTCTGGCCCCATTAATACCTCAATCGCAAGTTAATTCCAACAATCTTTAACTCTAAATTTGTTTCGGTCTCACTTGCACTTTATTCTGGAAAGGCAAATTCTGTAAAACATTTAAACCTTAAGCTCTTGCTGAATCTGTCCCTAAAATATCTGCCGCTTTTGCATGAAACTGCCAGCTATTAGTTCACAAGTCATAGGAGCAAAATTGTCTGAAGCATGTTTATTGGGGAACAATGCATTCATAATCTGTACTCAGATTCAATGGACGTACCTTTAGAAAGGAGAGGATGAGGAATTTCTTTAGCCAGATTGGAGTGAATCTGTGGAATTCATTGCCACGGACAGCTGTGGAGGCCGAGTCTTTGCCTATTTTATAAGCAGAGATTGGCAGGTTTTTGTTTAGTGAGGGTGTCAAAGGTTATAGAAACATAGAAACATAGAAAATAGGCGCAGGAGAAGGACATTCGGCCCTTCGAGCCTGCACCGCCATTCAAGATGATCATGGCTGATCATCCAACTCAGTATCCTGTACCTGCCTTATCTCCATACCACCTGATCCCTTTAGCCACAAGGGCCACATCTAACTCCCTCTTAAATATAGCCAATGAACTGGCCTCAACTACCTTCTGCGGGAGAGAATTCCACAGATTCACCACTCTCTGTGTGAAAAATGATTTCCTCATCTCGGTCCTAAAAGATTTCCCCCTTATCCTTAAACTGTGACCCCTTGTTCTGGACTTCCCGAACATCGGGAACAATCTTCCTGCATCTAGCCTGTCCAACCCCTTAAGAATTTTGTAAGTTTCTATAAGATCCCCCCTCAATCTTCTAAATTCTAGTGAGTACAAACCGAGTCTATCCAGTCTTTCTTCATATGAAAGTCCTGACATCCCAGGAATCAGTCTGGTGAACCTTCTCTGTATTCCCTCTATGGCAAGAATGTCTTTCCTCAGATTAGGAGACCAAAACTTTACTCAATACTCCAAGTGTGGTCTCACCAAGACCCTGTGCAACTGCAGTAGAACCTCCCCGCTCCTATACTCAAATCCTTTTGCTATGAATGCTAACATACCATTCGCCTTCTTCACTGCCTGCTGCACCTGCATGCCTACTTTTAATGACTGGTGTACCATGACACCCAGGTCTCGTTGCATCTCCCCCTTTCCTAATCGGCCACCATTCAGATAATAATCTACTTTCCTGTTTTTGCCACCAAAATGGATAACCTCACATTTATCCACATTATACTGCATCTGCCATGCATTTGCCCACTCACCCAGCCTATCCAAGTCACCTTGCAGCCTCCTAGCATCCTCCTCACAGCTAACACTGCCGCCAGCTTCGTGTCATCCGCAAACTTGGAGATGTTGCATTCAATTCCCTCATCCAAATCATTAATATATATCGTAAATAGCTGGGGTCCCAGAACTGAGCCTTGCGGTACCCCACTAGTCACTGCCTGCCATTGTTAAAAGGACCCGTTATGGGGAGAAGACAGGAGAATGGGGTTGAGAGGGAAAAGAAAGATCAGCCGGGATTGAATGGCAGAGTAGATTCGATGGGCTGAATGGCCTAATTCTGACGAAATTATGAATTAAAGTAGATCTGGAATATATCCAAAGATTTCATTCATTTGATTGGAAAAAAACAATATCTGTGAGGAAGTATTTGAGGTGCAACTTACATTTATATTCTTTATGTTTAATTTGTTTAAATGAAGTGTAATTATATTTTTTTCCAGTGATTTTGTTTCTATTACATTTTGGTTTTATAATTGTTTTGAATGTGAATGTCAGAGTCATTCAAAAAAAAGTAATTTGTTTGATAAACGTAAGGTGAGGTTTATCCAGCTATTAAAGCAATTCTGGTGTGGAGACTGCTGCCTACATTTGAAAGTCCCTCCACTGCTCAGGAATCTCACTGATCAGATTGGAGATGGATTCCGGGTGGGAGATTGGGTCAGGGATCCCTCTCATCATAAGATTGGTTTAGTGCGGAATTGATAAGGCAAAAGGAAGATCAAGGTAGAGTATTTACGTGTAAGTTGCACATATATTGGTATACGTCACAAAATAATATAAACAATTAGTCATAGAGTCTTACAGTGTGGAAACAGGCCTTTGGCCCAGCTTGCCCACACCAAGCAACATGTCCCATTTACACTAGACCCACCTTGACTGCATTTGGCCCATTTCCGTCTAAACCTGTCCTGTCCATGTAACTTTCTAAATGTTTCTTTACCGTTCTCATAGTACCTGCCTTAACCACCTCCACCGGCAGTTTGTTCCATACACTTACCATCCTTTGCATGAAAAAGTCACCCCTATTAAATCTTTCTCATCCTCACCTCAAACCTATGTCCTCTGGTTTTCGATTCCAATTCGGGCTTGTTTCTACGCCATAAGACTCTAGGACTAATTGTTTTTGATAAATGTATTATTTCATGACGTATACCAATATATGGGCAAGGGACTCTGTATCTAACCGATCTATTCCTTTCATGATTTTGTACACTGTTGGCCATTGCTAGCATTAAATTAAAATAAAACAGAACAGGACAGTTGCAGGACAGTAAATGCCCAAGCTTGCAATCTTCATGCAAATGGTGCAAGTAACATCATTACATTTTACTGGCAGTTAAGAGACCTGCAGCATAGCCATACTCTGCATCATGGGAAAAATTACTAAACTCAGGACTGAATAATAGTGAAATTATAACCACACTAATGCCTGGTGCCCTATTATTTACTTCTGTAATATTCTGTGTCTCAGTAATTAGTTGTAAATATACATTGATCTCTGTTAGTTCTCCTTTATTTCTATTTATTTCTCTCCTGAAATGTATGTAAAAATCCTTCCCAAATCTTTCTTCAATGATTGTTGACTGTTTGGGCTTTATGATGAATGTGATGCTTCTGAGTAGAATAGTTTCAATAGACAATAGACAATTGGTGCAGGAGTAGGCCATTCGGCCGTTCGAGCCAGCACAGCCTTTCAATGTGATCATGGGTGATCATCCCCAATCAGTACCCCATTCCTGTTTTCTCCCCATATCCCCTGACTCTGCTATCTTTAAGAGCCCTATCTCTCTCTCTCTTGAAAGTATCCAAAGAGCAGGACTCCACCGCCCTCTGAGGCAGAGAATTGTACAGACTCACAACTCTCTGTGTGAAAATACCAAACTATGATGCATTCAGATAGGATACTTTCAATGGTGCATCTGTAGAAGTTATTGTGACATTGGCAACATGCAACATTTTGTTAGCCTTCTGAGCAAGTAGAGCACTGGTGTGTTTTCTTGGGTGTAACATCAACGTGGTTGGTCCAGAATAAATTGTTGCTGATATTTACACTTAGAACTTGACGCTTTCAACCAAGTCTACTTCCGCACCATTGATCTGCACTGGGATGTGTAGTCCACCCTGCTTTGTATAGTCGATGCAGTGCTGCACAATCCAATTCCTGGGCAGACACAAAATGCTGAAGTAACGCAGCCGGACAGGCAGCATCTCTGGAGAGAAGGAATGGGTGACGTTTTGAGTCAAGACCCTTCTTCAGACTGAGAGTCAGAGGAGAGAGAAACTAGAGATATGGAAGCGTGCTCCCCCCTCTGTGATTCCTCCTGCTCTCCAGCTCTACGACCATGTTTTACCCAGACTCGCCATTCTACATCTCCTCGATCATCGTCTGCTTTGAACGGTCATTTTCAGACCTTACATTCTCTTTGTACCTTGTACCGTATCTCTAGTTTCCCCCTCTCCTGAATCTTCAGTCTGAAGAAGGGTCTTGTCCCAAAAGGTCACCCATTCCTTCTCACCCGAGATGCTGACTGTCCCACTGAGTTTCTGAGTGTCCATCTTCGGTGTAAACCAGTCTCTGCAGTTCCTTCCTACCCAATTCTTGGGCAGTTGCATAAGTGCACTATCTGCTTCAACTTATACCCCCGTAACAATAAACATCTACTCTCCATAACCGCACACTAACAACGGCAAACTTAACAAGTTACAATCAAAATGTTTTCTGTGCGGAGTCAAATAAAATCTGTGACCGGGAAGGAATAATAATATAAATAAATGAGAGAAAAGAGATTCAATGTAAAATCTCTTGAAAATATCGATATTTTTCTTAATCCGATGCTGATTTTATGGTGAGCTGCACCTCGGCAATATTCAGTCTGTGTGTTAGTGAATAACAACGAGCTCAGAGTCTGACAGATCCTGAGGGTTTCTACTTCTTTTAATACAAGGCACTACCATCCCTGAACTTTGATATGTGCACAAAAGAGAATAACAGAGTAATCTTCAATATTTGAGAAGTTGGCGCATAACATGTTAATGCCGATTGTTCAAACAGAATAGTGAGCAGTTGATTTAGTTATATCAATACTGCACAAGAGAGGATAAAACTAACATTATGTATTCATTATTAACATATCAAAGATTTGGCAAGCAGTATTCAGCTTATCTGAACCACACCTAAACGATGTGAGCCGTCCCATGTGTGAATGTTTAAAGCTCTAAGTGAGTGTAAGTAATTGCCACTTTTTATTCTGTGTCAGCATTAAACTACACTAGGTTGAATAGGTCACAGGTCAAGTACCATCTCTGATGACCACTTGCCCTCGGGCACCAGTATTGAGGAGCCTTGAACAGCTACATATCATCTTGGTTGTTCCACTAGTCCCAAGCCACATGGTCACAGTTATCCACATCTGCTTTTTGCAACACAGAACTTATAGTACAGAAAAGTACAGCACAGAAGCAGGACCTTTGGCCCACAATGTGTGTGCCGAACAATGTTACGAGTGATGAATGGAGACACGATGAACTGAAGATGCTGGTTTATGAAAAATAAAGATGCAACACGCTGGAGTAACTCAATTGGACAGGAGGCATCTCTGGAGAAGATGGATAGGTGACTTTATTGGTCGCGACCCTTCTTTAGACCAATTGTGGTAGAGGGGTGAGGCAGGGTGGTGGTGGGGTGTTTGGGGGATGAGAATGCTAGAAGAGAGGAGGGAACTTGACAATGCCAGACAAGTGATGGGTGCATGAGGGAGCGCTTTTGATGGGTAGATGGTTGGACAAAGGCCTGCAATGAAGAGACAAATAATGTGAGATAGGGATAGAAGCGGTGCGAAATGTGAAGCCAGAGGATGGAATATAGGTGGAAGGGCACAGTGGAAGGGGGAAGGGGAAGGGGAAGGGGAAGGGGAAATGGGATGAAATGAGTGCAAATCCAGGTGGGACACAGAGAAGAGTGGGGGTACACCTGCCTACACATGATGTATACCTCTCCATTCCCTGCACTGAACATTCCTGCCTCTTTCAGCTGTTGAGCATTCATTTGTGCCTTTGTCACTGAGCGATTCAATTGTTTCATTGCCCTCCATTCTGACCATGCAGCTCACCCTGTTTTACCTCCGGTGCGGCAAGTGTTCCAGCCTGTGGAGCTGCTGCCTGTCTGCTCCAGCAACCCGGTTCAATCCCGACCTCAGGTGGTGCGCGTGAGAACTTTGTACATTCTCCCAGTGGACCGGATGGGATTCCTCCGGGTGCTCCAGTTACTTCCTCATTCCTCAAGGATGTACTGATGGGTAGGTTAATTGCCTAACTGCAGATGTTGGAATCTTGAGCAAAAATCAAAGTGCTGGAGGAATGTAGCGGGTCAGGCAGCATCTGTGGAGGGAATGAACAGTTGACATTTTGGGTCAGGACCCTTCTTCCGTTTGATTAGGGTGGTACAGCGGTAGAGTTGCTTATAGCGCTAGAGACCCGGGTTCGATCCTGACTATGTGTGCTGCCTGTAGGAGTTTGTATGTTCTCCTTGTGACCGCGTGGGTTTCCTCCTGGTGTTACGGATTCCTCCCACATTCCTAAGATGTGCAGGTTTGTAAGTTAATTAGCCTCAGTAAATTGTCTATATTGTGTAGGGTAGAAAGGGCGATCGATGGTTGGCACGAAGCTTGGTGTGTAGTATAGATCGGGTGTACGGGTGATCGCTGGTCGGTGTGAACTCGATGAGCTGAAGGGCATTTTTCTATGCTGTATCTCGAAACTAAACTAAACTAAATTGATTGATTGATTGAATGGAACCAGGCCCTTCGGCCTTCTCATTCCATGCCGACCAGCAATTTATTGTAATCTAAATAGCTCAAATTGGCTGTTGTAAATTGCCCTTAGTTTGTAAGTGAGTGCTGGAATCACAGGGAATAGATGGGAATGATGGAGAACAAAATAAGAATCTGTGTAGGATGAGTATAAATGACTGCTTGGAGGTCAGGGTAGGCATGAAGGGCCAAAGAGCCCTTTTGTGTTATGGATAACTATGACTTTAAGTCACCCAGACTCATAGTGCCAACATCACCTCTAACCCTCTCACATCAGCCCTCTGTTTTGAGCTTCATTGTTGCCCATCTCTCAGAAAACTCAATCGAAGATCAGTGGCCAAGAAATTATTGCACAAAATCATGGCTCTAATATACGTTGGGTCAGAGTAGGACCTAGGATTGTGGCTTGTGGATTTGTGAGAATGAGGCAAGGCCACTGAAGTGCTCACCCAAAGCACTGCAGAGTGTGGTAGATTCTCTGCATCTCCCCCTCTCTCTTCATAAGTTCATAGGTTCTCGGAACAGAATGAGGACATGAAGTCTACTCCACCATTCAATCAAGGCACCATTCTCCTGCCTTCGCCCCATAACCCCTGACATCCTTACTAATCAAGAATGTGTCAATCTCCACCTTAAAAATATCCATTGACCTGGCCTCCACAACCGTTTATGGCAATGAATTCCACAGGTTCACCACCCTTTGACTAAAGAAATTCCTTCTCATCTCCTTTCTAAAGGTCCATCCTTTTATTCTGAGGCTAAGCCCTCTGGTCTTAGAACCACAAGTGGAAACATCCTCTCCGCATTCACTCTATCATAGTCATAGAATCATAGAGTGATACAGTATGGAAACAGGCCCTTCGGCCCAACTTTCCCACACCGACCAACATGTCCCATCTACACTAGCCCCACCTGCCTGTGTTTGGTCCATATCCATCCAAATCTGTCCTATCCATGTACCTCTCTAACCGTTTCTTAAATGTTGGGATAGTCCCAGCCTCAACTACCTCCTCTGGCAGCTTGTTCCATACACCCACCACCATTTGTGTGAAAAGGCCACCCCTCAGATTCCTATTCAATCTTTTCCCCTTCACATTAAACCTATGTCCTCTGGTCCTCGATTCACCGACTCTGGGGGAGAGACTCGGTGCCTCGACCCGATCTATTATCCTCTCGTGATTTTATACACCTCTATAAGAATTAAACCCATCCAGGCCTCTTGCCACAGTACTGGAAACAGTGACTGAATCAATCAACAAACGTACTATTCATGAAACAGTTGTAGAGCCAGCTGCCGCCCTTACAGTTTGCTTTCTTTTGAAACAATCTCCTTTTGGATTCTTCGTCACCGAGCCCTGAAGCAACAATTGTCACAGTTAATCACAGGAAAAGATTTTAAAGGTAGGGACAGCATTGAGGGAGTAATTATTCCTGCTGACTGATATTGCAGCTGACACACATGTTACACCTTCTTTAATAATGAAAGAAAGGAGCAGGACAATATTTTGGCACAAAGTCCTCACAATATTTAGATTGGCATGTCTAATCCTAACAGGCTACAGGTTTCCCTGGGCCTATTGGGTAGTTGTGGAGTCCACACACTTGGCAGTGCAGGGATGTATCCTCCATTAATTGTAAGTGTAATGCATATCTAATCTGTTTTTGTGTTAGTCAGAATCTGTGTATCTATGATGCAAGGATGATTTTTAATAGTAACAGCAGCTTACCATACTCGTGCAAAATACAATAAACTTGAATTTGAACTTAAGGAGAGTTTATATGTTCCAGGGAGCTAGTCATGTGTAATGAAACAGGATTATATAAAAAAAATAGACTTCACGAGGCTGCACCTCCTCAATCGTGATCTAAGAAGGGTCTCGACCGGAAACGTCACCTATTCCTTTTCTGCAGAGATGCTGCCTGATCTGCTGAGTTACTCCATCTTTTTGTGTCTACCTTCCATAATCTTTTACTATCTGCATTGAGTTACCACAGTAACATTTGATGTCAATCTGATGTGGGCATCATTCATACTGTATCTCCTCTTTGGTGCTCCATTGAGGTAGATAAAAAGAATGATCTTGTGATCTTTGCTCAGTGACTGTCTTCTTTTGGTTGTCTCCTGTGGATCTATGGTAATCTTTAGACATCTGCTTCTAGCATCTTTATTTAACTTTCCAGGAGCGGAGCTCTACTTGTGAACTCATGATTCTCCCCGTGGATTAGGGCATAGCAGGAGGCTGGGATGCACAGATAGGGTTTGGACTCAGCCATTTCTAACAGTTCACTGGCCATCTTGGCAGCACTCTCTGAGTTTCTACTACTCCATGGAAAGTGATGCTCAGATATACGTCAGGTACATGCATGTATTAACTCGGCTCGTACCAAACCATGTCACGTCCTCGCAAGCATTCTTTGCAACATCTTTGACGGTTCATGGAGGTTCTTTAGACCATTGATCACAAGTGGGGTGCAGTCACTATGAATAAAGACACAAAATGCTGGAGTAAAGGGCCTGTCCCACTTGGGCGTCATTTGCAAGTCACGCAGATGGCGCGCAAAGATTTTGTACATTCCAAAATCCTAGGGCACCGCGCGCGACCACATGTCACTGCCTATGTCACCATGCATCATGCGTGTGTAATGCGCACCATGTGCGTATCACGTGTGCATTGTGACGCATAAATGATGTGTAAATGACGCGCAAATGACGCCCAAGTGGGACAGGCCCTTAACTCAGTAGGACAGGCAGCAACTCTGGTGAGAAGGACCAAGATCACTGTGAATATGTACAGTGCTCCCATATGGTGTAGCTTCTTCAGACCAGTTATGAAAACAAGCAACACCTCGATGTATTCATCGTGTGTCTCAGAGTCTGTCAGAGCTGGCCAGTACATATGTGCTATTAGCTGATCCTCTTGCAAGGTCATTTCTCCCTTGCTGAAATCTCGGTTCATAGTTCTCTAATACCTCCTTTTTGTCATCAAATGAGCTCTGCTGCAGCTCCTTGACATTTACGATCAATCGTTCTTAGGAACTGAATCAGCACTGCTCCCTACATGACTTTGGGTCAGTGAGTGGCTCACGTGTTTAACACCGATGGCACAGGAATTTGTTTCTGTTCTTGATAAGCCACAGAAAACATTGATTGCCTGCAGCATCCATCAAGTTCGGCATCACCTTCATTGCCTTGACTTCAGCTGGATCTGACTTCACTTTCCACTTTGTAATGGAAAGTCGGGGAGTGCTGTGAAGATGGCCATTGAACTTTAGTTTAGTTTGTGACATTGTGAGATACAGCACGAGGGACAATTTACAATTTTACCAAAGCCTATTAACCTACAAACCTTTAGAATGTGGGAGGAGACTGGAAGCCCCAGAGAAAACTCATGCAGTCATAGGGAAAACGTACAAATTCTGAGACCGGAGTTTCGCGGGTCGGAGCCCGGGCCTTGCAGGTTGGAGGAGCCCTGCGGGTCGGTTGATGATGGCGTGGACCGATGGAGGAGGACGTACCACGTGGGAGTGAGGACGGACGCCACTGCCGAGGGAGGGAACAAAAGAGGACGTGGTGTGGGGGGACCATCATGAGGGAGGGGGAGAGCAAAGGAGGACCCGGCACGGATACTTTGTAACTTTGTTAGTGCGCTTTATGTGGCAATTTATTGCGTACCTTGCGTGTGCAGGCAAAGAATTTCACTGCGACTTGTCACCTGTGACAATAAAGTATTTATTAATTCATTCTACTCTGTACAGACAGCGTCCGTAGTCAGGAACGATCCCAGGTCCCTGGCGCTGTGAGGCAGCAACTCTACTGCTGCGCCTCCATACTACCCCAACTGATGGAACGTTTTGTGTTGGGTCTCTTCTTCAGACTGATTGTGATGGGGGGGGGGGGGGGGGGGGGGGGGGGTATTGATTTGCATGCTTGTCTAATTTAAGTACATGTCATGTTAGACATAGAGTCACACAGCATGGAAACAGACCCTTCGGCCCAACTTGCCCATGCCGACCAAGATGCTCCATCTCCACTAGTTTCACCAGCGTGCGTTTGGCCCATATCCCTCTAAACCTATCCGACCCATGCACCTGTCCAAATAGCTTTGCTTTATGTGTTGTCTGAGTCCACAAGCCTGACATGCTGCTGCATGCAAGCTTTTCATAGTAAGTATACCTCACCATACTTGTGCATGTGGCATTAAACTCAATTTGACTTAAAATGCCTGGCAATTTTAATCTGAAGAGACATTTATTCTCACACTCTGGGCCTCTCTTCCCAAGCCGTGTTCCACTTTCAGCCCACCTCCCCCACACTCATGTCTTCAATCCTCTTTGTCCTCCGTGTCCCCTTTTCTCGTCATACTATCTAATTTTGATTCCTAGTCACAATTTTGATACCGTTGCAATGTTTCACTTGAAGCCTTGCTGGGCGCTTTGCCTCGGAATTAATAATCAATTCTCTGGCATTATTATTCAGAGAATTTATATTTAGAGCTTAGCATTTACAGGGTGTAATTTTGTTAGTGTGAGTGATTGTGTGACATTCCCCCACCTCTTTCTAAAACATTAACATGAATATTACAAGCAAATGGATGCCATGGCGTCAAATTGCTTTAGCTCGAGTTTCTCTCGTAGCTCCTGAAGGAATTGTACGGCAGTATACTTGATTAAATGATGAAGAATATGGGCACCTTTCTCTGCTGGGTGTGTTTTGCACATGGAACATAACATAGTACAACACAGGAATAGGCCCTTCGGCGCACGATGTTTATGCTGACTATAATATCAATTTAAACTAATCCCATCTGCTTCTCATGGTCTATATCCCTCCATTATCAGCCTGTTTATGTATCTGGTTAAATGCTTGTTAAATGTTACTATTGTGTCTGTTTCCACCCCCACCAGCAGCGAGCTCTAGGGACCTACCACTCTCTGTAAAAACACTTGCCTCACGAATCTCCTTTGAACTCTCCCTCCCTCACCTTGTATCTATAGTCTATAATATTAGACATTTTTACCTGGGAAAAAGACTGACTATCTACCCAAACCCTAACCTGACCCTGTCTCTGCCTCTCATATTTTATATACTTCTGGCCCCTCAGCCTCTGACATTCTAAAGAAAACAATCCAAGTCCATCGAAGTTGTTCTTGTAGCTACTACACAATCCCTCTCTATCGCGTGCAAGCTTTTTACATCCCTCTCTATTGCGTGTGAAACCCTGGAATATTGAGCTGCCAGTCCTGTCCTTCTCTCATCCAAGAGCCACAACATCGTACCTGCCTGCACTAATCTAGGCTCTAAGTTCGTCCACTTTAACCTGGAATATTTCTTTGCTCTGAAATAAACAAATACTTTCATGCCTCAGATTCAGCAGAGAGGGCAGTCAACGTGAGTCAGGAGCACTGATGAACTGGGACGTGGATGTGAACAAAATATTTCAATTCCTGAATCAGGAGAAATCCAGCAAGCTGTTCTCTCACAGTTGCGAGCATCCTCTTCAATTGTCGGAGGAATATCTAGGGTACATTCATATCACAGGGACACCTATTGCTCTGGGGTGAGCAGACATTTCCTGATGAGATGGACCAGGGGAATCGATTCAGAAAAAAAGTAGTTGCACTTCAAGCTGCCTTCACAGTGTAAATGGAGTGGAGTCAATATCCAACTTGCCACTCGAGTGCAGAGAAGTGAGGCTTTTGATTTAACAACCTGAATGCAATTGTCTGACTCCCCTTTAATAAATCAGATAAACCGTTGAATAATCTATCTTTTTATCTCCATAATTTAGTTCTGTCCTGCTGTCCTTGCCCAACATTTCCATATATCTAGTAACACCACACAGTGGGTCTGCCCATCTTTGATAACTTCACCATTGGACTCTGTGCAGTTCTACCACAGCATGTTCTTCAAGGAAACACCCCCCACCATTTACACCAGCAATAAAGTGCTGACAAGGCACTTCTCTGTCCATAATGTTAACTGAATATCCACCTTGCAAGTGGTAACACTGCTGTTAAAAAGGGATGGGGTGAACATCACACAATCACTCACGTACACTAATCACTGTCGTTCTCTGTATGTGTCTCTCTAGTACTCTTGAATGCTGTATTAGTTTTACATGCACCAGTTTCAGGATTCTCGACTAGGATTGACTGAATTGCACAGAGCTGGTGATCTGTTTTTACTATCGGGTCATTTGCAAAGTTACGGCTTTTAAGATGCGCTACAGTAATTTTTTAGTACCCTGCCAAACCTTGTAAAAGATTAGTTGGTGAATAAAGTTCAACGTTGGCCGTCATATAATCATCACACTGTTCCCTGTTTGCTGGAAAGTGCTTAAATGCTCCATCTAACAGCAATTAGTGACCAGTGGAGTCCCCATGGATCACAGCAGATGGAGATTTGCTCTATCAAACACAACACTTAACAACTAAACAGTGTTCACTTCAAACAGCAAAGATTGCATACGAAAGTCCCTCTTTGTAACAAGGACATGGGGTTGGCTTAGAGATGCAGAAAAAAAGCACCAGAACTATTATTTTTTAAATTGTATGTTATAATGGCAGGACTCTATGATTTATTTGAATTGATGTCCTAAGGTGGACCATATGGCTTGTTTCATCAGGAATGATCTTTTGTTGTAGTGGTATCATTGTGCATGAGCAAAATGAGTGAGATACATCTTGAGTCCTCTTTGAAACCTAACCTTTTTAAGGGATACTTAATGGATTACAATATTTAATATATAAGGGATTATAAAATGACACTTTTTTAATTACAAGTCTTATTGTCATGTCAAGTACGTGTCGAATTTGACGTTAAACGATTTCTTAATAACTTTACTTCAATTTCGCACAGTCTCCTGCAGAAAACAGAAGCAAATACTATGACCCTGAACTTGACTTTAATGCTGACATAGCAAATAGACGATGTGTGATACTAATCCCAACCCTGGCCCTAACCTTTAGCACTGCTTAATGCTATTTACAAGGCAGTCAAGCCCAGTAGGCATCCCTGAGAGATATGTACATGAGTGTAATGTCACATTCAAGATCACTGAAAAGGCAAGAGTACATCAGCAAACAGGGACATAGTGATTACACAGCTCCAGTGTCCCTCCTCCCCTGACTCTTGGTCTGAAGAAGGGTTTCGACCCATGACCCGCTGAATTAGTCCAGCAATTTGTGTCTATCTTCGGTGTAAACCAGCAATTGCAGTTCCTTCCCACACAATACTTCACTGAATCTCTATATTACACATCTAATCCCGTGTACTAACGAATAGCAGGCCTGTGCACAGAAAAACTCCACTCATCAGTGTCCAGGGTGTGGTATAACTTTCAACCTTCAATGTGAAAGGTGTGTTCTAGTAAATATTTTTTCACTTCAGTAGCAATGTAACTACACAAAATGGGCTTCAGTCCTACCGCAAGGCTCATATGTATATTTGCTGAATTATTAGGCAGAAAAGAGGAACCTGGGTCTCTGGTGTTATAAGGCAGTAGCTCTACTGCTGCGTCACTGTGCTGCCCAACTATGGACTTTATTTTCTAATTATGTTTATAGGCTTTGGTCTTGTTTTTTTTTTTGCACTGTCTTCTTTCTTTTAGAATTGTAAATGTAATGCATATCTAATCTGTTTTGTGTTAGTCAGAATCTGTGTATCTATGATGCTGTTGCAAGGATGATTTTAATAGTAACAGCAGCTTACCATACTCGTGCAAAATACAATAAACTTGAATTTGAACTTCAGGAGAGTTTCTATGTTCCAGGGAGCTAGTCATGTGTAATGAAACAGGATTTATTTACCCCACAGTAAAGGGTTCTTTTGGCAAGAGCGATCATAACATATCTCTTATTCTGTTTAACTTGCATCTTAAATGTCATCTTTTGTTCGAGAGTGAGAAACCAATATGAAACGTATATGTCTTCAACTAAAAGTGCAATTGTAAAAGTAGCTGGTAGATGGGGCAAAAATGGATTGGAAAAATACATTTAAGAAGATAGTAGATAATTGGGGAGACAGGTCCAATTACAGCATTTAAAGGACATTTGAACAGGTATACAGATAGGAAAGATTTACAAGGATATGGGTCAAATGTGGATAAATGGGCACTTGGTCGGCATGGACGAGTTAGGTCAAAAGCCTATTTCTGTGATGTATGATTCTAGCTAACAGGCTATTAAACACAACAACCTCAAATAAGCTCTGAACTACAATAGACATTATTATTTTTATTATTGCATTAGTATTGTTAGTTTTTTGAGTATGTGTGTATGTGTATATATATATATATAATGTGTGTGTATATGTATAAATATATATCAATATGGGGGTGTGTATTTGTGAGTAAGTGTATATATACACACTGAATAGAGTCTGAAGAAGGGTCCCGACCCGAAACGTCGCCTATTCCTTCTCTTCATAGATGCTGCCTCACCCGCTGAGTTTCTACAGCAGTTTTGTCTACCTTCGATTTTTCCAGCATCTTTTGTTCTTTCTTAAACATATATACACACTGTACTTTTTTTTCCTCTTGTTTATCATATTGTTTACTATGTTTACATATTCTGTTGGGCTGCAGCAAGTAAGAATGTCATTGTTCTATCTGGGACACATGACAATAAAACACTCTTGACTCTTGACTATGACTCTATAACTAAATTAGTTCTGTAACTTTGTCTGTCAGAAAAGGAACAATTAACAATTTTGAAAACTGTTGTCTGCGAGGTGCACTGAGAGTTACTTGGCAGAATTTGAAATGTTTAGGGCCTGTCCCACCAGCATGCAACTGCATGCGGTGAGCGCGATCTAACATGGTCACTTGAGCCGTACGGCCTCGCGGGTCCGGTCCCACTTCGATTGCCGGAGCCTTATGGAGTTGTGTGGGGCTGGTCCCGACATCGCGCTGGGCTCCGAAAAACTGACACTGTCCAAAAATTCCGCGCGGCAACAGCCTGTCGGCCCGCAGCCGCATTGGCGCCGCGCGCGGTGTCTTGACGGCGGACGCCTAGCGCGTGTCATTGCGCGATCACGTCACCGCCCGGCGTGCCGTTGCGTGATGATGTAACCGCCCAACGCCGTGCGACATCCAAATTCAGTCGGCCCGCCTTCTGCCCAGCTGATTGGTCAGTATGATGTCAGGACCAGCCCCGCACAACTCCAGATGGCTCCGTGGTTGGAAGTGGGACCGGCCCCGTGAGGCCGTACGCCTCAAGCCACCACGTTTGGTCACGCTAGACGCATGCAATCACATGCTGGTGGGATAGGCCCTTTTGCCACCAGTGATGTACATTTGGATGCATTCAATGATCTGCTCTATTTTAAAGGCTTTGTAAAGAGTTACAATACTCTCAGTACCTCTGGGCACCCCACTCTAGCCGATAAGTAACTTTGTGGTTTAATCATTATTGTAACGTGACAGTGAATTTGTGCAAGAAAGATCATTGAAACTGTGTTGAGATAATAGTCAGTTAATTGCTATTTCATTGATGTTGATTGCAGAATAAATATTTGCCCGAATCTCAGCAAATACAAATAGCTTTCCAAAGGACCCAATACAGCACATGTGTAGGGAGGAACTGTGGATGCTGCTTTAAACCAAAGATATTCACAAAAAAGCTGGAGTAACTCAGCGGGTCAGCCAGCATCTCTGGAGAAAAGGAATAGGTGACGTTTCGGGTCGAGACCTTTCTTCGGACCCTTTATCCGGACATGCGATCTGACCTGCTGAGTTAGTCCAGTTTTTTGTGTCTAACTATACAGCACATCTTATTTTTCCATGTTGCTGTTTTAGAATTGTAAAGATTGTCACTTTTGATGATTTAAGTTTTACGCTGATGAGTCATTAGTACAACGTGGAAAGAGCATTGTATAAATCTACTGGAAGTACTGGTTTAACTGTTTACGCAGAAATATTTGATCTCAAATAAATAATATCTGAATGTAAGGATGATTTAAATGTGAATGTAAGGATGATTTAATACCTGTATGCAAAAATAAGAAATTTCACTCTACCTCGATACATAGCAAAAAAGTATAATTGAACCATTGCGAATGCATAAGATGCTGGCAATACAAATGATAAGGCAAACCCGCTCACTTCATTTTTCAATTGTTCAATGGTTCTTTGTTTTTATTTATTCTTAATCTTTTTGCATATTTACACATGCTGGCGCCGCCATGTTTTGCCACCATTTTCAAAGTCAAAGTTCCAAATTCTTTGCTTGTCACCCAGTTCCCCAGTGAAACGTCCCCTTATTTTTATTTGGGTTCGCATTATTGCCTCCTCTCCCCCAGTTGTGCTTCTCAATAGATTGTGCTGCTAAAGCTGTTGCCTTGCTGGAAGATACTAAAGGATCTGAACGGCCTGTACTCTTAATTGCTTTCCATCTGTAGTCCAGGATGGACTTCAGATGGAAGTTTAGAATTCTGGTGAGGTGTGACAGTTCTCAAAGGTCTTGCATTGTGTATATGAGCTTCCCTGGTACTCAGGTGATGATGGAGAATATTTCAGGTTAAGGAGGATGAGCACTAATAACAATTCAAAATTACAAACACCATTTTGTTTTACCTAGAAGGTCATTATTCCTGAAAAATGTTTAGGATTTTGTTGTTGGCATATTGTAGGCATATTGTAGGCCCCTCTCGGTCATGACTGACCATGGGTCTAATTGTTTGCTGCTTGCTCCAAACCTCAGCTGGAGCAGTGTCGCTTGTGGCTGAAGAGACCAATGCGGGAGTGACAGTCTCTGTCGCAAAGGTCACATTTGTGTGTGTGGTCTCTGGTTTGTTGAAGTTGCTGCGCTCCTTTCTGTGCCCGCTTGTCTGCCGCTGCCTTCAACAGTTTCTCTTCCCCCATTTTGAGATGTTGATTGAGGGTACCTCTCCACCTCGTGCGGTCAGCTACAAGGCTCTCCCAGGACTCCATATCGATGTTGAATGCCTTCATATCTCTCTTGCAGCTATCCTTGTAATGTAGCTGGGGTTTGTCGATGGTTCTCCTCCAGATATCAGCTCTCCATAGAGGATGTCTTTTGGAATATGGCCATCCTGCACCGCAATCTGCGCTGCCTGAGTAGAGTGCACAAACTGGGAAGGCCAGCGTGAGAAATATGTTCGAGCAACCCCCTCCTACTGGTTAAAACCTTTGTGTGCATTTTCAACGAGTATCATCGCCAATGACACTTAATGGGTTCCCTCCTCTCAGTGCTACTCACTTGGTACAAAAAGAAGACACAAAGTGCTGGAGTAATTCAGTGGGTCAGGCAGCATCTCTGGAGAATATGGATAGATAACATGTAATAACGACAGCAGATGCTGGTTGACCCCGAAGATAGACACAAAATACTGGAGTAACTCAGCAGGTCAGGCAGCATCTCTGGAGAGAAGGAATGGGTGATGTCTCAGGTCGAGACCCACCTTCAGACTAAAGGACCTGTCTGATGAAGGGCCTCGACCCGAAACGTCACCCATTCCTTCTCTCCAGAGATGCATTTTTTTCCCCGCTGAGTTACTCCAGCATTTTGTGTCTATCTGTAGTAGGAATCTTTTGTTTTTGTAAGCCGACATCTGCAGTTCCTTGTGTCTCTTTGTCTATTCTTGCTTCTCACAGAAGTGACGCGCCCCCTTTAATAAACCCAGCTCTTTAAAAAATATCCAAGCACCAATCGTCGGATCCTTAGTGATCCAAAAATCCTCCAGTCACTTCCTGCATGAACAATGAGAGTGTGGGAAGAATAGTCCATCGGTTAACAAAAAGATCCTCCCTAGTACTTCCCTAAAATAAATGAGACTTCTAGTATAAAAGATAGCCACAATAGTGATGCAATATTAAAAATTTTACCCTATGAAGAGCTTCAATATGAAAAGGTATTGTTATAATGATTGAGTGTCAAAGGCAGTTTGAATGGTGATTCTGCATCACAGGAATTCAAGCGGTGAATCAGTATTGAAAAGTTGCCGTGACAAGATTCCACAATGAAAAGAATACTCGGGGTGAAATGTACTATTAAAAGAGTTCAGTCGATGAAAATGACTGTTAAAGAGGCACGTCAAATCCAGCTCTTTTTTTATATCATATAATTGAGCCAAGATGTTCAAATAATTGTCAGCCAAACAGCAAGAGAACAAATAAAAACAACACTGCAAGTACTCCCCAACAATGGGGAGAAACAGAAGCCTCTAATTATAACTGGCAGGTCAGCAGAGGTTACAATAACTAAAGCATATGTTCGGATGCAGCTGCTTGCTAACACAAACCGAGGGACTGCAAGTTACAGCCCGGCGAAAAGTGAAAGCAAAAAACATCAGAAACGGCTTAAACAATGGAGAGGCCGCACGTGCGAAAAAACAGATTAGCAGTTGGGGTGTATTAAGATCCCATTGCGCATCTTTTAAAAGACTGTTTCCCAACAACATATATCACTTTCTCCCTCCAGGGCCCACGCTCGCTGGCAGCTGCCACCCCAGTGGGAGGTGAATGAGGAGCGAGGGGAGAATGGGTAACAGGTAGAAGCCCATGTGTGCGTGGCAGGTTTGGGGACGGAAGCTCATTGAGAAGGAGACCATCAAAGCTGAGCTTAATTAAGTAGAAGGAGTGTTTGTGCCGGAGTTAATAGGGGATGAGAGAGATGGGGTGGCCATGACTGGCTGTGAAACAATGGAAACCAATTATAAACCTCCAGCCTACTCTTACATTATGTATTAAGCCATCTGGGTCCATGATATTGGAGGTAAAGGGAGACAATCAGTAGGAGTGTCACTGATCACACGCCAATTTACCACGTCTGTCTCTTGCCATTGTTCGCAGGATGATACATTCACAAAAGAAAGGAAGGAGCGGACTCCGAGGATAAGAGGTCTTAAGGGGCTTCCAGCTGAGTCCTGTCTGTAAACAGCCTGCTTAAGGCATGGTTGCCAAAGTACAGCGCTGTTTGTGTACACTGCATAACTCCACTTTAGGAAAAGAGCCCCAGGAACATACAAATGCCTTTAAGGTTAGGTCTATCTACAATAAACACCATCTTCCCAGCCTGAGATAACGCTCGCATCAGGCAGAAGAGGGTGCAAAGTCATGAGGTGATCATTGTATGGTGATGATATAAAACTAATTGAAAATCTAACTGAAAGGAATAGGGGGAATGAGAGGAATAGTTTGAGTAGACACATACCTAGAGTGCTATTTTGCCTAGTGTAGGGGAATTGAGAATCAAAGGACATATGTTTAAGGTGAGGGGGAGAAAGATATAATAGGAACATGAGGGTTAACTTTTTTATACAAAGTGTGGCGAGTGTATGGAACGAGCTGCTTGAGGAGGTAGTTGAGGTAGGTAATATCGTAGCGTTTAAGAAACATTTAGACAGGTACATGGACAGAACTAGTGGGCTTTTATTTAAGTTGAGGTGTTTTAAGGGCACTGTTTGTGATATCTGGCTTGCTGTGGAAAGAGACTGGCAGATGCTGTTTGTAGTTCCACTTTAACAGGCTAGACATCACGCGCTTGGGAAATCAACCAGTTTAAGCTTTAATATTCCTGGACAGCTTAGTTGGTTAGTATGGTAGCAATAACTTGCATAGCACCTCTGAGCACTGTAAATTGAACAATGTGTTTCGTGGGAACTTTACCCGGCAAAATTTGACACAGAACGCAAAATAATGAACGAGATGATCAAATACAGTATAGACACAAAAAGCTGGAGTAACTTAGTGGGACAGGTAGCATCTCCGGAGAGAAGGAACGGGTGACGTTTCGGGTCAAGACCTTTCTTCAGACTGAAAGTCACGGGAAAGAGAAACGGGAGATATAGACGATGGTGTCGAGAGATGCTGCCAGCCTTTTGTGTCTATCTTCGGTTTAAGCAGCACCTGCAGTTCCTTCCTACACAGGTGATCAAATGCTTGGCAGTGGTCAAAGTTTCCTGGTTGTGGGATGAAGAAGTGTCTCAACCCGAAACGTCACCCATTCCTTCTCTCCAGAGACGCTGCCTGTCCCGCTGAGTTACTCCAGCTCTTTGTGCCCATCTATGTTTCGTGGAATATAAAAAAGGAAAGAGTGGTGGGAAGGTGAAGAACTAATTGACTACGATAACGATACGATACAGTACGATAGAACTTTATTTAGACCAATTTCCCTTCTGGGATAACTAAAGTTCTATAGTATGTCTTGTTGTCTTGGCAGCCGAGGGCACATCGACTAGTGATATGTGATGAAACTGAGCAAAGATCAGGGTTGGGTGAAGGACTGGAAGACATTGGGGACATACAAGATCTGATCCACAATACAGGCACTTCCCGACTTATGTCAGGGTTACGTTCTGTCAGGGTTATGTGTCAGATTTTACTTAAGTCGGAAAACCATCCCTATCCCCATCCCCTTCCCGAAATGCCTCACTGAGAGTATTAAATAACTCAGCGCCATCAGGCTACGTCCAGAGCACTTTCTGCGGCGCACTGCCTTCTGGGTAAGCACTGCCACCATTGCTGGCTTGGGTTCTGTCTCACTATTGGGACACTTTCTGTGGCGTGCGTCCTTCTGGCAATCTACGTCTATCGTAGGTCGGAGGGAGCTTGTATCGTTACGTGTAGGAAGGAACTGAAGACGCTGGTTCAAACCGATGATAGACACAAAAAGCTGGAGTAACTCAGCAGGTCAGACAGCATAACTGGAGAAATGGAATAGATGACGTTTCGGGTCTCGAACTGATCGTCTCTGATCCGCTGAGTTACTCCAGCTTATTGTGTCTATCTTCAGTTTGTACAGTTATAACAGCCTCTGAGGAAATGTTAGTTGGCACCAGTTATTTCATCGTGGTTGCACACATCCATTGACTTTGACCTTTGCTTTGTTGAATTGCCAGCAAAGATAACAATGGATGCAAAATGAAACTGTCACTTTATCACGTCATCTGGATTTTACGTCGGGGGAGTGAAACAATACTGAACATTGACCACAAGTGTTTTTTAACCCTTAATTTCCCCGTCCTCACCATTAGCTCTGGGCTTGTAGGTACATTATTAGGTACTTCACCATGTGAAACAAAGTCTAGATTTTAAGAGAAGAATACTTTAGTTTAGTTTGGAAATGCAGCATGTAAACTGGCCCTTCGGCCAACTAAGTCCATGCTGACCATCGATCATCTGTTCATACTCGTTCTACTTTCTCATCCACGCCCTATTAAAGATAGCCTGAGGGTCTCCAGTGAGGTAGATGGTGGCTCAGGACAGCTCTCTATTTGTTGAGAGGACGGTTCAGTTGCCTTATAATGGCTTGGAAGAAACTGTCCCTGAATCAGGAGATGCGTGTGTTTTCACACTTCTGTGCCTCTTGCCTGATGGGAGAGGGGAGAAGAAGGCGGGTGAGGCTGGTCCTTGATAATGCTGGTGGTCAAAGTGCTCATTACTCACAACATTTAAGCCACCTTGACTGTACCTCCCCTGCTCTTTGCATTTTCTAGAAAGCACAGCAGCCAATGTACAGCATAGTCTTACAAAAGGCTACATGACACTGATCAAATAATCTGCTTCAAAGGTTGTGATCGAAGATTAAATTGATGGCTCGCACACCTTAGAGAAATCCCTTTTAAAATGATGCTCTGGGATTATTTACATCCACTTGAAATAGCTGGCGGGCCTTTGATTCTATGTCTGGCCCGAAAGATTCTGCACCTTCAGGACAGGAGAGGAAAGTGTGGTGGAGAGGAAGAGCACATTTGCTCCTTCTCCCCTCCAACTATCTTAGAAGATCTCTCCAATTCACTTTTTCAAAAAATTAATCAACATTTTTCAGCTGATTGAAACGAAACCGCTCCTGAATAGTTCTCTTCAGAACTGGCCATGCCTATAACCAATGTGTCAGTCACCTGACCGACTCACAAAGGCCACCAATCTCAGGAGACTCTGCAGAAATAAATGAACCTGTCCTGACTAATGCAATCAAACTCCAACCTGCGATATTAAACCAGAGAGAGAGAGAGAAACTCCATCATGTGTGTTCAAAAGGGTATTATCATGCAGAAAACTTGGTGCGGTGACCAGATATTTCTCTGCATGTAAATGGAGTGGGGGGAGGGTGAGGAGGGAACGGGAGAAGAGATTGACAGTCAAGTTTATCAAAATTGATTGTAGCCACAAGTCCATAGCAACAACATTCCTAGAAATTTAAAAGGATTGATTGAGATCTTTGAAAAAGATTGTCAAATAATAAATCTGCCACAGATTTACTCATTGCCGTGTATTTCTGAAATAGCCTTGGCTTACAATCTGGTGTTTCATTTATAAATCAATTATTTAAAAAAAAATTATCCCCCCCTTCCCAATCTGGAACAAATTCCGGTAGACAGTTCTTGAGGCAGCCACTGGGAGGAGCACACAAGCTCATTTTCCTTTGGTTCTCATCGAAGTAAGACACAAAATGCTGGAGTAACTCAGTGGGACAGGCAGCATCTCTGTAGAGAAGGAATGGGTGACTTTTCGGGTCAAGACCCTTCTTCAAACTGACTATTCCTTCTCTCCAGAGATGCTGCTTGTCCCGCTGAGTTACTCCAGAATTTTGTGTCTTTGTACATGGAACTTCACTGGATGACGTTGAACTTTAGACTTTAGACTAGAGATAAGTGCAGAAACTGGTCCTTCGGCCCACCCAGTACGCGCCAACCAGCAATCGTCCCATACAGTAACAGCATCCTACACACAAGGGACAATATATAATTTTGCCAAAGCCAATTGACCTACAAACCTGCACGTCTTTGGAGTGTTGGAGGAAACCGGAGCCACTGGAGAAAATCCATGTGGTCACAGGACGAGTGTACAAACTCCATGCAGCTTGGAACCTGGGCCTCTGGTCTCTGGCTCCGGTTTCCTCCAACACTCCAAAGACGTGCAGGTTTGTAGGTCAATTGGCTGTGGTAAAATTATATATTGTTCCTTGTGTGTAGGATGCTGTTACTGTATGGGACGATTGCTGGTCGGCGCGTACTGGGTGGGCCGAAGGACCAGTTTCTGCACTTATCTACAGTTTCTACACCTCATTTCTCGCCTTCTTGTGACCTTGTTCATCTTCATCTCTTAAATTTACCCCAGTTACTGACATGCCTGAAATCTTCAGATCTCTGACACTGAAAATGTGTGCAATATCAATGGTGCCATGGGTCCATCTATAAAAACACAGAAAAATAGTGGTAGAATAGGGCCACTCGACCCCTCAAGCCTGCCCCACCATTCAATACCTTCAAGGCTTATCAGTCTGAAGAAGGGTCTCAACACGAGACGTCACCCATTCCTTCTCTGCGGAGATGCTGCCTGTCTTGCTGAGTTACTACAGCATTTTGTGTCTATCTTCGGTTTAAGCCAACATCTGCAGTTCTTTTCTATCAGACCCAAGTCTCATCTCCAGTTCTCCTTGACCCCTCAATACCCCTCAATACCTTTCTACTTCCTCTATAAACCCCCCTTTCTCCACACCATTCTGAAAGAAAGTGCTCCTGAATTTCACCATCCTTTGTAAAAAAGATCTATACACTTCAGTTTAAAATGGTCACCCCTTAATCTAGTAGCTATCACCCTCATTTGAGATTCCCCCATTGCTGGAAACATTTTGACATCTATTCTGTCATTCTGCCTAAGGATTGTAAATGTTACAATAAGATAGCCCCTCATTCTCCTGTACTCCAAAGAATATCGGTCTGATTTGTTAAGCCACCTGTGATACAATTCCCTTCCTAATTCATCTCCTTTTCCATCTCCCACTCCTTTTTTAAGAGCTTTTGAAAAACTTTACCTCCTTTGGGCAGTCATCAAGTCACCTATCTTAACATCGCCTTTCACTCAACCTTACGTGCTGTCAGCTTAGGAATGCTTCATAGGGATCAGATTTCATATCAAATCAGGGTGTTATTCTTCGCAGCTTCAGTAATGGCCTCACTACTGAACAAATCAGGGACACAGTAACATTCCAAATGCTTCATACACTGGACACTTTGAAATGCAATCTATCTTGACGTGTAGACAAACTGCTAGTTGTCAGAGGCCTTCTGTTAGGGCTCATGGTATTGATCAAATGAGTTTGTAATTTTTGATATAGTTCCCACAGAACTCCAATATCCATGCCTTAATAATATCTTCGGCCTCACACAGAACAAAAATTAGATTGAAAATTGCCCCAAATAGAAATGGAAATCCCTCACGATATATTGGAAGTTTCACTATTCATGTATGAGGAAAAGATGAACATAATTCGCAGAAACCTGGCTCACTGCTAGACTGCTTTCACCGAGAGAGGAGGGATTGTCAGAGGTAGTAAATGAGACGCTCAGGGACGCGCTTTGCTTCACTGCTAGTTTATTATAGAAACCGAATAAATGTGCTCACGGAAGCAGGCATCATCATAGGTTTTTATTAGTTTCAGTGTTCTCATATTTGATGACAATTCACTCCCTACAAATGAGAGAGTGGCGGACTTCAACACACTGCCACGCTTTGTGCAGTTATCCCCTCTCTCTGATTTCCCAAATAATTACTGACAACATGCTGAAATTGGCTCAGCTGGAAGATCGCAAAATGGCGGTCAGGATTCGCAAACAATCTCAGAGAATTTCAGAAGCAATTCTGCTTGTTTCCAACCAGACTGACTCTCTTATTTTCTCTCGGCGTCTGCAGGACTGAAGTTGATTTTCCTGCAATTATCTGTTTAGGTTTTGAATGGAGGGCAACAGCATAGAGAAGTCAAAACAAACAAAGTTGGGAGAAAAAGGCCAGGGGCTCAGGATCCAGAAGATAGATCATAAGATCATAAGTGATGTGAGCAGAATTAGGCCATTCGACCCATCAAGTCTAGTCTGCCATTCAATCATGGCTGATCTATCTCTCCCTCCTAACCCCATTCTCCTGCCTTCTCCCCATAACCTCTGACACCTGTACTAATCAAGATAACCTCTGACACCCATACTAACAAAGCGCTGGAGTAACTCCGCAGGTCAGGACGCATCTCTGGAGAAATGGAGAAGGAGAATGAGATGCTGCCTGATCCGCTGAGTTACTCCTGCACTTTGTGTCTATCTTCATTATAAACCACCATCTGTAATTCCTTCCTTCACATTAACTAAATAAAGATTTGGTTCAGATCAATCAAGATACGCCAGTAATTAAATCAAGTACAATAATAACATTTAAAAGTTATTTGAACAGGTACATGGATATGCCTGGCCCATATCCCTCTCATAGGCAAATGGGAATAGCTCAGTGGGCATCTTGGTTGGCATGGGCCGAAGGGCCTGTTTCCATGCTCGATGACTCTGTGAAACAGGAACATTAAAGACAGTGATTTGATTATTGACTGATTGTTTCGGAATCCCAAGCGAACTGTTAATTTATTCCTGGATTTAGTTCCTTCCAACACCCAAAACAAATGACCCGTTTACTTATTTCATTGTTCTTTGTGGAATCCAACTTTGAAAATTGGCCACTGTGTTTCCTACCCGAAGGAGAGGGAGTACAGTTCAAAAGTACTTGACGGTCTGCTGACTGACTGATTTAGTTACCCTGATCTTACGAAAACTCTGTTGTAAATATTTTCACTTTGTTCCTGATGTGGAATAAGCTGCAGTATTACCCGAGATCAGCATTTGAGATAGTTTCCATGCTGGGGGTTCAATCTTGCACAGTTGAACTTGTGTGACTCGATCTTAGCCTTGTCTCTGTCTTAGCCAAAGACTCTGTCCTTTGATCGATTCTCCATCCTTTTGTTTCCCCTTATGATTGTGTGTTACAGGGTTTATTTGTGCTCAGGAGGAGTTTTCTACAGCCCACTGTTCTGTCTGGCCTAAACCCACCACCCAGCACCATCAGGGTATAATCAAGTAAACAGGATGTAAAGGAGATCTGCATCGGCTTGTTTACTTAGTTAATGTCCTTCACAGAAAATGCTAATTGTTAGTTTATTCTCCAGTTAGTGCCTATTTGTTCAGGACTTAGGGAACTATGGATGGTGTTTGATATGGGCTGATTTTTCTCAGCTTTGTGTTCACATAGCGTTTGTGAATTCTATTGCCTGTGCTTGGTATGTAATCTCCTTCATCCCTTGAGTTTTTGGCCATTTAACAAACTAAGCTTGCACTTCACAACTACTAATTCCACTTCATTAAAATTTGAAAGGTAAACTGTTGACTTCAATCAGATTACACTTCTGTATGTGTTAAATTTACCGTACCATGATAGCAGCCCTAGCCGGACAAGGGATGTATATGATAATAAGGATCAAGACTAAATGGTTCATGCTTACAGTATGTAGATCATCATAGCCCTTGTGGGTCTAAAAGACCCAGACAGTGTTTGAACAATTAGTGGCTCATTGTTGTCTCGGCTTGTCTGTGTTTCCAGCACCATTTTCTTTCTAAACTAATTGTCTTCTTTCAGTAGAAACTTTTAAAATATAATGTTAGATCAAAGAGTTTGCAGGGCATTGTTCTTGTGCTATCAATATTTCTTGTTCAGTATTTTCTTTGTTTGAAGCACGTGAGAAAAGAGGAACACCACCAGCAGAAGCTTAAGAAACATATAAGATAGACACGAAATGCTGGAGTAACTCAGCGGGACAGGCAGCATCTCTGACCAGAAGGAATGGTTGACGTTTCGGGTCGAGACCCTTCTCCAGTCTCAATCCATCAGAAGGGTCTCGATCCGAAACGTCACCCATTCCTTCTATCCAGAGATGCTGCCTGTCCCGCTGAGTTTCTCCAGCATTTTGTGTCCATCTTCAATGTAAACCTGCATTTGCAATACCCATTAAGAAATATTAGGTGGGTACATGTATAGGACAGGTTTAGAGGGTTATGGGCCAAACGCAGGCAGGTGGGACGAGTGTAGATGGGACATGTTGGTTGTTGTGGGCAATTTGGATTCAAGGGCCTGTTTCCACACTGTAAGACTCTATGACTCACATGTGCTCCTTTGTTCAATATGTTATGACTGATCTGCCCCAGGCCTCAACTCTTTTTCTGCGCCGATTCCACATAGCTCTCAATTTCCAATTTTTTGAAGATGTTTCTATCTCCTCTTTAAATGTCCATGGGATAGAAAAATTCAGATTCACCATCTTTTGCAATTAGGCCCTTCAGCTCACCGAGTCCATGCCATGCTGACTGCCAATACACTCAATCTATCCTACATTGGATGGACAATTTACAGAAATTCAATTAGCCTACAAACCTGCACATCTTTGGGATGTGAGAGGAAACCAAAGCACCCGGAGAAAACCCACGTGGCCACGTGGAGAACCTACAAACTCCGTGCAGACTGCACCGGTAGTTAAGATCAAACCCAGGACTCTAGCACAAGAGGCCAAACACTGCTGAATCACCGTGCTACCCTAAGTTCCAGCATCCCGAGTGAGAGTAACATCATCACGTGACCACCGTTACTGTGAGGATTTGTATCAGGCACAGGGTTTATCAAGATTGTAACTCTGAAAGAGTTAACAGTGGAGAGAGTAGGTTGTTGAAGAAAAATGGAATGAGCATGAAAGTAATGAAAAGAATTTCCACTTCGTTTTCAGTATGGCTGTCTGGATTCAATTATTTATATCATTCAACCTTCTTATTGGGAACAATAGTAATGAAGTACCTGTTCCCACCTGTCATAAACCAATGCAAATGACATCAAGCCAATCAGTATGGTTTGCTTTCCTCACCTCGGCGACAGACTGAACATTTTCATTCGTCAGATAACTGCCATCGGGTAAATCACATCTTGTCAGATTTTGTTTAAAGTCTCTCCTTCAGAGAATAAACTGCAAATTAAACGGCAGCACAGAGTTCCGTGCTGGACACTTACGGGCCTGTCCCACTTAGGCAATTTTTCAGGCGACTGCCAGTGACTGTCAAGTGGAACACACACACATACAGCCAATGAAATTCACCGGTCAGCACCAGCTACAACCTACGAGAACCTACGACAACCTTTGACAACCCACTACCACTGCACCTACGGCACGAGAATTCTCGCTACTCTCCATGGCGGCTTCATTCTGGTCGGCGCTAATTTTTCAACATGTTGCAAAATTTGCAGCGACCATAATAAGGCCCCGACTAGTTCCCAGAATGCGGGAACTCCTCACAACCATGAAGGCGACTCCCCGGCAACCATCCGGAAACATGTGGCGACTGCATAGTCTCCTGCAGTTGCCTAAAAATTCATCGAAATGGGACAGGCCCATAGGAATAACATCACAGTGGGAGCACCATCACCCAATGAACTACTGTTATTCATGCCTTGCCACCATCTTCTCATCACAATGACCAGGGACCTTGCAGCAATGCTCACATCCCAGAAACAGATTTACAGTGTGTGGGAAAAGAGTCTCCAAAAAGTTACCAGAATAGCTTTCAATGGGAACTTTCAGAAGTACTGGATATGTAGTCGCAAGGAAATGTTTTCAGGGCAAGGTGAAATAAGACCGTGAAACTAATTAGTCAACTTCTCCAAAGAGCAATAGATCAACCGATCTCCATCTGGAAGACCTGATCAAATTCCAGAGGAAAAGGTTCTGTCCAGATGACTCTGCAGTTACCGTATTTACTTTAAAAGAACTTTGGTGTAACATTTGAAACTGAACATGGTTGGCGCCATGGAGTGTGGCAGCTTCGCTTGCAGCTGTTCGTACTTTCATCCTTTTTTTATTTTTTGTCCGTCAGAAAGTTTTGTTGTGAACGTATTTTAATCTTCTTATGTGGGGGGAGGGGGGGAACTGTCACTACCTGGTTCGTGGATGCGTCTTTCCTCCGAGCTGCATCTTCGCCCCCTCTTCGCGGCCTACCATCTGGATTGGCGCGGCCTTTCCTGCCGGAGACCGGCCAGAGCTTCAGCGGCGGTGCAGCTGAGGTACCATCGCAGAACAGCCGATGCCTTACCGAGGTCGCCGAGGTGAAGCTCTGGAGTGCTGGGACTGCTGACTTTAACACCGTGGAGCTGTGGTCTGCGGAGCCTCCAGCCGCGGGCGGCGCTGACTTTAACATCGCGGAGGCGTGGGATCTTTCGCCGAGGTCACCAGTGTTGGAGCTCCGCCCAGCTCGGCCTATGGACTTCGGGAACCGCGGTCTCCAGTAGGAAGCGGCCGATACGGACACTCCAAGCCGCTGAGAGTGTTCTTCCGACGCCAGAGTACCATCATCCAGCGAAAGAGCCTGAAACATCAGACCGTCTGTAACGGCAACTGCGGAGGCCTCAAATAGGCCCCGACCACAGGTGAACAAGAGGAAGAGAACTGAATTTTTATTGCCTTCCCTCACAGTGGGAAATGTTGATTCCACTGTGGGGGATGTTTTATGTTTTATGTTAAATTCTACAGTTTGTGTTTATCTTATTTGTGTGTTGCATGGTAACTCAAATTTCACTGCACTGATTGGTGTATGTGATAATAAATGTCCTTTGTCTTTTTGGTAAAATCAGTGACAAATATATAGTGGCTTGCAAAAGTATTCATACCCCTTGAACTTTTCCACATTTTGTCATGTTACAACCACAAACGTAAATGTATTTTATTGAGATTTTAAAGTGAATTAGACCAACACAAAGTGGCGCATAATTGTTAGTGGAAGGAATCTGATGGGATAAATGGTTTTCTTGATTTTTACTCAAAATTTTAAAAAACTGCTAACATGTGTGGCGTGCAAAAGTAGTGTGGCCCCCTTCGCCTGCAGCTCTCGTACTTTACCCCTAAATAAAATTTAGTGCGTCAAAAAATTTTGTTGTCTTTTAATCTTCTTAGTGGGGGGGAGTCCACTTGTTTGTCACAGTCTACCTAGTTATAAATACGTCTGTTCTGTGTATTCTTGTATTCTTCGTATTCACCATTTTATTGTCGTTGGCCTCACTTTGAGACAGACGAAATGAATTTCAGCCGTACAGGCAGTATCGTAAAAAAAAATCACAAGAAAACCGAATAAAAATAAATAAGAAATAAATAATAAAACATATTAAAAATAAAATTGAAATTGAATTAAAAATTTAACAAAAGCACAAACACAGAAAGTCCACAACACAACATAACATAAATGGAATCTAGGTTCGCCAAGGCACCATGTTGGAGCCCGCCCTCTCCCTCCTATGGACTTCGGGTGGTCGGGGTCTCCGTAGGAAGCGGCCGATACGGTCGCCGCCCCAAGCCGCTGCCCGTGTTCTTTTCCGACCCTCACGCCATCATCCGGTGGAAGAGCCTGAAACATCCGGCCGTCGTACGGTGAGCTGCCTCCTCCTCATCGGCCCCGACCTTCTGATCAGAGGAAGAGCTGCCGGAGTCTGCATTGCCTTCCCTGAGTGGGACAGGCCGATTCCACTGTGGGGGCAGAGTCGCAGGACCCCGCGTTCTACAGTCAGCGTGTTTATCTTATTTGAGCTCTGCAAACTCCGCAGCTCCATGATTGGTTATGTGATAAATAAATGTCCAGCACTCCGGGCTAAAGACGGCAAACCCCCGTGGCTTGCAAAAGTATTCATCCCCGCGACTGTTCCACATTTTGTCCCACCGCTTAGCTCCCACAAACCCGGCAGGAAAGGTATTTTATTCCATTTTATGTGATAGACCCGCACAAAGTGGGGGGGCAGGGGGGGGGGGGGGAAGGAAAATCGAATAATAGTTTCAAAAAACTGAAAAGTGTGCTGAAGTACAAAAGTATTCCCCCCCTTTACCCTCTTACCCCCACATAAAAAACAAAAAAAACAAAAAAATACCTTTTCATAACTAAATAAATTAAAAAACAAAAAGATACTTGGCTGTAGGTGGAGGCTCAGTATAAATACAGCGTTCTGTGAAGCCTCAGAGGTTTGTTAGAGAACATTAGTGAACAAACATCATCATGAAGCCCAAGGAAGACACCAGACAGGTCAGGGATAAAGTTGTGGAGAAGTTTAAAGCAGGGTTAGGTTATAAAAAAAATCCCAAGCTTTGAACATCTCATGGAGCACTGTTCAATCCATCATCCGAAAATGGAAAGAGTGTGACACAACTGCAAACCTACCAAGACATGGCCGTCCACCTAAACTGGCAGGCCGGGCAAGGAGAGCATTGATCAGAGAAGCAGCCAAGAGGCCCATGGTAACTCTGGAGGAGCTGCAGAGATCCACAGCTCAGGTGGGAGAGTCTGTCCACAGGACAACTATTAGTCTTGCACGCCACAAATCGGGCCTTTATGGAAGAGTGGCAAGAAGAAAGTCATTGTTGAAAAAAAGCCATAAGAGGTCCCGTTTGCAGTTTGCCACAAGCCATGTGGGGGACACAGCAAACAAGTGGAGGAAGGTGCTCTGGTCAGATGAGACCAACATATTTTGGCCTAAGTTTTTGGCCTAAATGCAAAACGCTATGTGTGGCGGAAAACTAACACTGCACATCACCCTGAACACACCATCCCCACTGTGATACATGGTGGTGGCAGCATCATGCTGTGGGGATGCTTTTCTTCAGCAGGGACAGGGAGGCTGATCAGAGTTGATGGGAAGATGGATGGAGCCAAATACGGGGCAATCTTGGAAGAAAACCTGTTACAGTCTGCAAAAGACTTGAGACTGGGGCGGAGGTTTACCTTCCAGCAGGACAACGACCCTAAACATACAGCCAGAGCTACAATGGAATGGTTTAGATCAAAGCATATTCATGTGTTAGAATGGCCCAGTCAAAGTCCAGACCTAAATCCAATTGAGAATCTCTGGCAAGACTTGAAAATTGCAGTTCACAGATGCTCTCCATCCAATCTGACTGAGCTTGAGCTATTTTGCAAAGAAGAATGGGCAAAAATTTCAGTCTCTAGATGTGCAAAGCTGGTAGAGACATACCCCAAAAGACTTGCAGCTGTAATTGCAGCGAAAGATGGTTCTACAAAGTATTGACTCAGGGGGGCTGAATACTTTTGCACGCCACAATTTTAAGTTTTTTATTTGTAAAAAAATTTGAAAACCATGTATCATTTTCCTTCCACTTCACAATTATGCACCGCTTTGTGTTGGTCTATCACATAAAATCCCAATAAAATACATTTACGTTTGTGGTTGTAACGTGACAAAACGTGGAAAAGTTCAAGGGGTATGAAAGCTTTTGCAAGCCACTGTATATGATGATGCAAAATGCCACAATGCAGGAAATCTGAAACCACTTATTTAAAAAAAAAATCCCCTTACTTATAAATTAAATGAAGATACGCATGAATTATATCACACAGCATATTTTCCCTCCAAGGTAGACAAAAAATGCTGGAAATTGGCGACGTTTC
This sequence comes from Leucoraja erinaceus, assembly GCF_028641065.1. Classification (NCBI taxonomy): domain Eukaryota; kingdom Metazoa; phylum Chordata; class Chondrichthyes; order Rajiformes; family Rajidae; genus Leucoraja; species Leucoraja erinaceus. Next base: position 18,197,958 of record NC_073408.1, read on the forward strand.
GGGTCGAGACCCTTCTTCAAGAACCGAAACATTGCCAATTCCTTCTCTCCATAGATGCTGCCTCACCCGCTGAGTTTCTCCAGCAATTTTTGTCTCCCTTCGATTTTTCCAGCAGCTGCAGTTCTTTCTTAAACATCTTTTCTCTCCAGTTAGGCTGTGTGACTTTCAGCTGATATTCCACAAGTGTGCTCCTCTCAAATATCATTGCAATGTGCATGAAGATATAAAGAACTGCAGTGCTGGAATTCTGAACAAAGCACAAAGTGTTGGAGTTACTCAGTGGGTCAGGCAGCATCTGTGAAGGAAACGGAGAGACGATGTTTTTGGGTCATGACTGAAGAAAGGTGCCGACCCAAAACATCGTCTGCCCATTCCCTCCACAGATACTAACTGTCCTGCTGAGTTACTCAGGCACTTTGTGTGCTGCTGATTGCATTGTCAATAGCTTTTCAATGTGTGCTTCTGCAGCAAGCAGTCCCCTGTGGTGCAATTGCCAAGAGTGTTTTATTGTTGTACGTACTGAAAATGGAACAAGGAAACTTACTTGCAGCAGCCGCACAACAGGTTTGTAAACACTGTACTCAATAGAGAACATAAATTAATTATCTCCTTCCACAATTCAAGGAACAAACCACATTGCATCGTTAAGACTAGGAGGGTAGAACGTTCTGGAGGTATGTGCCCACTTTCCTTCCCTTCCCAGGGCAGCGGTAGAGTTGCTGCCTTACATCGCCAGACCCGGGTTCTATCCTGACTTTGGGTGCTGTGTGTATGGAGTTGTACGTTCCCCCCGTGACCTGCGTGGATTTTCCCCGGGTGCTCCAGTTTCTTCCCACACTCCAAAGACGTGTAGGTTTGTAGGTTAATTCGGCTTGGTAAATTTGAAAATTGGCCCTAGCGTGTAGCACAGTGTATGCGGGGATCATTGGTCACCGCGGATTCCTGTGGATGACCAGGAGCAGCAAAATTGATGTGGGAACCCCTTTCTCTCAGGTTTCACCTTCCTTCTCAGTCCTGCCACCGTTAGTCAAGGAGATACCCTTTCCTCTCTGAACTCAGATGCCCGCTGCCCTTGACCTAGAATTGATCCACATTTCCACCAACTTTGTGCTCAAAGGTCTTTTGAGCTGTGCGGTTCAGGGGGAGATTAACCAACCATTAGACTACATGCAGAACAAATTCAAGCCCATGTATCTTTAACTTTGCATATCTTTGTGAACACTTGAGTTTGAGTTTAGTTTATTTTCCCGAGTACCAAAATACAGTGAAAAGATTTTGTTGCATGCTAACTAGTCAGCAGAGAGACATAGAAAATAGGTGCAGGATAAGGCCATACGGCCCTTCGAGCCAGCACCGCCATTCATTGTGATCATGGCTGATCGTCCCCAATTAATAACCCGTGCCTGCCTTCTCCCCATATCCCTTGATTCCATTAGCCCCTTGAGCTCTATCTAACTCTCACTAAATCCATCGAGTGATTTGGTCTCCACTGCCTAATACATGATTAGCATTGACCATCCACAGGGCACAGATACATGATAAAGGGAATAACGTGAATAACGTCCAGTACAAGATAAAGCCAGTGAAGTCCGATTAAAGATAGTCCGAGGATCTTTAGATTGTGATAGGATGGTTCAGTTGCCTGATAACAACTGGGAAGAATCTGTCCCTGAATCTGGAGGTGTGCACTTTCACTATACCTTTTGCAGAACTTATTTCTCTAAAGGCTAAAAATGCAGATAACTAATAGAATTCTACTTTTTTATACGTGTCATTTTGCACTTCAATAGAAAAAAATAACATTGTGTTACACAGTACTTTTGTTAATTTGGAGACACAAAGAACTGCAGATGCTGGTTTACAAAAAAAGACACCAAGTGCTGGAGTAACTCATCAGGTCAGCCAGCATCTCTGGAAAACATGGATTGGCAACATTTTGGGTCGGGACCCTTCTTCAGACCTCTTATTAACCTCTGTTATTAACCTTTGTTAATTTATTCAACTTGCTGCCACTGGAATGTTATCTGCTTTTCCATCAATTTTACAGCTTTGTGATACTTTGATTTAGATGATGCCACAGGTCCTGGAATAAGCAGTGGTGCAGCAGGTAGAGCAGCTGCCTCATGGCTCCGGCAGCCTGAGTTCAATCTTCACCCCCGATGCAGTCTGTGTGAAATGTCAACATTCTCTGTGACCATGCGGATATCTGCCAGGTCCTCCCAAATCCCAAAGACCTGCTGTTAGGGAAACTACCCCCCGTAAATCGCCTTTTGTGTGTAGACGAGTGCCAGAACTTGGGGGTGATGTTGGCAACATGGGGAGTGCAAAATGAGATCAGTGTAACTGGATGGATGATGGTCAGTGTGGGCTCAATGGGCTGAAGGTTCTGATTCCGTTCATAACTTTGCCTGCTGTGCCACTGTGCCGCCCCCCCCCCTCTCTCTCTCCCCCCCCCCCCCCCCCCCCCCCCTTAGTTTCGAAGTGCAACTTATTCCACTTCAGATTCATCATTCCAGGTCATCCATACATTCTAGGGATGCTGCCTGACCCGTTGAGTTACTCCGGCACTTTGTGTCCTTCTTTGTAAACCAGCCTCTGCATTGTTTTGTTTCTACATTTTGAATTCTCCACTGCGAAATTTCCCCAAGGTATGCCTACATTGAAGAAGTCCCCTCTCTCTCTCCGACGGGAATTCTGTGAGACCCTCTCTCACTGCACGCCCTCTGTGATTCCTGCTACTCTCCTACTCTACCCACCACGCTTTGACTTGCCCCTTCTCCCTTCCAGCTTTCTTTCACCTATAATCAGTCTGAAGAAGAGTCCCAACCTGAAACAAGGCAAGAGTCGTCAAGAGTGTTTTAATGTCATATGTTGCAGACAGAAGAAAGAAACTCTTACTTGCAGCAGCACAGCAGAATATGTAAACATAGTGATCTGCAAATAATATAATAAACAAAATATAAAGTTGAGTGTATGTACATATATATATTATGAAGATAGACACAAAAAGCTGGAGTAACTCAGCGAGACAGGCAGCATCTCTGGAGAGAAGGAATGGGTGAAGTTTTGGGTCGAGACCCTTCTTTTGTGTCTATCTTCAGTTTAAACCAGCATCTACATTTCCTTATTACACGTTATATATATATATATATATATGAAATTTGTGTGCAGCCAGGGTTGTGTGGGTCTCTGATGATGCTGGCTGCCTTTTTGATGCAGTGACTCCAATCGATCCCTTTGATGGTGGCGAGGTCAGTACCCATGATGGAAGGGGCAGTGTTCACCACATTTTGCAATCTTCTTCACTCCTGGGTGTTCCAGTTGCTGAACCAGGCCATGATGCAACCAGTCAATATGCACTCTATTGTACACCTATCCATCGCCGAGCCATTTTCTCAGTCGCCTGACCCACTGAGTTACTCCAGCACTTTGTGTCCCTCTTTGTAAACCCGCAACTGCAGTTCCTTGTTTCCACACGCTGCTTGAATCGATCGCACTCAGTATTTCGCCATCACCTCATTAAAATGCTCGATGAGTTGGGCCACAGCACGCCTGCAATGCTGCTGAATCCTTCAAGCCAGGTAATAAAATAAAGGCAAGAGGTGATGAGGGTTCACAACACATTCCAGGCACGTACACACAGCACATGGAGAGAGACCTAATCACACTTCTCCATAACCAGAACCCACCACCTTTATCCAGGTGCTGCACTGGGCAAAGAATAATGAGTCTCAGATCTCATTCCAGATACAGCACACGACATTCAAGCGGGTACCATTTAATTGAAAATTCATTCAGTGGGTTCATCAGCTCAGCTGCGAGGCAGTTCTTCGATCATGACACAGAAGCAGGCCGTTCAGTTTAAAACAGGCTGCGTCCAGTTTAAAAAGTGCTGATCGAATCTTTCCTCTCCCACAGCTCTATTGTACAACACCAACTTGCAGATAAACGGCACCCTTCATATTCACACATTTCTCCAGGCACACAGCAGGGAATATTAACAAACAAAGAGAATGATAAAATTGGACATGGAGCCACAGGTAAAGATGGAAAAAGAACAGGCATGGCCAGAGAGATTGGTTTAAGGAGCTTTATGAAGGAGGGCGGGAGTGACAAAATAATTCTAGAGTTCAGCACCATTTTAGGTGGAAACATGTTCACTGGAGTTGCGGAGGTTAATATCGGGAGAGCATGGAGAGTTAGAGTTAGCTCAGGAGGGTTAGCATGGAGAAACAGAGAGAGCTAATGGTTGGAAGTCGGGCTGAGGTGGTTGGAGAAAGGAGTTTGTGGAACCCATCCCCGAGAGTGCACGTGAACTCTCCCCAGATGTCCCGCCGAAAATGTGGTGGCCAGGCCGGGTGAGGCAGCTGATCCCGACCTCATCGAGACTTCCACTGTGTAGGTCAAATTTGCCCCCTGCAGCCGGGGGTCTGGAACTCCAGCCCGGCTAGAGCCAGCAGGTTCATTCCCATCGCCGACTTCCCAGGCCGACTTTTCGGGGCGATATCTTGGCTCCTCGGCAGCCTAAGAAGGCAGGAGTGAAGGAGGGGGAGAGGGGCAGGAGCAAAGGATGGGGAGGGGGCAGGAGATGGGGAGGGGACAGGAGATGGGAAGGGGAGGGGGAAGGGGCAGGATGAAGGAGAGGGCAGGAGGGGAAGAGGAAAGACAGAGGGAGCAGGAGAGGGCAGGAGAAAGGGGACAAGAGCAAGCTGCTGTGATTGATAGATGTTTAAATATTAAGGTAAACAATCGATAAGAGGTTAGTGCAGACATGTGACTGTGCTTAAATATTAGCCAGCAGCAGGTTTATGGGGCCTAATGACCTATTCCTGGTTCTATTTCTTATATCCTATGTTCCACTGAACTAAAAGCCAAATTCGAAAATGCATTTTACGCCCAAGGATCATCGGATATGTCCACAGGATCAATGTCCAATCGTTTAGTTTTGTTGAGTTTATTGTCATGTGTACTGAGATACAGTATAAAGCTTTTTTTTTGCTTGCTATCCAGCCAATTATTGTTCTTTTCTCAGCCAAATGGTTCTCGGGTCACGGAGAAGGCTTCCAGCTCCAAACCCTGCCCTTCGGGTAAGGATGAAATGCCAGAAATTAGACAGAGAAGATGAACGTGGTCAATTGCCAGAGTCTGTGGAGAGTGTTACGGGCTGGAGGCAAAGAAGCATATATCAGCCTCAGAGAGTGAGAGAAATGATCACAGGTACGTTAGTGCAAGCTGCATGAGGCAGAACATAGAAAACTACTCCTAACAAAGAAAATTCACAGTGGTAAAAGGCAAATTTGGGTCTGCTGTCAGGAAATACTTCTCATATGGAATAATTAACCCAATATAAACTGCTGCAGATCTTAAACATCTCAACTAAAATTGGAAAATTATAGGAGGGGTCAGGCAGTACCTATGGTTAGTTAATTAAGAGATAATATTTCAAATCAATGATGTTCCATCAGAGTAATTAATCACCTTCTTCTTAGGCAGTTGTTGTGGATTGAACAGCACTTGCTTCCACCATGGTTTTGAGTGATGAGGTCAATGTAGGAGCCACTGACACATCCACAGATGGGGCAGAAAATGCTAGAGGCATTGGGTGGGTCGGTGGTGTGTGAGGTGGTCACCCCTCCCGTTACTTACACAGGGCTTCTGTGTGCATGGTCACAAGTTTCTCAATCTGCTCCCACTTTTCCTTCGCCTTCTTCAGCAATCATGGATTTCCAGGAGTCAGTGGGGATGTTGAATTTCCTCTTCGAGGAAACGTTGAGGATGACCTTGAATCTTTTCCTCTGTCCGCCTGGTAACCTCTTCCCGGGACAGATTTTGGAATGGTTTCTATTTCATGAGTCGATCGTCAGATCCACCAGAACATCTTGGTCCACCTTCACAGCTCTACGGCTCTACCCAAGACTGCAGGAACTAGCAGAGAGTTGTGAACACAGCCCACCCCATCACACAAAACCACGGAAGAAGTGTTCTGACCCGAGACGCCACCTATTCCTATGCTGCCTGTCCCGCTGGGTTACTTCAGCATTTTGTGTCTTTCTTCGATAGAAACCAGCATCGGGAGTTCCTTCCGACACACAATAACCAACCTGCCTCCGATTGACTCCATCTACACTTCACAGTGCTTTGGGGAAAACAGCGAACATAATCAAGGATCACTCACAAATGTGGCCAAAACGTGGGCAGGTGGGACTAGTGTAGATGGAGCATCTTGGTTGGCGTGTGCAAGTTGGGCCGAATGGCCTGTATGTATGCTGTATGACTCTTTGACTCTTGATGGGAGGAAATCCACATGGTCCCAGGAGGAACATGCATACTCCACACTAATACCATCCAAGTCAGGATTGAACCTGGGCCTCTGGTGCTTCATCACCGCGTTGGGCCTCTGGTGAGATGCTCACACTGGCAGAGTAACCCCTTTGCCATTCGTTGTTTAGGTGAGGCTTGTCCATGCTAGTACGAATAGCAATGGCTATGTGCAAGCCCACTGCAGAAAAGGTCAGTATCCAGCAGGAATGTACAGGTTCAGGAGTAGCTTCTTCCCCACAGCTATTAAACACTACAACCTCCAAATACGCTCTGAACTACATAGACTTGGGGGCATTGGTTTTATATTTTTGCACTATTATTGTTTGTTTATTTGTATGCATATCTGTGTGTATATATATATATGTGTTTTTTTGTGTGTGTGTGTGTGTGTGTATCTATCTTATATTACTAAAAGTCTGATCTTGACTTCCTGTTCTGTATATTGATTTTAGAAAAGATGCTGCCACTTACGGCTGTGATTTTTGGCCATCTTACTCAGAGTCCCCCTCCGCTGTGCAGGACAAGAGGATTTCTCCCTTCAATGAAAAATAAAAGAGTTATTAGTGTTTAAAAAATGTTGAGATTCCCTCTCCTGAAAGCCACGCCCCTTCCGGAGGGACCATAAAACCTGGAGGTGTTGAGTGCCTCAGTCAGTCTCTGCAAGATGGGGGAGTGAGAGGGTCACGTCTCTCAGTCTGAGCTGTGAATAACACTGAACACATGTCTACTAAACTGTGAGTGGTTTTACTGACCTGTCAGTACCCTTAGTGTGGTTTGAAAATATAGTTTGGAAATGCTAAAGCTGTGCTGCCATTGGTTTGGAAATGCTAAAGCTGTGCTGCCTTTGGTTTGGAAATGCTAAAGCTGTGTTGCCTTTGGTTTGGAAATGCTAAAGCTGTGTTGCGTAATTAAAGTTGCCTTGCCTAATTAAAGTTGCCTTGCCTAATTAAAGTTGCCTTTCCCAATTAAAGTTGCCTTTCCCAATTAAAGTTGCCTTGCCTAATTAAAGTTGCCTTGCCTAATTAAAGTTGCCTTGCCTTCTATATAATTAAAAGTCTAATCTTGACCACTTCCTGTTTGTGCTTTATATTGATTTTAGAAAATACACTACCACGTACGGCTGTGATTTTTGGCCATCTTACTCAGAGGCCCCCTCCGCTCATCAGGCGCTGAGGATTTTTCCCATCGATGAAAAATAAAAGAGTTATTAGTGTTAAAAAAATGTTGAGATTCTCTCTCCTGTCAATCACGCCATGGAGGCCATTGGTGGGGGGGAGGGGGGGGAGGACTATAAAACCCAGAAGTGTGGGCATGGCTCAGTCGCTGCAAGAAGGAGGAAGGAGAGGTCATGACTCGCTGTCTTTAGTGGCCTTGCACCCTGCTTGAAATGGCATGAAACTGCACTTGAATTTGGTGGCCTTGCACCCTGCTTGAACTGGAATTTCAAGGAATAGCCATGAGTCAACTACCAGCCCACCAGCCGTGAGTGAGTGAGCCGTCAGCCCAATAATTCATTCGGCCCACAATGCCCATACTAGCCCTCTGGAAACCAGCCCCTTCAGTCCACAACACCCATACTAGCGCTCCAGAAAATATTGGAATTAGTGGAGAGGTGGAATTGGTGGAGAGGAAGAATATTGCACTGGGGGACTCTGTGATGCTGGGACCCAATGGGTCCCACTTATATATATATATATATATATTTGTGTTTATATATATATATAATATGTGTGTGTATGTATATATATATATATATATATATGTGTGTGTATGTGTATATATATATATATATATATGTGTGTGTGTGTATATATCTATATGTGTGTGTATATATATATATATATATATATATATATATATACACACACACTTACCTATTTTTCTTGTTTATTATATAGTTTACAGTGTACAATGTTTGCATATTCTGTCGTGCTGCTGCAAGTAAGATTTTTATTCTGTCTGGGACATATGATAATAAAACACTCTTGACTCTTGAAGAAGGGAAAGTAGAAAGCAGAAGAATTTAGACTAATCAGCAGCTGTCAGTTCAACATGAGGATAGAGTGGTAAAGAAGGCTTAAGGTATTCTTGCCTTTATTGATCCGGCCATTGAGAATGTCAGGAAGTCATGATGCAGCTTTAAAAGACTGGTTGGCCACATTTGGGATATTGCGTGGTTCTGGTCGCCCCATTATAGGAAGGATGCGTAGGCTTTGGAGAACGTGTAGAAGAGGTTTACCAGAATGTTGCCTAGATTAGAGGGTATCAGTTACAAGGAGAAGTTGGACAAATTCAGATAGTTTTCAGATAGTGGTGGGATCACTCTGCCTGCGGTGGTGGTGGGGGACAGCAGATATAATCGTGGTGTTTTAGAAGATTTTAGATAGGCTCATGGATTTGCAGAGAATGGAGGGATATAGATTCTGTGCAGTCCAATGAGATTAGTATATCTTGTCATCATGTTCGGCATGGACATTGTGGGCCGAAGGGCCTGTCCATGTGTACACCTCTATGTTTTATGTTCTAGGAGATGATGGCCAAACCCAATAGCACACGTTTTCTTTGTCTTTGCACAATTTTCTTCGCACAAATTTGAAAAAACCCATTTGCGAAAGGCTCGGGCATCCTATTGCAACACCTTCATCCAAACAAGCCTCGCGTCTAAATCGTGACCTCTGGTGGACGAGCCTAAAACTGCAGGGGCAGTATTGCCTGGGAGTGTAGGGAGTGAATGAGTGCAAGGGCCTCAGAGATAAGTCCAACCAAAAATATATGCCAAAAAAAACCAAATAAATGAATGGGGAAATGAATAAATCAGGAACTATTGCAACAAAGCGGTGAATGCCAGGAACACCACAAGAATACCAATCTGTGTCCAGAATTATTATTACTCATATTGGTCCAGCCACACACAAGAATTACAATAGTGCCTCCGAGTCCCAGGTTAAATTGCCCAGAGATAGGGATGGGACTAAACCATCAGTTTATATCAGGAAGCAAAACATTTGGCAATTTATCAGACTGCATGAGTGAGGGGGTAATAAACTAACCAAGTCACAACACAAATATTGATCTTGTTAACTCGAATCATTAAAAAAATAAAAAATTCGACACATAATATTTACCCTGGAAAGGGTTAAGATGCAGTGTGGTACGTGGAGATGTGGGTATGAAATGCAATTAACGGAGATGTGAAGGGTGCATTGAATAATATGCAAATAGCAGAGGATAAAAAAAGATTCACAATACTGAGTATGAGAGGAGGCACGATTTACTCCACGCCTGCCTTTGCTTTTGTTAATTTTTTTTTTAGAAAGGCAAATGTCCTTTAGAATGAAGCAGAGTGCTGATTTGGGGGGAAAGAACTGCAATAAAAAGCCAGCACCGCCTCTGCCTTGAGAGAAGGGTCCTTTGCATAGTCTTGGCGTGAAGACGAATTAAAGTTTGCAGCAGTAACGCACACAATCTCTCCAGCCTGCCCCGTTCTCTCATTAAACTGGAATTTGCGCCGAGCAGGAGTGGATGGAGCTTCCTTTTATCCTTGCTCCTCTCTCTCTCTCTCTCGTAGCCCAGCAGGGCTGAGTTTCAATGTGCGTGACTCTCCGCTCTTCCCTCCTCTCCCGGGAGCCTTATTAATCTCATAATTAAACATTTATTGGTGCAAGCACCTGGTTTCTACTTCCCTCCCCGAGGGATCCCGATCATACACTCACAGGAAGAGAGACACACAGAGAGTGAGTGAGTGAGAGAGAGACAGACAGCCAGCAGCGAGAGAGAAGAGTGAAAAGCCCATCAGACTGTGCTAACCTCGGCGAGTTGAAGGGCTGCCTATAGACAGCACTGTAGACTGAAGTTATTTCAACAGTCACTGAAGACATTCCAGACCTCCACTGTCGCCTCGCCTGAGCTGCACACGCACAATATTTCCTTTATTCAAAAAAAAACTTAAAAGAGAATCACAAGCTAATGTGTGATCATGATGCTCAGATACCTATTGAAAACACTACTGCAAATGAACCTTTTTGCGGACTCAATCTCCGCAGATTCAGCCAACTCGACCGACCCGCTCTTCCTATACAATGCCAGCCTGTCCACCTTCGGCGAGAACGTGACGGACATTGGAAACCTGACTTATGTCAACGGTGAGTCGCCACTATACAGAGTTTGTGATTTAAAACCATGCTGTCGGCAGCTCTCCGGTCTGGAGAGGACTGTTTAGTATATACATATATTTGATTAAAATATACCAGTTTTCCGAAGTTGGGCTAAAGAGCCGGTGGTTTAACAAAGTTTAGCAAAACAGAATCTGAACACTGTAGATTGTAAAATAAAGAAAGTTTTACACCGTTAATCTAGCTATATTTTCACTGTCTTCCTATAATTCATCTTGAATTTGATTAAAAATGAATTTATGTTTGATATTATAGCGCTCTTCCTGGACCTAGATATCACAACAGCTGCTATCATAAAACCTTTTTATTGCTGTGAAATTCTTATTAATATTTTATTGCACAGATTATTTTTGCGGAATAAGAATTATCTCAGTATTAAACCTCGGTAATGAAGATATAATTACAAATCAATTTCTAGCCTTTCATGAATAATTCTTAAAATAATATATATTTTTTGAAAGATGTGATATTTAACAATATTAGACTGCATATATTACAGAATCCATTTAATTTATAGTTCATGAGCATTTGAGTGGTTACCATTACAGGGCATATGGTGTGAGACCACCAAGTGGAGTGGTTGTGACCTGTTTAAAGTACTCTTTCTCCACCTTAGTATCCTGGCTGTAAGTCTGACTGCTTATAATCAAGCCAATTTGCATCTTGTTTTAAACGCATATAGCCTAATGCTTGGGAATTGAGAGACTGCTGATATTTTTGTTGGATCAATAGAACAGATTTTCCTGGTGAAAGTAGATTTGCTCTCCCTGACTTAAAGGGCACCTTGCCTTCCCACTAGAAGGGAGAGTGAAATATGTCATGATCAGTGCATGTAGTGTACATTTGGAGACTGTTGCCACACTCGGGTCCTTCAGCTGCTGGACACTGAGGAGGCTGAGTCTGGTGCGGGCACCCCTCAAATAAGGAAAGTTCTATCACGTCAGGGGGACACATGAGTGGCAAAGGTGTTTTGTGTGAAGACACTACTGAGTATTGACTAGCAATATTGAATGTATAAACACTAGGAATGCATTGAGTTTTTTTTTGCACGGTTATTTGTTTTCTATGTATATTTTTTATTAGAATTAGAGTATATTTGAAATTTAAATAAAACAGTGAAAGGTCATCAAGGAGGTTTTAACTGAGAAAATGAATAAGGAAAGGACTGTGATTGTAATGCCTTCTGTCGGACTGACCTGACACAAAGTCAACCTGTTTGGACATGCCACCCCACCCTGCAGCCATCTCCTCAAACACTCCTGAGACTTGTAATGACGTCCACTTTAAAAGGGAGGTGAAAGTTGAAGTGAAGGCTTGCGAAATCAATGCAAGTGCGAGTAAAGGTATTGAGAGTTGAACCTTTTCACGGTGCATTAACTGAGTCTGGGGCGGGCAACTATTTCTCCTGCCCACCTCTCCTCCACTTGTCCCCATCTTCAAAGGAGATGCTTCAACCAACATTCTTCCCTCGTGCAAGACCCGCAAAAAAAGTGACCTTGAAACTTGCTACTGCTAACACGTGATGGAAGAGAGAGTGGAGATGCATTTTACAGGAGTTTAGTTAAGAGTAGGATGGGATTAAAATTATATATTGATAGGGTTCAATACAGAAACATGGAAGCAAGTGTGTGCAGAACACAAACAGACTGGCACACACCAGTTTCTGTGTGTGAAGACTATGTGCAAAAGAAGTGTGTGATGACTGGAGAATTTTAATTATGAGAAAGGGTTGGTGGGAATGGAACAGAGGAGGGCGAGGAAAAGTTAACTGTGGTATAACAAAAATAAGGGTCTGGAAATGACGCATATGAAAAATCTCTGTTGGCTAATATAGAGATCAAGAACTAATGGACATAGATTTAAGGTAATTGATGAATGGACTGGAAGGGAATTTATAGCATTTTTTCCCCTATGGAAGAGGTGTTGTGTGCTTAGCACTAGCTCTTTAAAAGAGTGCCAGAAAGGAAACAAAAAACAGATGGATAGGAGCTGTGGCCAGCCTATCTATTGACCAGGAGCTAGGATGTGCAGTTAGGAGCACTTCTTAGGCTGCTGAGAGCATGAAGGGCAAACTGGCTTCCTCTGTGTTGCAGCTTTCTTTTTGAGTCTATGTGCTTTGTGTTGAATACATTACATCAATGTAATCCTCACAATGTCAGAAGAGGGTACTTCTATGAGTGTGAGCTAATGACCACCCTTCTTTCCAAAAAAAAAATCCTTCCCCAGATACCTTCAATAAACAAAACGTCAAACCCTCCACCTGAATAAAAGCAAACCTAGGAAACACAATTCCCCCGAACATTAGAAATGCAAAGAGTAGATCTTTGTTAATTGTATTCTTTGAATAAATTGAGCGCCTAATCTTACGATAATGATCACAATGAAGAACTGCTGGTGCTGCTCTCAAAGGGTTAGCACTCATTTTATTTCAGTGAATGATCCTGAGGTGAAACTGACTAGCTTCTTTTTCACTGTAGTGTGTGTGTGTGACATTAAAATGACATCAAACAAACTGTTGTCTGTAATATTTAATATTTAACAATTCTGCTTTTGCATTGAAGAGTTGTCCACTTTTGCAGGTCACGTCTCTGTGGAATGTTTGCAAAATGCTCCATGGTTTTTTTTAATGTGGTTTTCTCTCGGAGATTATTAGTAATTTCAAAAAGAAAACCCGATTCTCATCTGCAGCTTGTTAGTTTAATTGATTACCTTTTGTGCTCCTGACAGATCAGAAGTTTCTATGTTTAATCCCCATTCTGTGCTAAATTGGATGATGTGAATCAAGAGGGGAGATAGTGATGTTACCATTAGCCAGGATTGTTTAATAAGATTCCCTCCTGATTGCTATTGAGTGACTTTCATTGAATAGTCTATGATCAGTAGATCAGGATATCATTTGTGCTTGACTTCTCTGTGGGTGAAGAGCATCATTTGCAATTTGGGTTTGTAACTAGTATCATCTGCAGTTTGGTCATTTAAATACAGTAGATGACCTAGTCTGGTACTGAGGCTCACAGACCAGCAATTTCTATATTTAATCCCTGTTCTGTGGTAAATTGGTTGATTGGAATCGAGGGCAGAGATAGGGATGTTGCCGTTAACCAGGGTTATTTAATACAATTCCCTCCTGATTGCTATTGAGTGACTATCAGTGAGTGTCTCTGATCACTAGATCAGGAGAGCATTTGTGCTCGACTTCTCCACGCTTGAAGAGAAACTACATAACTGGCACCATACGAATGAACTGCAGGTGTTGGTTTAAATCGAGGATAGACACAAAATGTTGGAGTAACTCAGTCTGAAGAAGGATTCTTGACCCGAAAAGTCACCCATTCCTTCTCTCCAGAGATGCTGCCTGTCCTGCTGAGTTACTCCAGCATTTTGTGGCTACCTTCTGCATAACTTACAGTTTTATTTGTATGTTGAGCTTTTAGGAAAGGTTTTTGGGGGACATTTGTCTCTTCTGTGAGACTGCAGGTAACTTTCACAGAATAAATAAATCTTAGTAATTACCCTGCAATGATTGAAGTCCTAACTGATTTCAGCTCCCAGCCTCACCACCCTTACCCAGTAATTGCATACATCTGCCCTTTGCTTTAACTTCTGCAACAGTATCATGTCAATACAAAGCCTCATGTGGGAGGGTGGTGCCTGAGTAGTGGGATAAAGTTCAAGGTAGGGGCTGGTGAAGCTGATGGCCACATTGTGGTCATCGAAGCAATTCCTAAAAGGCAGATGTATGACTTCAACAAAAGAGCAGAACTAAAGAATGAGGATGTTTCTTTGGAACAGAATTATGTGCTTAGAATGTCTAAATTGGGATTGCTTTGAGAAAACACTCTCTGCGCTGCATGATGAGAAATTGTGTGCCTACTTATTCAGAACACGTTTACAATTTCATTACCCAGAGAAAAACTAATTTAGTGTCATAGACTAAAACTGTCAAATAATATAGTGCACAAGAAGGCCATTTGGCCCATTATGCCTCTGCTGGCATTTACAAGATTTATCCAATTAAGCCCATACCTCTGTGGCTTTTCACTACTGCAGAAAAACTCTCCAAATATTCATCCAAATTTCCCTTAAATTCTATTAAATCTTCTCAAACAATCCATTCCACACCCTGGCGACTTGCTACATTCATTTATTTCCCTCCTGTCATGTCTGATTCTTTAGACAATTAATAAATCTGTCTACAATTTAGTAGTGTTTTCTTTCATTATTTATGCCTCAAAACACTCAAGCTTTTGAACAGTTCTGCCCTTAAACTTTTCCACTCCAAGGATAACTATCTGGATTTCACAGATGTTCCAGAGCTCTGCTACCCTTCTAGAAACAAAACACAAAATGCTGCAGTAACTCAGCGGGTCAGGCGGCATCTAACCTTTTCCCACAGGAAACATCACCAGTCCATTCCTTCCACAGAAGCAGCCTGACCCACTGAGTTACTCCAGCACTCTGTGTTTTGGTCAAGATTCCAGCACCTGCACTTCCTTGTCTCACCCTTCTCGGAAACCTCTTGTGCTTCCTCTTCAATATCTTGACATTTTTCCTGAAGTAATCTGCACCAGTATCCCAGCTGGGGCCTAACCAGTATTTTAAAAATGTTTAGAAAGGAATTGCAAATGCTGGTTTATTCTGAAGATACACAAACTCAGCAAGTCAGGCGGCATCTCTGGAGAAAAAGGATGAAGAAAGATTCTGACCTGAAAGATCACCAAACCATTTTTCTTCAAATATATTGAAGCAGAGTTACCCCAGCACCTGTGTCTATCTTCAGTATTTAAAAATGTTTTGCATAACTTATCTGCGTACTATATATCTCGGTTTATAAACTAATGGATCTGTATTCCTGAAAGTGCTCTTTTAGCCCTGGGATGGAGGGGTTCATTTTAATTTCAAAAGACTGTAGTAGAGAGCATCAGTCTTTCGATGACCCCCTCTAATTAAAGTTCAGTTGGCTTTGCCGTTCATTGACACTGCACTGAAGTGGAGACGTGTACCGGTTAAATGATTGGTTGGGAATAATGTAGTGTTAGAAAGCCAGCCGGACTGGCCCAGTTGGTGGCGTTTGCCATTTTTAGGTCAAAACCTGGAGTGCGGAGTGACATGGGCTGAAGTTACATTTTGAAGGTTTAAGTTTGTTATTGTTATATGTACTGCGGTAAAGTGACAAGATTTGTTTTGCATGCTGTACAATCAGATCATATAATATACGTGAATATAGTCAAGCCAAACTCAAGTACAATAGATAAAGTGAAGAGAGAAATACGGAGTGCAAAATGCAGCATTGTGATGCATCAGTTTTATAGACAACATCCAATGTTTGCAATGGGGTAGAGGTGAATCAAACAGTACTCTGACTTATGGAAGGATTGTTCAGAAACTTGATAACAGAGGAAGAAGCTCCTGAGTGTGGTGGTGGGTGCTTTCAAACCTCTCTATCTTCTGCCCGATGGGAGCAGGGAGAAGGAGGAAAGATTGGGACTGGAGTTCTCTACGTCCTCTAGATCAGGCAACCACTGACACCAATTTAATTAAGCCATTGCTTCAGGCAATTGTGAAAGGTCCAGCCTACATCACTATTTTGATGTGCAGGAATTATCCTGGCACCATCTTCACACGTTCAAGTTCACTCAGATGCAGGTTAATTAGTGAGGAATTCACATGGTGTTCTATAGATCAATGTTTAAATTGGCCTCTTGTTTCAATGAACACTGGATGTGAAGGAGGTAAAATTATCTGTTTTGAAAAGCCAATTATTTCTAATTGGGCTATCGTGTTCGATGGCTACCGATTGACCTCGGCTGTGGTGGTTTTCCAATTAGTTTTGGTCACTTTGGGTAATGTGTTCTGGTGGGACTTTTAACTACCGCCCTGTGTTGGACTGAAAATATACCCACACGTACATGAGTGTGTGAGTGCATGTGTACACCAATGAAGGCAACACAGTGCTGCCTGCTGCGCCCCCTGATGGTCAAATATCTCAATGACTACCATTGGGCAGAGCTACTTTGGATGACATGTACGTGTCCCCTTCCTCGGGCTTCATTTTTCGTTCCTCTTGTGTCCTTGCACCCTTTTGTCATCTTTTTTATCCCAAGCCTTTGCCCACATCTCTGCCACTCAAACAACCCCCTCGCTTGTATCCACCCATCACTCGTCAGGCTTTGGCCCAACCTCACCTCCTTTCTGGCTTTCTCCTTCCTGCTACAATCAGTCTGAAGATGGATCCCATTCTATCCTCATCCTCCAGAGTCCCTCCAGCACTTTTGTGTTTTGCTCCGGACTGCGTCTGATCAGGGAAGGAGAAGGGGTGAAAGATGTCAAACCTGGTTGGGGATGAAATGTAAAGCTAGTGGCATTGTTGTGCTTGCCGCGGGGGTGGAAGATGTGGGAGAGATCTGGAACAAAAATGCTTGTGATTACACCTGCCCAACAACCCAATCATAATCTGCACTCTAGTTGTTTGATGTAGTAATGTCTTGCATAATTTACACATGGAATCAGCCCATTAGACCCAATTATTCAATTTCAGAATATGTGCATTACAGGAGACTCGTATTTCTTTTCGTACAATCAGCAAATTGTCCAACCTTTTCTCTCGTATTATCATTAAATATATCTTTTTCCATTTGCCTCAACAAATGTATGAACAATCTCTCCATTTTTAGCCACTTACTGGGTGAAAAATGTTCTCATAAGATTCCCTTTGTGTATTTCCTTTTACTGAAGATGTGAGTGGAAGCCTTTCTACTTGTCTGAACTGTTCCATAATGCTAAAGATCTCTTCAGTCATCTTTCTGTCTGGTCTGTGTTGGAGGAATGAAGCGCAGTGTGATTACTCATTGAGCATGCTTGTGTTTTGGAAGGTGTAGGAAGGAACTGCAGATGCTGGTTTAAACTGAAGATGGACACAAAATGCTGGTGTAACTCAGCGGGACAGGCAGCATCTCTGGAGAGAAGGAATGGGTGATGTTCGGGTCGAGACATTCTTTTGGACCTCGACCCGAAATGTCACCCATTCCTTCTCTCCAGAGATGCTGCCTGTCCCGCTGAGTTACACCAGCATTTTGGGTCTATCTTTGGCAGTGGCGGACTGGCCAGGGTGTCAGCTTGCCCGATGGCAAGTGGGCCCCTGATGAAGTGGCCCCCTATATCAAGTGGGCCTCTAATGAAGTGGGCCCCCATTGACTCCTGGCAACCAATATTTTTAGACCCAGTCCGCCACTGATCTTTGGTGTTTTGGAAGGTGGAGGGTGTCAAGGTTTATTCCCACTGACCGTATCAGTCCCCAAATCAGTGGCCCGACACTCTCCACGGCTTACAGTTTGTCGTCTCCTGTATTTTGCTGGCAGCCACCTCACTGTCCCAGATGTGCTTCAAAACTGCCGAAACCAGCAAGACGAGTGGTTCCTTTAACGGGCATGTCAGCGGCAGCATGGTTTATCTGTCCTTCTTTCCTATTTGCATGGGCCGTCGATATTTTATAATCCGCTAATAGATGGGCTGCATTTGACAGACACACCAGGGGCGCGCACATCGATGTGTGCCTGTGTCATGCAAATTGGATGATTGCAATCTGAAAGCCCGTTACTATTCCGAAGGTTAGAAGTCAAAGGCTGATGGTTTTCCAAGATGAGCCCACATTGTAATCCAAATGTCTGTCACTATGGAGACACCCAGGTTTGAACCGCAGGCTGGGGAACCTAGCATCAGCCTACACCGGGGCATTTGTCATCAGGGCTTGGCGTGACAAAATGCCCCATACTAAGCCCCTCCGTGGAGTAAATATGTTATTCAGCTGAAATGATTTAAAAATAAGTTCAGCTTTCTTTATTTGTTAGATTAAGCAAAGCATGCAAAATATCATGACAGAAGGAACTGCAGATGCTGGTTTACAATAAAAAGACACAAAGTGCTGGAGTAACTCAGCAAGTCGAGCAACATCTCTGCAGAACATGGATAGGTGACAATTTGGGTCCAGACCCAAAACCCGACACCTCTTTGCATGCGGTATCAGTGGATTCATTTTGTAGTTTACTCATTGGGGGTTGTACTTGAGCATGCCAATACTTTACTGAACTGTATGCAAAGAAAAAAATATCACTGTGCATTGGCACATGTAACAATAAAGCACCAATGACCATTCTACCTACTGACCCGAAATGCCACTTATCCATGTTGTCTAGAGATGCTGCCTGACCCGCTGAGTTACTCCAGAACTCCAGCTGTTACCTTTTGGATTATTCCAAATCGTCCGGTGGTCAACAGGGCCAAATGAACACGCACAAGCATCTTGTGCGTTACGATATTACCGTTGCTCACCCGCCGAGAAGGGCCATCGTTGGGCCATACGCACCAACTCTTTTTTTTGTTTTTTTCTGTTGGGTTGTCTGAAAATTCCCAAATCGCAAATAACTTTCCGAAGTGTTTTTCACATTCACCTTGCACATGGGCCGAGCTGCCAATGAGATTCTGCTGCTAGTCGCTGACATGATAATGATTCTGAATGAATCCTCAGCAGCTCAAATCACTCTGCACTCAAGCTCCGATCTGAGTCTTAAAATACCTTTAGACTTGCCAATCAATGACTCCCATATCCTTCCCCTCCCCCACCCCCAAAAGTCTGATTTTTGAATCTATCTGCATCCACGTATGCTGTGCAATGGACCAACAGTTTGAGTTGGTCATTGACAGTAATATCTGGCCAGGGTTAAGCAGAACTATACTGTTTTAAAAATACTGTCAGATCTCCATCATCACCGAGTCACCTTTATTCCAGAGGCTCCAGAGAAGATCATAAGAAATAGGAGCAGAATTAGGCCATTTGGCACATCATATCTGCTCTGCCATTCGACCTATGGCTGATCTATTTTTCCCTCTCAATCGCATTCTCCTGCCTTCTCCCCGAAACCTTTGATGCCCTCATTAATCACGTCTTTGGAATGTGAGAGGAAACCAACGTAACTGGAGAAAGCCCACACGGTCACAGGGAGAACGTACAAACTCCGTACAGACAGCACCCGTAGTCGGGATCGAACCCAGGTCTCTCTGTGGCGCTGTGCCAGTGTGCCATTGTTATCTGTTGTCTGAGAGGCTTCCAGGAGGAGGATGGAAAGTGGCAGAAATTTATGGAATTGGTCAAAATTAATCTGCTGTGTACTTGTGCATGCTATTGCAACAGGTTAATTTAATTGTTAAGAGAATGATATTGGTAATCCTAGTGGCAAAACCGTGTTTCCTTCCCATTGTCCACACTGACAGAGTTGGTACCAAACTTGCACTCAGTTGTGTGAAGGATTTTTATTCCTGAATCCATCAGCTCTTTTCCCCAGTTCCTCTCTCAGCCCATTGCACATCAATCTGATCAATAGATCGTGATGTGCATCACTCTGGGCTGCATTGGCTACCATGGTCAATACCAGACGCTGATATTGAACTGCAAGCTGGAACCGCAACGCTCTCAGTCACTGCCACCTGCACAGTGGAAGTCCTCTGAGAACAGCAGCATTTGTGCAGAGGACTGAGTTCTTTCCGTGATGGGAAATAGCAACAGAGTAATTGCATCAGGGATTCATTCACTCATGTTATAAGCAGTGCATGTGAACCAGCAAAAACAGAATGAGAGATTATTGGGTGTGATTTAGGCTGTCACACCTATTTATTGCTGTTCTGTATTGATAATAATTAGAATTTAGAAAGGAAACCTGGTTTTCATTCAGAAGCATGATTTTTTCTTTCCAGGCCTTCTCTAGGAGTGAAGAGATGGAGGGGGGAGAGGGGGGGAGGGGAAAGAGAGATCTCTCTATCCTCTAATCAGGACAATTTTTGATTCCATGTCATAAGGTCATAAATAATAGCAGCAGAATTAGGCCATTCGGCCCATTAAGTCACTCCAGCAGAGGCTGATCTATCTCTCCCTCCTAACCCCATTCTCCTGCCTTCTCCCTATAATCCCTGACATCTGTACTAATCAAGAATCTATCTGTCTCTGCCTTAAAAATGTCCACTGGCTTGGCCTCCACAGCGTTTCTGGCAAATTCCACAGATTCACCACCCTCTCACTCATCTCCTTCCTTCACAAATGCCCTTTAATTCTGAGGCTATGTCCTCTAGTCCAAGACTCTACAGTGAAAATCTTTTGTTGCATGCTAATCAGTCAGCAGAAAGACAATACATGATTCCAATAGAGCCATTTACAGCGAGCCATCTCTTGGCTGCTCATCCACTATCCTGGATGTTGCCATCAATATGCAAAGTTAGTCCTAACCCTCCTAGACCGATACAGGCCAGTTGAGTTGCTGCCTCACTGCGCCAGAGATCTGAGTTCAATCCCGACTACAGCTGGTGTCCATATGGAGTTTAAGTTCTTCCTGCGACCACGTGGGTTGTCTGTGGATGCTCTGGTTTCCTCCTATACTCCAAAGATGTACAGATTTGTAGGTTAATTGGCTCCAATGAAAATGGCAAATTGTCCCTAATGTGTTGGATAGTGCTAGTACACGAGGATCGCTGGTCGGTGCGGACTCGTTGGGCCGAAGACCCTGTTTCAGTGCTGTATCTCTAAACTAAACTAAACAGGTCTGATCTTCATGCTCTCCACTACTGTCCTGGTACTTCAGCACTCATCATATCTCCACTCAGCTGGGAGTGCAAACCTGTGTTAAGTGGAAGGTACTCCATCTTCAGAGCAGTGTCAGACAGTGAACAGCCATGCAGACTTTGGACATAGAAAGTCAAACGGCACAGCACAGGAACAGACACTTTGACCCACATTGTCCGCCCCAAACACAATGCCAAGTTAAACTAGCCCCTCTGCCTGCACAAGATCCATATTTCCACCCCATTCTCTGCATATCCATGTGCCTATCCAACAGCTTCTTAAATTACACTGTCATGTCTACCTTCACCACCACCACCCCGGCACTTCCTCAAGATGGTGGTTAGTTTACGAGAGAAGGAATGGGAGACGTTTCGGGACGAGACCCTTCTTCAGACAATCTCTTGCACAATACACACAGTCTTTACAAAAAGACCAAGTAATCTAAGTAATGATGATGCTGAGTACTCTATTGTACCATCCTACCTGATTCACTAACGGGGAAGTCAACCTCTGACCTTTCCGCAATCTTGCCTAATTCTGAATTTAAACACAGCAACGTGGCTAGCTCTTGCATGGTGTGGCCGTGCAAGCCATTCAGTTGTGTCATAATCATGAGGTTAAGGCCATTAAATTAGACAGACCATCTGGTATTAACTAAGGCACCGGATCTGGGTAAAATCTTTCTCAGCCGGATCTACCTTGCTAAATTCTCGCATTCAAACCTTGATGATTTAGCCAACAGCTTAACATGTGTAAGAAGGAACTGCGGATGCTTTTACACCAAAGATAGACACAAAATGCTGGTATAATTCAGAGGGTCAGGCAGCATATCTGCAGAAAAGGAATAGGTGACGTTTTGGGTCGAAATCCTTCTTCAGACACTCAGGAGATTATCCAGAGATGCTGCCTGACCTACTGAGTTATTCCATCCTTTTGTGTCTATCTTCAGCCTAACATAATTGTTCTCTCAGAATCATCTCTTCCAAAGAAGGTGCCAGACTCTTCCATCGTATTCCTTGGGTATCTCCTGCCCCACTGTTAGTGGGACATGGGTGGAGGGGGTAGTCTTGACAGGCCTCAAACTTGACTTGTGGCTACAGGCCAAATGTAGGCAAGGCGATGTGTAAGAAGGAACTGCAGATGCTGGTTTAAACCAAAGATAGACACAAAAAGCTGGAGTAACTCAGCGGGACAGGCAGCATCTCTGGAGAGAAGGAGTGGGTGACGTTTCGGGACGAGATCCTTCTTCAGACTCCGTTTCGGGTCGAGACCCTTCTTCAGACAATCTCTTGAACAAAACACCCAGTGCTGGAGGAACTCACTGGGTTTTGCAGTATCTGTGGAGGAAATGGACAGATTATATTTTGGGCCGGCCTCTTCTTCAGATTGAAGTAGTCATAAGGAAATCTCTTCTGAGTTACCCACTTCCCTTAGCTGAAGAATTGGTGTTTCTCCACGTTCAACAACATGGATGAAGATCTGAAAGTAGAAAAGTCAAGGAATGTCCTCTGGATGGGGGTACGTCAATGTCCATCACCAGAGATGTCTTGGTAGCACTGCCACTGACCAAGGTGGCCAGGTCCGGATGGATATGCACGCCAGATTAGACAGTCAAACAGGATGAGGATGCTCAAAGACCATCCCCATCTCAACAATAGTGGGACCCAGCGTGCGAGTGCTAAAGACACAACTGAAGCATTCACAACCATGCTGAAGTTAGGTCTACCAGGTGGAGGATCCATCACATCATCTTCCTGAGAAACTCACAATTTTCCATCCAACATGATAACAAATAATGGCTGACAACACCTTTAGACTTTAGAGATACAGCGCAGAAACTGACCCTCTGACCCACCAAATCAATGCCGACCAGCGATCACCCCGTACACCAACACTATCCCACATAACAGGGACAATTTTCTTTTACAACTTACCAAAGCCAATTAACCTGTGAACGTGTACGTCTTTGGAGCACGTGGTAGGAGACCAAAGCACCTGGAGAAAGCCCACACGATCACAGGGAGAGAGTATACACTCCATACGGACAGCACACATAGTCGGGATCAAACCCAGGTCTCTGGCGCTTTAAGGCAGCAACTTTACCACTGCACCACTGTGTCACACAGTATATCAGGAGGTTTGGGACCAGATTGTACCCCAGCTATAGTATGAGACTAGCTCCAGAACCAACATCCATTTAATTTAGGCTGTTCAAATACAGTTATATCTTTGGCTGATACCCAACCATGTTGTAAATTGCTCTCCTGAGTCTTCGAAACTCTCTGGGTGAAGATAGGTCTTCTCCACCCTGCACTATTTGGCTTATCCCTTTCAATGACTGCTGATTGTAGACACTCCAGCCAAGGGAAACATCAACTCCGCATCTACCAGTAGAAATCTTTCATGGTTCATCAGAACATGTAGGACATTTCAAATAATGTGCTATTTTCAGCAGCACATTAATTGGGACTGATTTAAATCAAGAGGTTCTTTGCCAAGACCCATCAGAGTGAGGATACCAATTTGTTATTTACTGGGACCGAGGCCTGTTGGGGATCTGAGTTCAATCACACCACGGCAGTAAGGAATACTTCAAATAATTAAAAAAAAATCTGGAACAAAAGTAGTAATAATGATCTTGAAACTACCAGATTGTTGTAAAAATAACTATTTGGTTCATTCCAGGGTGGGACCTCATTGAATCTTACTGAAAAGAGAAAGGCCTGGATAGAGTAGATGTAGATAAGATGTTTCCACTAGTGGGAGAGTCTAGGACTAGAGGCCATGGCCTCAGCATTAAAGGGCATTCCTTTAGGAAGGCGATGAGGAGAAATGTCTTTAGTCAGAGGGTGGTGAATCGGTTGAATTTATTACCACTGTGGAGGCCAAGTCAATGGATATTTTTAAGGTAGAAATTGATAGATTCTTGATTAGAACAATTGTCGGGGGGTTATGGGGTGAAGGCAGGATAATGAAGTTGAGGGGCAAAGATAGATCAGCCATGATTGAATGATGGAGGAGACTTGATGGGCCGAATGGCCTAATTCTGCTTCTGCAACTTATGAACGTCAGGGAGGATATTGTGCCTTTCTTCCCAAAGTTGTTGATGTTGCTTTTAGCTGCTACCTTGCTCCTTGCAAACGGAGAGGAAAATAGGCAGTGAATGTGGCAAGACTGCCCCAGACCCCATGATGCCTGGCTGGGTGTTATGCTGGGTGTTCTGAGGACCTGCAGGGACATTATCTTTCCCGCTGATGAAAGGAAGAAACTGAAAGCCAGACCACGGATGTGAAGCTGACCACTGGCGTCAGTAGCAGGCGCGTGGGCTCTAACCCCCGGATTCAATGTCGCCAGCTGTTTAATTACCTTATCACATCAGGAGAGGTGAGTACAATGACAAATTGTGTATATTGTTCCAACCCTCTCACTCTCGCTCTATCGACCCATCAATCCCTGCACCTCCTCATCATCCAGGTACACACATCCCCATTTATGCAATTACTCACGTTCTCATCTCTGCAGCACCACTGACATTCAACTTCATCTTTATGCACTGTCACGCTTCTCTCTCTCATCGCCACAATCAATAAATGTTCTACTTCCATCCATCCATGCGAATAAGTCATTAGACTCATTAATCTTTTCCTTTCTTTCCTGCAGCACCAACACGTGATTACAGACCTCCTAGTTGAGGCAGACAGCCATTGCCGTTCCTTCCGAAGTCAGACAGTTGTGATCATTCAGGAGGTGGCTTTGGAGCGAACCTGGATGCCAGAATGCATGGCTGTTAGTGACGAAGAAAGAGGTGGGGATCAGATCACCAGATCAAATCCAGCCTGATCTCAAACTTTGCCTCTACTTGTCTGGATTAGGTGCCAGGTTAATTGGTCACTAATCACGCACATGGTTCAAAGCATAAACATTTTCATCTTGTACGATCTAATTCGTATTCAGTCTCTCATAGGGCCTTCTCAACCTCCAACACTGCACAGCAGGAGGACCTCAGAGGTCTCTCACTGCCCATCACATCTTGGTAGGACTGGTAAGATGGAAAGACGGGTTTTCACTGGTGCCTTGCGCATCACCAGTGAGCAGGAGCAGGGGGCGGAAGCAGGGGAATCATTGCAAGGCCAGTGCCGTGGGGCATGGGACCCTCCAAGCCCTGCTCGGCTGGGCATGAAGGTTGTTCCTCCAGACCGACCAGTCTCTTCCAAGGTAGCAAGGAAGAATGTGTGCTGGCAAAGACTCCATCTGGACTGTGCGCTCTTGCAGAGAAAGCGGACAAGTTCACCTCGAGTTAGAGGTCCATGATGGTGCAAGCCTTTGTGTGGACATCCTTGTTCCTGCCCAGGACACGTGCAGAGACACAGACCATGGGGAAGCTCCCACAAGCATTACCCTGGAATTGTAACTTCTGTGTTGGCACAAGCAAACTTAATTGTTCAGGACCATTTTCTGGCTGGTGACAATCCTATTTTTGACTGTTGTGTCATTTCAACACATGGAACAAAGAGGCCGTGGAACAATGTGGTAATGGTTGACCAAACCATTTCAGGCTGAAATAGCTTGGTCAGCATCATTGCAAGCATGGCAGGGAGGGACATGGATCGCATGCATGTAAAGGAGATTTGTGTAACTTGGCATCATGTTTGGCACAGTGGGCATGTCGGTGTGCTCTATGTCTGTGTGATGCTTTGACTACCCAAGTCTAAGTATCTGATCTGATCTTGCACCACATCCCTGTGGGTATTCAGCCAGAACAACAGTTCCAGTGGCCTTGCCATCTGAGGTGAAGCTGATGGGGAACCCCACACAATAAGCTGCCTCCAGCATATACACGTGCATACCCAAATGGGAATTCCTACTTGGGTATGCACGTGTATATGCTGAAGCCACCCTTTCCATTCTGTATCTCTCTAATTTCATGTCTCCAAGCAAAATGTGTGCACATGCAGTAGATCTTGTTCTAGCTCACATCTCCAATAACTTACATGCAAGTCAGAATGTCCTGGGGCAGTTGGAGTGAAAGATGTCCCAGCAAATTGAGGAGGCTGCATACCCTTTGTGCAGGCCCTGCATTTTGTCAGCTGTATCCATCCCTGCCTTGTCTGTTCAACAGCTACAGGTTGCTGCTAAACCCATGGCTCCTGTGCTTTCACAGTTGATTCCACCCGAGTCTCCATAGTATTTATTGAATGAGCAACACTTAATGCAGCTAATGATCTGCAATGACCAAAATGTCTGACCCAAAAGTTAACCAGTTTAGCAGTAATCCTCGCAAAATTTCCTCCAACTGCAACAAGACAACCTCTGTGAACGCACCCAAAAGATTTTTAAAAAGGGCAGTATTTATAGTGTCAGTACATTGGTATTCACACAGGGGCAGAATATTTCCTAGGTTAGATGCCCAAACCATAATTAAAACTCTTCAATGAGCAGTCAAATTAAATTACAGTCCTGCCCGTTCCAAGGTGCTCATAATGGCGAATGCACTTGAGCTTAATCCAGAGGTTAATGGGCTAATGTTGCGTTTCCAACTTGTGGCTATTCTTGCACTTGGCACAGGTGGGGGGCACGTACCCATTTTCAGGGGTTAGGTGCACTGCCCCATTCCCCCCACCCCTCAAACAAAAAAATCTCTCCCGCCCTGTCGGAAAAGCTTTCCGCACATTAGGGCAGGATTAGCCTTTACTTAATTTCACAAATAACAAACAAAGTATTTCACTTGGAAGCAGGGTGTGAATGGCAGGCGGAGGAGAGGATAAATCAACAGCAGCGGGATGCCAGCTGCTTCCATAATGGAACGTCAGAAAAGCATTCATTCCAGCCACGTTGACCCACCCTCCTGTTGAGAGAGTGACATTCAAGCAGCATGGAAGAAGAAAACATAAGAATAAACTTCAAGATATAAGTGGTTTAGTTGAAACGAGGAGGGAAAACTTGCATCCCACTGGGGGAAATCGAGTGAAGAAAATGACATGGCCTCCTATTCATTTTTAATATCAAACTAGAAACAGAAAATGGTTTTGACTTCTCCTTTATTGAGCTGTCAAAAATTGAACTAAGTCATGGGATCCGACAGACTTATGAGGGGTTTCAAGACCGCGGTTATGTATTATCTTGTTTAACGTAATTTGCATGAGGCAGGAGAAAACGCATTAACACTCATGAAGGTCCTGTCCAATGCCTCGGCTAAGATTCTCCCCTTCATCAACACCAATGTAGAAAGTTATCTGCCTACCATCATGTGTTGTTTAGTTTGGGTTTAGAAATACAGTGCGGAAGAGAGTTGTGAATCTGGAATTCTCTGCCACAGAAATCAGTGGAGGCCAATTCACTGGATCTTTTCAAGATTTAGCTCTTAGGGCTAAAGGAATTAAGGGGTATGGGGGATAAAGCAGGAACAGGGTACTGAATTTAAATGATCAGCCACGATCATATTGAATGGCAGTGCTGGCGCGAAGGGCTGAATGGCCTACTGCTGCACCTATTTCTCCATGTTCCTAAGCAGGCCCTTCAGCCCACCGAGTCTAGGCGACCAGCAATCCCCATATACTAGCACTATCCTACACGTTGGGGACAATTTACAATTTTACCAAAGCCAATTAACCTACAAACTTGGATGTCTTTGGAGTGTGGGAGGAAACCGGAGCACCCAGGGAAAACCCACGTGGTCACAGGAAGAACATACAAACCCCATACAGACAAACAACCGTAATCAGGATCGAACCCGGATCTCTGAGTCTGCAAGGTAGCAACTCTACCTCTGCGCCACTGTGCCGCTCAAGAATCTTTGGGATTGTGCTGTGTATTCACAATTCCTGCATCATAACAAAGACTGCAACTCCAATGCACCTCGTGATCGTGAAACACCAAGGGATAGCCAGACTTCATTGAAATCATTACTTGGATGCAGTTTGTTCCTCTTAAATAGAATGGATAAGGGATTCATTTGGATTAATAGGACTTTTTTTTGGTGATGTTCAGGAGTCTAAAGGGATTCATTACACTAGCTGCAGTCGGTCAAATAGATGCTGGCTTGTATCCTTGTTGGCAAAGGGTTTTTACAGTGGCTGGGGCAGAGGTTACAGAGAGCCACACACTCCTGCCTCCCATCACCCACATATCGCCTACTCACAGCAAGACATCATACAGCAAAAATCCATAACATTGACGCTAATACTTAATGTATGACATTTTACAGCACTGCAGACAAAAGTTAAATGCAGTCAAATCTTGTTTGTGCGTCATTTTGTGTGGTATTTGAAGATGAGCATTGCCTTAACCTTTTGTCTATTGGGTGTCACCCCTTGCTCTGAATCTGTTTCGGCTGCATTAAATCCTCCGAGCTTGTTTCACGGTTAGTTCCACATAATGAGGTAAGTTTTTAATGTACAGCCATTCGTTTAAAGGAAAGCTAAATGATTGGGCCTGTCACCACTCAATTGTAGACAACAATGCGATTCCCTGGGGAGTGGGATAAAATGGGCAATTTGTTAGACAAGGAAAATTCCATGTGCATTGACGGCTGAGTAATGGGCTGTTTCAATAATGAGGCCTCATCCACACTGAGAGAAAAATGTCAAACTGAGTGGATTATTGACAATCCAAATTGACCATTTCTGGCAAGAGTTTCCTGAAATTGACCAGTAACGTCCTTGTTCAGACTGTGAGCTGGGACGAGCTTAGCCAGCTGCACACAGAGTTTTGCCGGTGAAAGTACCCTCATCTGGGAGCAGAATATACTGCACCCATCACGTTCTCATTGCTTTGCTGTGATCACCAATCCTGGGGGTGACGTCCATCTTCACTTCCCGGGATTCAACAGACTGAAGTAAGGTCTCGACCCGAAACGTCACCTCTTGGTCTGAAGAAAGGTCTCGACCCTCGATGGGTATCGGGAGAAGGCAGGAGAATGAGGTTAAGAGGGAAAGATAGATCAGCCATGATTGAATGACGGGGTAGACTTGATGGGCTGAATGGCCTAATTCTGCTCATATCACTTGTGAACCTATGACCTGAAACGTCACCTGTTTCTTTTCTCCAGAGATGCTGCCTGACCCGCTGAGTTACTCCAGCTTTTTGTGTCTATCTCCGGTTTAAACCAGCATCTGCAGTCCTTTCCTGCACAATACAGCTTTATTGGTTGTCAAATCCTTTATACCATCTTGTGTCTGTAAGAGGTTTGAGGTACAAATGCAAGTATTTTTCATGAGTGTCTCACTTTAGTGTTTTTTAATTACCTTTCTGCTGTTGAAGGTTATGACTCCTGTTGGGAATGGATCCATAGATATCATTAGTCTGATGCCTCTCTCAAGTGGCATCACGCTGAATCTCTTGGCTTCTGAAGGAAAAGGCTTGAATTTATATAGAACCATTTCAGCACCGCAGAGTGGTCTACACCAATGAGGTATGTTTGAAGTGTGGTCACAGTTGTAATGTGGACTGCAAAACCCTTTGACGAATGAATTGTTATCTGGCAGTGAAATGCATAGCTGGATAATACATCTAGTGACTTTGCTTGAGAGATCAATACTAATCGTTTCATAAGTAGCGCATTCTGCAGTTTTTCTGAACAGTTTCACATGCTCTCTTATATACACCATAGAGGAGTTCAATTTAATGTTTCAACCAATACATGACCTATGTATTGGTTGAAACATTGCAAAATACTCCAGTTTTTGACTGACAACAGGGTATCAAGAAAACACACATTCATGACTAAGACTTGCTGTCCCTTCTGACCAACACAAAAAGGAGTGTCAGGCCATTAACAATATTCTAACCAGAGAGCACGAGAGCATGTGGGATGGTCTTCAGCCCCCCCCCCCCCCCCGCAGATGCTTCGACACCACACCACGTTGTCTGGGAACTGGCATTGCTTTAGATGTGGCTAACGTGAACAAACTCAGACTCCTCACACTCTCATGTAGGAAAGGACAGCAGATACTGATTTACACAAAGGATAGACATAAAATGCTGGAGCAACTCAGTGGGTCAGGCAGCATCTCTGGAGAAAAGGAATAGGTGACGTTTTGGGTCGAGACTCTTTTTCACTCAAACTGAAGCAGGGTCTGAAGAAGGGTCTCAACCCAAAACGTCACCTATTTTCCCCAGAGATGCTGCCTGACCCACTGAGTTACTCCAGCATTTTGTGTCTACCTCCTCACACTCTCCCCTGTTTATCTCACCCCTGGAGAAGAGGAGGTCTTCCATTGTGCCCCATTGGTTCTCTGTCTCCACTGGCGACATACTGAATTCAAAAGCTGCTGATACTGAAAATAACTCTTGGGCAAAGCCAGCATTGATTGCTCACTACATTGTGAGTAGGCCACCACCTTGAACTGCTGGTACAACTGAGGCTTTAGTTAGGTCAGACCAAGCATGGGTGACACATATTCCCTTCCCTGAAGGACATTACTGAGCCAACTGGGTTACGTGATGCTCTTATAGATTTATGGTCAATTTCACAACAGTGTTCTACTTCTAGAGTTTTGTCTGAAAAATGAATCCAAAATCTGAAACATCCGAATGGGATTTGAAGGTATGTATCTGATTAGACTTTTGGACTTTAGAGATACAGTGTGGAAACAGGCCCTTCGGCCCACCAAGTCCGCAGCGACCAGTGATCATTCCATACACTGCGAGTACTATCCTACACACTAGGGACAACTTACAATTTTACTGAAGGCAATTAACCTACAAACCTGTACATCTTTGGAATGTGGGAGGAAACTGGTGCACCCGCAGAAAACCATGCAGGTCACATGGAGAACGTACAAACTCTGTGCCGACATCACCTGTATTCAGGATTTCACACAGTTCTCTGGCACCATAAGGCAGCAACTCTACTGCTGCAGCACTGTGGCACTCTTGATGATTAGCATTTATGTTATTAGTACATAAACAGACCTCCAGCATTAGCGTACTCTGGTGGGGGAGAAATGACCAACCTTTCCAGGGCTTCTTCCATTGTTCAGCTGTTCCCTCTGCTTTCAGTGGATCATCAAGAGCCTAACTTGGCATCATTTGATTACTCCAATTCAACTTCTCTGCTCTCCATGTTTTCTAACCTTGCCAGATCGTTACACCATGGGGTTTGGCTCTTTCTCACCTCTCTGCAGCAGTTCAGTGCCTTGTGGTCTCAGCCCCTCTGTGACTGTCACGGATCTGGTACCACCACAGCTGCATGGAGATGTTTAGAATGTGTTTTCACTAATGAGCATCCATGGTTACTTAGGCACCTCAAAACAGTCACACATCCAGGTTTAGTGTTGTCAAGGGAGAACTTTTTATAAGCACCACAACGACATTTCAAAGGGTGTGCATTGTTCCGTATTTATGGCCTATAGAACTGAATATTTTTGTATTAATTACCTGATGAAATGTCACCTTCAATGAGCATCCATCACTATGCAACTGCACAGTTAATGGAATTTGTGTGTTGGGGGTGGGGTTGTTGGGCAGGGGAGCTGACTGTGTAGGTGTGTCACGTCACAAGAACATTGTTCCAACAGGACAAACTTCAGTTTGTTGGCCATTTGCTCCTTAATTAATCTGACCATTAAGGATACTAGTAGAAACAAGGACCTACAGATGCTGGTTTACACAAACGGAGACAAAGTGCAGGTGTAACTTGGCAGGTCAGCCAGCTTCTCTGGAGAACATGAATAGGTGATGTTTTGAGTCGGGTGATGTAATTGATTTCCGACCTGCTCCAATTGTTGATCCCCCTTTCTCTCTCTGATCCTTTTTTGTGCATTGATACTATTGGGAGAGGTTGGGCAGCCTAAGACTTTATTCCTTGGAGTGCAGGAGGCTAAGGGGTCAGCTAGTAGAGGTAGAGGGGAATAGATGGAGTAAATGCACAGAGCCTTTTACATCGGCTGGGGGAATCACGAACCAGAGGACGTAATGTAAGATCAGAGGGGAACGATTTAACAGGATTCTAAGGAGCAACATTTTCACGCAGAGATATATTGAATGAGCTGCCAAAGCTGGTAGTTGAGGCAATTATTATAACAATATTTAAAAGACATTTGGACAGGTACATGGAGAGGAAAGCTTTGGAGAGATTTGGGCTCAACGCAGGCTGGTGGAACTAACATAGATGGGGCATCTTGGTCAGGTTGGGCTGAAGGGCCTGTTTCCATGCTGTATCATTCTATAATACATCAAGATGATACATCTGATGATAACTAAATTAAAAACTCAGATTGCCCCAGCAAGTGCTTCCAGATGCAGGTGGCATCATTCAGCAGTGAGCAAACCAAAAGGTGTTACATGGTCTTGTTCTCACTATAGTTCTAAATCTCATAGACAATCCATCAAAGTCCATGTTCACCAGTCTCGGCCTTCCGTTCATTAATATATTGTTTAGATTATGTCAATAATGTCAGAACTATTTGGGCCAGAGTGATAAATGGCACCTCAGTGACTATAACCAAAATACATTATCCAACCTTTTCTTCCGTGATGTCTCTGACCCATTTGATACTATTCCCTCCTCAATACTTCTGTTCTTGCTCTGGCTGCAGTTCTGCTATTTCCAACATTCTAGATTACAATCAATTACATCAAATTACAGCTCTGGGTTTCATCTTTGAATTGTTTTTTTTTAATGCACATCATTTCTTGTAGACGACACCATGGAGGTGGATTTTGATTCTCTGTGTTTGATAACGAGATTCACCTTCACATTTTTCTCACTGGAGTTGTGTGGTGTCACACCATTTCAGAAACATTTAGGGAAGTACATGATAGGTTTACAGGGATTATGGGACAAATGTAGACAGGTGGGACTAGCGTAGATGGGAAATGTTGGGCAAGTTGGGCTGAAGGGCCTATTTCCATATTGTATAACTCCATGACTAAGAGTATTTACATCTCGAGTCATGGAAAAAAATAATTTGTAGCCTATGTATAATCTTTTAGATACTTATTCCTCACATGGAACTTTAACTGTGCAACACTTGAGCAGACCCATCGGGCCTCAATATCTGCGCTGAGCACGATGCCAAGATTATTTAATTTCATCTGCATGCGCATAATAAATGTCCCTCCAATCCCTGCATTTTGATGTGCCTATCTAAAAGCCTCTTAAATGCCACAATCATATCTGCCTCCACCACCACCCCTGTCAATGCATTCCACGCACGTCCCCACACCCTGTGCTTTAAAAAAGAAACAGCCCCGCACATATCCTTTAAACTTTGCTTTTGCCCCTGTCACCTTCGAGCCATGCCCTCTAGTTTTGACACATGTTGCTCTACATAGCATCAGAGACAGTAACATCTTAATTGGGTATGAACATATTTCTGTTCAAATCCAGAACCCAGTCAAATACTCATGGAACAAGTGACAAACTATAAAGACTGTGAAGCCAAGCTATCAGATGCATTTAGCCCCATTCAACATCTTTGACACAAGTCGTTTAAATGTCTGCAATTTCAATTTAATTTACTCCCACAGTGAATATTATTCCATTGAGAGCAAATTGGTTCTTATTACAGGTTTATTTCCCAGATTTGCTTCCAGCTTGACGAATTGCCTGCTGCCAACACACTTTGGAAATTCAGACACAAACACTGCGGATAGTTTTCTGACTGAGTGTGTACAATTTTATTTTTGGTGCAGACATACCTGCATTTTCAGCTCAATTGATGAGCATGGAGCTGAACGATATTCGTCAGTAGTTTTTGTGCTGTAATTTGGTTATATCCCCATCAATATCAGCACTCAGAAGTCATAGGAGCCGAGTTAGACCGTTTTCCCCACCGAGTCAACTCCACCATTCAATCATGGCTGATTTATCTTTCCCTCTCAACCGCATTCTGCTGTCTTCTCCCAGTTACCTTTGACTCCTTTACTAGCCTTTATTCCCACTCTTTGCCTTTTGCCATTCAGCCAGCCTTCTATCCATGCTGATATCTTCCCTCTGATACCATGGGCTCTCATCTTCTTTAGCAGCCTCACGTGAAGCAATTTATCAAAGGCTGCCTTAAAAATCCAAATAAACAACATCCACTGGCTCTCCTTTGTCTGTTCTGCCATTTACTTCCTCAAAGAACGCCAAGAGATTTGTCAGGCAAGATCTTCCCTTCACAAAACCATGCTGACTTTGGCCCATTTTATTATGTGCTTCTAAGTACAGGTACTCAGAAACCTCATCCTTCATAATGGACTCTAAAATCTTACACTAAAGTCATATCTGGGCATCTAACTATTTACTATAACAAATATCGTTTCATGTGTTGTAAAAATAGAGGAGAATATTGGCCATTGTGTAACATACGTAGGATATGTGCATTGGAGCTAAGCTATTCTACACTGAAGGGGAAATAGTAATAGAAGTGCCTATGAGTCTCCTTCATCATTCTGACAGAGCTGTGGCACAAAGAGAGTTGCTGCCTCAGAAGCATCATCCAGGTTCACTCCCAAGACTCAAATCCTGGCTCAATGAACTGTCTGGTGCTCTCCTTGTGGAGTTTGCACATTCTCCTTGCGATCACCTGGATTTCTCCCGGGTGCTGCCGTTTCGTATTCAAATTCTACCTCGGTTATTTACACCGGCCGATTAACCTACAAACCAGCTCATCCTTCAGATGTGGGAGGAAATCAGAACAGCTCGGGGAACATCACACAGTCACAGGGAGAACGTGCAAACTCCACAGACAGCACCAAACATCAGGATAGAACCTGGAACTATGAGGCAGCTGGTTTACTAGCTTTGCCTCAGTGTCAGCAGTTTGTTTATTCCACGTTATGCCGAATAGCTTGATATAATGTGAAACAAAAATACATCAAGTGCTGGAGTAACCCAGCATAGACACAAAAATGGTGGAGTAACTCAGTGGAAAGGCAGCATCTCAGGAGAGAAGGAATGGGTGATGTTTCGGCTCGAGACCCTTCTTCAGGCGCATCCCTGGGGAACATGGATATGTGATATTTTGGATCGGGGCCTTCTATTCTGTTCTGTTTATTCTAATATTCTGATTCATTGCACTGTACGAGTTAAACAAAGGGGGTGGGGGTTGAAATTGCCCAAGGTCGTACTTTCAAAATTGAAATTAATGAAGTCCACAAGGTCGTTAAAAAGATTATCTGATGGGGCTTCTCTTGACGCTCTCGCCAAGCCAAATGTATTCCCCCACATCATTTCCATTCAAGGTGAGCTGTCACTATTCCTCATTGCTAATTTCTCGTGCATTCAGGATCTGATCTTTGTCTATTGCAAGAAAGATTGTCAGATGCTGTCATTGCAACTAATCTTGCCTGTGATCAGAAGGTTCTGGGTTCACATCCTGCTTCAGAGATGTAAACTTGCACTAGTCCATTGCCAATTGGGCTCTGAGCCCTCAGATAAGATAGTCTGTTTGACTTTCCATCAAAGATAGTAGACACTGTAATGAAGACAGGATGTTCTTCCTTATATTGTGAACAATAACATTAAAGAGAACATCAAATCATTTATTTTGGTATCGTTTTCAAGAAATGGCTGTGTGCATATTGCCGTCATGCTTTCTTTATTGCAATCAAAACTACCTTTAGCTACAATGTACTGTGAGACTGCCTGAATACTGAAAGCTAATAAATAAAGCAGATTATTTCATTTAGTTTTTCTTCTGTCTCTAT
The DNA here is from genome assembly GCF_028641065.1 of Leucoraja erinaceus. Lineage (NCBI taxonomy): Eukaryota > Metazoa > Chordata > Chondrichthyes > Rajiformes > Rajidae > Leucoraja > Leucoraja erinaceus. Next base: position 18,233,691 of record NC_073408.1, read on the forward strand.
TTACCAAACTCTTTTTAGATCCCGGCAGGACGCAGGTAAGCAGAGGGCAGAAACAAGGAACAGCAGATGTTGCTTCACAAACATAGGCACAAAATGTTGGAGTAACTCAGCAGGTCAGGCAGCATCCTTGAAGAACATGGATGGGTGGTGTTTCTGGTCGGGACCCTTCAGTCTGGGTCCCGATCTGAAAAGTCACTTATCCATGTTCTCCTGGGGTGCCACCTGACCTGCTGAGTTATTCGAGCACTTTTTGCCTTTTTTTTCAAGTAGTGGACAGAGTGGGCTCTTCAGCTTTTCTCCATCTACCTCAGTACCAACGTAAATTGTACCAGCTCTGCCTGGTATGTGTTAATAGCTCTGAATAAACCTGCAGCTGTTCACAACAATCCATTTACACTTAATGGGTTAAAGTGCTGCCCTGCCACCCCCAACAGTTTGTTTCAATTAATCATTCATAGTGCATTTAATTACTGCACAGAGCGGACAATGCTAATTAATAGGCTTCTGGCTGTGTTGCAGCCCTGGGAGGAATGAACACACGTAACTGTATTATATAAATAAGAGAATGTGTGTGGAATTCAGTTTATTTTCCTGCAGTAAATTCCCTAATTGCTGCAAATTTGATACTATTAAATTGCATACCTCTGCCCCAACCCTTTGTTGTTTAGACCTCTGCCCCAACCCTTTGTTGTTAAAAGCAAACTGTCTTTGGAGAATAGCATCAAGGTTTGTGTTTCATTTTGACCAGAAGTGAAAGAAGACACAAAATGTGTCCTTTTCATCAATGTTTCCTTACCTGGTTGGTAATATGAAGGTAAATATGACCTTCGCCGTTTTACTGTGTTTATGTGGGGATGGGCGGAGAGGGGGGGAACATTTGCTGAATGTGTTTTTACAAAGGAATTGTTTCTTTAAAATTAATAACTCTAATCCCTGCGTAGATGCCTTTATGTGAAGCTTAGTTTCTGCCGTTTTAAATATTAATAAATACAAAATTCAGTGGAGCTTACCATAAATTAATACACTGGGGGATAGGGAAAAGGAAGGGATTTTAGTTTGTTGCATAGTCATTAACATTTAAAATCTGCTAAAGTGAAATTTCCCTTATTATGTGGGAATCTCTCCAGTTAATTAACCATAATGAAACAGATCTTTATATTTTCGGGAGACTGTTTGGATGTGCAGGTTCACCTGGCAGAATACATGAGGGAAGATTAGGTGGTAAATAGTTCACACATCTAACAGAAGCAGTGCAGTTAATATTCATGTGCGGGTTCTGCAACCCAGCCTGCCTGACAATCACTCTGAACTCTAATCAGACAAGCATGCTGAAATATTTACCTCTGGATCTCTAGACCTCTGCCCATTGACCTGAATATACTCTATTTATCCCTTCCTAGCGCCCATCGTGGGCTCCGCTGTCCTGTCAGACTTTGCATGGCTTTACATGTAACCAACCGTATTAGACCCAGTCTAAAGGTTTAGGGGTAGAGCCATGCAGCGTGGAAACAGGCCCTTTGGCCCAACTTGCCCGTGCTAACCAACATGTCCCATCTACACTCGTCACACCTGCCTGCGTTTGGCCCATATCTCTCTACACCTGCCCTATCTGTGCACTAAATGTTTATTAAAACAATGTGATAGTACCTGCCTCAACTATCTCCTCCAGCAGCTTCTTCCATACACCCACCACCCTCTGTGTGAAAAGGTTACCCCTCATGTTCCCATTAAATCTTTCCCCCCCTCACCTTAAGCCTATGTCCTGTGGTTCTTGGTTCCCCTACTCTGGGCAAGAGACTCTGTGCATCTACCCGATCTATTCCTCTCATGATATTGTACACGGTTTGTGTTTCATTTTGACCGGAAGTGAAAGAAAACACAAAATGTGTCAACGTTTTTGTCAACATTTTCTTACCCGTGAGTAATATGCCCTTCTTTGTCTAAATGTGAGGTTCGTTTGAATTTATTTGTTCCAGTGAAACATCCTCAGATGCTTTATTATGTTAAAGATGCTCTGTAAATGCAAATTATTGCAGCTAGTGGAAGCTCCTTTGTTCCAATTTTAGAAGAACATAATTTCACATCAACGACGTTTCTCATTTCCCACAGCACATCAATTTGTGAAATGCACCCTGATTGCTGGAAATACCATTCCTCAACCAGTCTGAAGAAGGGTCTCCACTCAAAATGTCACCCATTCCTTCTCTCCAGAGATGCTGCCTGTCCCGCGGAGTTACTCCAGCTTTTTGTGTGAATCTTAGCCGGCAATACTTAGCAGGTCAGGCACCATAGTGTGTCTCTGATGAAAGGTTGGTCACTTGAATTGTTAACTATTTTTTTTCTCGCTTCACAGATGCAGTCTGATCTGTTGAGTGTCCTCATCATTTTGCAGGAACTGCAAATGTTGAAATCTTGAGCAAAACTACAAAGTGCTGGAGTAACTTGGTGGGTCAAACAGTATCTGGGGAGGGAATGGATAGGCGATGTTTTGGGTCGTGATCCTTCTTCAGACTGACCCAAAACATTGCCTATCCAGTCCCTGCAAGAGACTTGCAAGTTGCCGGCAGTCGCCTGAAAAACTGGCAACTGGAACGGAGACTGTCAGAGTGGAACAAGCACGCAGACACAGACACGGACACAGATACAGACACACTCTTACTTCGCTTCCTTCACCAGACCGTTATGCAGGTAGGGGACAGGGCAAGCGGGGGGAGTGCTGTCTGAGTGAAATTCACACTGTGCAAAGCTAGGGTGATACAGACACACACCGCGATGAACAGGAAGTTGGCGCTGTAATTAAGCACAGTGTACGGTAAGTCCTTTAAAAGAAGGGGGGGGGGGGAGGGGGGGGGGGGGGGGGGGGGTGGTGGGAGTTGTCTTTTAAGAAGCCAGAGATACACGGCTGTGAAGCTAGTCGCACATTTAACATTACCGGTCGGTTATCCTTGGTTCTGAAAACTACTGCTTACATATTTTTTTTCCCAATGAGCCATTTAAATTCACCGGTCAGCACCGGCTACAACCTATGAGACCCTTCGACCTCCTGGCGACCCACCTACGGCACGAGAATTCTCGCCACTCTCCATGGCGGCTTCATTCTGATCGCCGCTAATTTTACAACATGTTGAAAAATTTGCGACGACCATAATGAGGCCGCGACTAGTTCCCAGAATGCAGGAATTCCTCAAGACCATGAAAGCAACTACCCGGCAACCACCAGCGAACATGTGGCGACTGCACAGTCTCCTGCAGTCCCCTATGTGGGACAGGCCCATTACTCCAGAACTTTGTGCTTTTATCATCACGTGTTTTATTTCCGACTTCCAGTAACTGCAGTTTTTGTTTACAATTTAAAACGCATTTGCAACACTGATAAATATTTTGCCTACCTGTCCTTTGTATCGGAAACTATGAAGTTGTCTGATTCTTCCTTGATTCTTCATCTACCCATCCATCCTCGACTTTCTGCTGGCTTGGTGAACTCACTTGTAACCTGTGAGACACAGAAGGACTGCTTCACAGCAGTAATACTAAACAGAATGTAAAGAAAGACATGTTAGACATATCATATTCATAGAGTTCCCTTCGGCTTAATTTATCCCTGCCGACCAAGTCCCACTTACCCATTCCTGGCCCATATATCACTCCAAACATTTTGCATCCATGCACATGTCCAACAGGTTTTTAAATTTGTAGGTAAGAACTGCAGATGCTGGTTTGAACGACACAGAGACAAAAACTGGAGGAACAGTGGGTCAGACAGCATCAATGGAGAAAAGGAATAGGTGACGTTTCAGGTCGAGACCCTTCTAAATTAAAATCTTCATGTAATTGTTCTTGCCTCTGCCAACTTCCTCTGGCAGCTGATTCCATAGAGGCACCACCCTTTGTGTGGAAAAATTCACCCCTCGGATCCTTTTAAAATCTTTTCCTTCTCACCTTAATGAATTCCTTTCTGTGGAGAGATTTACAGTCAAAGAATACTTTTGTAATGTAGTCACTGTTCCATGTAGGAAATGTGTCCACTCAAAGCCCCATCACTATCTCGGGGATAATAACCATACCATCTGCTTTTTGGTAATGTTGAATTGGGGGTAAATATTTGCTGGGACAACAGCCACGTTTACTCTCCCCTTTCAAACAGCGCCCTGGGCTCTGAGAGAGTGATTGAGTGCACAGTGTAATAATTCACCTGAAAATAACTATCTCTGAGAGTGCAGTCCTCCCTAAATACTTCTCTGGGGCATAGATAAACTCTCATATTCAAGTCTCTGGAGTAAGATGAACCCAGTACCTTTCAGTTCAGCAGTGAGCTATAACTGATCATATATCTAAGACCTAAATCAAAGTCCCATTCCCCTCCTTTGATCTGCAACTTAGAATAATGTGCTCGCTAACAGTTCCCCTTTTATGACCCTTAAGTGTCTAGTGTTCCTTGTTTGCAAATAAGACATTTCCAGACATTTGGAGAAGGAAAATATCTGTGGGTGAACTGTGATCAGTTATGAACTCTGAGCCAAGTCCCATTGTGTGCGTGACATTGCTGAACTTCTACCTTGTAGTTTTGTTCAAGTAATGGCATTGAAAACTCTTCACTTCACTTTCTCAAGACGTGTCAAAGGTGAATGAATTTTACAGCCCGACTGTACACTAACTGAATATACTCTGATAACATTTTAGTGTTGCTTTCTCCATTACCCAACCCGTTCTTTACTGTGGAGAGATTGATTGAAAAATAGACACAGCATGGGAACAAGCCCTTCAGCCCACTGAGTCCATCAATGACCCTTTCACATGAGTTCTATGCTATCCCACCTTCTGCCTGAATGGCTGAGTTACTCCAGCACTCTCTTTTTTTTTTTAAACTAGCATCTGCAGTCCCTTATGTTTACTGTCTGTGCTTTCACTCACTGGGATCGAAAGATAATACATTCTCCATTTAAATCTATAATCCGTGACCTCAAAGTCTTCACTGCGACAGACCAATTCCATTTGCAGTTTGCATCCGTCCATGGCTGGGTGCTACATGATGGAGTAAAATGTTATCGGAATTTGGAGCAGTTTTGTTTGCACTTGTAATGTGCTCTGAGTGTGTCTACCTCACTATGGTGAACAATTCTGTATTTTTATTATAGAAAAGATACCAATGTCGAAACTGGCAGTGTCTCTGGAGAAAAGGAATAGGTGAAGTTTCGGGTCGAAACCATTCATCAGACACCAGTCACAATCTGATGAAGGGTCTCGACCCGAAATGTCACCTATTCCCTTATCCCAGAGATGCTGCCTGTCCTGCTGAGATACTCCAGCATTTGTGTCTATCTTGGGTGTAAACCAGCATCTGCAGTTCCTTCTTAAAAAAATAGGTTTGTGTAGAACAGTGTGGAAACAAGCCCTTCGGCCCACCAAGTCCACGCTGACCAGTGATTTTCCCTATACTAGCACTGTCAAAGCCAATTTACCTACAAACCTGTCCGTCTTTGGAGTGTGTGTGTGGGGGGGGGGGGTGGTGGGGGGGGGGGGGGGGGGGGGGAGAAACCAGCACCCAAGGAAAACCCACGCGGTCACAGGGAGAATGTACAAACTCCATACAGACAGCACCCATAGTCGGGATTAGACCCGGGTCTTTGGCGCTGTGAGGCAACAACTCTATCACTGTGCCACTGTGCCGCCCTCCTTTGGGATTATAAACACTTGGGAAAAGTAATTAATCTTTCTTCAGAATTGACCTCATAGAAGCCTTGTAAATTATGGAGGTATTTGATAGTATTGACAGAAAGAAAATGTTTCTCCTTATGTGAAAGGAGTGGTTCAAAAGGCACTAATACACTCGGAAGGGAATGTGGGAGCGGCCTCTTCAGCTAGAATGTGAATCTTAATGTAAATGATACAGTTGCATTTCTAGGGAGGATAGAGGAAGCAGAAAGGAAATGATAAGCTGATAAGATGAAATGAGGAGGGTGGGAGGCGGCGTGTATGGAATATTGACCTGGACCTAATGGGTCAAATGAGCAGCTTCTATCCATGCGATCATAATTCGGCGACCACCTGCCCAATTTGTGAGCCCACAATTTTCCATTGTTCATGATAATGGGTGGAAAATCGCACTGCTTAAACTGGGTGATTGCCTTATTTCAGTCATTGCCTTCGTTCCTAATATGTGCTCCTGACCTCCGACACTCTGTGCCAGGAATGGTAAAGTCAATAACATGTAATTATGGTAAACTTTCTTCCGACAAAGCTGCTGCTTGGGATCGAGGGACAAGGCCGGAGGCATCAGCTGGGAAGCAGATGGTTCCCTTCCAGATTAAAAGGGACACTGATGAACAATTCACCTCACTCTGCTCTATGGCAGCTACAGTCGCTGGTTATTCGAGTGGCCTGAGCAGGTCTCTCTGCCTCTCTCACTCACTGTGTTCAAGCCAGGAGACTATTTGCGTGCTAGCCACAGAAGCAGATCTACAATCACATGTTATAATTGTTTCTTTTAAATCTCAACACTGTAAATGATTATAATCATATATTGTCTTTCTGCTGACTGGATAGCACACGACAAAAGCTTTTCACTGTACCTCGGGACACGTGACAATAAACGAAACTGAACAGAACTGAGATTGGTGTGAGACCAAACTAACTTTTAGAAAATGCAAGGTAGACAACAATGCTGGAGATCCTCTTTAGAAAATGCTGATGGCACTGAAACCTATTGGCTTTTATTGTCTCATCCCCAATATGCAAATCTCCTTATTGTTATTCACAATGCACGTATTTCAAATGTCTGACACTACCACCAATTTCTCACTTGCCAACAAGATACTCCTTGCATTATTATAATCTGACAAGTTAATGCTGAATGGAGTGCCAAGTTAATTTTAACGCATTAACTTTAACGCACCTTCGTAGCTTTAAGGTGAGGGGGGCAAGGTTTAAAGGAGCTGTGCAAGGCAACTTTTTTTAAACAGATTCCCTGGAAGGCGCTGCCAGGGTTGATGGTTGACACAGATACGATAGTGGTTTTAGAAGGGCTTTATGGTAGGTATTTTGATATTGCATGGAATGGAGGGATATGGATTACGTGCATGTAGATAAGAGATGGTCCGAGCATTATGTACGGCCCAAGTATTGTCGGCCAAAGGTGCCTATTCTTGTGCTGTAGTGTATTATGCCCATAGCATTAGCCAGAGAAAATGCACCGTCAAAAATGGGCCTTGGGATTGGAAGAAGGTTCCCGACCCGAAACGTCACCTAATCATTTTCTCCAGACATGCTGTCTGACCCACTGAGTTACTCCAGCTTTTTGTGTCTAACTTTGGATTGGAAAATTGGTGATGGCGGACAGGGATGGGGGAGGGACATTAAAGAGGCATTCAATGCTCGGAGAGAAAAAAGAAAACAGATGGATCAAATGCAGAAGTGAAATCGCAGTTAAGATGGAATAAATAATTGTCAGATCGATATTTTACAGTGCTCAACCCTTTGTGAATATGTTCTGTGCTCTACTGAAGATTTTATAATGAGTACATTAAGATTGACAAGACACTTGTGGTCTGACAGAAGCATTAACATAAACTGTTTCTGGGTGATTATGCAGCAAACAATCCAAAGATAAATATTAAAATTATATGCATATGTTTCGACAAAGTGCCTCCTGCCACTGCGATGTGTAGTTCTGTCAGTCAACGGAAGATTAATACATTACTGCATTGTCATCAGAAGCAAACTGGAAACGGCAATGCATTTGGGAGCGTCGCAGACTTTTTGTGAGTGTTGCTTTAGGCAAATTCATTCATTGCCGAAAAACTCTTTATTCACACAATGCTGACCCTGGCGGTTTGTACGAAGCATTGAAGACTTATGGGCCGTATTTTAAACAGACCTATTGTTCCCATTATAGACACAAAAAGCTGGAGTAACTCAGCGGGAAAGGCAGCATCCCTGGAGAGATGGAATGGGTGACGTTTCGGGCCAAGACCCTTCTTCAGACTGGTTAGGGATAAGGGAAACGAGAGATACAGATGATGATGTGGAGAGATAAAGAACAATGAATAAAAGATATATAAAAAAAATAACGATGATAAAGGAAACAGGCCAGTGTTAGCTGTTTGTAGGTCTATATATTGTTTGTCCACCTGATGCCAGACTCCTGAAGCAGATACTCAGTGGTTCAGATGTACAGTGAAATTATTTTTTTGCGTACAGTTCAGTAAAGAATCGCCATAGCCAAGCACAATGCCCGATTAGTACAAAGTGGGTAGAAATAGTCCATTGAGAGAGTCATGCAAGAGTCGCCAGGTTTTGCTGACATTTTCAAAGTCCAGTCCAGTCCACATACTTGGTCTTCTTTAGCGGCGCCTGATCCAAGGGATCACCAGGCAGCTGCAGGGCCTCCAGTCGTCACCTTTTCCAGCTCTGTTACAGCAGGCCAGTGGAAGGGTAGAGTAACCAATCCAAAGGTGTTCTCAAAGCGTCCTTGAACAAGTATATTATAAAAGCAGCAACCAGGAACAACAGGTGGCTGTTTACCATGTGTTTGAAGGAACTGCAGATGCTGGTTTAAACCGAAGATAGCTGGAGTAACTCGTTACTCCAAAAGTAAAGGTTAGTCCAGCTTTTCGTGTCTATATACTGTTTGTACACCATGCCAGACTCCTGAAGCAGTGCTGGAGTAGCTCAGTGGGTCAGGCAGCATCTCTGGAGAACCTGGATTAATGATAGTTTGGGTCCCGACCTGAAATGTCACCTATTCCTGTTCTCTAGTGAAGCTGCCTGGCCTGCTGGCCTGACAACACCTAGTGTGTCTTTTTAAAAAAAAAAAATACCACCACACATTAATCCCCCCCCCCCCCACCATGATTACTCCAAATGTAGAAGGAGCTTTTGGTATGGCTCTAAGAATCTGGAGTCCACTCATCAAATCTACATGGAAAAGCAAGCCAACACATGGAAAGAACCAAAACCTAAACCTAGTCCAGGCTGACTGTTGGCTTGTGTTTTGAATATGTCTATCATTTTTTGAATAATGTAAAGGATTTGTTGATGAAGAGCAAAGGCCAACTTTTATAGTTCAGACCTTGTGGTCATTCACCAGAACGGTGTTTGTAAGTCCTTGTCAATTATGAGCTGGCTTTTTGATGTCTTGGAGAATTGAAGGTCCAATGCAAGCTGCTGCATTGATAACATAGCAGTAATGTTACAGACCATTCCATAGTAGCTCCACCATTCAAAATTAAACATATACAGTAAGGCCATATCAAAGGTTTATTGAAAAGATCCAGTTTTCAGGAGCACTTTAAGAGATGCAGAGGCATATTCAAGGAGAGAATTTCAGAGATGATGGAGCTGAAAACATGATTGCCAATGGTTGAGTAATGGAAATAAAAAATATTTAGTGTACATTGGTGGGTGTGCTGAAGGGGGCAGTGAAGGTTTATCAAAGCTTGAGCTCATCAGGGTAACATTTATGGGTTTGGGTTCCCACTGTTGAGCTTTGCACATCAGTGTCACATTTCAGGAACATTGTGCCGGCACAATCCCTGTCTATTATTCCTCTTTGGAATCTTGCAGGGATCACTAACCTTTGTGTGCAAAGGTCCGCCCCATTCTTTTCCCAGCATGGGACGCACTGTTGATGGTGGACCAATGCTTAAGGTATTGATTGTTGCTGCATTTCTGTCATTACTTTAGCTGCGACTCAAAGTGGAGCTAATTAGGTTTACAGGCGCTGCTGAGAGGGAGAGTTGGAGAGAAAATAGCCGAGACTTAGTACTTAATACTATGGTATTCAGGGCAGTGACATCCTAAACACTGGAAAAGAGAAACATAATGGATTGTAAAACAGATGTAGCAGAATTGTTGCAGGGTGATATTAAGGGATAGTTGAGTTGCGGTGAGAAAGTGCGCACAAATAGATTATTGGTAAAGCACAAAGTGTTGGAGGAACTCAATGGGTCAGGCAGCATCTGTGGCGGGAATAAACAGGCGATGCTTCAGACTGATTGCATTGGGGGAGAAAGCTATAAATAAGTGGTGGGGAATGCAGGACAAAGCCTGACAAATGATAGGTGGATACAAGTGACGGGGGCTTTACTTGACAGTTGTGTGGAGTAAGTGACACAGGCTAGAGATGAAAAGGGGGTAAAATGGTGCTGGATGCTACTGGGGCACAGACGTTGTGATGAGTTCTTCAGGAGTATTGGTCAGAGTTCCTCCTGATGGAATTCTAATCACAGCACATTAACTTAAACGGTGCAATTCTTCAAAGCAATGTAGTGACCAAAATGATATTGAAATATTTATGCAGAAGTGGTAATGACCTGGAGATAGTTTTAAAGTGAAAGCGCTTAATGGAATATAATTGTTTGGCCAATCGAGGGAGATGTGGGGGTGATTGAGCTCATTTTATTTTGCTATGATTCTATGAATGAGTTACAATGAGCAAACTTGAGCTGCACCATGTAAATAGATGGTCAAGTGATCTGTAGGATGGAACTGCAGATGCCGGTTTACACCGAAGATAGACACAAAATGCTGGAGTAACTCAGCAGGCCAGGCAACGTCACTGGAGAGAAGGAACGGGTGATCCTGAGGGTGGGAATCGACCCGAAAAGTCACCCATTCCTTCTCTCCAGAGATGCTGCCGGTCCTGCTGACTTACTCCAGCAATTTGTGAAGAAGTGATTTTGCTGATATATACAGTGCTGACCACTTACTCCTAGAACAGAGACTATTCAATATCTCCCTTTGGCAAATCAGCCATACACCATCCCTTCCATAGCTTGTAACATGGCGGCACCTCTTGATATGTTTTTGCACCTGTAGGCAATTTTATTCAGCTGGTATTGTCTAGAAACATCTAACAGAGAAGGAAGTGAGCTCATCCAGCCAACGACCCACAAAAGAGAATGAAATGTATAGGAAGGAACTGTAGTTGTTGGTTTACACTGAAGATCGACACAAACTGCTGGAGTAACTCAGCGGGTTAGGCAGCATCACTGGATAGAATATATAGGTGATGTTTCGGGTCGAGATCCTTCTTCAGAAGAAGGGTCTCAACCCGAAACGTCACCCATTCATTCTCTCAAGAGATGCTGTCTGTCCCGCTGAGTTAATCCAGCAGTTTGTGTCGAGATTCAAATTAGAATGGAATGCTTGCTTGAAGAATAGAAATGCTGCAAGACCATCTTACACAGGGAAAGAGAAGGACAGAAGAGTTAATTGGAAAGCATGGAGTTAGGACAGGTATAATGGGCAGATTGGCCTCCATCCGGTGCTGCAGAATTCTGACAAGTGCTCCTGCATTTGCCTTGACCCTTTTGTTTATTGACATCAATAATGTATGCTGTGAAAGCCCCATGGTAGAAAGGGATCAGCTACCCTTATGGAGGGATTATAAATCCTACAGTGAATCGAGGAAGAGCAACTTTTATTTAGCACAAGCACAGGTCTCCTTACAGCAATGGTGGGTTATGATAGAATGACGAGAGAAAGGTTTGGGGGGGGAGGGGGGGAGGATAACTGACCTGACTAAACACAGGCCTGAAAAACATCCACACCTGAATGCATTAGGTAAATATTCCTGATAATTAGGTAATGTTTCAGAGAAAATGGATCATTTTCTTAATGAGATGTGACAGCACCATTAACACTTGTCCAGGGAGGAATATTCCCTGACGTTGTCTCGATGCAGCCCACAGGAGCTCCAGTCACTGTTGACAATGACTGTGCTGGCTCGAACCTTCCAAGAAAGAGCATTAACTGGTGGCATTGTTAAGGAGCTAATTACACGGTGTAAAAAGTGGATATTATTTATTCTGTGTTATCCCACCTGCGAGCATTTGGGGTCGCTTCTGTCGCCGTGGAAACAATTAGCTTCGTACTGGCGGGCAGTTTGCAGGAAGCAGCCAATACCAGCGAGCCCTGCTGGGAGGTTGAGCCACCATCCCCTTTACTTCTGTTTTCACCCACCTCCCCCTCCCCCTCCCCCCCCCCCCCCCCCCCCCCCCCCCCCCCCCCCCTCCATCTTCCTCCTCCCCCCCCCCCCCCCCCCCCCCCCCACTCTCGAAACCCCGCTATCCCTCACAAAACACTACACGCACAGTATTCTAACGAGGAGGCAGCTCTGTTTCATGTTTTCACTAGCAAGGATGAATAAGGTGACTTGATTCGGAGAGACAAAAAATACAATCGGGTTGAGAGGCAGAGATTTTAAATCATGATTTTCAGATTCAGATTCAGATTTAGATTTCATGGTTTAAAATCACTGCCTCTCAACCCGATTGTATTTTTTTGTCTCTCTTTGCTGGGTCTATTTTAAACCATGATTTTATTTGCATGGAGAAACAGTCCTGTGTGCACGTTCGAGTACTAATTCTGCAGCAGATAGCGCTGGGTCTATGAAGTTCCCTCTGTTGGAGGAAAGGGGGCATTTTGTCCTCTGTTTGTAATTATCAGAGCAATTGGAACTGACAGCCATCTCCACAGAGAATACAAAAGGTAGAAGAGGAAATGTAGGCAGCGCAAAGGGAGTGAGATATCGACAGGAACAGAGAATAGGAGGGACTGAGACAGAAGAAGTGGGAGATATGAAAGAAAAGCCATAGATCCTGTGTTCCCGGCAGGCAGGCAGATTTCAATGGAGTGCAGGCCGGAGATAAGGCCACAATACCACAGTGACGACTCCTTGACCTGAGCTGTCTTGGGGCTGTCCACTGGGGACACTTTGGTCTATTTACCCTATAGGGAGATCGAAGAGAGACAGATACAAAGGCAAACACGTGAACAGTTAAAGAGAGAAGAAAAGCGACCCAAGCAATGATAAATAAAGAGAAGGGCAGATACAGACAGATATAAAAGCAAACAGAAAGGCTGAGAGACACATAAAGTATGAAGATAGACCCATAGACAGTTGAGACTGGCTGACTGAAAATATCTAAATAAAATTGATGGAAATGTTTTAAGTGAGGTTATGAAGAAATATGGATCCAAATTGGATTAGTGAAAATGAAAAAGTGACAGGTGGTGTTGCTGATAGAACTGCCTCACAGCACAAAAGACCCAGGTTTGATCGTGACCTCCGGTGCGGTCTGTGTGGTGTTTGCATGATCTCCCTGAGAGGGCGTGGGCTTCATTTGGGTCTCCTGATTCCTCCCACATCCCAAAAACGTGTGGGTTTGTAAGTTAATTGGCTTCTGTTCTTGTTCCACCAAGAATGAAGAGGGATCTTTGGGACCACATTGAACGCATTGAAAGTTTGCCAACGTCCTGTACGTGGCGACTCTTTGCCTACTTGTGAATGGCGTGCAAAACAAAGAATTGCATTGTGACATGTCACTTGTGTTAAAGTATCATTCATTCATTCATTGATAGTTAGTCACTGAGAATGATTCTGGCCTATGATTAATCATTGGCTTTCCGACGGACAATAAGCTGATCCATAATACTTGGTGCATGTCTCTGAAAGGAAGGTTCAATAATTCAATGACACTTTATTGTTGCATGTGCCTGTGTTCAGCGAAATACTTTGTTTTGCATGCAATTCGGTGAAATCATACAGCAGACCTCACCTAGGCAGTACACAAAGAGTCGCCATGTTTCTGGCACAGCGACAATCCATGTAAGAGGCTGCACGTAGCTACAGGTGGCCCTTCACACCAGGTCCCCCCCTGCTGCAGTTCCTTCCTACACATTTCGTCTGCTCCACTGCAAAATCTCCTCAAGATATGTCTACTTTGACGAAGTTCTCCTCCTCTCTCTGACGAGAGTTCTGCACCATCCTCTCTCGCCCCCCCCCCCCCCCCCCCTGGCCATATCTTTCATTCATTGTTCTTTATCTCTCCACACCATCGTCTATATCTCTCGTTTCCCATATCCTTAACGTCTGAAGATGGGTCGCGACCCGAAACGTCATCCATTCCTCCTCTCCAGAGATGCTGCCTGTCCCGCAGCTTTTTGTGTCTGTCTCCCTTCAACCTCGGCAGTTTCCCCCCCCCCCCCCCCCCCGGCGAGGTTCCCCTTTGTTCTTGTGGTGGTTGGGGAGGGGATGGAGAGGAACCGTGAGAAGAACAGTTGAAGAATATCATCGTTCTAAATATCAGCAGGTCTGACCTGACAAGAACATCTAAACAGATCTTTTAAAAGCTATTAAAGGGGAAGATTACATTGAGTCGTGCCAGCTCTAAATTGAGATGTACAGTGGGGAAAACGTTCTAATGGAAAGCTCAGAAAGTACTTGCATCCCATGGGTGGTGCTTAATCGCAGTAGGATCTCCACAAGATGGGTCTGCAGAGGAGATCATTGGTTTCTGGTGGCAGGCCACGTACTGTGTGTACACCTCAGCTCCAGTCGGCAGCTAATTAAAATAGGATTGAAATATGTTTATTTGAAATAATTCTGCTTAAATAATATATTTGCCATTTAGCTCCTCATTTGATGTTAGCTGAGTCTGCCCAGTTAAACATGCCTATTAAAAGGAAAATTAATTTCCAGAGGTGGGAGTTCACTAATAATCAACGGATTTGGCATTCATATCTCCATGGCAACCTTGCATTAGCCCGATATTAATGTGGCGCAAGGAGCAAAATGTACTTTGATGCTAGACTGGAAAGGGCGAGCTTTGTGGGAGACAATAGGTTTCCGTACCATAGACAGTTATGCCCCTGTCCCACTTAGGAAACCTGAACGGAAACCTCTGGAGACTTTGCGCCCCACTCAAGGTTTCCGTGCGGTTCACGGAGGTTTTTGTCAGTCTCCCTACCTGCTTCCACTACCTGCAACCTCCGGCAACCACCTGCAACCTCCGGGAACCGCACAGAAACCTTGGGTGGGGACGCAAAGTCTCCAGAGGTTTCCGTTCAGGTTTCCTAAGTGGGACAGGGGCATCGTAGCTCCATCCACGGGGGTCACAGGGAGAACGTGCAAACTCCATACAGTCAGCGGCCATGGTCGGGATCGAACCTGGGTCTCTGGTGCTGTAAGACAACATCTCTACCACTGCGCCACTGTGTCCCCCAAAGGTTTGATTGTAAGAGTTGGTCTTGGCATGATATTGGGTACAGCCATTGTGGGTCGAAGGGCCTCTCTCTGTGGTGTACTATTCACTGCTTCACGTTTATCTGGCTACATTCAGACACGTTCAGTTCCCCTGTGTAGGTTGGTCAGACTTGTTCTGAGAGGGTTGGCATGGGCAGCTGGTTACATCCGTTAACTCCCAGCATCCTTCAGCAAAATGGATTCACGAGGAACTGCAGATGGTGGCATCTCTAGTAAAACACAAATGTCTGGAGTAACCTAGTGGGTCAGACAACATCTTTGGAAGAGATGCAGCGTGGAAATAGGCCCTTCAGCCCACCAAAGCCACACCAGCCAATGATCACCCGTACAGTAGTTCTATGTTATCCCAGTTTCGTATCCTACACACTAGGGACAATCTCTGGAAGACATGCCTCGCCTGACCTGACACCCTTTTGTCCTGTTTTCATCTCTAGCCTTTGTCCAGACACCACTTAAAAATACTACAGTGGTCTCATGGACTCCCTATAGATACTGAGACTTGTCCTGTAAATGCTGACATTCAGAGGCATTCCTTACACTAGGATATTCTCACAGATAACTTACAACTACAGGCACACTCACAAACCCCCAACAATATAAAGGCAGACTCTCAAAGATTCCATGGAAATAATAACATACACTTGGGAACAATTTGCAAATCCCTTGTCCACCCCATCTGCTGAAGAAGGGTCTCGACCCAAAACGTCACCCATTCTCTCAAGAGATGCTGCCAGTCCCGCTGAATTACTCCAGCTTTTTGTGTCTATCTTCGGTTTAAACCAACATCTGCAGTTACTTCCTACACCCCTCACCTGTACCCACCTTTCACTTGCCAGGCTTTGTCCCGTCCTCACCGCATATCCAGCTTTTTCCTCACCCCCCCGTACCACACTCCGTCTGAGGAAGGGTTCGGACCCGAAGAGTCACCTATCCGTGTCCTCCAGAAATACTGCCTGTCCATTTGTGTTACTCCAGCACTTTGTGTTTTACACTCTTTCCTTCACTGGGTCAGCCTTTGATCTTCCTATTCTGCAGAAATAAACAGATGATTGATCTTCATGTTCAGTTCTACAGCTCGACCAAGCCTTCTTACGAATAACAATTGCAACAGTATTGGTTGATTCAGCATAGAAGACTGGTTCATTACAAGAGAATGCCAGCATTCCCAAACTAATGCTATAATCCAGTCCACAGCAAGTGTTCTAACAATCTTGCTCATTGAGATTTTCAGGCTGTGTTAAAAATTTCTCTCCTCAAACCTTATTTAGGTTCAGTTTAGTTTAGAGATACAGCGCGGAAACAGGCTCTTCAGCCCACCCAGTCCGACCGGCCAGCGAGACAGTTTTGTACATTGATACCAAGCCAATTAACCAAGAAACCTGTATGTATTTGGAGCGTGGGAGGAAACCAAAAATCTCCAAGAAAACCCACGCTGGTCACGGGGAGAACGTACAAACTCCGTACCGACAAGCGCCCGTAGTTAAAATCGAACCCGGGTCTCTGGCGCTGTAAGGCAGTAGCTCTATGGCTGCGCCACGGTACCACCCTTTGTGTGACCCAATCAAAGTTGGAATTCTGGTTTCGAGGAACTCCAACCGTGATCAAGTATTCATAACCTGTTTACATCGGAAGGTAATTATTTTGATACAGATACATCATAATCGGTATTGACACACTTTCCCGGAATGTGCGAACCTGTCAAACTTGTAATTGTGAGTGAACAGGGTAGAAGTTTATGCTTTAGCTGCTGAAATTAATTTACGTGTGTGGAAAACAGAGCAACAGATGCCAGTGGATGCAAAAGTTGTAATGTCATCTGGGCTATGTTTGGCATGGGTGAAGGCAAGCAGTTACAGTAATCATGAGGTTATTGTCATTCTGCTCAGGAGTACCCTCATTGTGCATTCTGTCATTCAGTTAGATCATGGCTAAGCTCTATCCTGGCTCATGCTACCTGTCTCACTTCCTTAATCCGGATATTCTTTTCTGAACAGGCCTGTGCATAAATCTTTGGATATCTTCTTCCTTGAGGTCGCATTAGCTCCTGCATTTCAATCAGGGGCACACTGCGATATCCTTGACCTGCCTGCAGAGTGGAGCCGCAAAGCTTTGAAGCACCGCTGACAGAGGGGAAGGGATTATTAGCCCAGGAGCTGGAAATCTGCAATAAAAAGAGGAAACCTCAGCAGGTCAGCCAGTTTCCGGGGAGAGAAAAACAGAATTAGCATTTCAAGGCGGACATTTTTCGCTAGCGCTGAGTTCGAATTTTAGTGGAAAGGTTTAAAGAGTTATCAGCCAAACGCAGGCACATGGGAAAAGCTTGGATGGGACGGCATGAGGGAGTTGGGCCAAAGGACCTGTTTCTGTGCTGTATGAGAGTGGTACAGTGGTAGAGTTGCTGCCAGAGACCTGGGTTCAATCCTGACAATGGGTGCTGCCTGTATGGAGTTTGTACATTCTTCCCGTAACCGCGTGAGCTGTCTCTGGGTGCTCAGGTTTCCTCCCAAATTCCTAAGTCGTACATGTTTGTAGGTTAATTGCCTTTGGCAAGTTGTAAAATTGTCCCTAGTGTGTAGGACAGTGTTAGTATTCGGGGTGATCGCTGGTCGGCACAGACTCTGTGGTACTGTTCCCGCCCTGTATCTCTAAGGCCTGATTCTAAGCCTCTAAATATTGAAGAAAGAGGAGAGTAGTTGGAGAATGAAGTGATGCATTGTGGGGAAAAAGGCCCTTTGGCCCACCTTGTCTATGTAGCCCTTCTATTTCCCATTTATATTAGTTCCATAAACCAAGACCCGATCCCTAACAATTTTATCTTGCTGATCCAGGAGATCATCCGGACACTTTGCAAAGAATGTAAGAGTACCTGCCTTTTGTAAATGTATTGCCATAGAGGGAGTACAGAGAAGGTTCACCAGACTGATTCCTGGGATGTCAGGACTTTCATATGAAGAAAGACTCGGCTTGTACTCGCTAGAATTTAGAAGGTTGAGGGGGGATCTTATAGAAACGTACAAAATTCTTAAGGGGTTGGACAGGCTAGATGCAGGAAGATTGTTCCCGATGTTGGGGAAGTCCAGAACAAGGGGTCACAGTTTAAGGATAAGGGGGAAGTCTTTTTGGACCGAGATGAGAAAAACATTTTTCACACAGAGAGTGGTGAATCTCTGGAATTCTCTGCCACAGAAAGTAGTTGAGGCCAGTTCATTTGGCTATATTTAAGAGGGAGTTAGATGTGGCCCTTGTGGCTAAGGGGATCAGGGGGTATGGAGAGAAGGCAGGTACGGGATACTGAGTTGGATGATCAGCCATGATCATATTGAATGGCGGTGCAGGCTGGAAGGGTCAAATGGCCTACTCCTGCACCTAATTTCTATGTTTCTATGTTTCTAAATTCAATGATTGATGGTGATGAAAGGACAGCATGGTGATGAAAGGACAGTATTGGCTATCAATCCCCGATGATCTTCCTGAAGGAGAAAAAATTAAAACTAGGCAAATATGCATAGAGGAGCAGTGGGTGAAAATTAGATGTGCGCGGAGCAGTCTCTGGCGCTGTAAGGCAGTAACTCTACCGCTGCACCACTGTGCTGCCCTTAGTCCATGCCAATCATCAACACCACATTTTTACACTAATTCTACCCTGATCAATTATATTCTCACCACATTCCCACCAGCTCACCCCCAGATTCTACCTCTCACCTACATACTCGGGGCAATCTACATTGGCCAAATAGCCTACCACTTTGATGTCTGTAGTATGTGGGAAGAAGCTGGATCACCTGAAGAAAGCCCGGCTCGTCCAAGGAATAATATGCAGACACCACAAACTGTTCCCGAAGTCGGGATTGAACCCAGGCCTCTGGAGCTGTGAGGCAGCCGCTCCATTAGCTCCCTCGTTTTGGCAACCCCACCACATGGCACTGGATAACAACCGAGATTTAAACTTTCTCTGCCGCAACTCAGAGACAAAGAGACTAATTGTAATGCTTCTAACAACTGCATCACTCCCAGAGCCATGCTGTTACCAGCAGGGATAGTGTAGAGGGGAGGGGGTCAAAAGCCTTATCATCAACTAGACGTGCTTTCAAAATAATAAAGGGAAGTTATGAAAATGTGCATTTAATATCTCATTACAATCGTTCATTAATCAGTAATTACAAATGCATATTGAGGCCAAACCCAGTGCAGATAGATTATGAATGTATCTTTTAAATGGACAGGAGAGGCACAGTGCCAGAGACCCAGGTTCGACTAGGACTCCGACTAGGAGCCTTATCTGTACGGAGTTTGCACATTCTCCCTGTGACCACATGAGTTTTCTCTGGGTGCTCTGGTTTCCTCCCACACCCCAAAGACGTGCAGGTTTGTAGGTTAATTGGCTTTGGCAAAAATTGTAAAGTCCCCAGTGTGTAGGATAGTGCTAGCATACGTGATGATCGCTGGTTGGCGCGGGCTCAGTGGGCCAAAAGTCCTGTTTCCACATTGTATCTCTAAAGTCTAAAGGAGCTGTTACCTTTTCATATTATTTTTTATTATTTTTTTTTAATTCAAATCGTTTGCTATGTCGCTCTTCAAGGGAGATGCTAAATGCATTTCGTTGTCTCTGTACTGTACACTGACAATGACAATTAAAATTGAATCTGAATCTGAATCTGAATCTGATATTCTTGCCATGGACTAGCTTTCAAAGACTACAACAAAATAAATAGGAATAAGAGTATGCCATTGAGCACCTCAAGCAAACTCCACTGGTGGACATTTTAAAAGGATGAAACTTGGACCTGTTGTACTATTTCAAGGGTGATAAAAGCTATGATCCAGTTTGGGTCAATTATTATGAAGCAAGCCTTCTGACAGAATAGAATAGAATAGAATATGTTTATTGTCATTGCACAGTACTGTGCAACAAAATTCCATTGCATCTCCTTTGGTTTAAAAAGAACAAAACACAACAGCCATTGACTCGCATATACACAAAATCAGTAAAGAAAATAATAAATAGGTATTAAAAATATTTTAAAGGAATATTGCACATTATCTTGAACCCCGAATTATATTGTGCTTCCCCAGTGTTCTCTGTTAGAATTCAGTTATTTTATCGCACATGGGTAGTAACTATTTTTTAGTCTACGGTGCGAGCCTTCAGAGACCTGTATCGGCTCCCAGAGGGTAGCAGAGTGAAAAGGTGGTTGTCAGGGTGGGATGTGTCCTGCATGATGTTTGTGTCCCGGCGTAAGCATATATGTCATCCAGGGAGGGCAGTTAAGTGTTTGTGATGCTCTGTGCAGTTTTAATGACTCTCTGTAGAGCCCTCCTCTCAGCCACAGTGCAGCTAGCAAACCACACCAGGATGCCATAGGAGAGGATACTTTCCACGGTGCACCGGTAGAAGGACAGCAGCAGCGGCTGTGAAGCATTTGCTCTCCGCAGAGACCTCAGGAAATACAACCGCTGCTGTGACTTCTTCACGAGAGTGACGGTGACATTCAAACCTGACTTAGTGACTATCATATTCACTGCCAGATCTGACCTGAACCCAATGCATATAGTCTCCAGGTAGATTACTTACCTCAATGGATTTACCTAAAGGCCTTCTATTAGATACAGAGTACTAAAGTCAAGAGTGTTCTATTGTCATATATCAAATCGTAACAATGAATTTTTTACTTACAGCAGCTCAACAGGTTTGTAAATACTGTACTCAACAGATAAAGTATTAAACAAAAAATAAGTTAAATACATAGTGCAAAGCAAAACAAAGCCCAAAATCCCCAGTACAACCAAGACAGTTTTTCCTTCGCTCAATAACAAAGCCCAAAATCCCCAGTACAACCAAGACAGTTTGTAGTTCAGAGCTTATTTCAAATTCGTAGTGTTCAGAGCCTGAAGGTTTTTGGGAAGAAGCTGTTCCTAGATCTGGACGTCACAGTTTTCAGACTCGTATGCCTTCTCTCCAATGGTAGGAGTGAAATGAGAGCGTGTACAGGGTGGTGAAGGTCCTTGCTGATGCTGGCTGCTTTTTATGGCACTATCTCCGATAGATCCCTTTGATGGTGGGGATGTCAATACCTAGGAACTCAGCAGATCAGGCACCACCTGTGAAGGGACTGGACAGACGACATCTCGGTTCACTGAAGTCTGAAGAATGGTCCCTGTCCCAAAATGTACCTTGTCCTTTCCCTCCACAGATGCTGCCTGACCAGTTGAGTTCTTCCAGCACTTTGTGTTACGTTCAAGACTCAGGCCATCTGCAGTTCCTTGAATTTCCTTCAGTAAGACATCCTGGATTCAACTAATTATTGGTATAAAAAGGGTGACCTTTCCAGCTACAGGTGGCTATTGATTCAGTCACTGATAGAAAAGCGTTCAAGGAGATGTATGGAGCAGAATGAGAAATGGGCAGCAGTGTTGTAGATATCAAGTTATACCATTATAAAGGGTCCACAGAATCTAAACCATTGGTATGGAGTAAGTTAGCTTCACACGGGGAACAAAGTGCCAGAATCGTGCTACCGCCCCTAGGACCAGATCACCATCAGAGTTAAGGGCCTGTCCCACTTGGTGATTTTTTCAGCGATTGTCGGCATCATTGACTGATGTATCAGGTCACCGAAAAAATTGTGGCGTGATGACGTATGATGCACGGTGTTTTTGCAAGTGTCGCTACTTTTTATTGTCGCTACTGGATTTAGAAATGTTCTAAATCTTTTGGCGACACTGATATGACGCCGGCAGTTGCCGAAAAAAATCGCCAAGTGGGACAGGCCCTTTAGCATCCTTGATACAGGAACAAACTCGGGCGGATGGATGAAAAGTATATTTTTTTTTTAGGGAAAATGGAGGGAGCATTTTCACTGAGAAACTGTGAAGGAGTTGCTGACAGATCGTAGGAATTGAAGGGAGAAATAAATGCACAGGAATTAGAAAGAAAGAATATGGAAATAGATAATGAGAGGAAGGTGGAGTACATCAAATGAATCTTGCCAGCAACAAGTAATAAAGAGATTAATAAGCAAAGTAGATGGCAACATGGGTGGCTGATTTCAGTTTGGTCGAGAAATATTATGAAAAAAAAGTTATGAAAATATATTATGACAAAAAGTTTGAAGGAATTGAGGGAAGGTAACAAAAATAAATTGTTTTATGTCAAATTACGCCTATCTGTTTTCCTCATCAATTTCAAAAGGTTATTTGAAGTAGTTAAGTTCAGTTTCATTTATTGTCATGTGTACCGAGGTACAGTGAAAAGAGTTGAGGGAAACAGGTAGATGCTATTTGACAAAATAAACCTCCTGTGGTATCCCTCGCTCTGAGTTGGTTTCCATGGTTGTGGCATTAAGTGGATTACTATCCCCTGGCTGCATGTTCACAGGCCCATCACGGCTGCCCATTTCAGCTCCGGCTGTCGAAGGAGCTGAATTAATACTCGATTCCGGCTGTGAGGAACCCAAGAGCTTATTAATTAGCAGCCTAATCTCCAGCAGATAGAGACGCAAGGCTGTGCCACTCACTCACGGTGTGCTGCAGCGCACATTACCACACCTCGACCCGATGCTGCATCTGCCCTAATGGAGTCAATAGCCCTTCAGATCCTAACCTATTTCTTTTGGAATGGAAGCACTTTACAAGAATAGCCACTTAGGAAGGCTGTTTCTCTTCACATTGGCGTGCGACGCACACCATCATTCAAAATTAGTAGGCAAGTGGTATCAGGAACTGCAAGAGAGCAGTGCTCTTAAACCTAGCAGGCTCTCCGGCCTACTGTATATCCCTGTAGTGGGTCTCCAAGCAGGCAGCAGCTGTCTGATCTGAAAAATTATTTCGTAGTCACAAACCTAGTGAAAAAAAATCACAGCCGGTTCGTGCGTCCTCAACCTGCCCTGTGAGGTTGGCCTTCATTTTCACCACAGGTTGACCAACGTCTCTGTTAGGCCTCTGCCCTGGCAAACCCATCACCATGGAAACAGGACACAGATAGATGGGGTGAATGGAAGCCTAACCCCGCAATGTACTCAATTCAAGCTGCTGGAACTGAGCGTGATCCAAGAGCAACTACAACAATGTATTTCATTTTGTTATAATCCGTACTGGGCTTTATCTCCTGATCTTTAGATTTACATTCAGCATTTCTCTCCCTGTTTGCATTACATTAGCGGTTAGCCGGAGGTGCAGTTGCCTATAAATTACTGTCAGTGATATTCATGGAATCATAACATCATATTTGTACAGCAATTCTCGGCACGTTCTCATAACAATGTGTGCTGGATTTTTCACGGAGATCTTAAAAATAAATTAGTTCTGTCTCAGGTGTGAGGCTGAACACGAATGCAGAACAACATTCAACAAAGCCAATTGAATACTGAACTAACAGAGTCGACACAGTAGCAAGTGGATTGTTTTAGTCAGACCACACACACTTTGAGCACCGTGTTAAGTCCTGGTCAAGTGAGGTGTAAGAGACAGAGAGTGCTTGCAGTACTGAATAGACATCCCTTAGGCCAGTCTCTTTTGTTAGGGTTCAAGTTGTGTCAGGGTGGCACGATGGCGTGGGCCCTGATAGTACCAGGGATGTGTATGTAATCCTGACCCCAGGTGCTGCATGGGGTTTGTACGTTCTCCCTGTGACTGTGTCTGGTTCCTCAGGTTCTCAGGTTTCCTTTCACATCCTGAAGATGAGTGAGTGGGAAGGTTAATTGATCCCTCAGCCTTACCCCGAATGTGCAGGTGAGGAGTAGAATCTGGGAGCTGTGCGTGCAGATGCAAGTAGAATAGGTTTACGGAAAACTAGAGGGATAATGGGATGAATCAACATGCTGGTACAGATTTGAGAGGTTGAATAGCCTTTATCTGTGTCATAATACAGTATGCAAAACATGAAATATGGGATGCTATTAGAAAGACTTGGAGGGAGTGAAATAAAACATAGAACAAGAACAGAACAGGCCCTTCAGCCCAAAACATTCCTGCTAAACATGATGTCAAGTTAAACTAATCTCCATTGCTTCCTGGTGATCCATATCCCTCCATATCCATGTGCCTATCTTTGCTTCAGTCTTTGGTTTGGAATGCTAGCTGAGTATATTTACTACCAAATGTACATTTTACACATGATCATTTCATCCTCTTGTGATGAATTCTGCTTTGTGATACAACGTGTTTAGCCGAGAGATAATGGGGGCAAAGTTCAGCTTTGCGCAGCAGTGTTAAGGCCACACGAGAGAATTGAACTCACCACTGCACAGTCAGTGGTATTGTAGTCAATGCCTTTTCCATCTTAAGTATATCAAAGTATTTCAAAAAATAACAAGGCTTACACTGTATAAATATATTTACCATGTTTTGAGCATGATTGTACAAGTGTACCTCAGGGGCAAAAAGAAAAATGAACTGACTGTTAAATAATAACGTAACCGCATTCTGTTGTGCTGGTCAGACGGGATGTCCTTTAAGCTTCCCATGTATACAGTGTACAGATAAAGAATAAAAACTTATCTTGCACAACATTTAGTGCAAGATAAAGTCCGATTAACGATAGTTCAAATGTCTCCAATGAGGTACAGTAGATTGGTCAGGACCAAGCTCCAGCTGGTGAGAGGATGGTTCAGTTGCCTGATAACAGCTGGGAAGAAACTGTTCCGGAATCTGGAGGTGTGCGTTTTCACACTTCTGTACCTCTTGCCTGAAGGGAGAGGGGAGAAGAGGGAGTGACCCGGGTGAGACTGATCTTTGATTATTATGGCCATTCTCGGCAGTGGTTCTCCGCTACCTTCTCAAGTACAATTAAAACAACATATTAAACATTGGCTTCGATAGCGATATCTGCAGACACCCAATGAACAAAAAAAACCCACAAGGTTACTGATTACAAGAAAGTTGTTGAGTCTGAGGATACTAAATCTATTGCATAGATTTGCAGTTCATGCTTTGAATACTAATACGTTCATTTCTTTCCTACTTTGCAATTTTAAAAAGTACTTCATTAACTCTGTAAAACAGTTTTGCACATCTGCAGAAACAGAAAATAAACAGAGTGCACAATAGTGTCACAGTTGCAGAGAAAGTGCAGATGAAAAAAAGTGCAAAGGCCGCAACGAGGTAGGTTTAGTTTAGTTTAGAGATACAGCGTGGAAACAGGCCCTTCGGCCCACCAAGTCCACACCGACCAATGATCACATTAACACTATCCGACACAATCCTGAGTATAGGAGCAGGGAGGTTCTACTGCAGTTGTACAGGGTCTTGGTGAGACCACACCTGGAGTATTGCGTGCAGTTTTGGTCTCCAAATCTGAGGAAGGACATTATTGCCATAGAGGGAGTGCAGAGAAGGTTCACCAGACTGATTCCTGGGATGTCAGGACTGTCTTATGAAGAAAGACTGGATAGACTTGGTTTATACTCTCTAGAATTTAGGAGATTGAGAGGGGATCTTATAGAAACTTACAAAATTCTTAAGGGGTTGGACAGGCTAGATGCAGGAAGATTGTTCCCGATGTTGGGGAAGCCCAGGACAAGGGGTCACAGCTTAAGGATAAGGGGGAAATCCTTTAGAACCGAGATGAGGAGAACTTTTATCACACAGAGAGTGGTGAATCTCTGGAACTCTCTGCCACAGAGGGTAGTTGAGGCCAGTTCATTGGCTATATTTAAGAGGGAGTTAGATGTGGCCCTTGTGGCCAAGGGGATCAGAGGGTATGGAGAGAAGGCAGGTACGGGATACTGAGTTGGATGATCAGCCATGATCATATTGAATGGCGGTGCAGGCTCGAAGGGCCGAATGGCCTACTCCTGCACCTAATTTCTATGTTTCTATGTTTCTAAACTAGGGACTTCAGAGGAAGACAAAATGAAATCTCACCCTCCTGGGAGCTGACACTTGGGCAACCCTTTTTCCTTGGCATGCTTGACTGTCACTCTTCCTCAATGCCTGGCAGATCCTGCCTACAAACAACCTTCAGCTACATGCAATGCCAGGATCTTGACCAGTGCAGAGGGATTTCCTCTCCTTCATTGAGTAGTTGGGGCAGAAATGGAGAATATGGAGTGTGTGCATGTGTAGATGTGGGGTGGAGTGGGGTATCTATATCGGTAGGCTAGCCATGGCTGCGCTGTCATCTTCTGACCACGAATGACCATTGGCTCCATTACACAAGACTTGTGTTTGTCAGCGCTCTCCCTTTATAACCAACTGAACCCTGTGGTCCTATTTCAGTCTGAAAAAGGTTCTTGACTTGAAACGTCTCCTCTCCTGAGATGCTGACTGAATGGGTGAGTTACTCCACCATTTTGTGTCTATCTTTGTGACCCAATAGTTTGCTTTGAATGGTGAGATTTCCAAGCTTCCTTCTCCTACTGGAGAGTGGGAAGAATGTTATTCAGTGCGTCACAACATCTGTCTGTAAAAATGCCCAACATTGTTAAACAGCCCGAAATAAGGTGTGTTGTAGTGGTGTGTAACTGTGAGATGAATCATGCTTGGCCACAATGGTTTAGTAGCTTCTTCGAGAGTCAACCTTCAAGCATCTGAGTGGCCCACAATTGACCCTTGAGAAAGCCTTGACATCTGTGACTTCAGTAGACCAGTTCTGTCATGAACGATGCAAGTCCTGCTATGTCACGGCAATCTTGGAGAAAGCACATTAATAATTTTTTTCAATATTTTTTTCATTAATGTAGCATTTCATTTTTAGGATTAACCCACTGAGTGCCACATGCAGCATCCATGTACTGGGTGACATCTAAACTCTGGGTTAAATATGAGTGTTAAATTACCTTTATTTTCAGTCCTCTCTAAGTTACTGTACGAATTGTAGCTGCTTTTGTCTCGATATCAATGATTTGTTAAAAGAAGTTCATTTATAATGTGGAAATGCACAACATAGTTATCCAGCAAACGCACACTTCCACAGGCACACCTACACTCGATCTCACTCACAAGTGCACATGCACACACATGCACACGCACACTGATGTAAAGGCAGACAGAGGTAAGCACACATTCACACTAGCACACACTTTCACATCCATAGACACACTTGCTCATAGTCTAACACACACAAGTACACACACACGTACGCATACACACTCACATGCACACTCACACGCACACACACCTACACTTACACCTACATATTTATAGACATACAGAGATAAACACATACAAACATTCAAGCAACATGGACACAACCATGGATAGAGTTTACAGATAGACAGTTAAAAAAAGGATAAATATCAGTGATATGAAATGGTTGCAGTCGAAAGTAGACGAGAAAGTCTGGTTAGGGGGTTGTGAAGGATTCTGTTCTAAATTCGCTGATAGATTTTATTTTTAGTTTGATAGTTAATGTGGACTAGTAAGATAAAGAATGAACAGATAAAACTGGCAAGAAGAATTGACATTCTGCAGCATTCTGCACTGATATTGTTTGCTGCAACCCACAGTGTATCTCTCCGTCACCTCATTTATATTACAGTGAATACAGAGCAGTGATGCCACGACATAAATGCTGCAATAGATGAGTGGGCACACACAGGCAGGCGCACGTATGAGTCCGGCCAGTGCAATTGCCAATTCTTTCAGTACACATTTAAACAGGAGAGGTGAACGAGGGAGCTGTTTCAGATGAGGCTCAAGTTGAAGGACATTATCAAAAATCAAAAGTAAGATTAAAAAAAGATTGTTCAGCCTTTCCATTAAAGATAATTAAACACATAGCGTAGGAGGAAATAAAATAAAAAAAATTCTGTCAAAACTACAGCTGGAAATTTTCACCGACTAACATAAGATATTCCAACCCGAGACTTCAGCTGAGCTAGAACGTGCCTTTCCTCCTAATTAGTTCAGCTACGGTGGGGGGGAGAAACAAACAATATCACCAGGCCTTTCAGTTCAAAGAGGCTGGTGTGTGCTTTGCATTTGAAAGTCGGGCGGCTGCACTGAGGGGCATAAAAGGAAATGTCAGGGTGAAAGTTCACTCCTGAAAGAGTTGCATCAAAAGATGGCGTGACATTTCAGGTTTCTGGATTGGAATTTGCCTCTTGCAATGGGAATCGTACACCTGTTGGCAAGTGGAGAGTTTCAAAGGAAGAGATAGAAAGTCAAGGATATTTTCGAAGGAGTCTAGAACTTTTAGCAAAAAGAACTGCCAATGAAGTGAAGGAAGTGAGAGGGGAATGAGAATTGGAAGGAAACAGAGTTTTCAGAGGATTGTTGGGCTATGGGAGGCTTAGTTTAGGTTTGTTTTATTTTAGCTTAGAGGAACAGGCCCATTGCCCCACCAAATTCACACTGGGCCACCCATACGTGCTAGTTACCCCACTTTCCTCATCCACTCCCTGCACAACAGGGGCAATTTACAGAGGATAATGGTCCTACAAACACGCACCTCTTTGGAATTTGGGAGGAACATGGAGCACCCGGAGGAAATACACATGGTCACAGGGTGAACTTGCAAACTCCGCACAGACAGCACCTGAGGTGATGGTCGATCCCAGGTCCCTTGCACGTTGAGGCAGCAGCTCTACCAGCTGCCATTGTGCCGCAACAATGATGGAAGGAGTGTTGAGCACAAGGCTAGTTATCTGGACTTTTTAAAACTGAGGTATTGTTTGACTGGGAGTAAATGCCTTTGGAACTAACACTGAGAACACTACCAATTAGAGTCTGTCCATTCCACACAGAATGGGAAGCAATTACGGCCCTCTGCTGGCCTCAGTTGGTCGGCATCCTCAATCCTGAGAGACCAAGACAGAAGAAATATCATTTGGAAAATCCACTTGCAGCAACTTGCCAAGACTACTCCAACAATACCTCCCAAACCTAAGACCTCCATTCATTCAGACATATGGGAATATTGCCATCTCCAGGCCATGTTTCTTTGACTTTGTTGAAACAGAATCTTAGAGCTCACTATCTAATAGCACTAAGGAAGTACCTTTACAAAAGAGACTACAGCCCTCCAAGAAGATGATTGAATGGCATCTCCTCGAGGACAATTAGAGGCGGAGAAGGAATGCACCCTCACTATGGAACCCATCTCACAACTGCATAATTTATTTGGAGCATGTCAGCACATCCTGAGTTTGTGAAAACTGCTCAATGTTGCAATTTCTTTCTTTCTCACTCTACGTAGAGGAGTTGCACATCACAATGTATATTTAACCATTTGTTTACCTCGTTGTCACCTTCCCCTCAACAATGAACCATTGTACATTTCCTTGATCATCATCTGCTTTGATCAGACCCTTTCACACCTTACATGCTCTTTGTATCCTTCCATATCTCTGGATTCCCTCTCCCCGGACTCTCAGACTGAAGAAGAGTCTCGACCCGAAGCGTCACCCATTCCTTCTCTCCAGAGATGCTGCCTGTCCCGCTGAGTTACTCCAGCATTTTGTGTCTATCTACAATGTATATCAAGCCATTTTACTTACTTCTGTAAAGTATTTGAATGAGCAACTAATTGTATTTGAAGATATTATGAGCATTTAAATGCCGGGCCAGGTAATGGTATTCCACAAAGCTGAGAAAAAAAAAACTGATGAGTATATACCTGGGCAATCACCTTCCACGGCCTAATCATCCACTTCAGATGGTTTAGTTTAGTGTAGCTTAGAGATACAGATCACGGGAACAGGCCCTTCAGCCCATTGAGTCCATACTAATCGGCGATCGTCATATACTAGCATTATCCTACACACAAAGGACAGTTTATAATTTTTGCCAAAGCTAATTAACCTACAAACCTGTACATCTTTGGAGTGTGGGGGGAAACCGGAGCACCGGGGAAAACCCAAGGGGTCACTGGGAGAACATACAAACTCCGTACAGACAGCACCCGTAGTCAGATCATATACCCGGGTCTCTGGCGCTGCAAGACAGCACGATCGCTGCACCATCATGCTGTCCTGTCTTTGTCTTGGCAAATCCCTGATGGACTTTGTTTTTATGGCTGACACCCAGATGGCACTAATGTCCTCCCTGGTGTAACAGGTACCGATGCAACAGCTGACCATTGCTGAACTTTGCTCTATGCCATTAGATGGACTGGCATTGGAAAATAAACTTAATGCTGTCAAAGTTTAATAATCCTGTCCACATACACACCCGCATGCACACACACAACCACGTGTGCACAAGCACGCATATGTACACAGTCACACACTCACTCACTTCCAGTAGAGGTCATCTTGTTGATGGTGTTCATTTACTTTGTACCAGGAAGTCCGGAGACCAAAGATGGCAATTAGGATTTTTCTTTTCCATTAGATGGGAGCTGGATTCATCACTCAGTCATCAGGGATAGTTCATAAATCATAGAAGCAGAATTAGGCCATTCGGCCCATCGAGTCTACTCTGCCATTCAATCATGACTGATCTATCTTTCCCTCTCAACCCCATTCTCCTGCTTTTCCCCGAAACCCTGGGTACCCATACTGATGAAGAATCTGTAAATCTCCACCATAAAAATACCCAATATTAGCTGGGGAGACATGATGGAAGTCTATACATTTATGAGAGGCATACAGAGAGTAGACAATCAGAATCTTTTTCCCAGGATAGGAATGTCAAAGATAGAGGTCATAGATTTAAGATGAGCGGGGGAAAGTTTAAGGATATGCGGGACATGTTTTTGACATGGAGAGTGGTGGGTGCACGGAATGCACTGCAAGAGCTGGTGGTGGAGGCAGATATGATAAAAGATAGGTCCATGTTTTTCAAAAGATAGGTACGTGGACATGCAATGCAAGGAGGGATATGAATCAGATGGAGGCAGACCGAAATAACTTGTTATCATGTTCGACACAATCTCGTGGGCCGAAGGTTCTGATCCTGTACTATATGGTTCTAAGCTCTATGTATCAAGTCCTCCCAACAGATATCCCAGGTTGGAGGAGTGAGGATGGAGTTGTTTTATTACTTGGAGGATGGGAAGGGTGCTGTGTAATTACAAACCAAGCGAGGCTTGGGAATTCTCCCAACTGGATTAGCATTTCACAACATAATTATATAGTTGGCGGATCGAAAGTCAATTTAGACTAATTGCATTTTCCTCAGGGGGAGAGATTAGACCCAACAAAAATGATAACAATTTCCAAATTAAACTGTTTGTGTGGAATTTATTCCCCTGGAGCACAGAGTGCAATATTCTCAAATAAAATCAGAGTAAGAAATAGCATCCAGGGTTGTTTGTTCAAATCTCTCACGCTTTGATTGATTCTAATTATCTTATTGTAAATTACAGAAGACT
The DNA here is from genome assembly GCF_028641065.1 of Leucoraja erinaceus. Lineage (NCBI taxonomy): Eukaryota > Metazoa > Chordata > Chondrichthyes > Rajiformes > Rajidae > Leucoraja > Leucoraja erinaceus. The sequence goes on from NC_073408.1 coordinate 18,264,989, forward strand.
AGCATTTTGTATGGAGCCTTTCACACATACAGCTCATTACAAAATGCATCCGGCTTCTATGGAAGCTTCGCCCCTGGTGCAATTAAAGCGTTGGCTTAGAGGGAGTTTAGTTTAGAAACCCAGAGCCACACTGGCCCTTCGGCCCACCGAGTCTGTGCTAACCAGCGATCGCCTCATACACCAGCACTATCCTACACACTAGGGACAATTTACAATTTTTACCCAAGCCAATTAACCTACAAACCTGTACATCTTTGGAATGTGATTAGAAACCGGAGCACCCGGGTAAAACCCATGTGATCACGAGGAGAACGTACAAATTCTGTACAGACAGCATCTTTTGTCATGGAACCTGGGCCCTGGATAAATGACACAGATGAGGTGATGAGACCATCAGAGATCAGCCGTGATCATAGAGTCATAGAGTGATACAGTGTGGAAACAGGTCCTTTGGCCCAACTTGCCCACAACAACCAAAATGTCCCATCTGCATTAGTCCTACCTGCCGGTGTTCAGTGCATATCCTTGTAAATCTATCCAGTCCATGTACCAGTGTAAATGTTTCTTAAACATTGCAATAGTACCTGACTCAACTACCTCCTCTGGCAGCTCGTTTCATACACCCACCACCCTTTGTGGGAAAAAAAAGTTATCCCTCAGGTTCATATTAAATCATTCCACCCTCACCTCAAACCTATGTCCTCTGGTTCTCGATTCCCCTGCCCTGGGCAAGAGACTCTGTGCGTTTACCCGATCTATTCCCCTCATGATTCATGTGGGATGTCAGGGCAGGCTTGAGGAGCCAGCTCTGCTCCTGAACCTATCTGCTTGTGTTCTTGTGCGGAAGATTAATATATAAAGAGGAACTTTATATCTATTATTGCAAAATTGTTTGCATCAATTATTAAGGAGATAAGAGAAGAACCTTTGGAAAGCAATAACCTGATTAAGCAAAGTCAGCTTGGTTCATGAAAGGAAAATCGTGTTTGACAAATATATTATTCTTTGAATAAGTATTAACCAGAGCAGATAGTAGGGAACAGGTAGATGGATTTAAAAAATATGTTTGACAAGGTGCCATATGAAATATTATTAAAGATGGTGGAGGTAATAAATTAGAATGGACAGAGAATTAGCTAACTACCAAAAAGCAATGTTGGGAAAAGGGAGTAATTTTCAGGTTGAATACGTGAAACTGTTGAGCACGACAAGATTCGGTTTTGTGATTACAGCTGTTTACAATATATATTAATCGTTCATGCAAATTTACTGCGGCCCAATTTGCCAATGGTACAAAACTGAGGAAGGTGAGAATGCAAGATGTGAAGGGAATGTAAACGGGGAGATATGGACAGAGTAAGTGGACAGTTGTCAAATGGGTTAGCGTAGGAAAATGTGAATTGTTCACTTTGAAGGGAAGAATATTAAAGAAAATTGGGTGTTTTTGTTATATTATTCATCACGATTACATATTCTGTTGTGCTGCAGCGAGTAAGAATTTCATTGTTCTATCTGGGACATATGACAATAAAACACTTGACTCTTGACCCTTGAGAGCGAATTCAGAAATTCACAACACAGAGAAATGTAGAGGCCCCTGCACATGAGGCAGATAAAGCTAGGTGCTAGGTAGTAATTTGAAATGTTGACTTTTATTTGATGTACAGAGGGATCATGGAGTTCAAGTCCATAACTCTGAAAGTGGCAACGTGAATGGTATAGAAGGTGTATGATATGTTTGCCTTTGTCGGTCGGGGTATTAAGTATAAGAGTCAGGAAGCCATGAGTATAAGAGTCAGGAAAGCATCATGCAGATTTATAGGACTGTGGTTAGGCTCTGAAGAAGGGTCTTGACCCAAAATGTCACCTATTCCCTTTTCTCCAGAGATGCTGGCTGACCCGCTGAGTAACTCCAGCTTTTTGTGTCCATCTTTGGTTAGGCTGCATTTAAGAGTAGTGCGTGCAATTTGGATCACCCCATTACAGGAAGGATGTGGAGGCTTTGGAGAGTGTGCAGAAGAGGTTTAGCAAATTGCTGCCTGGATTAGAGGTACTAGTTATAAGGAGAGGTTGGACAAACTTGTATTGTTTTCTCTGGAGTCTCAGAGGTTGAGGCGAGACCTGATAGAAGTATATAAAATGTTGAGAGGCGTAGATAGGGTGGATAGTCAGAATCATTATCCCAGGGTAGAAATGTCAAAAATGAAAGCACATAGCTTTAAGTTGAGAGGTGCAACATTTAAAGATTCCTGCACATTACATTTAGAATCACTGATTCTTCAGAGATTCTCTATTTAGCACCTTGGAGTGTAGATATTGGTGATGGACCACTCCACCTGTTTACTCCCATTGATTGAAATCAAAGGAGAATGGAGAGATGAGAGACATCCTGATTCCTGGGATGGCAGGACTTTCATATGAAGAAAGACTGGATAGACTCGGCTTGTACATGCTGGAATTTAGAAGATTGAGGGGGGATCTTATAGAAACTTACAACATTCTTAAGGGGTTGGACAGGCTAGATGCAGGAAGATTATTCCCGATGTTGGGGAAGTCCAGAACTAGGGGTCACAGTTTAAAGATAAGAGGGTAGTCTTTTAGGACCGAGATGAGAAAATCATTTTTTTACACAGAGAGTGGTGAATCTGTGGAATTCTCTGCCACAGAAGGTAGTTGAGGCCAGTTCATTGGCTATATTTAAGAGGGAGTTAGATATGGCCCTAGTGGCTAAAGGGATCAGGGGGTATGAAGAGAAGGCAGGTACAGGATACTGAGTTGGATGATCAGCCATGATTATATCGAATGGCGGTGCAGGCTGGAAGGGCCGAATGGCCTACTGCTGCACCTATTTTCTATGTTTCTATGTTTCTATCATCACGATCCTCGACAGTTAAAATATTCCTCCTCTGTCTAAATCAGGTATGCTGGACGAGATGGTGGGAGATTGAGGCCATCTTGTTGAACTGAATCCCCAAATGTGAGCCAAAAAGAATAGGAGGTTGAGAGATTAGAGAGACAATGTGTGAAGTGGGGGAGGGGAAGTGTGAGTGACCAGGGCACAAGGTTGTTGATCAGATTATCTGAATTCTGCACTTCAATAAAGGCCAATTAGATTTATCATGTTTGTTTAGTTTAGTTTATTGTTGCATGCACTGAGGTACAGTGAAAAGCTTCCATGCAGTTAGCGAAAAGAGTATACATGATTACAATCGAGCCGTCCACAGTGTACAGATATAGTACGAAATTATGCTATTGGAGTAGTTTAAAAGAGTGGAACGATTGTAATGAATGATTGCAGGTAGACAAAAATGCTGGAGAAACTCAGCGGGTGAGGCAGCATCTATGGAGCGAAGGAAATAGGCAACGTTTCGGGTCAAAACCCTTCTTCAGACTGATGTGAGGGTGGGGGGGAGAAGAAAGGAAGAGATTGAGCCAGAGGGCTGAGGGAGAGCTGAGGAGGGGAGGAGAAAGTAGGGACTACCTGAAATTAGAGAAGTCAGTGTTCATACCGTTGGGGTGCAAACTGCCCAAGCGAAATATGAGGCGCTGCTCTGCCAATTTACAGTGGTCCTCACTCTGGCCATGGAGGAGGCCCAGGACAGAAAGGTCAGATTCGGAATGGGAGGGGGAGAATGATTGCAGATGACCAACACACAGAGAGTGACCTGGCTTGGGCACTATCTGTAAATGAACATTCAAAAGAGGCCCCATTGAATTTATCCTGCTTATTTGTAAAATGAGAATTCTGCATTTGAAGGACTGATCTGCCACCTTGCAGATTGTGTGCAAGTTGTGTTGCTGTCCGGGTGGCTGTCTAAATGATGGCGTGTGAGAGATGCACCCTCTGGTGGCCTCCCAACGTCACTACACTACAGTGACAGCAATGAAGTGTTTAGGTCTAGTGACCAGACAGATCCCAGACAGATTTATTTCCCCTGATGGTGTACTAATTAACCCATTCATGGAATGTCCCTTTGGGTGCTATTATAATTTTGAAACTAATGTATTGAAATAACACATGGTGGATTTTTTACACAAACAGGCTAAATTAGTGCAATAACAGATGTGCTTAAACTCACAGCTTCGAGACAATAGATTATTACAGCGACTGCCTGTGAAAGGTTAATTAAGTTGATGCATAGATGTTCTGGTACGACAAATTATGACTTTTTGTTTTCAGAATTTAAGCAGCAGAAGCTCATGCACGGGGGTTCATGCAAGGGTGGCATGGTGGCACAGCGGTAGAGTTGCTGCCTTACAGTGCCAGAGATCCGGGTTCGATCCTGACTGCGGGTGCTGTCTGTATGGAGTTTATACGTTCACCCTGTGATGGTGTGGGGTTTTCTCCGGGTGCTCCGGTTTCCTTCCACGTTTCAAAGTCGTGCAGGCTTGTAGGTTAATTGGCTTCTGTGAATTGTCTCTCGTGTGTAGGGAAGAACTAGTGTGATCATTGGTCAATGCTGAGTCGGTGGGCCGAAGGGCCTGTTTCCATGCTGTATCACTAAACTAAACTGAAGGTGTTACAGTTTGGAAGCAATGTTGCAAAGTTCTGCTTGCAATGCGGAAGCTCGTGCAATGGACATGTGTCATGGATGAGGTGATGAGTTTGACTGTGTTGCTGCTGCAACTTTGATTATGAAAACTGCAGCAAGCTGAATTGAGAGAAGAGGTTAGTCCCCTCATAAGAAATGATCTTGGGTTTAATTATTCAGTATGAAGTGTCTGACGCATGATATTCGGAGAGTTTTCTCCCTACTCCCAAATTAGCTGGTGTCAAAGAAGAAGGCATTGGTGCCTTCCAGCTCCAGTAACCCGGGTTCGATCTCAACCTGCGGTGCTGTCTGTGTGGATAGTTTATATGTTTTCTTCTTGTGACTGTGTGGACTTTAGAGATGTAGCATGGAAGCAGGCCCTTCAGCCCACCAATTCCACGGCAACCATCGATCACCCGTTCACAGTAGTTCTATGTTATCCCAATTTCACATCCACTCCTGAAACATTAGGGGCAATTCACAGAGAGAAATTAACCTACAAACCTGCACGTCTTTTGGATGTGGGAGGAAACCGGAGCACCCAGAGAAAACCCACATGGTCACAAGGGGAACGTGCAAACTTCACATTACAAGGTCAGGATTGACCCCGGTCTCTGGTGCTGTGAGGCTTTAGCTCTACCAGCTGTGCCACTGTGCCACCCTCCTCCTTGGTAATCTGGTTTCCTCCCACATCCCAAAGATTTGCTGGTTGGTGAGGAATTGTTTAGTTTATTGCCATGTGTATTGAGATATAGTGCAAAGCTTTTTTGTTGTGTGCTATCCAGTCAGCGGAAAGGCTGTTTAAGATTACAATCAAGCCACCCACAGTGTACAGATAGAGAATGAAGGGGATAATGTTTAGATCAAGATAACGTCTACAAAAGTCAGATTAAACAATGTCTAATGTGGTAGAAGGTAGTTCAAGAGTTGGTTATAGGATGGTTCAGTTGCCTGAAAACAGCTTGGAAGAAACCGCTCATGGAACGGGAGGTAGACAAAAATGCTGGAGAAACTCAGCGGGACAGGCAGCATCTCTGGATAGAAGGAACGGGTGCCATTTCGGGTTGAGACCCTTGTTTACGAGGAATCAACAGTCAAGAGTGTTTTATTGCCTTGTCTAGGCAAGCACGTGAATCGTATAGACATGGAAGGCTATGGACCAATTGCTACAATGTATAACTAATGCAGATGGGTGCCCACTGGCTAGCATGGCCTTGGTGGGCTGAATGGTCTGTTTCTTGCTGTATGATTCTGAATTCATCGAGCTTGTGAGCTATGAATTGAGGGTTACCTATTGCCCTGTGGTGTGGGGCCAATTTTCCTCGTGTCCATATGACGTTGAGGAACCTAACCTTCTATCACAGGGGCACAGGTGGTGGCCCCGAGAGTTGTCGAGCCATGCAGCATATAAACAGGTACTTTGGCCCACAATGTCCATGCTGGCCTTTTTCCATTCTAGACTGCCCATCTAGATCTACACGTGGAGCACAAGAGACTGCTGAAGCTGGAATCGGGAGCAAAAAAACAAACAAGTGGGCTGGGCAGCATCTGTGGAGGGAAACATATGCCAAGTTTGTGGAGCTCACTGTCTGAATGTCAGGTGGAGGAGAAACAGTGGCAGCTGCAAGAGTTGCTGCTTCACAGCACACGAGGACCAGGTTCAATACTGACCTCGGGTGCTGTCTGCGTGGAGTCTGCATGTTTTTCCTGTGACTGCACCAATTTCCTCCAGATGCTCTGGTCTCCTCCTGCATCCTAAAGATGTATGAGTTGTTAGGTTAATTGGCTGCTGTGCACTGTCATAATGTGTCGGTGAGTGGGAGAATAAGGGTTGTTTTGGGGGTAGAGGGAACTAAAAGAAAATGGGAATCAAGTAGGATCACTGTACATGGATCATTGATGATTGGCATAGTCCCCTTGGGCTGAAGGTTTTTGTGCTTTGTGCCTTACTGACTCTATGTGAAGACGATGGGAATGTGGGGACAGTAAAAGGTGGGGTTTTGTGTAAGTTGCTGCTTGGTGGCCTGGGTGGACCCAGTAGGCTGATGTGTGACTCTTTGACTCATCGAGGTTGGGGAGCACCCAGGCAACCTTGTTATACAGGATACCCTACACGCCATCAGCAAAGAAAGTAGGTAAGTGCCGATCTCTAGACTGTCCAAGTAATTGTGGGTTTCTTGGGAGAGTTGTCCATGTTAGTGAGGTTTCTGGGGAGTGAATAGCTATTTGAAGCATTCACTCTTGAGTGGAAATTCCTTGCTGCTCCTGGGGGCTGGAGACGTTGCAGATTTCCCTTGAAACGAGTCAATATCTCGCAGCGGGAGAGTTGCTGCCTTACAGCGAGTGTAGCGCCAGAGACCTGGGTTTGATTCCGACTACGGGTTCTGTCTGTACGGAGTTTGTACATTCTCCCCATGACCTGCGTGGGTTTTCGCCGAGATTTTTGGTTTCCTCCCGCACTCTAAAGACGTGTAGGTTAATTGACTTGGCATAAATGTAAATTGTCCCTAGTGTGTGCAGGATAGTGTTGAACCACGATAGCGGGGATCACTGGTCGGCGCGGACCCGGTGGGCTGAAGAGCCTGTTTCCCCGCTGTATCTAAAAATATATATTAATTTAAAAATTTGCAAATATCTGCTGGCACGTGTCAATATACCCAGCAATGGTGTATATATACCCTGGCAATATACCCTGGCAATATTTTAAGCTTGTCCAACTAGTGTGAATATTTTCCGCAGCACATAGGCTATGTCTGGTGTTCCGTGAGCATGTGGTCCTTTTTGCAGTTTTCGTACATGTATGAAAATATTCGCTTGAGTTCCCGTGGTAGAGTGTCAACAGTGGTAGAGTTTTCAAGGAATCTGCCACAATTTGGAACCTGCCTTCTACGTGTGACATCATGTCTGGGCACCCTGGGGCTTCGTCAATATCTGTAGGGTTGCCTGGAACTGTGTTGATGTGTAGCAGTTCCTCAAGCACATACGTAAATACTTGCAGTAAACCCGCCAGCTGGTTCTATTATTTGTTGGCAGAGTGGCATTATTTGTGTGTTTCCCCATTAGTGTGTCAGTGTTTGCACTTTTGATAAGGAGTGTGAAAATATTTGCACAGTTCCTGAAAAGTTAAAGGGAGCCCTTGCAGTGCATCAGTGTTGCACTTCAATCCGAATATATTTAGTTAGCTAGTTTTATGGAGTCATCATGTCAACAGGCTCTTTGGCCCATCATGTCCATGCTGAACATTGTACTCCACTGTACTAGCCCCATTTACTCACGTTGGGATAGTCTTCTGTGCCCTGATAGGAATGTGAATCGGAATATTGTATTGTCACACGTGACAAGGCACAGTGAGATTCTTTGCTTGTGTACACAATGTATACAAATAGCAGCCACCTACGGTGCGGACAAAGTGAAAGAGCACGCCGACTCCCTATTTTGCCCCCCCCCCCCCCCCCCCCCCATTCTCCATTGTTCTCCCCCCCCCCCTACTCCCTCACGGCAGTCCACCACGCCGGGTCCTCCATTATTCTTCCCCTCGCTGTGGTCCTCCATGCTCTCGTCGACCCACGGGGCATCACACCGCCGCTGCAAGGCTTCACCACCGCCGATGCCCCATCGTCACGAGGCTTCACCGCTGCCGCCGCTGAGGCATCGCCGCTGTCGACGCCCCACTTCAATGCCTCCGTGGTGCCGAACCGGGCCCCAGCCGCGGGCTCTGTCAGCCGCTTCGCCCGACCTGGGCTTCTACCTGCAAGGCCCTGGCCAGGCCACGACCCGCGCTTCTACGCGGCGATCCGTGAGGCATCGAGACCGCGGCGCCTCAATAAGAGCCTCTGGCCACGTTCCCAGTCCACAGCTGCGGCCTGTCAGCAAGTCTTCTGGCCATGCGGCCCATCGGGAAGCCTCGTGTCAATGTATCAAGGGTTCCCTTGAATTTTAAGCAAATAAGAGTTTGACTGCGTTGATATTGGAAGTGTTATCCAGGAGCGCATAAATATTTGAGGCATCTGCTAGGTTTGTGTTAAGGTTGCAGAGTTCTCTGGGAATATATCAACATTGCACAAATCCCTCCGGTTATGTGCGATGTTTGTTGGGCTCTGGGAGTGGGTCAATATTTGCAAAGTTGCCACTGGGTTGATGTGGATATTTCCTTGGCTGCATGTCAAACATTGCCGGGACGTATGTCAATGTTGGCAGAGATCCTTGGCAGGTTGTGTTCATTTTCAGGTGATTGCCTAAGTGTGACCAATTCCACTGGAAATATCTGGGAGCGAGCCAGTAGTCACATCACAATGACTGCAACAATATGGCAGGAACCGTGTGCCATAGTTGGTCGTGAGTTCCTTGCTGTGCACGTTCATTTTACAGGGTGTTTGATGGGAATGCAACATGTTTGCCACTTTTTCAGAGCGCTCCAATATTTTTAGTTGGCGCATGAGAATACAACAACATTATGAGAGGCATAGATAGGGTAGACAGTAAAGCCTTTCCCCAAAGGCAATAATGCTATGGAGACCACGGCCCTTATGGGGCTTCAGGGGGCAACCCGGCAGGATGCTGGAGGAAGCTGCCAAGCCGACCCCCTGGTCATTGGACCCTTCGGTAAACCAGCCTGGGAGGGTGAAGCATCCATGCCGGCCCCTGTTCTTCCAGGAAGACCAGAGACCAGGAGGATGGAGCCAGCGATGACGGACGTGAGGAGCAAGGCCGGAAGGAGAGGAGAGGTAGCCTGGTTTACCATGTTCTCTATGTCGGCTGTGATAGGCACAATAATGGTGGATGGGCCACGAGAGGGATGTGGCATTCAAAGGGAGGAGATGGCTGGTGGCCCGCAACAGTCTGGACTTGCCCGGAGCAGGCACCGCTCAAAGAACTGGAGTGCGGACATGGTGCCAAAAGCAGGTGCCTCTTGCTTAGCCTCAGTGTATTTCTGTACACTTGCAAAGCGAGGACCAGTGGCATGGCAATACCTGTATCCTACTGGGCTGTTTGTATGAAAACAAATGTCACTGTGTTAGCACTTTGTACATGTGAGAATAAAAACACCATGGAACGATTGGAAGACTTGAGAATATATTTAAATAACACGGATGTAAATGTAGATGGGTTGGTAAGTTTGCTGATGACACCAAAGTTGGAGAAATTGCAGACAGGGGAAGTCTATTAGAAGCCAGAAATTGAGCTGCAGAAATGGGCACAGAAATGGCAGATGGAGTTTAATCCGAGCAAGTGTGTGGTGTTGTCAGTAGATTGCTGGTAATAAGTCTGTGTTTTCATCGGACTCCCTCTGCTTTCTGTGACTAGGAGCGCCTGCGATTGGTTTTGGCAATTGTTAATTGTTTGCTGAGAACACTTTCATGTTCAGAGGGCTCTTTTAGTTTAGTTTAGTTTAGAGATACAACGTGGAAACAGGCCCTTCGACCCACCGAGTCTGCGCCGACCAGCGATCCCCGTACGCTAACACTATCCTATACATAAAAAAGATGATTTACAATTACTCCAAGCCAATGAACCTACAAACCTGTACGTCTTTGGAGTGTGTGAAGAAACAGGAGACCCCAGATAAAATCTACGCAGGTCACGGGGGGAACATGCAAACTCCATACAGACAGCACCCGTAGTAAGGATCGAAACCTGGTCTCTGGCGCTGTAAGACAGCGACTCTACCACTGCACCACCATGGCTCTTCTGGGATTATGTGTCATTATTGGCTGAAACTCCATGGTTGTGTGTAGAAGTATCTATCGGTAGTTTCAAAGATAGATACAAAATGCTGGAGTAACTCAACGGGACAGCCAGCATCTTTGGAGAAACAGAATAAGTGACATTTTTGATCGAGTCCCTTCTTATTGGGAGTTTGCTGGGAGTTTGCCAGGTTTTGCTATGTTTCCGAGGCATTCCATTCTTTTTAACCGGAACCTGGCTCAATAACTCCTGGGGTCCACTGAGAGTACTGGGAAGTTTGGGAAGAACAGTCCCGACCTGAAACGTCACCCAACGTTTCTCTCCAATAATGCGGCCAGGCCCGTTGAGTTACTCCATCAATTTGTGTCTATCTTTAACGTTTGTTTGGAAAATCTGTCGAGTCACCGAGGATGCATCCGTATTTATTTGCAGGGATTTCCTGAGGGCATGTCAGGATTTGCTGGGGAGTGCTTGATTGTGTATAAGTATTTGGATTGAACTAAAATGCTGGAGTAACTGAGCCAATCAGGCATCATCTCGGGAGGACATGGAGAGGTGACAATCTGGGTCAGGACCCTTCTTCAGACTGATTGTAATCAGGCAGATACAGCTGGAATAGAGATAGGAGCAGGACAAAGCCTTAGATGGAACCAAAGTGCTGGAGTAACTCAGCGGGTCAGGCAGCATGACCTGCTGTGTTACTCCAGCACATTGTCTCTATCTTTGATATAAAACCAGCATCTGCAGTTATTTGTTTCTATACCAAATGCTTATTTATGTGTGTGTGTGTGTGTATATATATATTCAATGGTACATGGACACATTGATCTGTTCTGTATTCATCTATGCCTACAATATTCTGTTGTGCTGAAGCAAAGCAAGAATTTCATTGTCCTATCTGGGACACATGACAATAAACTCTCTTGAATCTTGAATCTTGAAGTGATAGTTGGATTCAGGTGAGTGGGTGTTTTGTTTGGCAGGTGGGTGGACAAATACTTACAAGTGGTTCCTGAGTGTGCATCCTTATTTACAGGGGGTCGTGGAGAATGTGGCTTTATATTGTTGGAGTCTGTGAGTGCATGTTCTCATTTCAAGGCTGGCAAAAATCGCTCGGGTCAGCTGAGATCTAATTGAATAGAAAAAGGACTCGAGAGACTCAGTGCCGCAATAAAATTCGATCAACGGGGATCAAAAGCAAAAGCAGATAGAAATGACGCAGGAAAATCCATTGGGAACACTGCCTGTCCCTCTTGCTTAATCGTTAATTTGTTGGACAGAGCCCTATGTCTGTAACACAGTGTTAAGTTGCGAGTGTGTGGAGGAATTCATCATACCTGTGGCTGGTTGTCATTCAGCAATACCCCAGCAGGTGGCAGTAAGGCACTGCAGTAACTGCACAGGATCTCTGTCCAAACAAAGTAGGAGGTTTATCTCGAAGGTCGACACAAAATGCTGGAGTAACTCAGTGGGTCAGGCAGCACCTCTGGCGAAAAGGAATAGATGACGTTTTGGGTTGAGACCCTTCTTCAGTCAGTCTAACCCAAAACATCACCTATTCCCTTTCTCCAGAGATGCTGCCTGTCCCGCTGAGTTACTCCAGCATTTTGTGTCTATCTTCGGTGTAAATCAACATCTGCAGTTTACTTTTAGTTTTTAGTTTAGTTTATAGATACAGCATGGAAACAGGCCCTTCGGCCCACTGGGTCCGGGCCAACCAGCGATCCCTGCACATTAATACTATCCTACACACACTACATTTACCAAGCCAATTAACCTACAAACCTGTACGTCTTTGGAGTGTGGGAGGAAACCGATGTTGATCTAATAGAGTTTACAGGAGTGAGCTGAATGTAAATTGTTAAGTTGAAGGAGTGTGCTAACAGAGTGGTGCAGCTGGTAGAGCTGCTGCCTCACAGCACCAGACACCTGGGTCACATCCCCACCTTTGTGTAGAGCTTGAACGTTCTCCCTGCGATCACGTAGGTTCCCTCCGCTGCTCCAGTTTCCTCACACATCCCAAAGACGTGCGGGGTTGCGAGTTAACTGGCATCTGTAAATTGCCCCCTGGTGTGTATGGAGTGGATGTCAAAGTGGGGTATTGCGGAACAAACGTGAACCGGTGTTAGACACAAAATGCTGGAGTAACCCTGGAGTTCTCCAGGCAGCATCTCTGGAGAAAACGAACAGGTGACATTTTGGGTCGAGTCCCATCTTTAGACTGGTGCACTGGTGGGCCAAGGGCCTTTTACCAAGCTGTATCAATCGATCAATCTGGCTTTTAAATTTAATTGCATGGCATTTTGTAGCAGCACAACTTTGCATGGAAATAACCTCTTCCTGGGATTACGCAAGATGAGTTGATTGAATCATGCGTCTTCAGGAATAGAATTGCAGGTTCCAGCCACAACTCACACTTACTCAGTCAGCCGTTTTCCTCATTGGTTGACCAATGATGTTGTTTTACTCCTTACTCCAGAAGGACCCTTTCATTGGGCGTGCTCAAATTTTAATGGCGTTCTCGATATATTGGCACGAGTTACATGTCTTTAAAACAGGCGAGAGTGGTCCAAGTACAAAGGGAAGCTGAAAAGGCAGGCACCAAGGTAATGTTTAAAACACATTTGGACAGGTACATGGACAGGAATGGTTCAGAGCGATATGGCTCAAATGCAGGCAAATTGGATTTCTCATTTATAATATGTGATTAGCATGGCCAGGTTGGACCAAAAGGCCTTTGTTGTATGTCTCTCTATGACTCTATGATTTGTCACAACTGACGTGTAATTATTCCAAAATAAGCCAGCAGGTGGAGCTGTGGCACCAGGCAGGATCTCAATCGGAACAATGGACCAGGTCCAGCCATAGGGATCAACACCAGACTTGTTCTTTATTGTTTTTCAGTTTCACAGAGGAACTTTTCCTCAATATTTCAGACAAATAAGTTTCTTGGATATGTCCACCCTGCAACAACACAATTAAATGGGCGGCACGGTGGCGCAGCAGTAGAGTTGCTGCCTTACAGCGCCAGAGACCCGGAGATTCCATCCTGACTATGCAGCTGCTGTCTGCACGGAGTTTGTACGTTCTCCCCGTGACCACGTGGGTTTTCTCCGGGTGCTCCAGTTTACTCCCACACTCCAAAGACCTGTAATGGAGCTGTTCTCATGGTGAGCATGGAGGCTAAAGAGATTGAGGAGGTTCCTGATGCTTTGTGATGGCTGGCGTCAGATTAAAGCTCAGGTGTAGCAGTGTGAATCCATGTGATTGTGCAGGGTCTCTGCCTCAGGAACATCTCCGTCTACCATGTCTGCCAGCGAATACTTGCACCTCCTTTCATTTGCCCTCACCCAGTCATTGTTGAGGGACTTAGCTCTGTTTCTCACTGGGTGAAGGGGGGGTCTCACATTTGCAGAATGCATGGCTGGCTCTTTAGCATTTTGTGTCTTTCCTTGGCAAAAGAGCACCTGCAGTTCCTTGTGTCTGCACGTCGTCAGGAGTGGGACGAACCAGGGCATTTGGGGAGAACCCAGGCAGTCGCAGGGAGGACGTGCAAACTCCAGGCCGGCAGCATGTGAGGTAAGGATTGAAACTGGATGGCTGGAGCTGTAAGGCAGTGGCACTACCAATAACTGGCCCTGTCCAGTGAGCTAACGCTGTCTGGTTCAGGCCCATTCCCTCAGTGTGAAGCAGCTCTGAGTGAAGATGTTCAAAACTGCTCGAGCGATTGTGGTGCCCAAACAGGCCTCGCATGCCAAATACAGCAATCACATCTTCTGAAGTACACAATACGGTTTACTAAGTGCAGTGGGCACAGTGGTGCAGCGGTAGAGTTGCTGCCTTACGGAGCCTGAAGCCCTGGTTCGATCCTGACTCTGGATGCTGCCTGTACAAAATTTGTACATTCTCCCAATGACCACGTGGGTTTCCTCCAGGTGCACTGGTTTCTTCCCACATTCCGAGGACGTGCAAGTTTGTAGGTTAATTGGCTTCTGTAATTTGCAATTTGTCCCTTGTGTGTAATATAGTGCTAGTGTATGAAGTGTATGCAACTTGCAAGTATGCAAGTCGGTGCGGACTCATTGGGCTGATAAGCCTGTTTCTCCAACGTCTAAAGTCTAAAGTGAGTTTTGGAGTAAAACATAAAGTTGGGTATAAATTAGCAAAGCAACGTTGCCCAGATCCACTCCTTCCAGGGAAACAATGGTGAAGATGCCACATGTTCGAAGCTTGGAGCAATTGCAATGGAAATAAATGCAACTAAGACTCAAACTGCTGGAAATGGTCAGTATGTCAGGAAACAAAAACAGGTAATGTTTCACCAAACATAAATGCGACTTTGATAATCTGCCTTTTTTTTAGCCTGCAGGTTTATTGCTTCATCAAGTAATTTATTGATAAGCCTTAAACATTATCTGATGCTATCAGTTTGCAGATAACACAAGGAAGGACAACACAGTGCCTCACAGCGCCAGAGACCCGGTTTCGATCCTGACCTTGGGTGCTGCCTTGTGGCGTTTGCACGTCCTCCTTGTGACCGCGTGGGTTTTCTCCTGCTGCTTTGGTTTCCTCCCTCACAACAAAGACGTGCGGGATTGTAGGTTAATTGGCCTATGTAAATTGGCCCTAGTGTGCAGAGAGTGGATATGAAAGTGGGATAGTATGGTACTAGTGTGAACGGATGATCGATGGTCGGCATGGACTTGATGGGTGGAAGGATCTGCCTCCTTGCTGTATTTTTAGTTTAGTTTAGAGATACAGCGTGGAAACAGGCCCTTCGGCCCGCCAAGTCTACGGCGACCAGCGATCCCTACACATTAACACTATTCTGCACACACTAGGGACATTTACATTTATACCAAGCCGATTAGCCAACAAACCGGTATGGTCTTTGTAGTGCGAGAGGAAACCGGAGCACCCACAGGAATCCCACGCAGGTCACGGCGAGAACGTACAAACTGTGTACAGTCAGGTTTGAACCCGGGTCTCTGGCGCTGGGAGGCAGCAACTCTACCGCTGCGCCACCATGCTGCCCCTCCAAACCAAACTGAAGCAATGGCAAGGGTTAATTCAACAGTGCAAATTCTGAATGTAATATGAGGAAAGGCTCCCTGTTTATTATCCTGGGATCACTATCAAATTTTGTTGGCTCCGATGGCAAGTTCAAACAATTTCAACGGTGGAGCGAGTGAAGTATCAGATGTACGGCACGTGCAGCACAGAAGCTAAAGATCATCTGTGTCAAAAGAAATTGAAAGTGTAATGGCTGCCAACGGAAAGGGCAGCAACGCACCCAGGACGGAGTCTGCTGAGGTCACTCTGAAGCCAGGCTGCTCGGTGCACCAAGAAGCAACAACTTACATTTATATAGCACTGTGCCAGTGGACTTCAAGCGAGTATGATCAAATAAATGATCTGAGCAAAGTTGACGAAGCTTTCTGATTATAGTTTTAGTTTTGGTGATACAGCATGGAATCAGGCCGTTCAGTCCACCAGAAATAGACTCAAAATGCTGGAGTAACTCAGCAGGACAGGCAGCATCTCTGTCGAGAAGTGATGGGTGATGTTTCGGGTCAAGACCCTTCTTCAGACTAAAACCCCTGTCCCACTTTCCTGAGTTACTCACAAATTCTCCCGTGTTTTCCCCTTGATTCAAACTCGGAGAATGTCCGTAGCGAGCCGGTGGGAAGTACGTAGGAATCCGTAACGAGTCTGTTGGAGTCCGTAGGAGTCCATAGATATTTTGTAGCAGCTCGTAATGCCAGCCGTAGGTACTCGGGGCATCAGCTAGGTCGGGACGTTTTTTCAGCATGTTGAAAAATGTCCACGACAAAAACAAAATAGCCCCGAGTACCAACGGCTGGCATCTCCGAGTTTAAATCGAGGGGAAAACTCGGGAGAATTTGTGTGTAACTCGGGAAAGTGGGGCAGGGCTTGAGAGTCAGGGGAGAGGATTTCTCGACCTGAAACATCACACATTCCTTCTCTCCAGAGATGCTGCCTGGCCCGCTGAGTTACTCCTACATTTTGTGTCTATCTTCGTACATTAACAGCATCCTACACACTAGGGACAATTTACAATTTACGGAATCCAATCAACCTACAAACAGGAGTGCAGGAGGAAACAGGAGCACCCGGAGAAAACCCACGCAGTCACAGAGAGAATGTACAAACTCCATACAGACAGCTCCCGTAGTCAGGATCGAACCCGGGTCTCTGGTGCCGTTTGGCAGCAGTGCTACCGCTGCCCTACTGTGCTGCCTCATGCAGTCGCAGGGACCACGTGCAAACTCCACACCGACTGCACCTGAGGTCAGGGTAGAATCTGGGTCTCTGGCGCTGCGAGGCAGCGGCTCTACCTGCTGCACCACTCCGATGGTCAACATTAGGGCCGAAGGCCACATTCTCCAGTGTAAGCCAAGAGTTTTTTTATTGGTGTCTGGGAGAAAAGTTCTTTTGAGTATTTGGGTTAATTGAGAAAGGCAGTAGCAATGTCCTGAGATGAAACAAGGACTTCATGTGCATATGCCAAAGATAGACACAAAAAGCTGGAGTAACTGAGCCAGACAGGCAGCATCTCTGGAGGAAAGGATTGGGTGACGTTTCGGGTCGAGACCCTTCTGGAGGCTCAGTGCATAAGCCTCCAGAAGCTGCAGCTTATGCACCATGTGACTGACGTTACTCTTCCTCTCAGCCACTAGAGGGGTGCCTGAGCTCAGGTGTTCAGTGTTCCACCCTCACTAGGGCTGAGATGGCCAGTTGTTGAATACCTTGCTGTGAGTTCTGGCACTCACTTGCTAATTTCCTCCATCCGTTTGCTACCCACACCAGCTGCCTCCATTGATTAGTTCTTTCAATCTTATCACTAGTGTGGCACAGTAGCACAGCGATAAAGCTGCTACCTCACAGCCCCAAAGACCAGAGTTTGGCCCTGACTACGAGTGCTGTCTGTGCGGAGTTCTCATGATGTGTTCTTGTATGATTTGTCGCACTCATGATCGGATGCTGAGTGTCAACACAGGGGCAGCACAGTGTTGCCTCCAGTGCCAGAGACCCTGACCTCGGGTGCTGTCTGTGTGGAGTTTGCATGTTCTCACCGTGTCCACGTGGGTTTTCTCTGGGTGCTCCGGTCTCCTCCCACATTCGAAGCACGTTCAGATTTGTAGGTTAATTGGCTTCTATAAGTTGCTCTTAGTGTGCAGGATGCGGATGTGGGGTAACATAGAACTAGTGTACGGGTGATCGATGGTCGGCGTAGACACGGTGGGCCGAAGGGCCTGTTTCCACACTGTACTTCTAAACAAAACTAAATAATCTGTAAGATGAGGTGTATTCCAGAGTGGGTGACACGGAACATGGGAGAGCGCGGTGAACTGGTTGGGTTGAAGAAGGTACTGGTGTTGGTGTATTATTATCACGGGTACCGAGATACCGTGGAAAATCTTTACTTTTGCACGTTATCTCGGCAAATCACACTATACATGAGTACATCCGGTCGTGTAAAAGAGAAAATAAACAGAGAGTCCATAATATACGGTGTTACAGTTTCTGAAAATATGCAAATAAAAAAAGTGCAGGAGCAGCAACAGGATAGATTGGAAGATTGAGAAATTCATGCTTAACATGCGAGAGGTCCATTCAAGTCTGATGGAAGTGGGGAAGAAGCTGTTCTAGTATTTTGTGGTAGGTGTTTTTAAGTTTTTGTCTCTTTTGCCTGATGGGAGAGGGGAGAAGAGAGAATGACCAGAGTGACAATGGTTCTGCATTGTGTTGGCTGCTTTCTCAAGGCAGCGTGAAGTATAGATGGAGTCGGTGGGAGGGAGGCAAGTTTGTGTGATGGACTGGGCTGTGTTCACAACTCTCTGAAATTTCTTGACAGAGCATTTGCCAATCAGATGCATCCGGATGTGATACTTTCTATGGAGCGATTGCAGGGTTAGGAAAAACGCAGACAATTCTGGAGAGGAATTCTGCAAAGTTAGACAATAGCACCATCTTCACTGATCTGTCGATAGAGAGAGGGACAGAGGAGGCTAAAGGTGAGGGGTTCATCAGGGCAGGGTGCCAGGGGGGTCACATTCTGAAGAAGGGTGCCGACCCAAAACATCACCCATCCCTTTTCTCCAGACCTGCTGGGCTCCTCCAACATTTTGTGTCTTTCTTCGGTATATACCAGCATCTGCAGCTCCTTTCTACACAGTGCGGGCACAGTTCAGGCCTGACGTCTGCAGTAAGCTTCTGCATTATGTCCTCCCTTGTCGACGAAGCCTTTCCTTCGCGGCAGGTCGTCTCATTTGTCACGTTCCACTCTGCAGCTGCAGCGTGAGAGCAGGGTTTCAGGTGACAGCTCAGCGAGGTGTTTGTATCTGAGGCTTCCTTCAGTTGCACTATTTTCTTAACGCTGGGGATTTCTGACCATTAAAGTGGAGAACTAAAGTCGCATAGCCACATGTCTCTGTTTCCATATGTCACACAATCCGTTCCTGTTAAATCAATAAACCATCCGCTGGATACATACCGTTTCTCTGAGTTTACTTCCTCGCACACTCTGAGCCTTCACGGCCTCCAGGAGAACAGGCAAAGCATTGAGAAATGGCAGGGCCTATCACGTCAGACGCCAAGGTTAACCCTTTGGTGCCCAGAGATGTACCTGGCATCAAACCTGGTGGCTCAAACTTAGTAACTGGAACATTCCTTCCCATTCCCAGACTGACCTTTCTGTCCTGGGCCTACTCCACCACCAGAGCGAGGCTACACGCAAATTGAAGGACAGCATATCATAGTTTGCTGGGGTGGCTTACAACCCAGCAGCATAAATGTTGATTTCTCTCATTTCAAGTAACTCCTGCATTCCCTCCCCTCCTCTCTCTCCAGTTCCACTGTTCACACCTTCCCAAGCCAAGAATGGGCCATTATGGGCTCCATCCTTCCTGATGTCACCTGTTGCTGATCCTGATGTTCTGGCATTTTCTCACCTCCAGTTTATTCCCCCCCCCCCCCCCTTCCCCAGTCTGAAAAAGGCTTCCGACCCGAAAAGTAACCTATCATTTTTCTCCAGAGATGTTTGCTGAGTTAGTCGAGAATTTTGTGTCTTTCAAGGGAATGATCACTTTATTGGGACTGTATTGTAGGCCTCCCTCCCAATAGCTCAGTTGGAATTGGAGGAGCAAATGTGCGGGGAGATTTGCTGGCAGCTGTAAAAATATTTTGGTAGCATTAGTGGAAGGTTTGAACTTCCCAAATACCGGCTGGGCATCCCATAAGACTGTTTGGAATTTGTTAAATGTGTCCAAGGACGTTTCCCTCATCAGTTTGTAGAGGGTCCTATTAGGGAGGATACAACATGGAGCAGTACAGCACAGGAACAGGTTCTTCACACAATATTCCTGCCAAACACAATGCCAAGACAAACTTGTCTCACCTGCCAAATCCTTCCATTCTCTGCATATCCATGTGTCTATCTAAAAGCCTCTTGAATGCCACTATGGTATCTGCCTCCACCATCACCCCCCGGCAGCACATTCCAGGCACCCACCACCTTCTGTGTAAGAAAACTTGTCCGCACATCTACTTTAAACTTTGCCCCTCTCACCTTAAAGCTATAAACGTCCTGGACTTCATCTTGGGAACGAGGTGGGGCAAGTGACTGAATTATCAGTAGGGGAGCACGTTTGGGACAAGCGACCATAATAATTCTACTAATTTTAAAGTAGTTATGGAGAAGATCCCACCCGATGAGATCTTCACTTGGGGCAAGGCCAATTTTGGGTGCCAGAGGTCGAATGTGAGTGTTTGCACATAAAGGGAAGACTGGCAAGTGGGAAGCTTTCAACAATGAAATGGCAGGTGTATTGGAAGAGCATGTTCCTGGTTGGGTGAAGGGCAAGCCTTGTCCCATTTCATCCCTAACCCAGCCTTTTTCATCTTTATCCCTCCCCCTGGCTTTACTCCTCTTTCACTTTTCTCTCTTTGCCTGATATCTTTTTGTCTCCTTATCTCCTTTTTGTCTCCTTTTCATCTCCAGCCTTTGGACCCATCCTCATCTGTAAAAATATTAGGGTAGCATTAGTGGAAGATTTCAACTTCCCTCCTCACCTGTGATAGACACAAAATGCTGGAGGAATGTCACCTATTCCTTTTCTCCAGAGACGCTGCCTGACCCGCTGAGTCACTCCAGCATTTTGCGTCTAACTTTGGTGCAAACCAGCAACTGTAGTCCCTTCCTACACCCTCCTCGCCTCTATCCACCCATCAATTGCCAGACTTTGTCCCGCCCCCATCTCTTTTCCAGCCTTCTATCCTCCACCACAATGAACCTGAAGAGGGGTCGCGACACAAAACATCGCCTATTCTTGGCCTCCATAGATGCTGCCTGACCCACTGAGTTGCTTTAGATTGCAGGAACCGTGACAAAGATCTTTGCATCTTCTTCGGCCACCGGTGAGGTCCCAGAGGAGAGTAGCTACTATTGTTCCTTTATTTAAGAAGGGAAATAGAGAGAATCCAGGGAATTCTCAGCTGGTGAGACTCGCATCAGGGGTAGGAAATCTATTGGAGAAGATTCTTGAGGTTAAGATTTACTCCCCTTTGCAAGAGAATGAATTAATGTGGTACAGTCAGCATGACTTAGTACATGGCAGGTTGTGTCATAAATGACGATAACAATTGGTCTTGTCATCGTGTTCGGCTGTTATTGTGCTGCACTGGTCTATGTTCTATCCTTACAGAACTTTAGTTTAGTTTAGTTTAGAGATGCATCACGGAAACAGGCCCTTCGGCCCACCGAATCCGCACCTGCCGGCAATCCCCGCACATTAACTCTTCCCGACACAAACTGGGCTCAATTTTACATTTGTACCAAGCCAATTAACCCACAAACCTGTACGTCTTTGGAGTGTGGGAGGAAACCGAAGATCCCAGCGAAAATCAACGCAGGTCACGGGGAGAAAGTAAAAACTCCGCACTGACAAGTCCCTGTAGTAAGGATCGGACCCGGGTCTCTTCCACTTTCCAGCAGTAGCTCTACCGGTGCACCACCGTGCCATCCTGTGAGAAAAAGTCAGTAAATGCATCATGTTTTTTTTTGTCAACTCACTTTCCTTGATACAAGCACAGATGATTGGGTTTCACACTACAAAAAATGTATGGAGAGTTTTCTGAGAATGCACAGGCCACCCTCCCCCTCTCTGGCCATGACGTGAGGGTCACCTGTCCCTGAATTAGCCATAACCTCCAGGGCTGCAGACCATCTGATGAAGTGGCACAGCGGTAGAGTTGCTGCGTTACAGCGCTTGCAGCACCGGAGACCTGGGTTCAATCCTGACTTCTGGCGCAGTCTGTACGGAGTTTGAATGTTCTCCCTATAACCGCGTGGGTTTTCTCCGAGATGTTCAGTTTACACCCACACTACAAAGACATACAGGTTTGTAGGTGAATTGTCTTGGTGTATGTGTAAATTGGCCCTCGTGTGTGTAGGATAGTGCTAAAATGTGGGGATCGCTGGTCGGCGCGGACTCGTTGGGCCGAAGGGCCTGTTTCCTCGCTGTATCTCTAAAGAAACGGTTTGGCTATCACGGACAAATGACCTCCTGTGCCCATACGTTTTATAACTCGAAGACTGAATAGTGCCGTTCTCAAACCACAACTTTAACATTTACTTTATGGTAATCTCTGTTGCAATGGAGGGAATTTGTGGGATTTTATGGCAGAATCCACTGACTGCATATGTTGTAACTCTATACATCTTTAGACATAGATTTATGTACATATATTTATACTATCCAGCAAGAGGAATGTTTCTAGCAAGGCTGAAAACTCTCATTTACATTCTTGATTTGCTCAAGTTGTGGAAAATGAAGGAATGGGTGTAAATTCCACCCCATCCTCCCTCTTTCTCCACATAACCATGGAGCACTTCTCCAAAGGGAGTTTTATGCAGCCAAATATCTAGTGCAAGGGTTCCCAACCAGGGGGTAAATTTCACCAACCCAAGGGGTAAATTTGTTGATTCTGGATTTGTACATATTTTTCCTCATTGACTGACTGTGTTTAGTTCTGGTATACCGGTATCTGTTCATCATTAGTTGTTCATAAATAAGTGAAATAACATTGTTATGTGCTATTAAAGTTGCCTGGGGTAAACGGGAAAACAAAGGTTGGGAACCCCAATAGATCTAGTGCATGCATTAAGCTGGAAATTGTACAGTATCTAATAGCCCTGTCCCACGGTACGAGTTCATTCCAAGAGCTCTCCCGAGTTTAAAAAAAATCAAACTCGTGGTAAGCACGGAGAATGAATGTAGCGGGTACGTCGGAGCTCGGGGACGTCTCTTAGCGGCTCGTAACGCTAACGGCAGGTACTCGGGAAGACTCGCTAACAGCAGGTAAGCACGGGAAGACTCGTGAAGATTTTTCAACATGTTGAAAAATGTCCACGAGAGCCCCGAGTACCGCCGAGTGGCCATTACCGTAAATCGCAGAGTTCGAATCAGGGCAAACTCGGGAGAGCTCTTGGAATGAACTCGCACCGTGGGACAGGGCATTAAGGCTGTGACATTGGGAGGGAAAGGTCATGACTTTGAGTATTGCATGTGGGGGTTGAATATGGGTTTGTGACTAACATGTGATACCCATCTTTGCTTTGGTAAATGGAGGGTGGGGGTGGAGTTGCAGAACTCCAACGCTGCTTGAAAATGGAGACACAAAACGCTGGAGTAACTCAGTGGGACAGGCAGCATCTCTGGAGAGAAGGAATGCGTGACGTTTCGGGTCGCGTCCCTTCATCAGAATCGACCTGAAACGTCACCCACTCTAGCATTTTGTGTCTACCTACGGTGTAAACCAGCATCTGCAGCTCCTTCCTACACTGCTTGAGAAGGTGCTATGTATAGGAAATGGCATCACACGAGATCTTGATGCAACAAATTCTTTAGCTCTCTCATGATAGGGAGTGTAGTGAATGGCTTGGATAGAGTGGACATGGAGAGGAATATTCCACTTGGGGGAAAGTCTAGGACCACAGGCCATAGCCTCAGAATAAAAGGACGTACCTTCAGAAAGGAGGAATTTCTTTAGTCAGAAGGTGGTGATTCTGTGGAATTCATTGCTGTAGATGACTGTGGATATTTTTATGACAGAGATTGACAGATTCTTGATTAGTAAGAGTGTCAGGGGTAATGGGGAGAAGGCAGGAGAATGGCGTTGAGAGGGAAACAAAGATCAGCCATGATTGAATGGTGGAGTAGGCTTGAAGGGCCGAATGGCCTATTTCTGCTCCTAGGATTTATGAAATTTTGAGTGTCTGTTTCTAGAGTATGTGACCTCTTCTTCTTGCGTGCACAGCCTAAAGTTGTAGGACAACTTGTTCCATTTGATCTTATTTGATTGTGCATGCCAGGTTGATAGTATTTGTCGAAACAGGGCGGACCACGTGTAGGTTGCAATCTCTCACCCCAAGAGTATGTGACATGATCTGGAAATGGTCATTACCTCCTTTCACTCCAGTAGGAAATAATTTTCAATTGATTAACACTGGGAAAGCCGGTTAAACATGACCGAGTTTCCTATCCTGGAAAAGTAAATGAAGCACAAAATGATGCCCAAACTCTCAACAAAAACCACAATAAAATAAATGATATTGCAAACCCAGATGTTTTTGAGCAGATATACGTTGTTATATTGTTCACGCTGTTGAAAGGTTTCTTATTTATGCTAATTATGCCCCGCAATGCATACTTCTATCAGGTCTCCTCTCAGCCTCCATAACTCCAACGAAAACAAACCTAGCCTACCTAGTCTCTTCTGAGACATTTCACCCCAAGGCCTAATCTCACTGTATCTCCTCACAATATCCATGGACAACATGAATGTTTGGACTTCTTTGTAACTGAAAATCTGACTTATTCTGATACTGTAAAACAGTAGCCCGTTTTTGCAAGTCTCATGGATTGACAGAGCTCTGGGGGTAAAATTGCAATCATACGAGCTTGGCTTACATTCCCTGTAAGTTGATTGAAGTGTTCAGGAGTTTGTATGTTAGCTGTGGAATTGCTGGTGGGGGACCTGTTCATGCAACAGTCTAATCAAAGGCAGGTAGGAAGTTAGGAAACCCTACTTCACAGTGGAAGAACTGAACTTGCCTGCAAAACGCAATGGATGTAACCTCAGTTACAACTTAAATCAGCCACGTAAACGGAAAATGCTAAGATCACTCAACAGGTCAAGCAGCATTTGAGAAATAGAAATAGAGTTAACATATCAGCTCAATGGGCTTTTGATTCAAATCTTTTATTTTTCTGGTCTTGAGTACCAATGGATTAGAATTTGAGGAAGGCAAGATTGTCCATGCTTTCATTCATTGATGCAACTGGTTGGAAGGGCTAGATGATCTTGTCCTGTTCTTAGACTTCCAGGGCAGAGTAGATCGCAGCTTGTTAGATACAGCATGGAAACAGGCCTTTTGACCAAGCGAGTTTGCACTGACCATCAATCACTCAGTCACACTAGTTCCATGTTATCTCACTTTCTCAGCCAATCCCGCAATTTAAAGTGGTCAATTCCGCACGTCTTTGGGATGTGGGAGAAAACCAAGTACCTGATGAAAACCCACGTGTCCACAGGGTGAACGTGCAAACTCCACTTAGATAGCGCCCGAGGTCAGGATCGAACCTGTGTCTCTGACTTTACCAGAGCTCTACCACTGTACCACCACGGACCTTCTGTTCGTTTCCTTCCCAATGGCGAAACATCCAACCTCAATTTACTGCTCATCCCATGACGGTGTCATTCATTCATTGATTGTCGTTACGTCTTTCCGTTACTTTATACTTATTATTTCACAATCACAATTAATGGAACAGATGTGTGGAATGATTTTTAATAAACTCAACACGCAGAGTGTGCAAAGTTTAGAATTAGGCTCCCGGAGATTTGTGTTATCTTTGGATTTAGTTTAGGTGAACAGAGAAAGCAGTTTAGTTAAAATCAATCCAATAATTGGAAAGAGGCCCTCTAGCCTTTTATTGAATAAACAGACCCTAAGGCCTGCAGTGCAGAGTGGAAGCGAAGCTTGGAAATATGGCAAGAGTAATGAGAGAATTAACAAGGCAGAGGTTATGGATTGTAACGCTTCTGTTAGTGGAGTGTGACAGGGTGGGTCAGGTGGAAGGAGGAAGCAGCCCATTTGGAGTCCCAGGGAAAGGAGATGCTGGAAGAGTTGCCCCCGAGCGGACAGGCATTGTCAACCCCGCGATGTAATTGCAGCTATTAGGAGTTCTGGTGTTTTAACAATAAGGCAGAATGACTAAATATAACAAGTCTCTGGAGATTCTGTTCCTGCCATGAGATTGGCATGCAAGATATGAATCACCTCTTCCCTTCTGGAGCGCTCTATATCAAGAAATCGAAAGGTACGATTTTAGCAAGCTCTTGCCTGACAGTCAAGGTTTGGGCATTGATGGGTGAGACCTCAGGGATGGTGCCTGATGGCTTCTTCCTGTGGATTTCACACTACAGTAAGGAGGAGGGTAAAGAACAGGAAACAGCAGCAGGCTTTGTAATTACCTTGAGCAAATAAATACAGTTATTTGGGCTTTAAGTGTGCCCCTAATACATGTGCATTTTACATTAGCTCCATAAAATGCTGAAACCCAAGCTACTTGTCATCGTCAGCCTCTGGATCCGCTCTTTATAATTACTGAACTCTCGAAATGATATGTGGCTGGGTTCTGATTAACCCTTTCAAGAGCTAATTCTGCTTCCGTCCACAGTCTCCATATAGCAGCAATCTGTAACTTTGCCAAAATACTGTTTCTCGCTGAGAGGACACCAATTAGCTGGGACAATACCTGGTTTAGGTGCAAAAGATGGTGACACGACTGCAGTTGTCATGTCGGTCAATGGGTTAATACATTGTGGTGTGCAGCTAAATGCAACCATGGTGTGTCCTTGACAGAGTGGCAAAGTGGGATGGGTAAATGCAATGCTGCGTTACCCTAGTCTATGTATGTGCTTCTGGCTCAACATGGCACAATATAACATACTTTAGACCAAGGAGAGGATTGGAGAGGATGTTTCCACTAGTGAGAGAGTCTAGGGCCAGAGGTAATGGCCTCAGAATTAAAGGACGTTCCTTTAGGAAGGAGATGAGGAGAAATGTCTTTAGTCAGAGGGTGGTGAATTTGTATAATTCATTGCCACAGGAGACTGTGGAGGCCGTCAATGGATATTTTTAAGGCAGAGATAGATAGAACGTGTGGGTAGTCTTGCTTAGTACGAGTGTCAGGGGATATGGGGAGAAGGCAGGAGAATGGGGTTAGAAAGGAGAGATAGATCAACCATGATTGAATGGTGGAGTAGACTTGATGGGCCGAATGGGCTAATTCTGTTTCTATCAGTTATGAACTTGCTCTGAAAAACAGAGAGGGAATATTAACTGCATTAATTACCCTGGCGTGTACGGGCCAAGTGGCATTCTTCTGCAGGATATTCTGGACAATCAATCTCCACCAGTAAATAAACCCAACTGGATCAGTGTTAATAGGGATCTGACAAATGTGCCCATGATAGACGCAAAGTGCTGGAGTAACGCAATGGGCCAGGCAGCATCTCTGGAGTAAATGGAGAAAAAGCATCTCTGGAGAAAGTGGATGTTTCGGGTTGGAACCCTTCTTCAGACCCATAAATTTGCGCATATTGGCCTAGAATCTGGGTCCCGACCCGAAGCATTGCCTGTCCGTTTCCACCACAGATGCTGTCTGACCCTTTGAGTTCCTCCAGCACTTTGTGTTTGGCTGAAGGTTCCAGCATCTGCAGTTGCTTGTGTCTTCACTATGTCCAGAATCGGACGCATATATTACATTTAATTAATCCTTCCTGAGAATGGATGGGAATCGGATGGTAGTACAATGGCACAGTTGGTAGAGCTGTTGCCCCACAGCGCCAGAGGCCCGGGTTCAATCCTGACCTCGGCTGCTATCTGTGCGGTGTTTGCATGTTCTCCCTGTGACCACGTGGGTTTCATCCGGGGGGTTCCGGTTTCATCCCACATCCCAAAATGTGCGAGTGTATTTATGAATTGACCTCTAGACTGTAAGGGACACTTGCAAAAGTGGGATAACATAGACCAAGTGTGAATGGGTGATCGATGTTGGGCGTGGACTCGGTGGGCTAAAGGACCTGTTTCCATGCTGTATCTCTAAACTAAACTAAACTAAACTCAGGACAGTTTAACGGAGCTTCCAAGTTTCCTCGTGTGTCCTTGAGTAAGGCGAAGGAGCATTTATGTTCAAACACATTGCTACTAATGGATGTACACTGTCAGTTCAGTACTTTATGAGTTCCTAGCAAGTTGGTTTAATGGGTTAGAGAGGCTGTTCCAAGTCACTGGATAATTGGTTGCATGCAATGAGATAATGGATGAAATCCACTTAAATTATTCACTTCCATGATTTGAATGTAAATATATGTGTCAGAAATGTGTTATATTACATTTTCTCAGCCCAGACATCTCTTGATATACCCACTGATTTATCACAAACCAGTCCATCCCATTGCTTATTAGGCTGCCAGCAACTAAACCTGCGCCCCAAGCTGGCTGCTCTGTGTGTGTGGAAGGTGGGTGGACACACAGCGGGAATATCTCAGCATGGGTACATCTCCTGAGAGACGACGGCCACATTTCAGGGGAGGAAATGGGTGCCACCAGTCCGCTGTGTCTGAAGAATTACCTCTTTTTGCTGTGTCTCGGTACACTGGACATTAATACACCATTACCAAAAATAGTAATGAAATTCAACCTAGCTGAGAGTGGATCAGTCAAGGTCAAAGTAAAACGTGTTTAGCTATCATATATACTGGCAATGGAACAATAATATTCTTACTTGCTGCAACTTAACAGGCCCATTAACACAATAACACATGCATTAGTATACAATAATCGATAATATAATAAATTAATAATCAGTAACACAAGGTAACCAGAGTGTAACAGTGCAAATCCTAAGTCTGTAGTGCAACCAAAACAAAGTCTATAGAGGATCATAATTACTAGTCTCGACCTGAAACGCCACCCATTCTTTCTCTCCAAAGATGCTGCCTGTCCCGCTGAGTTACTCCAGCTTTTTGTGTATATCTTTGGTTTAAACCAGCATCTGCGGTTCCTTCTTACATACCCGGTATTTACTGGGGTTGTGGTTTATGTTGTGTAGTGTTTAAAAGCCTCTTGGTTGCTGGGAAGACTTGAACCTGGAGGTCATGATGTTTAGGCTCCTGTACCTTCTTCCCAGAGGTCGCAGCAAGATTCGAGCGTGGCCAGGGTGATGGGACTTTGATGGTATTAGTGTCATCACCTGTAGATCAACTGATATACAGAGTGAAGGAGGGTTGGTGCTGTATCGAAGCGGCTGTCCCGTCCAACACCAACTGAGGTCCCCTAATTTGAGGAAGGACATTCTTGCTATTGAGGGAGTGCAGTGTAGGTTTGCATGGTTAATTCCCAGGATGGTGGGACTGTCATAAGCTGAGAGAATAGAGTGGCTGGGCTTGTATGCTCTGGAGTTTAGAAGGATGAGAGGTTATCTTATTGAAACATATAAGATTTCTTAAGGGTTTGGACACGCTAGATGCAGGAAACATATTCCCGTTGTTGGGGGAGTCCAGAACCAGGGGCCACAGTTTAAGAATAAAGGGTAAGCCATTTAGAATGGAGATGAGGAAACACTTTTTCTCACAGAGAGTTGTGAGTCTGTGGAATTCTCTGCCTCAGAGGGCAGTGGAGGCCGGTTCTCTGGATACTTTCAAGAGAGAGCTAGAGAGTGCTCTTAAAGATAGCAGAGTCAGGGGATATGGGGAGAAGGCAGGAACGGGGTATTGATTGGCGATGATCAGCCATGATCACATTGAATGGTGGTGCTGGCTCGAAGGGCCGAATGGCCTACTCCTTCACCTATTGTCTATTGTCTATTGAGTTCAGCTACATCAACCCATCCTCAAGATCTCAGCTCAAAATAGAGCTAATTGGTTGGAAGTCACAATATTAACACTTATTGAAGAAGCATTGATTTGGGCATAGACACAAAATGTTGGAGTAACTCAGCGGGTCAGGCAGCATCTCTGGAGAAAAGGATAAGGTGATGTTTCGGGTTGTGACCCATGACTGTCGGATGTTAAGCCAACCTCACAATAGTTTTCCTAGAGATAGTGAAGAAAAAATTATACCAATAGTTTTCCATCCATAGTTTGAACAATCACAGCCCTGTGCTTGGCCTTTTTTCATTTATCGTTGAGTTTTAAAGGTGATAAAATGGGTGAAAGTTGTGGCTGATTTTGTGAATTTCATAATAAGCACTATAAAAATTGTTCAGAAATATTAAAGAGACTTTATAATTGAGATTGGTTGACCCTATTACAATCTCATCCACCTATCTACTCCTTCTGTCTTGCAATTTTAAATTTTGTTGTACATGGTTCATGTTACAATGACAATAAAGAAACTATTCTATTCTATTCTATTCTATTCAATCCTTTCCTTCTCAAATAAATGAAACAACCAGTTTGTTTCAATGTACTTCTGATTTACTCAAAAACCTGATTATCCCTTGCGTGAAAAGAGTTAGTCTGCCTGTACTTATTACTGACTGTTGAACTGTATCTTTAATCTACTGCAGACGAGTCTTCCATTGCAGTGAACAGTTTGCCATCTTCTCATAGTTTCTTTCAACATTGAAGAAGGCCATTCAACCCATTGAGTCTATGCCAGCTCACAGTGTAATCCCTTCAGCCTTATTCACCCACCATTTTCCCTTGTAATCACTCTTTCTCACATCCCCATAAACACCATCCTAATTCTCCAGCACCCGCCAACACAAGGGGATAATTCCCATTAGCCTTTGGAATGTGGAAGGAAACTGGAACTGAAACCCTTATAGGGAGAGTATGCAGCATTAGATTTATGTTACATCACCCAAAGGTAGACACAAACTACTTGAGTAACTCAGCTGGTCAGGCAACATCTCTGGAGAAAAAGGATGGGTGAAGATTCGGGTCAGGACCCTTCTTCAGTCTGAAGAAGTCCTTTTTATCCAGATACTGCCTGACCCGCTGAGTTACTCCTGAACTTTTGGCATATCTTCCGTATAAACCAGCATCCGCAGTTCTGGGTCTCCTCCTTTCGCCCAAACATATCCCTGTTTTTCCCAAAGAAACCAAACCAATAGTCCTTTCCTTTCCCTCAAGCAAAAAGAAAATTCAGTTTGACCTTGACAAAGCAGTCCCTGAGCAGGCAAGCACACCAAGGAGAGCATGTTGGTGAACATCCAGCAGCAGTGTCTTTCAACTATGGTTGATGGTGTAACTGGAGCAGAAACAATGATAGTTTGCACATGTAACAATCACTCCAGAGCATGGACTAGCGACATGACAGCAAAGGGATGCAGTGTAGACGGGGATCCATTTAATTTAAATTTGGGGTTGAGGAAGCGGATTTTTTTAAATGTTGAATTGTTCCTAAATTGATGGAGAACTGTATCTGACTTTGCGTTCAGACTTACTTCATCCTCGAAATGTCACCTATCCATTTTCTCCAGAGATGTTCCCTGATCCACTGAGTTACTCCAGCACTTTGTGTTTTTTTTGTAAACCAGCATCTGCAGCTTCTTGCACCTCTCTGTCTCTGTATTTGACGTGTGTTGCTTTGTGCACGCCATAGAGAGTATTCAGCGCTCATCTTCTTCTATTGGTACATCTGAGCCAAGGTATTTTGTGGTCAAAGATGTGAATTGTCTGCATGTGAACTTACAAGCTTGCACATGCATCCACTCACACGCACCACACACACACACACAGACACACACGCGTGCACACACAATACACAAATTTCATGCACACACAGACACAAACACAGATTAAAGACCTCCCAATTTCCACCCCCAGCCTAATGCCCTTCATTAGACAAAAGCATGCAAAACATTTCTCAAATATCTTTAATTTAAACAATCATTTTTTTGGTAGCTGACCTCTGCTCTTTAAGATTCTTCAGCCAGAGAATGATAATCATAGAGTGAATGCCTATAAGTATTCACTCTGTATTCATGGGTGTATAGCAGCAGGGAAGTAGCAAGCAAGGAAGCCTTCTAATCCCTTCAATCATAGCTTTCGAGCAGTGAGAAGAATTAAAGACCACTGTGTGTTTCCACTGCATTGTACATCATTTTACAGATGGCACCCACTCCCTCTTTACCCCTTCTGCAGGAATGAAAGAATCACAGGTTACTTCAGACAATAATTATGCAAAGAAACTTCCCACTCCTCACCATTACTAATGGACTCCTTCATTGAGATCAACATCAACATTGCTTGGACCATCCGCACTTCAGGTTCTCTCGGCAAGGCCACCAGAATAATTGAGGATGAGTCTTACTCCCTTCTCCCAGGCAGGGGTTACAGAGGTGTGAACATGCATACCTCCAGATTAAGGGATAGTTTCTTCCCAGCTGTTATCAGGCAACTAAATCATCCCCAACAACTAGAGAGTGGTCCTGAGCTACTGTCTACCTCATCAAAGACCTTTGGACTATCTTTAATCGATGTTACTGGACTTTATTTTGCACTAAACATTATTTCCTTTATCACGTATCTGCACAAGGTGGACATCTCGATTGTAATCATGTATAGTCGTTCCTCTGACTGATTTGCAGGCTATGCAGGCTTTTCACTGTACCTACATGTAATAATAAACTAAACTAAACTAAGCTAACCAAGACTACATTCAGGAGGCTGGATTAATAAGGAAATGGTGTGTCGAGTTCAAGAGGTAATAAAGTCACACTTTTCACAAGAGGTTTTGGGAATGTTACAGCTATTTTGAGGATTGCTTCCTGCTTTGTCATTCATTCCCCCATGAAAATTAAATATGATTGGAGAGATTCTTCAGAGCCTGGTGCTGGGCCGAGCCTTCGTGGGTTGTGCTGTAAGAGGCAAATGTTTAATTCATGGATTCCACTCCAGAAGTTTACATAGATTCAA
The DNA here is from genome assembly GCF_028641065.1 of Leucoraja erinaceus. NCBI lineage: Eukaryota > Metazoa > Chordata > Chondrichthyes > Rajiformes > Rajidae > Leucoraja > Leucoraja erinaceus. The sequence goes on from NC_073408.1 coordinate 18,297,226, forward strand.
CATGCTGAATATAATCAAAAACGTACAACAGTCAAAGAGTCAAAAGTGTTTAATTGTCATATGTATCCACAATGGAACAAAGAAATTCTTATTTACAGCAGGATGACAAGTAATAATTTTATTGTAACAGCAGATAACAGAAAGGAACTGCAGATGCTGGTTTACACCGAAGATAGACACAAAATGCTGGAATAACTCAGCGGGACAGGCAGCATCTCTGGATGGAAGGAATTCTATCCATTCCTTCTATCCAGAGATGGTGTCTGTCCCGCTGACTTACTCCAGCATTTTGTGTCTATCATCAAAGAATGTAATTATAGGAATAGACAGATAATGGGATTTTTGGTTCATTGATCAGAGATATTATCCAGTGAATGTTGCTGGGGACGGAGGGGGAAACGTGTTAAATTTTCAAAGACAAAATATTGATTGTTATGGATGGAAATCAAGTGGAACTGTTTCCATTTGGCTGATAGATTAGTGCAATGGAATAACAGTCAAAACATTAGAGTGAATGGTGAGGAAAATATCAAGAGGCTATTGAGTATATTTCAGAAGAGAGAAGCAATTAAGCCCTTGACAGCTACATATGTGTAGAAGGTTAAACTCAAAATCAAAAGTGGTTTTTGGATAATTTTATGATATTGCATAACATTTATAGGCAGTACAATGGTGCAGCTGGTAGAGCTGTTGTCTCACAATGTTAGAGACCTAGGTTACGATCATGACCTCAGCTGCGGTCTGTGTGGAGTTTGCACATTCCCCATGTGTCCATGTGCGTTTCCTCCAGGTGCTCTGGTTTCCTCCCATATGCCAAGACGTCGGCCAATTGGTCTCTGTAAATTGTCCCTTGTGTGCAGAGAGTGTGTAGAACAAGAATGGACAGGTGAATGAGGGTCGGTATAGACTCAATGGGCCGAAGGGCCGTCTCCATGCTGTATCTTTAAACTAAACTAAGAATTTGTTAGGTGCTAAGACTATGTTGGCCGCTTTCATTGTCTGGCACTAAGAGGTATAGTGTAGAAAGGAACTGCAGATGCTGGTTTAAACCGAAGATAGACAAAAAAAGCTGGAGGCACCAGACTTTGTCCAGCATTATCACTGTAATCAAATATTTAGACCACTTTGAGAACTAAGTGTTAGGTACTCTGCCTGGGTTTGGCAACATCATTCATTAACCACGAGGATGGCATTGATTCTAAGAATACATTGGATACTAGGATTTTTATATATTTTTAAAATAATGCTCCGTGAAAAAAAAGGATTAATGTTTTTACTAGCTACAGACCTGAATATAAATGTTTGTTTCCATAATGTCTGAGACATGTCGGAGACAAGACAAGATATTTGTGTGGCTATATTTGGAGTATTGTGTTCAGTTTTGGTCATCCGGCGATAGGAACGATGTTACTAAACTGGAAAGAGTGCAGAGAAGATTTACAAGGATGTTGCCAAGAATCGAGGGCCTCGACTATAGGGTGAGGACTTTATTCCTTGGAGGATCAGAGGTGATATTATAGAAGGCGATCTTTATGTAACCAATCATGAGGGGAATAGATAGGGTAAATGCACACTTTTACACAGAGTTGGGGAATCAGGAACCAAGGGACATAGGTTTTAGGTAAGAGAGGAGACAATTAATATGAACCCGAGGGGCAATCTTTTCATCCTCGTGGTTAATGAATCTTTTCACACAGAGGGTAGTGAGTATTTGGAGTGAGCTGCTAGAGCAGGTAGTTGTGGCACCTACTGTAACAATGTCAGTGCCATTTTATTAGCCTCTGAGATCATGTTGGGAGACAGGGGTTGAGATAGGAGTTGCTGAGTCCCTGATGCTTACAGGGATATGTGCCTTATCACATCAGTGGGACAGCTCAATGCACTTCACACAATGCATCAGTACTTGGAATCAGCAACCATTATTTTATAGGCAAACTCTTTAGAGCAGGGAGATCGATGAAACTTCAACCAGGTCTTTGGTTGAAAGAGGAATGTGTTAAGATAGACAATCGTTTCCTCAATCCAGTTATCTACACTGCACCTTCACATTCTCTGACATAACTCTAACATTACAAAAAACTATCTGGAACATTTTAATTATGAAGGTATGAACATGAGATGGGGCAGGAATAGGCCATTCAATCCCTTGTGCCAGTTCTGACATTGAATACGATTGTGACTGATTATAAATTCACTCTGTAATCCTGTCTATGCCAGCTTTCCACCCCTTGCTTATCCCTCTATCACTGTCCTAAAAGACTTGGCTAATATTGTTCTTTGAGGCAGAGAGGTTCAAAGACTTCTGACACATAGAATATTACCTCACCCCTGCCTTGAAGAGCGAATTCTTCACAAGAGGAGGCTTTCCTCTGCATCAACACTCTCAAGGCTCCTCAGGATCGTGTATGTTTCCACTGTCCTCCACAGTGGATATGAGCGTAGCCTGTCCCGTGTTTGCTCATAAGATCATCTACGCATTTGAGATTTTAGTCTGGTAAGTTTTCCCTGAACTCTTTACTAATTCACCCAGTATCCACAGTCAGTATCCTGAATTACACATGAGGCTGAAGCAAATTTCTCATGGCAATGCCATAACATTTTCAATTTCTTCCTGAATGAATGGGGCACGCTTCAGTATAATATCCCATCAAAAGTGTGGAGTTTACAATATATCTGGGCTTTCACACTGATGTGTCAGCTTAGTCCCTCTCTCTCTCTTGCTGTCTCTGTCTCTGTCTCTGTCTCTGTCTCTGTCTCTGTCTCTGTCTCTGTCTCTGTCTCTGTCTCTGTCTCTGTCTCCGTCTCTGTCTATCACTCTCTCTCTCTTTCTCTCTTTCTTCTTCTCTTTCCTATTTCTGTCTTATTCTCTCTTCCTCCCTTTTTCTCTACCTCTCTCCCTTTTTCATTATTTCTCTCTCTCTCTTCCTATCACTTGCTTTTCTCTCTCTTCCTCCTTTTCTCTCTCCCTCTTTCATTGTCTCTCTCTTGCTCTCACTTTCTCTCATTCTCCCTCTCGCTCTGTTTCTCTCTCTGAATCTCTTGCAGTCTACCCAATAGTGGAGAAAACAAACGTGTGCTTACAGGCGCGCTTAGCACAATGATATGTCAAGATTTATGACAAAGTTGAAAGACATCGGGAGAGTGGTAGATGGAGAATGGCCTTTCTCACCAGGGACTAACTGTACAGAACGTTTTTCCTTCTATTATTTATTATGTAAAATAATATGTGTGTTATGATTGTGTTTATAATTTGTTTGGTTGTTTTGTTGTTCCGCGAGCATTGCCACTTACATTTCACTGCACATCTCGTATGTGTATGTGACAAATAAACTTGACTTGACTTGACTTGACTTGACTTGACTTGAGAAAAGTGATCAGGAGAGGTGGGGAAAGAGAGGATCAAAGCAGTCAATACAGAAGCCAGTGAAGGACAAAAGCGGAGCGCGATTCAAATGTTCAGATGCAAGTGAGCAGAGCACCTTCTCCCCTGGGTACCAGTGGCTTTTATCCTGTATTACTGTGTTCAATGAAAAGAAAGCAAGAGGCTTTGGCTTTTTTTTTTGGGGGGGGGGAGGAATGGCTCAAGAAGTAACTCAAGAGGCAGCCAGATGTGGGAGTGACACTAGGCACATTGTTTGTGGGCAGGAAGCCTGCAAGCTTTGCTGAGCAGGACAGGAAAAGAGCAGGGAGATGGGATCGCTGCACAGGAGGGGAGTGGAATCTGTCCACGAGTCACCACGGGCAACACTGGCCTCTTGCAGTGACCAGTGACTGCCACCTCCTGCCCTGTCACTCGCAGCATTGACTTCAGTAAAGTCAACGTTTATTTATTCAGCATCTCCAGCAGCCTCCAACTGTTTGACAATTGCAATCTTATGTGAACCTGGGAAAGCTCAGACACTGATGACAGAAGAAGAGGAAATTCTGCTGGGCCACACATTGATTAGACCTTAGCATAATCAACCCCCCCCCCCCACCCGACCAGCTCTGTACAGTCCTCACCTCTGGGGGTGCGCTCTTCAATTGCTGTCTGTAGGCAGGAAGAAGCAGCACCGCAGTATGGTCGGATTGACCAAAGTGAGGGTGAGGGATAGATCGATAAGCATCTTTGGTGGTCGTGTAGCAGTGGTCAAGGGTGTTTGATCCTCTGGTGCTGCAGGAGACATGTTGGTAGAAGTTAAGGAGCGATTTCTTCAGGTTAGCTTTGTTGAAGTCCATGGCTATGGTGATAAATGCCTCGGGGTAAGCTGTCTGGTGCTTATTGTCCATGGCGTGCAGCTCCCCCAGTGCCAGATGGACATCAGCCTGGGTTGGGATGTAGACCGCGGTCAGGATGATGGAGGTGAATTCCCTCGGTAGGTAGAAGGGACAACACCCATAGTCAGGATCGAACCCAGGTCTCTGGCGCTGTGAGGCAGCAGCTTCATCACTGCGCCACCTTTTTCTGCTTCTGTTTCAGATTTCCGGCATCTGTGGTTTTATTTAAAGTTTTCATCCTGATATTTACACTCATCGAATATCTTGTTATCTTCTCTGAGCAGCGGAACGTGCCTTATTATTACAGGTCCATGTTTCTCAGTACCTGGTCATCACTAACAAAATCTTTATAACAAGAGGAGTCGAGTATAGGAGCAGAGAGATCCTTCTGCAGTTGTACAGGGCCCAAGTGAGACCACACCTGGAGTATTGTGTGCAGTTTTGGTCCCTTAATTTGAGGAAGGACATTCTTGCTATTGAGGGAGTGCAGCGTAGGTTTACAAGGTTAATTCCCGGGATGGCGGGACTGTCATATGCTGAGAGAATGGAGCGGCTGGGCTTGTACACTCTGGAGTTTAGAAGGATGAGAGGGTATCTGATTGAAACATATAAGATTATTAAGGGTTTGGACACGCTAGAGGCAGGAAACATGTTCCTGATGTTGGGGGAGCCCAGAACCAGGGGCCACACACAGTTTAAGAATAAGGAGTAAGCCATTTAAAACGAAGAAAAGGAAACACTTTTTCTCACAGAGAGTTGTGAGTCTGTGGAATTATCTGCCTCAGAGGGCGGTGGAGGCCGGTTCTCTGGATACTTTCAAGAGAGAGCTAGATAGGGCTCTTAAAGATAGTGGAGTCAAGGGATATGGGGAGAAGGCAGGAATGGGGTACTGATTGGGGATGATCAGCCATGATCAACTTGAATGGCGGTGCTGGCTCGAAGGGCCGAATGGCCTACTCCTGCACCTATTGTCTATTGTCTAAAATCGTGTTGGTGGAAATCCCACTGTTTAGCAGGGTTTGTGTCTGCAAAATAGCTAACAGCCATTTTATGTTTCAGTGAAGTGAAGATTCTCCCAGGTTTTTTCTCTTTGTGCAGAAGGGATGCCCGATGCTGTCAATAATCATATATCTAGTAAAATGTAGTACTTGGGGTCATGTATGTGGATCAGTCTTCTCAGCGATATCCCAGCTGGTGACCAATAGTCTAAAACCCTGCAAACACTGAGAGGGAAAATTAGGGATGAGAGCAGGAGGCACAAATTAATTGGACATCAACGTGATTCCCTCTTCATTTACTCTGCATACTGTTGACTATTCTGAATACATTAAACATAATTATCCCTTACTGCACACAATTCTGCAAATGAATATTTAGATTTCATGCTTGGAAGCAACAAATATTTCCATAATATGTTCCAATCGTAATTTAGTGGAAGCACCCACACTCTCAGTTGTGCCTGTGTAATTCCTCCACACAAATTTATTAAACGTTAATCACACTAATTCATCTCATTCCATTCAGGCCAGGGATTCAAACGTTCGCTGGATTTTAAATTACCAACACTGAGCATTCATCACTAACAATGGCCTTTCCAGACAGTTCTTCTTTAAACAAGCTTACAGTAATCCTAGTTGGATGCACTTAGTGATTTGTAATGTTATGGTATAGCCATATACCAGTGCTTATTATGCCTTTGTACATATGTTCAAGTATCTGACTGATTGTGTCTATGTGTGCTAAAATTTGACAGTCATGCAGCACTGAAACTGGCCCTTCAGCCCACCAAGTCTCGTTATGTTTATTTTAGTTTAGTTTCGTGATACATCACAGAAACAGGCCCATTCGACCCATCGAGTCTGCGCTGACCTGTGATCCCCGCAGACTAACATAATCCTGCACGCACTAAGGATAATTGACTATTTTACCAAGCCAATTAAGTTACAAATCTGTACGTCTTTGGCGTATGGGGGGAAACTGGATCTCACGCGGCTGACGGGGGAGAACGCACTAACTCTGTACAGCCAGCACCCATATTCAGGATCAAACCCAGGTCTCTGACAATGTAAAAGGCCTGTCCCACTTGGGTGTCATTTGCGCATCACGCAGATGGAGTGCAAAGATTTTGTACACCCAAAATCTTGGGGCGCCACCTGCGACCGCACGTCACTGCCTGCGTCACCACTCACCATGCGCGTGTCATGCGCACCATGCGTGTATCACGTGCGCGTCACGATGCGTAAATTATGTCGCGTAAATGACGCGCAAATGGGACAGGCTCTTAAGGCAGCAACTCTACCGCTGCACCACCATGTCACCCTTTATGCTAATCATATGACCCTCAATATACCCTAGATATTATCACTCATCTACGTACTAGGCGCAATTTACTCCAATTGGCCAAATAATGTATCAACCTGAACATCTCTGGGATGTATGAGGAAACTGGAACACCCGGATGTAACTTACATCATCACAAAGAGAACGTGCAAACCCCATGTCACGGGAGCTGTGAGGTAGCAGGTCTAATACCTGTAACACTACGCTACCCTTATCCATGAGCATAAGGGAAGATGTTCCTGCATTTTTCACTATGTGTCTCTGAATGTATGTGTTTATGTTTGTACACGTGTGTCTCTGTGAGTGTGTGTATCTGCATGAATTTCTGCAAATGTCTGTGTGTGAATGTGCCCGCCATAGCGTGTGGGCATGTGTCTCCAAGACTCTATATGTCTATCTGTCTCTTTGAAGGTGTACATATCTCCTATGTATACTTGTGTGTGTGTGTGTGAGTGTCTATTTTTGCATATGTGTGAATGCAAGTTTGTATTTTAGCCTGAATTATCTGTGTTTAGATGCATTAGCATTAGACTGTAAGATTAGATGGGGAGAGGTTTAGAATTTAAGGTTCAGAAGTAATGGGAGAAATATTAGCCCCCAAATTTGGTGGGTTTGTGAAGTTGAAAAGTAAAATTGTAAATATTTCAAATACAAATCCAAACCGGCTAGAAATTAACCATTTTAACTTTTTAGTATAATTTACAGGTATAATGAGTTGGGTCGGGTTCCATTCGGTTCAAATCCCACTTTGGTCTTGAGCTAAAACCCACACTGATAGTGCAGCACTGTAAAAATAGTGGCGTGTTTCCAAATATGCCATGTTTTGTATCAGAGCTCTCATTGAACCCCCATGTGCTTAATTAGTTTGTTTTAAATGATCCTTAGTGCTTCTTTAAAGAAGAAGAAGAAGAGGGAGTTATGTGCACGGCCCTGCTAATATTTATACCCCAGCCAAAGCAGAGTATCTGTATTTTTGTTCATTGTGAAGCCTGCTATGTACAAATTGATCACCACATTTCCTACCTTACAGCAGTTTCTGTAGTTCAATAAGTACTTCAATTCTTGTATAATGTTTAGCAAAATTCTGAAACACCTTCCACACGCCCCCCCCCCCCCCCCCCCCCCCCCCCCCCCCCCCCCAACCCCCTCACCTGCCCTCGCCCATGCAATCCCAATCACCATCCGTAATTATCTTACATTAGGGCCAAGGCATGCATTGTGCAGAGATCCATCACCTCTTTCTAACCTCCCAGCCATACGCTTGACCTACAGGGTGAACCATGCATCATGCATATGACCTTGACATCTGGTTGACTCTAGGCAGAAGATACATTTTCTAATTGACACCAAGGTCACAACATACCACCAGGCTCTTGACTCAGCCACACTCACCTCATGAACTTGTATGGACTATCTTTGATTGTACAAAGGACTTCAACCATTGTACAAGTATTAAAGGTATTAATTTTTTTGATTATTATATGTTATCCATGTGTATTGCCTGTTTAGGGGCGGCACCGTGGTGCAGCAGTTGAGACCTTTTCCAATCAATATTCAGAAAATTGAAGTTCCCAGTTTATTACTCCTTCACGAATTCTTGCACAGTTTTGTAAATATCCCGCAGCTCTGCTCCTGTACTCCCTCTCAGTATTTGGTACCATGCAGTACTTTAGAGACATCTTGTCTCTTAACTTCTAGCATGCAATGAAAGGCTTTTCACTGTCCTCCGGTGCATGTGACAATAAACTAAGCTAAACTAAATGAATTCTGCAGCAAAGGAAGGATATGATGAAAACACCCAGCAGATAAGACAGAATCTATAGATGGTTAAACAGGGTCACCTCTATAGGTCAATGAGCTTTCAGAAACATTCACTCTGTTTCTCTTTGCTCAGCTGAGTATTCCCAGCAATTTCTTTTTTTGTTTCTGAGTTCCATTATACAGAGTAATTTTTTTTTTCTGTTTCTCAATAAAATGGATTCTTTCCTGCTTCAGTTGTAATTTAAGTATCTTAGTTAACCTTTGGTTATCTCTCCTGAACACCTTATGTTATATGAAAATATGAATTAGGAGCAGGACAAAATAGGAAATGTAAGAACCAACCCACACAGAGTTTGATTCCAACAATGACAACATAACAACCGCATAATCTTTCGATTGGTAATAAATTAAAAATTTACACTAAGCTGGGGGGCAGTGTTAGCTGTGAGGAGGATGCTAGGAGACTGCAGGGTGACTTGGATAGGCTGGGTGAGTGGGCAAATGTTTGGCAGATGCAATATAATGTGGATAAATGTGAGGTTATCCATTTTGGTGGCAAAAACAGGAAAGCAGACTATTATCTAAATGGTGGCCGATTGGGAAAGGGGGAGATGCAGCGAGACCTGGGTGTCATGGTACACCAGTCATTGAAGGTAGGCATGCAGGTGCAGCAGGCAGTAAAGAAAGCGAATGGTATGTTAGCTTTCATTGCAAAAGGATTTGAGTATAGGAGCAGGGAATTTCTACTGCAGTTGTACAGGGTCTTGGTGAGACCACACCTGGAGTATTGCGTACAGTTTTGGTCTCCAAATCTGAGGAAGGACATTATTGCCATAGAGGGAGTGCAGAGACGGTTCACCAGACTGATTCCTGGGATGTCAGGACTGTCTTATGAAGAAAGACTGGATAGACTTGGTTTATACTCTCTAGAATTTAGAAGATTGAGAGGGGATCTTATAGAAACTTACAAAATTCTTAAGGGGTTGGACAGGCTAGATGCAGGAAGATTGTTCCCGATGTTAGGGAAGTCCAGGACAAGGGGTCACAGCTTAAGGATAAAGGGGAAATCCTTTAAAACCGAGATGAGAAGAACTTTTTTTTTCACACAGAGAGTGGTGAATCTCTGGAACTCTCTGCCACAGAGGGTAGTTGAGGCCAGTTTCATTGGCTATATTTAAGAGGGAGTTAGATGTGGCCCTTGTGGCTAAGGGGATCAGGGGGTATGGAGAGAAGGCAGGTACGGGATACTGAGTTGGATGATCAGCCATGATCATATTGAATGGCGGTGCAGGCTCGAAGGGCCGAATGGCCTACTCCTGCACCTAATTTCTATGTTTCTATGTTTCTATATATTTAGTATTCCATCAAGCAAGAAAGAAATAGAGAGAACAATTCAGGTAAAAAAACAAAGACACAAAGTGCCGAATCAGGCAACATTCCTGCATAACATGGGCAGGTGGTGTTTTGTGTGGGAACATTTAGTTCCGTTTAGTTTAGTGTAGAGATACAGTGTGAAAACAGGCCCATCACCCCATGAGTCCACGTCAACAAACTAGTTCTATCCTACACACCACAGACAATTTACAGAAGCCAATCAACTGACTGTACGTCTTTGGAATGTGAGAGGAATCGAAGCACTCGGAGAAAACCCACACGGTCACATGTAGAACGTCCAAAATCCATACATCCAGCACCGGTAGACAGGATCGAACCCGGGTCTCCGGCACTGCAAGGCAGCAACTCTACCTTTGTGCCACCATGCTGCCCCAGAGTCGGAATTAGGGTGCCGACCCGAAACGTCACCGTTCTGCTCCCTGACCTAAGTGACACCAGCACTTTGCGTCTTTTTATTAAAATATAAACCAGCATCTGTAAATTCCTTGTTTCTACATTTTTGAATGTTTCAAGGAATTGAACTTTCAACAGGACAGTAAGAATTGAGGGAGATAATTAATGGCAGGAAAGGAGAAAAAATCATATGGGAGATTCTGTCGGAAGGCAGAAGGCAGGACTGATCAATTGATACAGTAATGCAAAGCAATAGGTGGTGGTAATTATATGACCAAATAATCCAAAGAATGCTCTTGAAGAGCAAATGTCACTGTCTATAGTAAATAGCCGACCACTGAAAATTTGGGATCATTGGCTTATGATCTGGAATCATTGAATGCATAGTTGTAATATGCCTAATTAAGGATGAGATCTTGTTATAGTTGGAGTCATACAGTATAGAAATACATTCTTCAGCCCAAATCACCCATGCTGAATAAGATGCCCATCTATACTAGTCCCATTTACCCACACTTGCCCCACATCTCTCTAAACCTTTCCTTTCTGTATGCCTGTCCAAATGTCTTTCAAATGCTGAAGATAAGCACAAAGAGCTGCAGTAACTTGGCGGGTCAGGCAGCATCTCTGGAGAAAACAGATGGGTGACGCTTTCTTCCTTCTTCCAATCCGAAACATCACCTATCCATTTTCTCCAGAGATGCTGCCTGACCCACTGGTTACTCCAGCATTTTGTGTCTATCTTCAGTATAAACCAAGATCTGTACTTCCTTCTTATAAGTCTTTCAAATGCTGTTGTTTTACCTGCCACAAACCACTTCTTTGGCAGCTTTGTTCTTTGTTCTCCATTTCTCATGAGCATTGGGACAGTGAAATAAAAGGATAAGCTCCAGGCCATATTTGCAGACTCAGCAGATGTATTCAGCAAAGTGAGCGCCAGGGAGAAATGCCGAGCTTGTCATCAAAGTAGTGCTCGAGATCTTTGACATACATCTGAGGGAGCTGAGATGGCCATGATATCCCAACTGCTCCAAAAGATGGCATCCCTGACAGTACATGATTTCCTCATCACCGTGGTGATGTGTCATTTTGGACTCCCTGGTTTACGCCTCAGGAGTGGCACTTGACCTGCTTGAGGAAGGGGGGAGCTCGGCTCTGCTGCCAGAGTGGGGAGGCAACATTCCCCATGTTATGGCCCCTGAGACCTGTAGCACCGAGATGACAACCGCAAGGTCACCTTAAACACTACGCTGACACCATTGCGCATTCTCTCCACATTCAAGGGCACCACGTAACCTCTTCAATATCGCAATCACACAGCCTAACACATCAAACTACTCCATGGAGAGCTGTGAAATATTATCTCAACTGCGGGAGCCATAATTAACTTGGAACGCACCATCATCCATTGTAGGTCACGGAGTGCCGGGTTTATCATTCTCTAAACGCCGCTACAAATTTGCCTTTATCTTTGGTGTCTTTCAAATGCAAAACATTGAATACATTATGGCCAGCACTATTAATTTAATAAATTTCAATTTCTGCGCCGATTGGAAGCTTCGGCAGAGAGCATGCCTTTGATGTGCAGTGATTTTCCATTTCAAATTTTACCATCTGCTTGGCTCAAAGACTCGCTGCTCAGACAATAAATTAGATGTACTTCCTGTACTGGTGCAGATGTTGAAGCAAGCATCACCTGTGGGGGGAACTATGTTAATAATAATTTTCCTTTCAAAAACCTCTCTTTCAAACTTCGGTGTCTCTACGGTAATCCTTGCAGACGGTGGATTTGCAAATACTTCTGCCCTAATTTGAATGAATGCGCTTTGGCCTTGTGCCACCTGACCAGATTTACCCTTGAGTGCCTTGTGCGTTGTCGCGGGAATTGCAAACCAAGGCGCCCGCTGTCGTGGTGGAGCGACGTCTTAGAGGCTTCCCTTCGAGAAGGGGCTGAAAATGCTGGAAACACTCAGCAGGTCAGGCAGCATGTGTGGAAATTGAAATGGGGTTAATGTTTCAAGTCTGAGGCATTGCATCAAAACTTGGAAAGAACGAGTCAGTTGTCAGCAGCAGAGAAGATGTTTCAGTTTAGTTTATTATCACGTGTACCGAGGTACAGTGAAAAGCTTTTATTGTGTGCTATCCAGTCAGCAGAAAGATAATACATGATTACAATCGAGCCATTTGCAATGTATGGATACATGCTAAGGGAATAGCATTTGGTGCAGGGTAAAGCCCAGCAAAGTCCGATCAAGGATAGTCCGAGGGTAGGGTCACCGAATAGGTAGGGAATATCACTGCTAGGGTGAGTCCATGTGGGTAACAGTGGCAGATCAAGGTAGATTATGGTCAATATTGGAACGGAGAGACAGAAATAGCAAGCTATCGAAAGTTGGAAAGTTTGATGTTGTCTCAAAGGTCGCAAAGTTCCTGGAGAAACAAGTTGTTGTTTCTGAAGCTTGTGCTGCATCTCATATCAGAGCAGGGTTTAGTTTAGTTAAGTTTAATTTTATTTCGTTTAGAGATATAATGTGGAAACAGGCCCTTCGGTCCACCAAGTCCACGCTGACCAGCGGTCACCCTTACACTAGTTCTATGTTATCCCAGTTTCGTATCCTACATGCAAAGGGCAATATACAGAAGCCAATTAACCTACAAACCTGTACGTCTTCGGAATGTGGGAAGAAACTGGAGCACCCAGTGAAAAACCATGTGGTCATAGGGAGAATGTACAAACTCCGTACAGATAAGACCCGTTGTCAGGATCGAACCTGGGTGTATGGTGCTGTAAGGCAGCAACTCTACTGCTGCACCACTGTGCCGCCCATTAGATCGCATGGGTAAGCTACTGATGGTCTGTTGTGTATGTCTCACGGTCCCACTATAAATAGCACCAGAAAACAGACAAAGAAGCAGAAGCTGCTTGTAACTGCCATATTAACAAATCGTTCAACATAGATATTCCCTTTGTTTCATCCATCTCATCCCACCTTTCTCTACAACTGAAAGCTAACCAGTTTTCTCTCTCTCCCAGTTCTAGCGCAAGGCCTCAGACAAGAAACTTTAACCCCGTTCTCTTTTCACAGATGCTGCCTGACCTGCTGAGTGTTTCCAGGATTTCCCATTTTTATTTCAGATCTCCAGCATCTGCAGTTTTGTTTTGATTGAGGAGATTGTTGAACTCTTGATGTCATCTTGGTCCGGCCTAACTGAGAGCCTTGAAGCATTAATGATTTGAATCTTGGATTAATTTTGTCATATCATATCCCATATTCAGAGATTCAGATTCAGATCAGATTCAGATTCAATTTTAATTGTCATTGTCAATGTACAGTACAGAGACAACGAAATGCATTTAGCATCTCCCTGGAAGAGCGACATAGCAAATGATTTGAATAAATAATAATAAGTGGGGGGGGGGGATGTGATTGGCAGTCACCGAGGTACGTTGTTGAGTAGAGTGACAGCCGCCGGGAAGAAGCTGTTCCTCGACCTGCTGGTTCGGCAACGGAGAGACCTGTAGCGCCTCCCGGATGGTAGGAGGGTAAACAGTCCATGGTTGGGGTGAGAGCAGTCCTTGGCGATGCTGAGCGCCCTCCGCAGACAGCTGGGAAGCTTATTCTAGTCTTTATGGGAAGCTTATTCTAGTCTTTAGTTTTAGTTTTGTTTTGTTTAGAGATACAGTGCTGGAACATGTCCTTCAGCCCACTAAGTCGCACCGACCATGATTATCCCATATACTAACACTATCTTACACACTGGGGACAATTTACAACCTTTACCAAAGCCAATTAACCTACAATCCTGTTTGTCTTTGCAGGGTGGGGGGGTAGCCAGAGCACCCAGAGAAAACCCACACACATCTGGGAGAATGTACAAACTCCATTAAGACAGCTCCAATAGTCAGATCAAACCTGGTTCTCTGGCGCTGTAAGGTAGCATCCCTCCTGCGCCACCGAGCCACCCATTTTAAATTCTGAGCCTTTTAAATTCTCAGCAACGATGGAGTTATTTTTGTTGTAAACGAAGACTCTGTGTCACTAGCTAGGTTTTCAAAGTTATGAAGAATATTGATTAATATTAAGAAAGTTGAGAAATAAATAGGTCTCCCAGTGGCATTATTGACAGATTTTATGAATTGATTCAAAATGCCATTAGTTGCTTGCATAATATAATTTTTTTAAAGTATGGACAGGAATATTGAATTAGATTTTATTATTGCGTTGAATATTATCTAGAATATTATCTAGGCAATAAAAATTCTCAGTCAAAGGGGAGATGATTAAAGCCTAAGTGAGGCAGACTGGAATATCTGCGGATTCTGGTTGGAGGTGCGATATATCAAAAAACATTTCATTTCTTGCGTCAGCCAGTGATGAATTCAGCTAAATTTGGTCCTTTCCTTATATTCAGTTTCAGAATCTGGCTGTTGCCGGTAAGGATGGCATTTATTATCCATCCTTGAGAAGATGAAGGTGAATATTACAGTCCTTCTTGTGAAAGTAGTCAGAGCTGAAGAAGGGTCTCGGTACAAAACATCACCTATTCCCTCTGTCCAGAGATGCTGCCTGCCCCACTGAGTTACTTCAGCATTTTGTGTCTATCTTCGCCATAGGAAGTAATGTTAAGCAAGAAATCAAGCCAGCATAGTGATGCAGAATTAGCGGTGCTGCCTTACAGCACCAGAGACCCGGGTTTGATCCTGACTATGGGTGCTGGCTGTATTCCGGATGCTCCGGTTTCCTCCCACACTCCAAAAATGTGCAGGTTTTGAGGTTAATTGGCTTTGATAAAATTGTAAATTGTAGCTCGTGTGTTGGTGAGTGGTAGTGTACAAGGTGATCGCTGGTCGGCGCGGACTCGTGGGCCGAAGTTTCTGCGCTGTATTTCTAAAGTCTAATGTATAAAGGTGGGGGCAGGACAAAGCATTACAGATAATAGGTGGATACAGGTGAAGGGGAGGTGCTTTAATTGGCAAATGGATGGACAAAGACTGGAGATAAGAAAGAGACAGAAAAGGATAATAAAAGGGCAGTACAAGAGAGCGAAGATAAGGAGACAAAGGGTGTTGATAAGGTGAGAAGAGGTTTGAAAGAGGAGTGAAATATATTGGCAGAGGGAGGGATATGCCATATGCTCCGTAACTCCGTGAGAGCAATAGATCAGGTAGATGCCCAGAGTAGGTGAATCGAGGACCAGAGGACATAAGTTTAAGGTGAAGGGGAAAAGATTCAATAGGAATCTGAAGGGTAACTTGTTCACACAAAAGGGTGGTGGGTGTCTGGAACGAACTGCCAAAGGTGGTAGTTGAGGCAGGGACTATCGAACAGTTTAAAAAACAGTTAGACAGGTACATGGATAGGATAGGTTTTGAGGGATATGGGCCAAACACATACAGGTGGGACTAGTGTGGATGGGACATGTTGGCCAGTGTGGGGAGGTGTGGACAAGGGCCTGTTTCCACACTGTATCACTCTTTGATTCAATGACTATAACTTGCAGCTTTGATTCTAAAGGCGGCACTCTCATGTCAGCTCCAGAATTCTTTCATTCATGCTTGACAAAGGCTGTCATGCGGTCCTGGACATCGGGCCGCCCGTAGCGGCAACTGCGGAGGGCACGGGGAGGCCCTGACCACGAGGAACAATGGAGGAAGAGACTGACTTTGGTGCCTTCCCACACAGTGGGAAACTCTGATTCTGCTGTGTGGGGATGTTTTATGTCAAATTCTATCGTGTGTTGTGTCCCTTATTTTTTATTGTATGGCTGGATGGGAATTTCATTTCACGATGCCATCTGGCACATGTGACGAATAAATGTATCTTGTATCTTGTATCATGAAGTCTGGAGCCTAGTGATCCTGACAAAACACAAAGTGAACATTGGTATGTCAGTTATTGGTCGGTATATCCAACTTACTGGGACTGCCAATGACATTTCCATCATTTTGCTTCAACTGATTGGATTTTGTTTGGTTTGTTTTATGTGAACACAACATACCCGGAGAATTTTCCATATCGTGTAGGAAGAAACTGCAGATGCTGGTTTAAACCGAAGATAGACACTAAATGCTGGAGTAACTCAGCTGGTCAGGCAGTATCTCTGGAGAAAAGGAACGGGTGACATTTTGGGTTGCAACCCTTCTTCAGACCCACATATTCAGGTCGATGCCAGTCCTGTAACTGTACTGAAGCAGCTTAGTCAGAGGCACAGCTAGTTCTGGACCACAGGTCTTCAGTGCTACAGCTGGAGTGCTTAGCCTTTGTTGCATGTATTGCTGCCAGCTGTTTCTTGATATCGGGTGGAGTGAATTGAATAAGCTGAAAATTGGCTGCTGTGATGATGGAATCTCATTTGGAAGCTGAGATGCTTTCACCACTTTTGGCTGAACACACATGAGAACGATTCTGCCCTTTATTCAGCGTTCACATGCTGCCCCCGTCATAGTTGTGGATGAGGCCATTTTTGTTGCCTGCTCCTCCAGTTAGCTGTTTAACTTCCCACTACCATTCGCAACTTGCAAAGTATTAATGTGATTTGTCGATTGTGGGATTGTTTTGCTCTTTTTACTGCATGCTGCGTTTGCTGTAATCCTGCTGGAACGACACAAAATGCTGGAATAATTCTCTGGAGAAAATGTCTGGGTGACATTTCAGGTCGGGACCCTTCTTCCTGAAGCAAAGAAGGACTGTGTTCCTCAGGGATGTTGCCTGACCCGCTGAGTTACTCCAGCATTTTGTGTCTGTCCTTGGTAAACCAGCATCTGTAATTGCTTGTTTCTACGTGTAGTCCTGTTGTGCAGCTTTCACTGGAGAGTTTAGTTTAGTTTAGTTTAATTTAGATTAATTTAGTGTAGCATGGATACAGGCCAATCGGCCCATCGAGTCCGTGACGGCCAGCGATTCCCATTACACTAGCACTATCCTACACACTAGGGACAATTTACAATTTTTACCTAAACCAATTAACGTACACATCTGTACGGCTTCGGAGTGTGGGAGGAAAACGGAGTACCCATGGAAAACCCACGCAGTCATGGGGGGAATGTACATACTCTGTACACACAGCACCCGTTGTCAGGATCGAACCCGGGTCTCTGGCACTGTCGGCAACAATTCTACCACTGCGTCACTGTGCCAACCTAGTTTAGTTTGGTTTAATCTTGTTTTGTTTAGTTTAATTTAAATTAGTTTAGTTTAGCTTAGTTTATTGCCATGTGTACCGAGCTGCAGTGAAAAGCTTTTGTAACCTCACTGGCACCTCAACATATGAAGTTGTGTCTGCTGCTGCTCCTACCATGTCCTCCTGCACTCCAGTGTTGATTCCCTGTCTTGATGGTAGAGTGAGGAATATGCTGAACCAAGAGGTACTTGCGTAACGTTTAGCTAGCTAACCTACAGATTTAACCAACCAATTTTAGATAACGTTCCTACTTACAATTCCACCACCCCGACCTTCTCCCCCCCCTTCCTCCCTCCCTTTCTTCCCTATGCCCCACCTGGACTCGCATCTATTTATCCCCTTTCCACTCTCCTTCCACATATATTCCTTCCTCTAACTTCACAATTCATATCTCTTTTTTAGTTTTTTGGTTTAGAGATACAGCGCCGAAACAGGCCCTTTGTCCCACCGTGTCCGCGCCGACCAGCGATCCCCGCGCATTAACACCAACCTACACCCACTAGGGACAATTTTAACATTTACCAAGCCAATGAATCTACAAGCCTGTAAGTCTTTGGAATGTGGGAGAAAACCCTAAGACCTCAGAGAAAACCCACACAGGTCACGGGGAGAATGTACAAACTGCCTACAGACAGCACCCGTAGTCGGGATCGAACCCGGGTCTGCGGCGCTGCATTCACTGTAAGGCAGCAACTCTTCTATCCTTATCTCTCACTTTTTGTCTTCTCATCTCTGACCTTTGTCCAACCATCTGCCCCCCCCCCCCCCCCCCCCCCCCCCCCCCCCCCCCCCCCCGATAGGCTGTAGAGCGCTTGCGAGCTGGTGCATTTATAAGTTTTTATGTTTCCCGTTTGATTGCTCCCATCGTTTATTTTGCTTCCTCACCGATTCGGTGGTCCTTCTTTGCTGAGCTGAACATTTTCCCAAGCCATACTCACTGGTCTATTTGGCAATATTTTAAGCTTCTCTTTTGATGTAGTTTAGCTTAGTTTAGTTTTGTTTAATTTATTGTCACGTGCACCAAGGTGTAGTGAAACGCTTTTGTTTGATTGACAGTTACAATCGAGCCATTTACAGTGTATAGATACACTGTATCTATGTAAAGCCAGAGGAAGATCTAATCCTTTGTTTAAGAAGGAACTGCAGATGCTGGAAAATTGAAGGTAGATGAAAATGCTGGAGAAACTCAGCGGGTGCAGCAGCATCTATGGAGCGAAGGAAATAGGCAACGTTTCGTCCCGAAACGTTGCCTATTTCCTTCGCTCCATAGATGCTGCTGCACCCGCTGAGTTTCTCCAGCATTTTCGCCTACCAAAGATCTAATCCTGCCTTTAATCTCTCTTGTTTGCTACAGTCACACAACACCACCTGGTCGCTGTTATGCAAAAAAAAATATTAGTAATCTCCCATTTCTTATCATAATAGGTAATGTAGTTTCCCACAGTCCCATTACCATTGCTCATACCTTCGTAGTTTGTTACTTAAATGTAAGTCATTGACCAAGTCAGTGCTGTATTGATGGGGAGAAGTAAAATCGAGCACAAAGGCACTGGTACGTTGCTCTTGTAATGGAACAATAAGAATGCAAGAATCCATTGGCTTACTTGCATGCTTGAAGGTTCGTGGCAGTACGAGAGAAAGAGAGAGTTTGCTTGCTCAATTATCGGTGGTCTTCGCCTTTTCTTTCTTCCTCTAGGGCAAAGCCATTGGATCATGGCTGACTTGCTCCTATTCTTGTGGCAGCACAATGACATGCCTAGTAGACCCACTGCCTCATCGCGCCAGGAAACCGGATTCGATCCTGACCTCGGGTGCTGTCTGCGTGGAGTTTGCCTGAACTACTTGTGATTGCATGGGTGCTCTGGGGTTTCCCCCCACATCCCAAAGACGTGCGAGTTTGTGGGTTAATTGGCCTTTGTAAATTGTCACCGGCATGTAGGGAGTGGATGCAAAAATGGGATAACATAGAGCTAGCATAAACGGTGATGGATGGTCGGCTTGCCCTCGGTGGGCTGAAGGGTCTACTCCCATGCTGTATCTCTAAACTATTCCAGTTATGAGGAGTGGAAGATGACTGTGCATGAATTATTTTAATGCTGTTGCACGCCATCTAACATGAGATCTTGGTCCAAACTTCGAGGAAGTCCAAGGTTAGTAGAGACTAGGGTATGTTGCAGAGATGTAGTACACGTACACATACACAGTCACAAGGGTGCGCGTGCACACACATGCACATAGGCACACACGTACAAGTAGATATGGACACACACACACAGACATTTACGCACACGCATGTGCAAACACAGATGCATATACAACCAAACACATTCTCTACTCACCGATACAATCTGGCCACCTATGTGAAGACATAGGTACACACACCAAATCCACATCCTTTATCATCTTAAACAATATCATGGGAAAAGCAACAGATTAATTGTTCATGTACATCATTTACAATTTGTAGGACTTGCTGCGAGTTGTGTTCCCCACTATGTTTACTGACACAACAGCCACAAATACACAATATGATGATTTATGGTTTGCAAAAGGCAACGGGGCATATTAGTGCTCTACACTTGATGGCCTTTCTTCTTTCTCGATCTTGAGCGGTTTTAAGCAGTTGGGTGTGCTCCAGAGTGAGTTTGCTGAGTGAGACTATTATTATTATATGATTATATATGTTTGTAGAAAAGCCACAAGCTGTTAACAAAAGAATGTCAGACACTGGCAGCAGCTGCTGCACATATCATCAAGGCTTTGTGATTTTACATTGATCAGATGCGTAGTTCCACTTGGAGAGATGCCACTCTGCAGATCCCAAGCGACTAAAACCATCCCTTGCTTTGTGAAGCTGGCACAGTCGTACAATCAAAATATCTCCGTAGCAGGAGCTTCCGACTCATGCACATGCCAGTGAAATCTGTTAGAGGCTGCAACCATGAGCTCAGCCAACTCTGAAATGAAATTTGAGCTTGATTACGCCAGGCCTGTCGAGAGTGCTGGTCTGATGTGATTGACTGACTGCAGGCCTGTATTCACGATCGATGGACCAGTGATGCAAGGGGAAGACAGCAATCAATCGACTCCTTCGTCTTACAGTTTTAATGAGATTGATGTAACCTCAGTGCAATACTATTGTTGGTGCGGACTTGGAATCTACACTGAAACTGTAAAAGATAATTTCACTCCATTGAGAATATATCCATGACCTCAGGTTTCCCCATTCTTCACTAGTTTAGCCAACAGTCATTTCAAAAATCATGTGCATCTTAGATTTAAAATCCGGAATACAATCGGGTCAAAATGTACGTGTCTAAACCCATATATCATTGCAAACTGTCCATTGGCATATTGCCAAACAAACTAAAATTTTGTGTGTTTTGTCTTTGTTCATTTCTAATGAGAGAATCTTAGCTCCGATAACAAGAAAGAGTAGTCAAAGTAACAGGTTTAATGATGGCCAACGAGTCAAAGAGTCAACAGCTTGGAAACAGGCCGTTCAGCCAAATTTGCCCATGTCGACTAAGATGCACCATCTATATTAGTCCCACCTTCCTGCGTTAGGTCCAATCCAAAAGAGAGTTAGATAGAGCTCTTAGGGAGAGCGGAGTTAAGGGATATGGAGAGAAGGCAGGAGCGGGGTACTGATTGTGGATGATCAGCCACATTGAATGGCGGCGCTGGCTTGAAGGGCCGAATGGCCTACTCCTACACCCATTGTCTATTGTCTATTGTCTATAGTCATGCGTCTGTCCAAATGTATTGTTATAGTTCCTGGCTCAACCACCTCCTCTGGCAACTCGTCCACCAGTGGCAGTAATGTCAGCAAATTTAAAGACGGTGTTAGAACTGCGTCTGGCTACACAGAAATAGGTATAGAGTGAGTAGAGCAGGGCATTGGTGTGGGTAAATAAAGGACGATGCATGTGGACAGTAGAGAGAGGAAAAAGACAAAGCTGGAACGTGATATGCAGAATGCACAGTTTAGTTTATCTGTAAGCTCTCAGTGTGGAAACAAGCCCTTTAGCCAATTGAGTCTGTGGCAATCAACAATAGAATAGAATAGAATTATCTTTATTGTCATTCAGACCTTACGGTCTCAACGAAATTTCGTGCCTGCAGTCATACATACAATAATACAATAATAAACAACAACAAACACAAATTAACATCCACCACAGTAAGTCCTCCAAACACTTCCTCACTGTGGTGGAGGTGGCCTGTACACTAGTTATTTGTTATCCTATTTTCCCATTCTACACACTAGGGGCAATTTACAGAAGCCAATTAACCTATACGTCGTTGGAATGTGGGAGGTAACCAGAGCACCCGAAGAAAACCTATCCTGTCACAGGGAGATTGTAAATCTTCATACAGACAGCACCCATAGCCAGGATCACACCCATGTCTCTGGCGCTGTGAGGCAGCAACTCTATCCCTGTGCCACCCGCCAGTTTGGGGAAAACTGAAATAAAAGGGAATACTGGAAGTACTCAGCAGGCCAGGTAGCATCTGTGGAAAAATGAAGTGAGCTACAGTAATTTTTCAAATGGATGACCTTACATCAGAACAGGGCAGTCCCAACATCAACAGGATAGGCTGGTTATCTGATGTTCTTGAATTCAGTATTAAATGCTGAGGGCTACAACGTGCCTAGGATGAAGTTGAGGTGCTGTTCCTCATACTCACTTTGCGGTTCATTATGAAAATGGAGGAGACCAAAGACTGTGGTCAGAATGGAAGAGAATGGAAAATTGAAATGGCTGCCAAAAGGAAATTCCAGAAAATCTTTACAGGGCGAATGGAATTATTCTGTAAAGTGATCAGCCATTCTACATTTGGTTTCTTCATTGTAGAGGAAACTACATGAAGACCGCTTAATGCAAATCCATTAGTTGCAATGTGCAAATGGATTGTTGCTTAGCTGGGAAGTAGCATTTGTGTTCCTCATGGTGAGAAGAGAGCTGGTAGTCGTCAAGAGAGTTTATTGTCATGTGTCCCAGATAGGACAACAAAATTATTGCTTGCTGCAACACAACAGAATATTGTAGGCATAAATACAGATCAGATTAGTGTGTCCATATACCATAGAATATATATATATATACATACACACATAAATAAACAGATAAGTGCAATAGGCTGTTATAATTCAGAGTTTGTTTGAAGTTGTGCTTAATAGTCTGATGGCTGTGGGGAAGCTGTTCCTGAACCTGGATGTTGCAGATTTCAGGCTCCTGTACCTTCTACCTGATGGAAGCGGAGAGATGTGTGTGGCCAGGATGGTGTGGGTCCTTGATGATGTTGGCAGCTCTTTTGAGGCAGGGACTACGATAGATGCCCTCGATGGTGGGGAGGTCAGAACTGATGATGGACTGGGCTGTGTTTACAACTTTTTGCAGCCTTTTCTGCTCCGAGACACTCAAGTTGCCGAACCAAGCCACGATGCAACTGGTCAGCACGCTCTCTACTGTGCACCTGTAGATGTTCGAGAGAGTGCTCCTTGACATATCAGTAAATGGGCAGGTGTTGTTTCCACAGTGGTTGTATGGGATAGTGCCTCAAGTAGGGGTGTCAAGTCAAGTCAAGTTTATTTGTCACATATACAAGATGTGCAGTGAAATGAAAGTGGCAATGCCTGCGGATTGTGCAAAAAAAACTACAGAACCGAATAGAACAGAATCAGTATTTACATACTAGAAATAAAACAGCAATTTTTAAGAAGACACAACACAACAGTAAATTGGTACAGTAAATTAGTCCATGGTGAGATAAGAGTTTCCAGTCCTAATGGCCTGTGGGAAGAAACTCCGTCTCATTCTCTCTGTTTTCACAGCATAACAGCGGAGGTGTTTGCCTGACCGTAGCAGCTGGAACAGATATACGTCTTTGGAATGTGGGTGAAAACCGGAGCACCCGGAGAAAACCCATGCGGTCACAGGGAGAACGTACAAACTATGTACAGACAGCACCCGTAGTCAGGATCGAACCCGGGTCACTGGCGCTGTGAGGCAGACACTCTACAGCTGTGCCAATGTGCCGCCATCTCTGCCATAGTTCTGTCACACTCTGGTTTCTTCGATCAGTCTGAAGAAGGGTTTCGGCCCGCAAAGTTGCCTATTTCTTTCGCTCCATAGATGCTGCTGCCCGGAGCAGCCGGAGAAAACTGTACAAACAGCATCCGTAGTCAAGATCGAACCCAAGTCTCTGGCGCTGCAAGGCAGCAACACTACCACTCTGCCACTGTGTCGCCCAGTACTTCAACAAGATAAAACAATCTAATGTTCGTCAACTTCCAGATGTTGGTGGATAGTAAATGGATGAAACCAGAGATCATGTAGGCTGAATGTTGCAAGGTTTATGTCCAGATCATGTTACTGGCCATTGTGTATCCTCTTAGCGACTCTAAGGCAATAGGATACCGGAGCAGGTACCCGACAAGCACATCGGGCAGAGGAAGAGTGTTTGGATCTTAGCCAGATGTTGCTCCAGCAGCAACAGATGACCTTTCAGTATGTACATATGGAGGACATCCATCACGGCCCATGCATCACATCCACTGCTGTTGTTACAGCCTTTAGCATAATTTACAATCAACAGCTCTCTGCTTAGGTTTATAAATTTATCAAAGAGCAAGTGATCAGAGAAAGGTTCATTGTTCATTCATGAAGCCAGCACCTTGAGGTACAGAAGTGTGAAAACGCACACCTCCAGATTCAGGGACAGTTTCTTCCGAGCTCATATCAGGCAGCTGAACCATCCTACCAACAGGTAGAGAGTGGTCCTGAGCTACTATCTACCACATTGGAGACCTTTGGACTCTCTTTAATCAGGCTTTCCTGGACCTTACGTTGCACTAAACATTATTCCCGTTATCATGTGTCTATACTGTGGATTGCTCGATGGTAATTGTGTATTGTCTTTCCGCTGACTGGTTATCATGTAACAAAAGCTTTTCACTGTACCTCGGTCCACATGACAATAAACAAACATCCAGGGAACTAAACTAAAGCATCCAGAAAGATTGTGTTCCTAGAGAAACAAGAAGCTGCAGAAAGTTGCAAGGAGGAGGGGCAGGATAAAGTTCTAGGTGGGTGCAGGTGAGGGAGGGGTAATTTTCTTGTTTAGTCTCCCCAACCTTACAGCAACATGCCTTTGTCACGATGACAGCCCCTTCCAAAAATAAAAATAATGCTCCACCCAAAGCTCCCACGCAATGCCCCCAGCAGATAAGACTAGAAACCAATGGCATTCTACCCACAAAACATCTGCTCTTTAATCCAACAAAAACTCCCTGTAATCAATCCTCTCAATCATCCGTAATTGCACTCATTCCCATCTCTGCCACACCCACCTACAGGGGCTCGGCACACATCGCTACTATTTCCCTTGCATGAGAAATGCATGAACACTCACCACAAATCTGTCCAAACCTGAGCACATCCCTGTCACTAGCCTGAGGCCCTGCTTACTGAACCCCCCCCCCCCCCCCCCCCCCCCCCCCCCCCCCCCCCCCCTCCACTCCTGCTCCACCATCAGGGAGAGATAGATCAGCCATGATTGAATTGCAGATGGGCCAACTGGCCTAATTCTGCTCCTATCACATGACCTTATGACCACACTCAGCTTTCAGGGCAATTTTTTCAAATAGCTGAATCGTTAGTAAATCTTAAGCAATGAGTTAATGATTTCTGGCTGTGAGCTAGAATCCCCATCGAATATTATACCCTTTACAAAAACACAGTGGCTCAGCTGCAGAGTTACCGCCTTACGGCGCCAGATACCCGGGTTCAATCCTGACAACGGGTGCTGGCTTTACTGAGTTTTTATGTTATCGTGAGACCCCGTGGGATTTCTCCGGGTGCTCCAGATTCCTCCCACATTCCAAAGACTGCAGATTTGTCAGTTAATTGGCTTCGTAAGTTGTCCCTCGTGTGTAGGATGGACCTTGGTATGGGAATTTGCTGGTCGGTGTGGACTCGGTGGGCCAAAGGGCCTATTTCCATGCTGTATATCTAAACTAAACTAAACTAAACTCAATAAGCAGATGGTATTGCCTCATGTATACTGGTGTATATATTATTGATCAAATCAACATATCTAATATAGATGCAAATAGTCAAATTGTTTTCTTCTGTACTGTAATGGCTCTGATTAAATAGATAATATAGAAAAAAATCAGTAGTTGTATATCATACATCATGCTCATTACACAATATAATGTGATTCTGATATATACGATTTAATATAGTGTTGGATTTTGCAGTAAAATATGTATATTGAGTAACAGAACATTTTCACAATACAGACTGTATAATACAATAAATGGTATTCTCTAAATGTTAACTGGATCATTATGTTTATATTATATAATAATGTGGTCAGTTGAGTAATCTCCTAACCTTGTGTACTTAGTGTGCATATCACACAGTGACTCTGTCAGTTTACATTATGCTATAATATGCTTGGTGTGTGCACCAGAAGAAAAAGTAATTTTGAAATGAAACAGCTGAATAATCTAATCATCAGAGAAAGAAGGTGGAAAAAGAAGCAGGGTTTGTCAACCTGCCCCAAAGATATTTCTCACCGTCTTGGTCATCTGCCCTGAGATTTGTCAGGTGCCACAAGCACTCTCCACCACCTTAATTTTGAAGTTGATCTTTTATCTGCCTTAATAGGTTCCTCAAAGCAAGGTTCGACAATACGGCTGCATTAAAGTGAAAGCAGTAAAGGCTATGATGCACCTGATGGGATGATGGTCGATGTCTATTCCCATTACAATCAGTCTGAACACATTTGTCCAATTCCAAGGACTTATATCTTGCTATAATATGAAATAGTATGACTGCGAATCAACAAACAAAGGAAGGTCCCAAAACATAGAGCAGACTATTTTGGATAGTCACTGAATCATATGCAGTGATCATAACGAACGTGTTGGTAATAATGCAAACCATTTGTAGCCTATTTTGTTGAGTTTAGCTCCCAGCCACTGTGTTGTTGACTGGCAAGATGCAATGGCACATTGACACAATGCCATGGTAAGATGGCTACTGCTAAGGCTGGCCTGGACTGCCTTTGTCTCTCCACAGGAAGGTGCATTGTGGCTGGTGAAAATATTGGCCATTGGCAGGAGTTGGATGTAATCTGGAAAACAGTGAAGAATGGCAGAGAGTGGGCTACATGCCACGCAAATGTACAAGAGATACAGAGTAAGTGAGATAAGCTACTTCTACAGAGTGTTAGGAAGCAGGGCAGAGCAAATATCCAAATATCATTGCCAGGATTATATCTCCAGAAAGAATTACCAGCAAAATAATGAATGGCCTTCTAATGTAGGTCATTCATGCAGCATGATGTAGCTTAGATCTACTTATTGCTGTTTTATTTTAGGATGGCACAGTAGCGCAGTGATAGAGTTGCTGCCATCTAGTGCCAGAGACCTGGGTTCGATCCTGACTATGGGTGTGATCTGGGCAGTGTTTGTACGTCTTGGCCACCTGGGTTTTCTCCGGGTGCTCCAGTTTCCTCCCACATTTCAAAGGCTTGCAGGTTTGTAGGTTAATTGACTTCTGTAATTAGTCCCTAGTATGTGGGATTTAACTAGTGTATGGGTGATCGCTGGTCAGTGCAAACTCGGTGGGCCGAAGAGCCTGTTTCCACACTGTATCTCTAAACAAAACTAAAAATCTCAAAACTAAAAAAAGTAAGCAGTATTATGTAGGAAGGAACTGCAGATGTTAGTCTACACCAAAAATAGACGCAAAATGCTGGAGTAACTCAGCGGGACAGGCAGCATCTCTGGAGAGAAGGTATTGGATGACGTTTCAAGTCGAGACCTTTCTCCTGAAGAAGTGGCTCGACCCGAAACGTCACCCTTCTCTCAAGTAAACAGTTTTGTTTCATTTCAGTGCTGTTGAAGGATGAGATTACCGTAAAGTGAAATGATAAAATCCTTCCCATTCTACTCTCCCGTTATTGGTGAGTAATCCTACTTAGTTTAGTGTGGTTTAGAGATACAGTGCGGAAACAGGCTCTTCGGCCCAGCGGGTCCGCGCCAACCAGCGATCCCCCGCATATTAACACTATCCTACACCCACTAGGGACGATTTTTACATTTATCAAGCCAATTAACCTGCAAACCTGTACGTGTTTGGAGTGTGGGAGGAAACCGAAGATCTCGAAGAAAACCCACGCAGATCACAAGGAGAACGGACAAACTCCGTGCAGACAGCACTCACAGCCAGGATCCAACCCGGGTCTCTGACGCTGCATTCGCTGTAAGGCAGCAACTCTACCGCTGCACCACTGTGACCGTACTATCTTATCCGTAGTCAGTGCTCCAGCATGTACCACAGGGGTTGCATTGTTGCCTTTTCTGCCAGGCCCCCAGTGGCTTTTGTTTCACTTTAAGCTAACTAAAACCCGATGTCAGCCTCATGAGCCGAAACAATGACCCATGACCTTATCTCGCAGACATCATTAAACGCGCTCACTGCTGCTTTATTCCCCTCATAACAGGCAAAGTCTCTCTTTTTATATATACTAATTATGACCAAAGAAAGCTTCTCTCTGCTGAATCGATCTGATCTAGAGAGCATTCACAGGCTGGTAAATCCCCCACATCAAGCGCCTGAATAAAATATTAATTCGGCACCCTTCAAAAAGCCTTTCAAGGTCACAGGGGCTGAAGTTGCAGATGAGGAACGTGTTACATTATGTATTTAAATCTTGTGTGCATTACCTCATGTTTGGTACTGAATGATTTTTATTTGATTTCCCGTCATTTTTTTATTTTCATTGTCGCCTGTGGGCAGTTCAATAATTCAAAGGTGAAATCATACCTTTTCTTTGCTTTGGAACTGTTGTCACAACATTGACTTTTTCTCTTCTGTTGACTCCCAGCAAAATTAAGCAGTGAATCAATGGGGCGATGAATATTACATGAGCTGGTGTATGGCGGTGTACTTTGTGTTCAATAGCTGCAATCTGGCCACACCTGCAGTTCAGGAGAAAGGAGGCGTTTTTAATTTGTGTTTTGTTAGCCTTCTCATGGTGTGTGTGTGTGTGTGTGTGTGTGTGTGTGTGTGTGTGTGTGTGTGTGTGTGTGTGTGTGTGTGTGTGTGTGTGTGTGTGTGTGTGTGTGTGTGTAAATGTGCTCGTGTGTATGCATTGTGTGTGTGTGTTTGTGTGTTTGTGTGTGTGTGTGTGTGTGTGTGTTTGTGTGTGTGTGTGTGTGTGTGTGTGTGTGCAAATGTACTCGTGTCTATGTATTGTGTGTGTGTGTGTGTAAATGTGCTCGTGTCTATGCATTGTGTGTGTGTGTTTGTGCGTTGTGTGTGTGTGTGTGTGTGTGTGTGTGTGTGTGTGTAAATGTGCTTGTGTCTATGCATTGTGTGTATGTCTGTGTGCGTGCATACCTCTGTGTGAGTTAGTGTGTGCGTATGTGGCTGTGCTTCTCCATGCATGTCTGTATACGTGCATATGTGTATGTGCATGCATGTAAGCTTGCGTCTATGTGTGCATGAGTGTGTTCTTATGCAGGTGCATGCATTTTTTGGGATTTATGCTCGAAACAACAGGCAGTATTCACTCCACTTTAACCAATCTGCATATGCTTTCCTCTTTAATTTCTCTAATGGTTTACCTCACAGCCAACATGAGGCAAACACGGAAAAGACGTGAAATTCCATTGCAAACCAGTTCTTGAAGAAGCCCAGGATCACAGCGCCACTCTATAGAGCAAACGGAAAATTCCTGAGAATGAGAGATGAGACAGATCCTGGAGACTGCAAGCACTTTGACTCCCAAATCAGTGCCCCAGTAGAGTGTTTTCCTTTGATACAATTGAGATTTGGTTGCAGAGTAAATGATTCAATATGCTGACTTATAGATGTCACAGATGGTTGATTTGTTTCTTCAGTCCCGCAGAAATTTAAACCCAACTATAACAAGAGTCAGGAAAAATACTTGACAATGTAATGGAACATTTATCAAGATTCAGCTTGACTGTAACTTGATCCATTAAAGATTACCGCATCTGGCATGGTATGCCATAATGATGTCATGAAAGCCACAATGTAAAACAAAACCCTCAGTGTTGAATAATAGTTTAAGAGTATGTGACAAGCCTGTCACATTCCCACTCCCTTACAGCATGTCCTAAAACAGCAATACTTTCATTATGTTAATGGGACTATTCTGGGGAATGCTTACAAATCACGTTTGTAGCATCCTGCAGTCTCTCAATGGTACAATGCCTTACCTAGTCCAGTACTAATGATTCAGGCCGGGAGCCCCAGTTCTGAGTGATAACTCCATTGTATCCTCAGATGAAACAAAGGTGTAACATCAGACACACTGCAGCAATGGAAGGAGCAGTGGTAGCAACAGCAGGTGTAAACATTGCAAAGAGAATGGAGGTATAATTGAAGGAAACAGAAACATACCAGGAGTAGCAATAAGGTTAGACACAAAATGCTGGAGGAACTCAGCGGGACAAGCAGCATCTCTGGAGAGAAGAAATGAGCAACGTTTCGGGTCGAGACCCTTCTTCAGTCTGAAGAAGGATCTCGACCCGAAACGTCACCCATTCCTTCTCTCCAGAGATGCTGCCTGTCCCGCTGAGTTACTCCAGCATTTTGTATCTATTTCCAGCATATTGTGTCTATCTTCGTTTTAAACCAGCATCTGCAGTTCTTTCCTGCATGCAACAATAAGGTTAATTATGGAAATAATGGCATAGGAGCAATTGACAGTATTGCAGCAAGAACAATCACAGCGATATGAGTGTGGCACAGAGGCGCGGGTGGTAGAGCTGCTGCCTCACAGAGCCAGAGACCCGGGTTCAATGCTGCGCTCGGGTGCTCTCGGTGTGGAGTTTGCACGTTCTCCCTGTGACCATTTCCTTCCTGTGGGATACTCCAGTTACCCACACATTCCAAAGATTTGTGAGTTTGGAGATCAATTGGCTGCTGTAAATTGCCCCTAGTGTGTAGGTGAGTTGTACAATTTGAGGAGAATTAATGACAATATGGAGAGAATATAGTTAGATTAGTTTTTTTGTAGGATTAGTGTAAATGAGCTGTTGATGGTGAGTGTGGATTTGGTGGGCCAAAGGGCTTGTTTCCAAAAGTGGTCTCTGGCAACAATAGTAATGACAGGTGTTCACAAGCAACAGTAGTAACTATACATGTTCACAGCAACAGTAGTAACTACAGTGCACATGGCTACAGTAGTAACTACAATGTATACAGCAATGGTAGTAACTACACGCGTTCACAGCAATAACTACACTGTATACAGCAACAGTAGTAACTACAGGAGTTCACAGCAACAGTAGTAACTATAGGTGTTCACAGCAACGGTAGTAACTACAGCTGTTCACAGCAACAGTGGTAACTACAGCTGTTCACAGCAACAGTAGTAACTACAGCTGTTCACAGCAACAGTAGTAACTATAGGTGTTCACAGCAACAGTAGTAACTACAGCTGTTCACAGCAACAGTAGTAACTACAGGAGTTAACAGCAACAGTAGTAACTACAGCTGTTCACAGCAACAGTGGTAACTATAGGTGTTCACAGCAACAATAGTAACTACAGCTGTTCACAGCAACAGTAGTAACTATAGGTGTTCACAGCAACAGTAGTAACTACAGCTGTTCACAGCAATAGTAGTAACTACAGGAGTTAACAGCAACAGTAGTAACTACAGCTGTTCACAGCAACAGTGGTAACTACAGCTGTTCACAGCAACAGTAGTAACTACAGCTGTTCACAGCAACAGTCGTGATTACAGATGTACATGACAACAGTCGCAACAACAGGTGCACAGAGCAATAGTAACAACAAAAGATAGTGTAGCACAGCAACAGTAACATTGACCAAAGTTACAGCAGCGGCAACAGCAGCAACAGCAGCAGCAACTGCATCACTGTAACAAACAGCAAGATGAGAAAGTACACCATAAGGCACGACAATATTATAACTTCAGTTTCAGTGACATAAATTTGAAAAGTAGCAACAGGAGGAAGTATAACTGTACAAGAGAAGCACCAAATAAAAAATGTAGGGCAGACTCGGCAACAGAATGTAAAACAGTAGGAACAACTGAATATGTACCAGAACACTGCAGTAAAGCTCCATCAACAAGAGCTATCAACAAGACCCACAGTAGCAACAGGATATATCAGCTGTAATATGCAAGCAGCAACGTGGCCTCAGCAACAACAACAGAAGCTTTTAACAATGCAACAGCAAAATGTGTAACAGCATCAACGTATACCAGTAACAAACATGGGGTAGTGTTGCTGCCTTAAGGGCCTGTCCCACTGCGGTGACCTAATTGACAAGTTTAGATCAGTTTAGGAGAGTTTGAAAAAGTGTCATGTAGAAGACCTCCTTCGACCTGCTTCGACTCTGTTGAAGACTAGCTTCGGCAAAATTGGACACCGAATAGTGGAGAGTGAAGACAACCTCCTTCGACCTCCCTTTGACTATGTTGAAATCTATCTACAACTACCTTAGACTACCTTTGATTACCTTTGACTACCCTCGATTATCTACGAATAACATGCCGACCTACTACGACTACTTTGACTAAACCTATGAGTAACAAAAAGTATCGATTTTTTCCATGGCGACCTTTTATTACTCGCGGGCATTTTTCAGCATGTTGAAAAATACGCCGCGACCTAGGTAAGGCCTCGAGTACGGGGGGACTACTCTCAAGCATGAAGGAGAGTTACAAAGACCTCCTAGGACCTCGTGTCAAACATGCGGTGAGTTTAATTCGAGGGCAAACTCTTCTGAACTCGCAGATTAGGTCGCCGCAGTGGCACAGCCCCTTAACAGCGCCAGAGACCTGAGTTCGATCCTGACAATAGGTGCTGGATTTTGTAAATTCTCCTCGTGCATGGGTTTTCTCCAGGATCTCCGGTTTCTTCCCACACTCTAAAGACGTACATGTTTGTAGGTTGGAACTGCAGATGCTGGTTTAAACCGAAGATAGGCACAAAAAGCTGGAGTAACTCAGCGCGACAGGCAGCATCTCTGGAGAGAAGTAATGGGTGATGTTTTGGATGGAAACCCTTCTTCAGACTAGTCAGGGGAAAGGGAAACGAGAGATATAGATGATGATATAGAGAGATAAAGAACAATGAATAAAAGACATGCAAAAAAGTCAAGATGATAAAGGAAATCGACCATTGTTAGCTGTTAGTTGGGTGAAAACGAGAAGCTAGTG
This sequence comes from Leucoraja erinaceus, assembly GCF_028641065.1. Taxonomy (NCBI): domain Eukaryota; kingdom Metazoa; phylum Chordata; class Chondrichthyes; order Rajiformes; family Rajidae; genus Leucoraja; species Leucoraja erinaceus. The sequence goes on from NC_073408.1 coordinate 18,329,802, forward strand.
TGAGTTGGGTGGACGAGGGATGGAGGGAGAGAGGGAATGCCGGGGTTACTTGAAGTTAGAGAAATCAATATTCATCCCTGTAAATATTTAGGATAGTAGGCTTCGGTAAAATTGTAAATTGTCTGTAATGTGTGTAGGATAGAGTTAGTGTACGGGAATCGCTGGTAGGCTGCAATAAATTGCCCTTAGTGTGTAGGTGAGCTGTATAGTTTGGGATGAATTAATGGCAATATATAGAGAATAAAGTCGGATTAGACTCGTGTAGGATTATTGTAAATGGGCTGTCGAAGGTAAGTGTGGACTCAGTGGGCTGAAGGGCTTGTTTCCGCGCTGTATCTCTAAACTAAACTAAACTAAACTAAACAAGTTTAGCAGTGCCAACAGCATTAACAGCAACAATTAAAGCATTGAAGCTGACTCTGATTATGATCATACAAATAATAATACATTTTAAATACAACAGTGGTTCAACAGCAACACCATCAACAGTGACAGCAACAGCACCAATGATGACAATAATTGCACGTTTGTAGTTTCATTTCGTTTTATTTGCATGTGGTAGAACATATTACCACTCCGTCACAGGGAGGAGGATGGTGAGCTGGAGATGGGACATTGAATACGTCAAGGACATTGATGGGGCACAATATGGGGAAAAGAAGGGTGAGAGGTTTGAGCAAGAAGGCAATGAAAATAGACTCTGTCGGCCAAATTTTCACATCCATGTGCGCACGTTTTCATTAAGACCCTCGCACATATCTATATGCTTTCATAAACCTTTCCTTATGCACATATTTTATGCCAATTCTACTTTGCAAAGCACCTGCAATAAATTTGCTCCTGGCACTACATTTGTTTATTGAGCAGGCGAGTGAAAAATAATCACTTGCCTCAGTGAATTTGGATATTATCTGGTGAAAAATGCATTTACATTCACAAGGGGCTTCTTTAATCTAAGATGTCTCTGCTGCCAATGAAGTTGTTTTGATGCGTATAGTATTTGTAATGATGTTAGAGTTATTGACCAATTTGCAAAACTAGGTCACACAAACAGAATAACTCAGATAATCTGTTTTGGTTGTGCTGCCTGAAGGATTAAGATTGGCGAGATCTCTGCTGGAGATTCCTTTCTTTTCAAATAACAGAATTAAAAAAGGTGGCACAGTGGCACAGTGGTAGACCTGCTGCCTTATACCCCTGTCCCACTTAGGAAACCTGAACGGAAACCTCTGGAAAATTTGCGCCCCACCCAAGGTTTCCGTGCGGTTCCCGCAGGTTTTTGTCAGTCTCCCTACCTGCTTCCACTACCTGCAACCTCCGGCAACCACCTGCAACCTCCGGCAACCGCACGGAAACCTTGGGTGTGGCGCAAAGTCTCCAGAGGTTTCTGTTCAGGTTTCCTAGGTGGGACAGGGGCATTACAGTGCTAGACAACATCTGGGTTTGATCCTGACCCCAGGTGCCGTCTGTGTGGAGCTTGTACATTCTTCCTGTGACTGCTTAAGTTTTCTGGGTGTTCCAGTTTCCACCCACATTCCAAAGGGGTGCAGTTTTGTGGGTTAATTGGCTTCCGTAAATTTACCCTAGTGCGTGGGATAGAACTAGTGTATGGGTGATCGGTGGTAGGCACAGACTTGGTGGGCCAAAGGGCCTGTTTCCTTGCTGTATGTCTAAAATTAAAGCCTCATCATCCATTCTCATGTTGCTGGTTCCTTTCAAAAATACAACTCCATTCTCCCATTATTGCCTGGAAGTTCTTCTTCCTCGTTTTTCTTTATAGACTCGTCTCTGTCCCTTTGGAAAATCCTGATGGGCATTCTTTCCACGTCCCATATAGTCAGTAAGTCCCCGATCATAATCACTCTGCATTACTAAGTACATTCTTTGTATGTTCTTGCGTTGTTTGCCAACATTTTGAATGTTTGGTCTCTGTTCCATTCATTATCCACTCATGGAAATTTGTGCAGAAGGTTTCCAACCTGAAATGTCACCTATTCTTTGTCTCCAGAGATGCTGCCCGATCTGACGTGTTACTCCTGCATTTTGTGTCTGTCTTGGGAAATTTCTACCGTTAAGTCACTTGCCGCGATCTACACCTTTGTCAAATCTTTTCACAAACACTTTGCTCCACGGAGAAGAATCCCAATTTCCCTGTCAGCATTGCAGCTGAAATTCCTTGTTCTTGGACCTATTCCAATGAATCTCTCCTTCCTTCAAAAAGTATCGTGACCAGAATTGGCCCAGCAGAGATAAAATATTTATAAATGTTGCAACTATAACCTTACTTTTTTTTGATACTTATTTCTCAAGCCGTCTGGGACATTCCTAGTGTCTTACAAGCTTTACTAATCTCTTTCTGAACACGTCCTACCGCTCGCAAGGAATTATGCACATATGTACCCAATTCACAGTGTTCATCTTTCTTCTTTCTTCTTAGGCAGTCCCTCCTGAGAGAGGATTACTTCCTTTTACTCTAGTTTTGTGGGTTTTGAAGTGGCTGATGAGGTCAACTGGGATCTGCAGACTCTTCTACGTGCCAACGGCAATGAGTAGGTGACTAGTTAATGAGGAGGTAGAATCCTTCTGCTGCATACCCAGGGCCTTGGGAGGGCACTGATGCGTGCCTTGTGTTCCTCAACACCATTCTGAATGCTCCTTCTCCACTACAATTGTTCATGGCCCAGAGGTTCTTCTTCAAAAAGGCGAGGAGCATCTTCTTCAATGTTTTCCCCTGTATGCTGGTAACCATTTCCCAAGATGTTCCCCCACACCCTTTACAGCAGTACTGTGTCCTATGTCATAACTCTCCTGTTCTCTCTTCTGCCATAAATAAGATCCGAGTATTCCGTGTATAATTTAATCTTGCACCACATTCCAAAGACGTGCAGGTTTGTACGTTAATTGGCTACTGTAAATTGCCCCTGGTATGTCAGATGCGAAACTGGGTTAACAGGGCACTTGTGTACCGGTGATCCTTGGCCAGCATGGACCTGGTGGGCTGAAGGGCCTGTTTACATGGGGTATATCTAAACTAAATTAAACCAATCTGCATTTACAGAGCACTAAGAATACGAGTGATCAATATCAGTCAAAATTTGACGTCAAGTCACATAAGAAGATTATTAGAGCAGGTGACCAAAACATTTTTTAAGGAATTATATTTTGAAGACTAATGCCCCTGTTCCACTTAGGAAACCTGAACGGAAACCTCTGGAGACTTTGTGCCCCACCCAAGGTTTCCATGCGTTTCCCGGAGGTTGCAGGTGGTTGCCGGAGGTTGCAGCTAGTGGAAGCAGGCAGGGAGACTGACAAAAACCTCCGGGAACCTCCGGAAACCGCACGGAAACCTTGGGCGGGGCGCAAAGTCTCCAGAGGTTTCCGTTCAAGTGGGGCAGGGGCATTAAGAGATGGTAGATGCTGGAATCCTGAGCAAAAAAACAAAGTGCTGAGTCAGGCAGCATCTGTGGAAAGAAATGGACATATGATGTTTCGGGATGGGACACTTCTTCAGACTGATAGAATTTGAAGGACATTGAAGGACAGGAGAAGTGGAGTTAAGTTTAGCTATCGTTCCAGTAATGGAATGATTAAATTCAGGGATGATCGGGATGGGGGAAATGCAGGAGCTTGCCAGGGGGGAGTACGGTACAAGGATGTTGCCGAAATGAAAGGAGTAAATTAATGGAGGGATTTAAAAATAAGGATGAGAAACTGATAGTTGAGTATCTTTGCATTGTATGCCAGCATCGAGCATCGAGCCGAGAGGTGATGGGTGAATGGGTCTGAATTATAGTCGTACACGCTGATTAATGTACACATGGAATAATTGCAAATTGAATGTACAAGTGATGGTCACTGCATGTGTAATGAATTTAATTGTGTTTGCGCATATTACAAACCTTCCGTTTGATTAAGTGTTCCTCACATCACAGAGATCTCAGTGGCTCATGTGTACATTGCAGTACATCACTCGATAAAAGGTAGTGTTTTTAGACAGCAGAATGAGCAAATGATACCCATCTGGCCACAAGCCAGGAATGTCTGGCCATTTTATTGAATAAATAGCTCCCATTTATTTCTGATTTTTTTTTTTTGTTCTGCTTCTAAAAAGATGCATCTGTCAATGTCAGTGCTGCCTTCCACACTGACTGATCTGGTATTCTGTGAGAGGATGGCTAATTCCTGTGAGTTTTTACACTAAATAAAGCCACAGCCAGCTCCACAGACATGCTCATTAAACTTAAAGGGTGTTTTTTTTTGTTTTTATGTGGATCAAAGTAATACAGAACATGCTCGGTGAGAAGGAAGAAACCAGTCCTAGGGGAATAGTTTCCTGATTTTTAAGCAGAATTTTTAAAAATAATTTTCACAGACAGACTCACTGAATTTATGAAGCCCAGTGTCACAGCTCATAGAAAGCGTCATAAAATCCTACAACATAGAAACAGGTCCATCGACCCTACTCATGCCTGGTGACCTACCTAGTGGCCCATCTATGCTAGTCCCACTTTACCACGTTTGACCTACTGAAGAAGGGTCTGAAGAAGGGTCTCAACCCGAAACGTCACCTATTCCTTTTCTCCAGAGATGCTGCTAGCGTCGCTGTGTTACTCCAGCTTTTTGTCTCTATCTTCGGTCTTAAACCAGCGTCTGCAGTTTCTTCCTACACATCTCTCTGAATCTTTGTTCCATAATTCAAAAGCAATGAATAATCTTGGACGGCTCCTGTTTTCATTTGGGCAAACGAGAAGTCATAAATAAAAACAAAATATTCTGGAAATACTCAGCAGGTCTGGCCGCATCAGTAGGAAAAGAAACAGTCAACATTTCACGTCAGATCATTGTCGGAAATAAATGCACGTGCACTCCGCAATATCTTAATGAAACTGGGAAATAACTTGACTTTATATTGTATCCTCTACATCTTCAGAATGCCCAAGATGATCCAAAAATAATAGTTTGCTTTGGCACAGTAGAACTCCCTATATGAAGACGTGACAGGCAACCGTCACATAGACTGTAAATTGGAAGGACTACCTACTGTCTGCTTTAGCTGGCCAAGGGACTGAAGTTTAGGGGTAACATGAGGGGGAACATCTTTACTCAGAGAGTGGTAGCTGTGTGGAATGAGCTTCCAGTGGAGGTGGTGGAGGCAGGTTCGTTTTTATCATTTAAAAATAAATTGGATAGTTATATGGATGGGAAGGGAATGGAGGGTTATGGTCTGAGCGCAGGTATATGGGACTAGGGGAGATTATGGGTTCGGCACGGATTAGAAGGGTCGAGGTGGCCTGTTTCCGTGCTGTAATTGTTATATGGTTATATGGTTATATGGCTCCAGACCAAATCCTAGGCGTTCATTCACGATTGTAAAATCTTTCAGAATCATTGAAATTGGTTTAGTGTGTAGGAAGGAATTTCAGAAGCTGGTTTACATCAAAGATGGACACAAAAAGCAGGAGTAGCTCATTGGGTTAGGCAGCACCTTTGGAGAAAAGGAATAGGCGAGCACCTTAGTCTTAGAAGGGTCTCGACCCGAAACATCACCTATTCCTTTTCTCCAGTGATGCTGCCTGACCCACTGTTGTACCTCACTTTAATGTCATGTTGCTTCAAATGAAGCTGGGGGTGAAAAATTGCAACCTTCACGTGGCCCGCCCTGTTTCGACTAATGCAATCAACTCGACGTGCACGAACAGAAGATCAAATAGAATAAGTTGTCCTACAACTGTAGGCTGTGCACACCACACGAAAGAAGAAGAAATGAAGCTGCTTTCTCTCTCTGTCCCCAGGGGACTGAAGATGTTGATGGGGTTTTTGTTACATGTTCAGCAACTAAGTTGCTTGCTGCAACTATCAGTTTCAGTGAGATGCAAAGCCCTGGTTTTGCCTTCCGCGTCACAAAGATGGAAACAGAAAAAGATCGATAAACCTTCAGAGGTTTTTACACAGGTATTGAAAAAATTAAGCTAAACATGGTAAAGATACTCAGTGCTAGAGTAACTCAGCAGGTCGGGTCACATCTCTGGGGAATGTAGTTTCACGATGTTTCGGGTTGGGACCCTTCTTCAGACTGATCGGTCTTATACCATTCATGAATGGCTGAGTATTTACTTTGAGACTGTTATCTCGGCTCCATAAACCAGGGGAAACGTCATACCTGCCTCACCCTGTCAACTCTGTAAGAATGTTATATGCTTCTTATTCTTCTAAACTCTAGAAAGTATAGGCCAAGTCTGATAATCTTCCCTATTGGACATACCCCACACCTCCCAAACCCTGAAATCAATCTAGTGACATTTACCACATTCCCTGTATCACAAGTATATAATTCCTGATGTACGGAGATCAGACGCATATACATAATCCAGATATAGTTTTGGAGTCCATTGCTGAAAGGGCAGGAAGCTGTCTGAGATAGTCCTGATGAATTTGAGGACAGGGTGGAAGTTAGTAGTGACATGATCTCTGCATGGATGCAGGTGGTAGCTGAAAGGGGAGGGAGGATGTATTTTATCAGGCTCTACATAATTCAGATCCTCATACAATTTATTTTATCAGGCTGCATGTGGATTTTCAGGGTTTTTTTTGTAAGATCCTTCTTAAATCAACATTTATGTGCAATAGTCTACAATGATTATGCATAACCAGATGCAGTGCAAAACTTGGGTTTTTTACGTGATATTCAAGCAAATAGTACCATACATGAGTCCATCGGGTAGTACAAAAGAGAAAATAAACAGGGCACAATATAATGCATATCTACGGAGCCAATGCCGTTAAAATACATCAAATACATCTGGTTCTATCAAACATAGACTGGAAATATTAGAGTAACCCAGTTAAAACAAGTGCAAGGGCTGCAGTCCCTCTATCAAACAATGATGGACTTCAACCCTTCATCATTTCAATCCCTCATCTGCTATTCTATTTCTTCTACCAATGATCATGACCTTGTATTTGTTTCCCCACTCTATTCCATCTGCCCTATTCACTTAGCCTATCAACCTCTGCTGCCTCTCTCGATCCTTCTCACAAGTCACACTGATGGGTTGTATCATCCGCAAAGTTGGACACATCACAATTGTTCTCCTCGTCCAATAATTGATATAGTTTCTGAACAGCTGGGTCCCCAGCACCAATCCCTATGGCATCCCAACTTCAAAATGGCCCATTTATTCCCAATTTGTTTTACACCCATTAATCTTACCTCAAAATCCTATGTTCCCTAATTTTGTTTTATAACCTCTTGTATCACCTGAACAAAAGCCTGCTGAAAGTTTTAATACATCACGTACTCTGGTTCAATCAAACATAGACTAAAAATATTAGAGTAACCCAGCTGATCTCTGGGGAAAATAAATAGATGACGCCTAGGGTCAAAATGCCACCTTTTTCCAGTGATGCTGCCTGACCCACTGTGGTACTCCAGCTTCTTATGTCCATCTTTGCGGCAAACCGGTATTTACAGTTCCTTCCTACACAAATAAATCAAACAGGTGTGTTAAGCATGATTTACAAATATAAATGTCCTGTTCCCACTTTCTTAATAATCGATTCCAGGATTTTTCCAGTCACAGATGTAAGACTAATCAGTCCGTAATTCCCAATGTTCTTTCTTTGCCCGTTAATTGTCGTGCTACATTTGCTGCTTCCCAGTCAGTGGGGACCATTTTAGAATCTATGGAATTCAGGAAGATGATGATCAGTGTTTCCATTGCTAAAATCTTGGGTTACAGAACCCCCAACCGTGGGAACATTACTTATTTTTCAAAATAGTTTTTGTTACAAATGCTAATTTTGTTCAGTTCTGTGTGCACTCTAGACCTGTATTTCTGGGGGTTTCCTCCTCTTCAATTGAGTCAGACACAAAATAATTGTTTGATTTTCCTGGCATTTCTTTATTCCCAAATATAATATCTCCGGTCTCAGTCCACCAGTCAAATTCTGTTAATCTTTTCTTTTCACAGATTTCATAAGTTGTTCCTGTCAGTTTTAAAGATACTTGATGGATTGCTAATATTCTAGCCTCCCCTGCCTCCTCATTATCTTGTCTCTCCTTTGTTGACTTCCGAACCTTTCCGATCATAGGCCGATTCCAACATCTATCCTCTCTGTCCTCAGAGTCCATCATGTCGAGGCGGCTCACTCCTGCTCTCCCAGTCCAGCAAACAACTGCCCCCATAGCTGTAGCAAAGACTGCAGATGCTGTTTTTTTACCGAAGATACACACGAAGGAAAAAATATGGGAGACATTTCGGGTCAGAACCCTTCTCCAGAAGAAGCATTACCCATCCTTTCTCTTTGGAGATGCTGCCTGACCCGCTGAATTACTCCAGCACTTTGTATCGACTCCCAAACCTGGTTGGTTCCCTATTCTCATATCCTTTTCTTTTCCCTGCATCATTCCCAGCCTCCTCAAAGCAAACATTCCTTGTCTTAAAAACTGACCAATTCCCAACCTGAAGAAAGATCTGATGAAGGGTCCCGAAACGTCACCTATCCATTTTCTCTAGAGATGCTGCCTGACCCACTGAGTTACTCCAGCACTTTGTGTCTTTTTGTGTAAACCAGCATCTGCAGTTCCTTCTGCCTCCGTTCCCAATATCTTTCAGTTCTGAAATCTGTGAACATTGCATTGCCACAGTCATTTCTTGCCCTTGCTATTGATGGTGTTTAGAGCATTCTGTTTTGAATTGTTACAGTGCTTGACTGTTAATGGTCATTGTGGTTTGGAAAAATTACGTGCATTTATCAATCGACAAATGGATCGTCAATTATCACTTTATCTGACTCTCAGCGTTCTGACTCTTAACTGTTAGATAAGTCAGAGCTCATTCTTTCCTATCACTTTCGCTGACTGCTAATACACTTTATATGTTATTAGCAGCAGAGGGTGGAACTGTGGGACGTTTGTGGAAGATAATTACTTTTTTTTTGTCTCATTTAAATATGGTACTTTTATCTGGAATCGTTTCCAATCCTTAAAAAGATCCTTTGAAATGCAAATCATTTTTCGAGCACAAAACATTGGACACCACAAATATGCTGGTATCTCTTGCAAGCAGATGCAGACCAGTTCAGTTATATAGTGTTACTCAAGCATAGATCTTCCGTATATGAGTCCCACATACAGAAAAATACAGTAAATGTCCATCATCATAACTGAATAGAATTTCTAACAGTTACCAGAGAATTAGGGGAATGGCTTTCCAGCTGTTTTTCTCTGGCATGCATCCCAAGTCTGATCCTAAGTCTGTTCAAAATCAGAGGAGCAATCACACATATGTGCACATGTGTGTCTTTGTGGAGGCATCAGGATTGATTCCAGCCACTGACTGGTCTCTCTTGTTTAAATTGCTTCAAAATACTTTGATCATCATTCCATTCAAATAGACTGGAAGCATCTGGGTTCTTGTGAAGGGAGATGAATAAGATCAGAAGACATAGGAGAAGAATTGGGCCATTTGGCCCTTCGAGTCTGCTCCGCCATTCGATCATGGCAGATCTATTTCTCCTTCTCAGCCCCATTCTCCAGCCTTCTCCCCGTGACGTTTGACATCCTTGTAAATCAAGAACCTGTCAATCTCCGCATTAAAAAAGACCCCATGTCTGTCCACACAGCCATCTGTGGCATTTACACTGCACTTTTTAGCACAAGGTGGTAATGCTGATCACAGCACCGCAGACCCAGGTTCAATCCTGAACACAGGTGCTGTCTGTACGGAGTTTGTACATTCTCCCCATGACCACATGGGTTTTCTCCGAGGTCTTCGGTTTTCTCCCACATTCCAAAGACGTACAGGTTTGTAGGTTAATTGGCTTGGTATAAGTTTAAATTGTCCATAGCATGTGTTGGATAGTGGTAATGTGGTGGGGATCGCTGGTTGGTGAGGACTCGTTGGCTGAAGGACCTGTTTCCGCGCTGTATCTCTAAGCCAAACTAAACTAAACTAAGCTAAGCCTGAAGTGCTATCTGTGTGGAATTTGCACAATCTTCCCATTGGCTTTTCTTCAAGTGCTCTGCTTTCCTCCCACATCCCAAAGACGTGCGGGTTTTAGGTTAATTGGCCTCTGGAAAGGTCTAGTTTGTACGGAGTGGATGTGAAATTGGGTTAACAAGAACTAGTCAATGGGTGGTCGAGGGTCCGCATGGACTCTGTGTGCTGAAGGGCCTGTTTTCCTGCTGTGTCTTTCAATCAAAAAAACCTCAATGTTCAAAACGGGACACAAACATTTGCTGGAGTAACTCAGCAGGTTAGGCAGCACCTCTGGAGAACATGGATCGGTGATATTTCATATTGAGATCCAAGTGTACATATTTGCCTATTAGCTAATGAGGTATGTTTGATGGGATTGCCATTGATTTCGAAAATAATGCAGCAAAAATGTGTGCCACCACACTGGGATAAATAATAGGCTAATCTGTCGTAGTGACGTCGTCTGAGCATAAAGCTGTCCCGGATGTGAAATCTATATCTATTCAAGAGAAAGACTTTCATATATGTGGCTACTTTTCACAACTCTCAGTACCTTTGCAAAATGATGCAATGATTCACTTTGAAGCACGGTGACCATTGTCATGTGGCCGTGAATTTGGCTATTATCTCTCAGCATATCAGATTTCCCTTTCAGTAACTGACTCCCTGAGATCTTTGGTAAACATTTGCCAAAAGGTATTTGCATTCTGCTAACAAAATCCTAATTGCACAATTATGCTGCAATGCTTGCTGCTTCTGAGCCATCACACTAATCCCTCTGTCTGCAAATGGCTATAGAATTACAAGCAGTTGCCTTTGTGATTTTGCTAATTTCCCTGAGGAGTGTACCACGGTCGTGCGGGGATGTAAACCAACACTGAGGAACAACTGACTGAATTAAATGCAATCAAGTCCACTGTACCAATAGAAGTGATGAAGGTTAGTGAGGAGTCTCAGGTGCGATTCTGCTCCACACATCCCTCTGTACCAAGGTGTTTCTCTTAAAATAGAAATATAGACCAGGGAAAATCAAGGTGCATTTAATGAATTTGCCACTAGCCGATTAGTTGCTTAATGACTGAGTTGTGGGCTAACCAGAGTTGTATTTTGGACTCTTTTACAAAATGACAGGCCTTTCAGCCCACAGAATCGAGTCGACATGGTGGGCTGCCTTTCAGCGCCAGAGACCCGGGTTCGATCCTGACTACGGGCGCAGTGTCTGTACGGAGTTTGCACATTCTCCCTGTGACTGTGTGGATTTTCTCCCGGTGCTGCGGTTTCCTCCCACACTCCAACGAAGAAAAGGTTTGCAAGTGAAATAGCGTTTGTAAATTGTCACTAATGTGCAGGATAGAACTCGTGTCGGAGTGATCGCTGGTCGGCGCGGACTTGCGGTCCCTGTGACTAGTCTGCATCTGTAAACTCTAATTTAAACGCTAAAGTTTGCACAGATGATCAATCAAAAAAAAGACACAAAATGCCGGAGTAGCGGGTCAGGCAACATGGATGTGTGGCGTTTTGGGTCAGGACGCTTGTTCAGATGGGTCCCGACTCGTCTTGTAAATGAGCATCTGCAGTTCCTTGTTTCTACCTGCTGATCTTCCACACATTTACATTATTCTGCTAATCCCAATTTGTTCTCTCCCATACTCTCATCAACATTGCTCCATTCACCTGTGCATGTAGGAGCAATTTACAATGGCCCATTTATAGTGGACAATTAACCTGCAAACTCGGCTGTCTCTGGAGTATGGAAGGAAGTAGAGAATGGTAGTGGAGGAACAAGGAAGAATCCTGAATCAAAACGCTGCTATCCATGTTTTCCCGAGATGCTGCCTGACCCACTGAGTAACTCTGGCACTCTGTGCCTTCTATGCAGCATTGTGGTGTTGTTCAGATTGAAAGCTGTAATCAGTGGTATGCTGGTGGGATCGGTGCTGGGTTGTTTAGTATTCAGCATATATATGGATTGGTAGAGAATGTGGATGGGATGCTTAGTAAGTTAACAGGCAATGCCAAAATAGTGGTATAGTGGAGTGAAGAAGGTTGTCCAAGGATACAACAGGATGTAGATTAACTGAGGGAGTTGGGAACTGGCTGATGGAATTTAACTCGGGGAAGCGTGAAGTGATGAATTTTGTTAAGTTAAACCTGGCCAGAACAAACACAGTGAATGACAGGGCCCTGGGAACTGTCTGTGTGGGAAGGAGCAGATGCTTGTTTACACCGAAGATTGACACAAAATAATGCTGGAGAAACTCAGCAGGTCAGACAGCATTTCTGGATAGAGGGAATGGGAGATGAAACGTCACCCCAATCCTTCTATCCGGAGATGCTGCCTGATCTGTTGAGTTTCTCCAGCATTTTGTGTCTATCCCTGGGAACTGTTACTGAACGACAAGACCTTGGGGTGCAAGTACGTACTGCCCACAGGTAGACGGAATATAGTGAAGGCATGTGACATCATCATGCCTTCATCGGCTATGGCATTGAGTACAGAAATTGGACCATGTTACAATTGTATAAAACATTGGTCGCATTACACTTGGACTATTGTATGTGGTTGCCACACTATCAGAGCTATGCGATTAATCCATAGAGAGTGCAGCAAAGATTCACAAGAATATTACCTGGTTTGGAGGGCAGAGTTATAAGGAGAGATTAGATTAGCGGGAACTTTTTTTCCCAGTGCAAAGGAGGCTGATCGATGACCAAATAGAAGTATATAATATTATGAGAGACATAGATACAGTAGATAGGGGAGTCCATTACTAGAAGGCAAGAGGGGAAGGAGAGAGGGAAAACGTTTAAAGAAGGTCTCAGGGGCAAGATTTTCACACAGTGGGCGATGTAAATATTGGCAAGAACTGCCAGAGGAGGTGATAAAGCAAAAATAACGTATGATTTTTAAAGACATTTGGTCAGGAACATGGATAGGTAAGGTTCGAAGGGGTTAGGGCCGAATGAACGAAAATGGAATGAGTTCCATCTTGGTCAGCATAGATGAATGAAGACAAAGGGCCTGTTTCTGTACGATGAACCTATGAAAAAAATCAGAGCACATGGAGAAACCTACAAGGTCACCTGAATAATGTGCAGATTCTGCAGGGATACAGTAGCACCCGAGGTCAAGATTGAACTCAGGTATCTGTCACTGTGAGTAAGAGACTCTGCCAGCTGCCCCCTTTGTGGCCCCCTCCCCCTGCCATTATTCCAATTCATTTCCAATTCAACACTTCAGCTATGAAATCAGTTTTGTGAAATCAATTGGAATACTCAGATGAAAGAATCTTTACACCTTCCTTTTGTAACAAATACAAGGATGGTCGATATATTCTCCAAATCAAGCTGATTTTGCATACTGTCATTACAATTTGTCTTGAAGTACTAATCCTTATAGTTACTGGCATGGACTGGGATGGGGGTGAGGATTTTTCATCTGAGTTCCAGACAGTGAATTTTCCATCTGTTTGAGGATATCCCTTCATCCCACATCGAAATTTAAGTATCATTTTCCTGGAGAAAAGGAAACCAGAAAAAATTGATGATAGGAGTGCTGTGTCTGATAGATGATAAGGTCACCCAACTTGCCCCAGGTCAGCCATCCAGACAAAAACTCATCAGCCTTTCTCAATCTCTGTCTGTTTCTTAGATGAGCTCAGGATTGTGGTCGCCACCATTTTAACTGGAATTCAACTGGAATGTTAATTTTTTAGTATGAAGCATTTCTTGGCATCAGGCTGAATATATCTTATTACAGGTCTAAGTCATTCTCCAGTGACACTGCCTGCTACCTCAGTCTACCATTTTCAATATCACTTTCTAGGATGTTTTTCAATCCATTGTCAAAAAGGCAATGGAGAATTGCTCACACATTGTAAATTTCACCTTCACTGGTTCATTCCAGAAGTTACTTAATCAACGGTGAGGCTTTTATATGTTATTAGGCAATAAAAAAAAACCCATCTTGGTTAGTGTCGTATAACCAGTTATAAACATAAAAGAAAGATAGACAAAGAGCTGGAGTAACTCAGCAGGTCAGCTGAGGAATAGGTGACATTTCAGGTCAAGACCCTTCTTCAGGCTTATATAGATATATATATATATATATATATATATATATATATATATATATATATATATACATAAAGCAAAATAATAGAGCAAAGTCAAAATAATTCCCCCGTTTATGTAGTTCAGAGCCTATTTTGAGGTTGTAGTTTTTAATCGCCTGATGCTGTAGGTAGGTTCCAATGATGAAAATGTGTTGTCACTGATTCCCACATAGGTGGCATGTTACACACCGCAGCACCATATGTGCACTCTCCGTTTGATTGTGATATCACTGCAAGAAGACCCTGCTGATATTATTATTTGAGCATAGATGAGGCATTGAGCATGAGGGAGACTAAACATGTTAAAGGTTACACTAGATATCTCCTGATGGATACGACTATCATTCAGATATTGCTTAGGCCCCTTGTGGTGTAGATCTCAACTTTTCTGGCCATAAGCTACGTAGGAAAAAAAAGAACAAAAATGTAGGTAATTTTCTTAGGTAGGTTGGACGTACGTTTAGCGGGCAGCATTGTGGCGCAGCAGTAGAGCTGCTGCCGTACAGCACCAGATACCAGGGTTCAATCCCAACTACGGGCATTGTCGAAACAGAGTTTGTACATTCTCCCTTTGACCGAGTGGATTTTCTCCGGGTAGGTGCTCCCGATTCCTCCCGCACTCCAAAGATGTACAGGTTTGCAGGTCAACTGGCTTTGGTAAAATTGTAAATTGTCCATAGTGTGTAGGATAGTGTCAGTGCATGGGGGGGGAATCACCAGTTGGTTAGGACTTGGAGGGACGAGGGGCCTGTTTCCAAGCTGTAAAAGCAGAGCATGTTAAAGCAGAGATAGATAGATTCTTGATTAGTACAGGTGTCAGGGGTTATGGGGAGATGGCAGGAGAATGGGGTTAGGAGGGAGAAATACATCAGCCATGATTGAATGGCGGTGTAGACTTGATGGGCCTAATGGCCTAATTCTGTTCCTATCATTTATGACCTGATGACCTTATGATATCTAAAGTCTAAAGTGCTCTGACAAATGTCATAACAATAGGGCAGTAATTGTAAGTAATTTCTGTTAGCTTCATGTAAACTTGAATATAGTCAATGTGAAAGGTATATAGAACACATAATCCATAAAATATATTTAGTTAATATGTATTTAGCCAGTACACACATGCGACACAGTGGCGCAGCGGTAGAGTTGCTGCCTTATACCACTTTCAGCACCAGAGACGCAGGTTTGATCCCGACTACTGGTGCTGTCTGTATGGAGTTTGTACGTACTCCCCATGACCGTCACGGGGAGTACGTACAAACTCCATACAGACAGCACCAGTTTTCTCCAGGATCTTCGGGATTTCTGCGGGATCTTTGATTCCCTCCCACACTCCAAAGACTTACCAGTTTGTAGGTTAGTTCACTCGGTATAAATGTAAATTGTCCTTAGTGTGGGTAGGGTAGTGTTAATGTGCGGGGATCGCTGGTCGGTGCGGACTCGATGGGCCGAAGGGCCTGTTTCCGCGCTCTATTTCTAAACTAAACTAAATTAAACTAAACAACAAACCCAATGGGAAGGGAGGGATATGTCAATTGAAGATTTAAAGAATTAAGTTAGACAGATGAACTGAGTTCCATTTTTGTGGAGGCGATCAGAATATTTTGTTCAATTTAGCACAGTTATAAAAATGAACAAAGATACAATAGCAAAATGGAATAAGGCCAGTGTTACTGAGGTTTGCTTTAACAAAAAATGACTATAAAGAGCTACTTAAAATAAATTTGTCCCAGAGCATTTAAAACGGAGATTGAGGAATTAAGTGTAAATGTTTCTACAAAGAAAAAGGTGTTACTGGTAAATGTCGAACTTCCTGTATGGCAAGGTGCAGGGTGGATAAATTCAGGCCAAAACAGTAGGCTCAGTGAGACCGTGAGCATTTGATACATCAGGAAGTCTAGGAATGAAATTTAAAGGGAAATTAGGAAGGTGACTGAAAATAAACTGTAAAGTAAAATCAAAGAATATCCCACAGATGTTTTAGTTACATAATGACTTGGGGAAAGAGTAGGTCTGATTATGGCCACAACCATGACCTATCGTGGAGGCAGTGGAAGTGATATTATTCGGAATAGTTTGCAGATGATGTTAGTGTTGTGGATCAAGAGAATAAGTGTGGGAAATTGGATGGGAGCAATATATTACGAGAATCTTGAAGGGATTTGGCATCTTTGAAAATGTATAAATTGCCAGGCTGGATGGTGTACATCTGAGGTAGAAAAATAAGGAGACCATCTGGTGTGGGATTGTTGAAACAAAATACACCTCTTGGACAGAAAGAGCAGGAAATGATCACAGATTCTGTAAATTCCCACTTTCCTATGGATGCTCGGAGCAGAGGTGTCTGCCTGTGTGCATCAAAGGTTGTCACCTGTGTCACAGAGAGGGATCTGTGCCATCGCCCAGCTCTCCAGCTGAGAAGGGGAACTGGCTCTGCTAATAATTTGCCAACACTGGGGGAGTATCGCAGGTGGTGGCTTGGGTAAGATGATTCTCAAGAGGCGCACATTCATTTCCACCTGCATTTCCCCTTCACAATGTCTGTCCCAGCTCCAATGAATCCACTGTGCAGGGAGCACCCACTGCAAGGCACATGCCTCAGTGCTATCCCGACTCTTGAGTCATTTTCTTCCTCCCACTCCAGTTTACTTCTTTCACTTCTATAAAAGCAGTGCCTTCATCAATCTCTCCAATGCAGGTCTGAGCTGGTCTTCACCACTGATGCTATTGCTTTCTGCTTTTGATATGTGTGGAAAGCTGCATAAGGTCAGTACTAATAACCTCTGCTATTATTCTACATAATTTGCTAGTCTTTTGAACTCCCCTCTTTGTCAGGAGGGTTCAAGTATTTTGATCGGCATGAGACCCAAAAGCTCGGTTGGAGCTTACCCCTAACTATTCTCCTCTTACACGAACATCTTCTGCAGCGGTAGAGTTGCTGCCTTACAGCGCCAGGTTCAATCCTGACTATGGGTGCCGTCTGAATGGAGTTTGTACGTTCTCCACGTGACCAGGTGGGTTTTCTCAGGATGCTCCGGTTTCCTCCCACATTATTGTAAGATTGGCCTCATGTGTAGTTTAGTGCTAGTGTACGGGGCATTCGCTGGTCAACACAGTGGACCTGTTTCCATGTTGTATCTCTAAATCAGGCTCCTGAACACGACACAACACTAACTCAACAACGATGAACTTCAGTGGTTCAATGATACTTTATAGTCACATGTACCTAGATGCAATGGAATTCTTTGTTTTGCATTCAGTTCAGTAAAATCTTTCTATACATCAGTACAATCATAAAAAAGTACAAAAGAACAACAATTGTAGTGTCAGAATAGTAGACATCAACAAGGCAGTACTCAAAGTGTCACTATGTTTGTGGCACTATCTTGAAGCCTTCCAGTTCATAGAATTGAGACATACCTTGGCCGTAAAGGCCTACTGTCCAGGAGGCAGCACTGGGTCTGTGTTGCAGGAATCGGCCTGCACTGTCTTTGGTTGCACTAAGGACTTTGCTTATTTAGCACTAGGTGGCACAATGGCACAGCTGTTGGAGCCTCTCAGGAGAACTTGGATAAGTGACCTTTCGGGCCGGGGTCGGTGGGGGGATGGGGGCGGTGGTGGGAGGGAGAGAGAATAATACTTGAAGATAGGAGGGGCAGAACAACCTGAAGTAGAATCACTGTGAGAAAAGGCGGCAGAGTTCTTTGAATGCTGCTTTTTTCTGATTGATATTATTTAATGATTGTAAACTGTATTTTTCTTGACTTTTCCCTCCATATTTCTGTACCCACCTCTATCTTTGCAACCCTTTGAGAGCTCCAGTCATGGTTCGCTCACTGTATCATTCCTCTCCAGAAGTCCATCTGCTAAGCTCTGGAATTTTCTTTCTAAATTCCCCTCTCCACGACTGTCAAAAAAACTCCCTACATAACCAACCTTTTGTGTATCTGTCCTGATATCTCTTTATGTGGCAAGAAATCTAATTGGTTCAAGTCATAGAGTGATACAGTGTGGAAACAGGGTCTTTGGCCCAACTTGCCCACACAGGCCAACATGTCCCAGCTACACTAGTCCCACCTGCCTGTGCTTTGTCCATATCCCTCCAAACCTGTCCTATCCATGTTCCTGTCTAACTGTTTCTTAAGCGTTGGGATAGTCCAAGCCTCAACTACCTCCTCTGACAGCTTGTTCCATACACCCACCACTCTTGTGTGAAAAAGTTACCCCTCAGATCCCTATTAAATCTTTTCCCCTTCACCCTGAACCTACTGTATGCACTCTGGTCCTCGATTCCCCTACTCTGGGTAAGAGTTTCTGTGCATCTACCTGATCTATTCCTCTTATGATTTTATACATTTTTGGCAATGTTTATTGAAAGACCTTAAAGATTTGGGTATTTTAAAGGTGCTATATAAAAGATGCAATTGTGGCTCTTGTCAAACCTCAAAGCCTCTGGATTGAAAAAAAAAACGCATGATAGTACTGGTAGGAATTGGTATTCAATGGTATGCATTGAGTTCAATGGAATTGAGTTTGGCAACAGCGTTAAGAAAATTTACCATGTAATTGAAGATAAATTGCTATTCCTATTCCTTCTATTTTCTGCATTTATCGTAAAATTGCTTTATTGGCTGAACCAGGATGTCCAGTTTTCTTTTACTTCTTTGATCTTTTGTTCATTTACTCTACTATTATCTATTATGGTTGGAAGCAAATTTGCATAAGCAAAATACCATGAATGTCAGAAAGATGAAGTGAAATGGAAAATTTTGAAGCGCATGGTGGTGTAGTGCTAGAGCTACTGCCTTATGGCACCATAGACCAGGGTTCAATCCTGACTACGGGTGCTTGTCTGTACGGGGGTTTATACGTTCTCCCCGTGACATGCGTGGGTTTTCTCCAAGATCTTCGATTTGCTCACACACTCCAAAGACATACAGGTTTGTAGGTTAATTGGCTTGGTGTAAATGTAAAATTGTCCCTAGTGTGTGTAGGGTAGTGCTAATGTGCAGGGATCGCTGGTCATAGAAACATAGAAAATAGGTGCAGGAGTAGGCCATTCGGCCCCTCGAGCTAGCACCACCATTCAATAAGAACATGGCTGATCATCCAAAATCAGTACCCCTTTCCTGCTTCCTCCCCATATTCCTTGATTCTGTGAACCCTAAGAGCTAAATCTAACTCTCTCTTGAAAACATCCAGTGAATTGGCCTCCACTGCCTTCTGTGGGAGAGAATGAGGAGTAATTTATTTTGTCAGAGGGTGGTGAATCTATGGAATTCTTTGCCATAAAGGCTGTTGAGGCCGTCAATGGATATTTTTAAGTCAGAGATTAATAGATTTTTGATTAGTCCAGGTGTCAATGGTTATGGGCAGAAAGCAGGAGAATGGGGTTAAGAAGGAAAGATAGATCAGCCATGATTGAATGGCGGAGTAGACTTGATGGGCCCTATAGCCTAATTTCGCTCTCATTTATGACCATGAAGAATTCAAGACTCTTAATTCCCCAACAGCCAGGATTCTGCATTAAGAAACTTGGCATTCTCAATTAGTATGTTTGATGTGCAAGGAGCAGTTAATAATATCTGTCTGTATATATTGCTATGCTTTGAGCAACAGGAGGAAATGGACATTGTCATCCTTTCCGATATGATGTTAATCTCAGCTCAAGCAGTGTTAATGAAAGAGTCATTTTCTACTTGAAGTAACAATAGCAGCATGGGTGCATTAGTAATGTCTGTTTGTGTATGTGGGGAAAATGCATGGGGTAACAGTTTGATATTAATGGAATTTTGAACTTAAATGCCCTTGAGAAATCTATCAGGTCTGACCTAATTTGGAACTGGCAGGGGCAGTTTATTGCATGGTGGCGTCTATATACATTTTATCTCTTCCATTGCATTGATAATCCTTTATTTCTGCATCAGGTGAGGCTTTTGTAACACAGAGAAACTTTCATTTATTTATCCCCTCTTCTCATTTTCAGAGCAAGGGGGATGTTAATCTGCAAAGCTCTTACCCTTACACTCCTGTCCTCAATGGTCCACACAGCCCTTGCAGCCCACACCACCGCCACCCACACTGGTCTTACATGCTAGTGACTTTCGAATGAATGAAACTGATATTCAACCAGCCCATGGTGGTGCAGTGGTAGAGTTCCTAATATGCCCCTGTCCCACTTAGGAAACCTGAACGGAAACCTCTGGAGAATTTGCGCCCCACCCAAGGTTTCCGTGCGGTTCCTGGAGGTTGCAGATGGTTGCCGGAGGTTGCAGGTAGTGGAAGCAGGTAGGGAGACTGACAAAAACCTCCGGGAACCGCACGGAAACCTTGGGTAGGGCGCAATGTCACCAGAGGTTTCCGTTCAGGTTTCCTAAGTGGTACAGGGGCATTACAGCACCAAGGACTCGGATTCGATCCTGACTCTGGGTGCTGTCTGTACAGAGTTTGTATGTTCTCCGGGTGCTCCGGTTTTATCCCACGTTCCAAAGACGTACAGGTTTATAGGTTAATTGGCATTGGTAAAATTGTACATTTTCCCTAGTGTGTAGGATAGTTCCAGCGTGCAGGGATCTCTGGCTGGCGTGGCCTCAGTGGGCCAAAGGGCCTGTTTCCATGCTGTATCTCTAAAATAACTAAACTAAACAGTATCAGAGAAAGAGTTTGTTGGGCCAATAGAGATGGAAATACAGAAGTAAGGCACAGTTAATTGATATCTATATTACTAAAAGTAAGATCTTGACCACTTCCTGTTTATTTGTTTCATGATTTTTGAAAAAACGCGGCCACTTACAGCTGTGAATTTTGGCCACCTTACTCAGAGTCCACCTCTGCTGCGCAGGACAAGAGGATTTTTCCCATCGATGAAACAGAAAAGAGTTATTAATGTTTAAAAAATGTTGACATTCTCTCTGCTGCCCCTTCTGGTGGGAGGGGGGAGGGACCATAAAACCCGAAAATGTTGTGCCTCACTCAGTCTCTGCAAGATGGAGGAAGCGAGAGGGTCACGTCTCTCTAAGCTGTGAATAACACTGAACACATGTCTACTCAACTGTGAGTGCCCTTAATGTGGTTTGAAATTAAAAATGTGGTTGCTTTGAAATGCTGCACTGCAAATGGTTGTTGGTGGTGGTCACTGCTTTGAAATGCTGCACTGCAAATGGTCATTGGTGGTGGTAACTGGACAACTTCCTGTTTGCACTGTATATTGATTTTAGATAAAACGTTACCACTTACGGCTGTGATTTTTGGCCATCTTACTCAGCCCCGTCCACTCATCAGGTGCAGAGGATTCTTACCATCAATGAAAAATAAAAGTGTTATTAGTGTTTAAAAAAATGTTGAGAATCTCTCTCCTGTCAATCACACCATGAAGGCCTCGCCCCTTCCGGTGGGAGGGGGGAGGGATTGTGGGTGTGTCTCAGTCTCTGCAAGATGCGGGAGGGAGAGGTCATGACTCTGTCTGAGCTGTGAATCAACTGAACACACTGAATGTCTACTGAACTGTGAGTGTGGTGTTTATGTGGTGGTTTGTGTGGGTTTTATGGTGGGTTGAAGTGGTATGAAACTGCATTTGAATGTGGTGGCCTTGCACCCAGCTTGAAATGGCATTAAACGGCACTAGCATTTGGTGGCCTTGCACCCTGCTTGAAGTGGTCGGAAACTGCACTTGAATTTGGTGGCCTTGCACCCTGCTTGAGTACTTCAAGGTTCCTCAAATGCTTTATTTGGTTAAAGCATTCCAATTAATTTGCAGCTGAATTTTTAAAATATTAACCACCTAACCTTTGACTCTCTATTGACCACAACATTTTTTCACCAGACTGGTCAACAAATTCCCACCTCCATCTTTGACACCCGCATCACCTTGTGGGAGTGGCAGCGCCTAACGGCAGCAGCTCGATTACAGTCGTCTGCCTTTTTTTTTTGTCTTGTTAAATGTATGTCTTTGAGTCGATTTTTTTTTTTTTTTAGCTGTGTATATGTGTGGGGGTGGTGGGGGGGGGTGCTGTGGGGGAAACCGTTTTAAATCTCTTCCCTGTGCGGGGACCCAACTATTCCCTGTCGGGTCTCGGATGTCATTGGGCCTAACATCGTGGAGCCGGCGGCGACCTCCGGCCGGGACTAACTTGAGGGCTCCAGTTGCAGAGCCTGTGGAACTGACATCGCGGAGCTGGCCAACTTCGGAGCGGGAAGAGCTGTGGTGGCGCGCGGCTGCGACCCGACTTTTGGAGTTCGGAGGCACCGGCCGCAGACCCGGTGGACGGGAACATCGGGAGCTCGCAGGTCCCTGGTGGGAGACCGCTTTTCCGAGCTCCGCAACGGCGACTTCTCCCGCTGGAATCGCGGGTTTAAGGACATGGAGCCGGGGCCTAACATCGCCCGGCGTGGCTTAAACGGCCTCAGGACTTACCATTGCCTGCCGGGGGCTTTAACATCGGAGCCCCAGTTCGCCTCGACACTGCAGTTGGACTGCTGGACCGCGGGAGAAGGAACAAATGGAAGATATAAAGACTTTGCCTTCCATCACAGTGAGGAGATGTTGGAGACTCACTGTGATGGATGTTTATGTAAACTATGTTAAGTGTGGGTCTTGGATTGTGTTTGTAATGTAAAAAAACTGTAGAAATGGAATCTCATTCAAACCCAGGTTTGAATGACAATAAATAGCATTCTATTCTATTCTATCCACATTACAACCATTAGTCTCTGAATCATGCTGGCAATCGCCACGGTATGACTACCACTAAATCCAAGGGGTGCATTTGAGTAGATAGCCAGATAAATGTTTTGCTTTGTGATGGTTGATGGTGAGTATTGACTCAGTGGGCCGAATGGCTTGCTCTTGTGCTGTATCTCAATACATAAGCTGGAGAGAGTGAAGAGAGGATTGACGATTAATTTTTCAAGGACTCGAGGGCCAGAGGTATCGGGTAAGGTTGGGCAGGCTAGGAATGTATTCCTTGGAGCGCAGGAAGTTGAGTGGTGGAAAGAGCCGGTGGCATCGTGCTACGCCAGACCGACCCCTACTTCATCGATCTGGTGTCGCCAGGGCGCGGGGGCCTTAATGTGGGAAAATAAGAAAACGCCCTTTAGGTCAAGATGGGACTTCTCAGAGTCTTGGAACTTGCCAGATTTCGCTGGAACATGGTGACACTCTGAGTGCAGTTCTAAGGAAGATCTATTGTTTTTATTACTCATTTATAATATGATTTAATTGGATTGCATGTAGAACATGCAGAACAAGCATTTGACTGTATCTCTATTCACATGACAATAAACTAATGAACTAACAAACTAAACTGGTCAACAGTGGTAATGTTGGCCACGATAACCCATTTGAGTGGTGCAACACACGAGGGACTGGATCGACTGTAGAAACAAGGAAAGGCAGATGCTGGTTTTCAAAAGAAGACACAAAGTGCTGGGGTAGCTCAGCTCAGATGTCAGGCAACATCTCAGACGAGGCGACATTTCGGGCCGGGACCTTTCTTCAGATGGAATGGACTGCCCTGGTTCTCTGCTTCTGTTCTTATTTTTGGCACAGATCAAACTCATTTGTTTCTGAGGCACGTATGTCTGTTTAAAACAAATTGCATATGGAAAAAAAAGCGTCCAATAAACCAATATAGCTGGGTCATTCTCAGCATAGGTGACTCCTGGAGTAGGGCCTCTCGAGAATTTGTTTAAATTGCTTGTTATTTAAATAGGGTTGTTAAAGGCACTCTTTCAGCACAACAAGTGATTTTGCTGTCAAGTTGATGCAACACTAAAAGGGAAGTACCTTTCATGTTCTTGAACTTTGTCAGTTTCCCCATCAAATTGTGTCATTAATCCTGAAGAGCACAGCACACAATGAAGCTGCATTAAACTGTTCATACAAATGTGTTCACAAAGTTAGATTTAGGTGTGTCAGCACTTCATAAATACTATTCTGCAGCACTCCATAAAATACTGTTCTCTCGGGTCACAAGGTATATCATTGGATCCCGTGTGTATTTGAGGCCTCGATGCTCTAGTTTGTTTTGTAGCTGTTGTCGAGGTCTGAAGAAGGGTCTCAACCTGAGACGTCTCCATGGATGCTGGCTGACCCGCTGAGTTACTGCAGCATTCTGTGTCTTGTTTTGTAGTTATTACAAACATCATTGTTTTGCCCATTTCTCTCACTTTTATGTGGGGCATTGCAATGCAGCAATCTTTAGATGTTATGTTTGAATGGATTGACTGAACTGAATCTAAAGACATGACGTGAAAACAGGCCCTTTACCCCACTGAGTCCATGCAAACTATCGATCGTCCCATTTACACTAGTTCTATATTATTCCACATTCGTATCCATTCTCTACACACTAGGTGTAATTTACATCGGCCAATTAACCAACAAACCTATTTTAATGTGGGAGTAAACTGGAACACCTGGAGGAACACAGAGAGAACATGCAAACTCCATAAGACAGCAGCAGACGTCAGGATCGAACCCGGGTCTCTGGCGTTGTAAGGCAGCCAGCTATACCACTGTACTGCAGACTATTTGATCCTAGAAACTACATGTTCAGCTCTCCAGGGCAGTCTTTGGATTTGAATTTAGTGTTAAAAATCTTTAAGAAAGTTACATAAAAATGTCAGATTCTCATTAAAAATTTAGTTTTGGGATGCAGATTTTGAATGGATTTACTTGTTATGCACAGATAGCACTAACTTTAGTCACTATTTTATGTCACCACCCCCACCTCCAACCCCCCCCCACCACCTTCCGCATCTCTCTCTATCCTCTAAACAATACTCCTCTGTGGCCCTCCCTCAATAAGAACACTCCAATTAATTTGTATCTGCATGTTCCAAATATTGACCACCTAATCCTTGACCCTGTATTGACCAATATCTTTCTCCATTTCCTTGTCTGCTCAATAACCTCCTGCCTCCAGCTTTGACACCCTCTTCCACATTAAAACTATTGGCCTCTGCCTCACACCAGCTACAGCACTGGTGTGACTATCACTAAGTCAAAGGTGGCACGGTGGTGCAGCGATGGAGCTGCTGCCTTGCAGCACCAGAGACCTGGGTTTGATCCTGACTACGGGTGCTGTCTGTGCAGAATTTGTACGCTCTCCCTGTAACCGTGCAGGTTTTGTCCGGGTGCTCCGGTTTCCTCCCACACGCCAAAGGTGTACAGTTTTGTAGGTAATTGGCTTTGGTGAAATTGCAAATTGTCCCTAGTGTGTACGATCTCTTCTTCTTCTACAGCCTAAAGTTGTAGGCCAACTTGTTCTATTTGATCTTATTCGATAGTGCACGCCGGGTTGATTGCATTTGTCGAAACAGGGCGGACCACGTGAAGATTGCAATCTCCCACCCCAAGTGTGTACGATAACGTTAGTGTATGGGGTGACTGCTGGTCGGTGCAGGTTGGTGGGCCGAAGGACATGTTTCTGCGTGCTGTAGACGTTTGAACAGGTAGCCGGACTGATGGTTTTGTCATCTGCCATCTAATCAGGCTGGACCACACAAAGCTCAGTGTGAGGTGATGCGTTTTGGGAGTTGAGGAACAGGAACCTTGGAGTACGTCCATAGGATCCTTAAATGTGGCAACATAGGTAACATAGAAACAGAAATTAGGTGCAGGAGTAGACCAGTTGGCCATTTGAGCCAGCACCGCCATTCAATATGATCATGGCTGATCATCCAAAATCAATAGCCCCATTCCTGCTTTCTCCCCGTGTCTCTTGATTCTGTCAGCCCCAAGAGCTATATCTATCTCTTGAATACATCCTGTGAATTGGCTTCCACTGCATTCTGTGGCAGAGATTCACAACTCTCCGGGTGAAAAGGTTTTTCCTCATCTCTGTCTTAAATGGCCTACCCCTTATTCTTAAACTGTGACCCCTGGTTCTGGACTCCCTCAACATGGGGAACATTTTTCCTGCATCTAGCCTGTCCAATCCCTTACGAATGTTTTGTTTCTATAAGATTCACTCTCATCCTTATGAATTCAAGTGAAGTCGACCCATTCTTTCACCACAGGTCAGTCCCGCCATTCCAGGAAGCAGGTAGATGCCATCGTTAGGAGGGCATATAGGATACTGGACTGATTCAGTCAGGACACTGAATGCCGAAGTAGGGAAGATCTACTCCAACTTTATAAAACCTTGGTCGGACCTCAGCTGGAACAGTTCCAGTCACCAAGATACAGGAAGGATTTTAGTTTAGTTTAGTTTAGAGATACATACGCGGAAACAGATCCTTCGGCCCACTGAGTCCGGGGCCAACCAGCAATTCCCGCACACTAACGCTATCCTACACACACACTAGGGATAATTTATAATTGTACCAAGCCAATTAACTGACAAACCTGTACGTCTTTGGAGTGTGAGAGGGAACCAGAGGTCGCAGGGAAAACCGATGCGGTCACGGGGTGAACGTACAAACCCTGTACAGATGAGAACCCGTAGTCTGGATCGAAGACGGGTCTCTGACGGCAACAACTCTACCGCAGTGCCGCTGTGCTGCCACCATGTGATAATGCTGGAGAAGGTGCAGAGGAGGCTGACCAGCATGTTCCCTTTGTTGAAGCAGGTCAATTATGAGGAGAGACTGGAGAAACCAGGTCACATCTCCCTCGAGCAGAGATGTATAAATATATGAGATATCTATAGGAGATACAGTAGATGGCACCTAACATGTTCCCCAATTTAGAGACAGATAAAACCAGAAGATATGGGTTTAGGGTAAATAGGGATTAGTAGGGGACCTTCACCCAGAGAGCATTAAGAACCTGGAATGCCTTGACTGAGAAAATGGTTGAATCTGAGCTGCTGAGAGCATTTGAAATGTCCAGACAAACACTTGA
This sequence comes from Leucoraja erinaceus, assembly GCF_028641065.1. NCBI lineage: Eukaryota > Metazoa > Chordata > Chondrichthyes > Rajiformes > Rajidae > Leucoraja > Leucoraja erinaceus. The sequence continues at coordinate 18,356,744 of NC_073408.1, forward strand.
ATTACTGGGCAAAGAAGGCTATGGACCAAGTGATGGAGATGGAATTAATACAGAAGAGTGTCCACCGGTCAGCATGGATTATTTGGGCCGAATGGCGTGTTGCCATATTGTACATTTCTGTAATTCAGTCTCACCATGTTCCATGTAAAAATGCCATCAGCACCTCCCATCTAAAGCAGAATTAAGAGTTAGCTCCTGGATATACTAAGTGATTTAATTTACCTTTATAATGCAAATCAATATGCAATCTATGCAGCAGATGGTGCAAGACCAAAATCAATGACTAACTCAAGCTGATACTGTGTTTTTTTGCATGGTTAAATCATGATTTTTGAAGTGACTTCGAGCATGCTGGAAAAAAACCCTGAATAATTTCCCTACTGTGCATAAGAAAACCCACATCTAGTTAGGTGTCTGGCCTGCTCCTCTGTCCACTGTTACGTGATGTGACTTGTGCACCATTCATTGCAATACCAGTTATTAGGGTTCATTCTAATAAAGGATGGCGACAATTACTTAACTGCTGCAGTCAAAGCAAAAAATGTTTGACTTGTCAGGCTCCTAAATTCTGGAAACTGTGTGTGTGTGTGTGTGTGTGTGTGTGTGTGTGTGTGTGTGTGTGTGTGTGTGTGTGTGTGTGTGTGTGTGTGTGTGTGTGTGTGTGTGTGTGTGTGTGTGTGTGTGTGTGTGTGTGAATGTGTGTGCATGTGCATGTGTGAGCATGTGTGTGTGAATGTGCGCGTTTGTGCGTGCATGTGTGTGTTTTTGTGTGTGTGCTTGTGCATTTCTGTGAGTCTATCTGTACATTTGTGTGTGTGTGTGTGTGTGTCTGCATATGTGCCTGTCTGTACATTTCTGTGCGTGTGTGTGTCTGTGTACCTGTGTGCATCTGTGTGTTTGTTTTTCAGGCACCAATTTCAGTTCAACCCATCAGCAACAAATCAAGTTTAGTTTATTTCAGATATACGTTCAGTGCAGGTACAATGAAAATGTTGCCTGCAGCAGCCATCACAGGCAAATAAACTCAGATACCTCAGAGAACATACATAACATTGTTCAGAAGAATGGTGAGATGCTGCAATTAAGGGAGCACAGAATTTGTGGAGACTGCAGTACCGCTTTAGGCCATTCTTTTTATATTTTCAAAGCCTTGGTTACCGCAGACCCAGCAATTCCCTCAGTTTAAAATCCTCACCTACATGATAAATCCTTTGCGAGCCTCAATTCTCTCCTTTCTCCAGGCCCTTATATTAATAAAAACACAAAGTTTTAATTTAACGCTCCAAAGATTTTTGTTGACTTTTGTCTTGTAATAAAAGAAAAATACAAAGAAATCTAAATCTCCCATATAAAAATAAAGAAGTGAGATTTAGACAAGACACAATGTGCTGGAGTAAACCCCCTGTCCCACTTTCAGGAACCTAATTCCCAACCTCTGCCGAGTTTGACCTTGACTCATACTCGCAGCATGGTCGCCAGAAGGTCGTAGGAGGTCTTCCTCATGCTCGTGAGTGGTCTCCGTGTACTCGTGTCATCAAGTAGGTCATGCCGCTTTTTTCTAGCCTGATAAAAAATGTCCACGAGTAAAAAATATGTTGGCATGGAAAAAAATCGATACTTTTTACTCGTAGGCAGGTCGTAGGTAGATCGTGGTAGGTTGCGATGGTAGTCGTAGATTGTCGTAGGTAGTCGTAGGTCAGTAACTGGCACCAGAGACCCATCCTGACCTTGGGTGCTGTCTGTGTGGAGTTTGCACTTCCTCCCTGTGACCGCGTGGGTTTCCTCCGTATGCTCCGGTTTCTTCCCACATCCCATGGACATGCGGGTTTTATAGGCTAACTGGCCTCGGTAAATGGCCCCTAGTGTGCACGGAGTGGATGAGAAAGTGGGACAACATAGAACTAGTGTGTGATTGTGTAATTGATGGTTGGTGTGGACTCAGTGGGCTGTTGGGCCCGTTTCCATGCTGTATCTCTAAACTAAACTAAAATATTTAGCACCGCTCCAATCCCCTCCGGTACATTACAAGACGCACGGGTGCTGAAGTGTTGCTCTGAAATGAACAACTAGGAAAACGATTGACAATCAAACCTATGATATTCTGGATAAAATTATATGTACAGATTAAATTGCAAGATTAAATTGTTATCGAGTTCATGTTCCACTTATATTAAATAATAGGGTTTAACTAAGTGAAATTCTGTTGATTTAAACCTTACGTGAATGATAGTATTTAAACAGGAATCTCCATGGGTTACTGGAAAATTCCCAAATTGTTTAGATCATGCAGAGTTAGAACCCAACTCTCCTTCATTCCCGCGGGACTGAGTGAATGAACTACGTTTGAGTATAATACCATCACCTGGTGAATGGGAATGCCCCATCCTTACCTCATTGAAGAAATTAAGAAAGGTAGGGGAGGCCCGATGGTGCAGCAATAGAGTTGCTGCCTTAAAGCACCAGAGACCCATAACATGACCCTGTTAGTCAAGGGTCGAAGCTGACTACAGGTGCTGTCTATATGGAGTTTATACATTCTCCCCGTGACCGCGTGGGTTTTCCCCAGGTGCTCTGGTTTCCTCCCACACTACAGGTTTGTAGGTTAATTTGGCTTTGGAAAATATTGTAAATTGTCCCTACAGGATAGTGTTATTAGTGTACGGGAATCGCTGGTCGGCACAGGCTCTAGTGGGCCGAAGGGCCTGTTTCAAGCTGTATTTCTAAACTAAACTTAGAGAAGCTTCTAACCTTATAAAACCATTACCTTAATGTCTGGTACTAAGGTAGGTGCGACCATGGAAGAGGTCATCACATTGTTGATCTATCAGGCCCTTGATTATTCTGTGACTTACTTAAACTTAGTTCCTCCCACACTATTGAGCGCATTGGGCGGCAAGCTTTCGCCATTCCATTCATTTATGTTTGACGTCCTTGTGAATGAGGCAGTGCAGCGTAGGTTCACTGGGATGGTGGGACTGTCATATGAGGAAAGATTGAAAAGACTAGGCTCGTATTCACTGGAGTTTAGGAGGATGAGGGGGGATCTTATAGAAACATATACAATTATAAAAGGACTGGACAGGCTAGATGCTGGAAAAATGTTCCCAATGTTGGCCGAGTCCAGAACTAGGGGTAACAGTCTTAGAATAAAGGGGGGGCCATTTAAGACTGAGGTGAGAAAAAACTTTTTCACTCAGAGAGTTGTGAATTTGTGGAATTCCCTGCCACAGAGGGCAGTGGAGGCCAAGCCACTGGATGGATTTAAGAGAGAGTTAGATAGAGCTCTAGGGGCTAGTGGAATCAAGGGATATGGGGAGAAGGCAGGCACGGGTTATAGACTTGGGACGATCAGCCATGATCACAATGAATGGCGGTGCTTGCTCGAAGGACCAAATGGCCTCCTCCTGCATCTATTTTCTATGTTTTTATGTTTCTATGTCTTCCACCACTTGATCAATTTGTGTCCCATAGCAGTTTTGGCAGAGAAGATGTTTCCAGTATAATTTATCCTTGCTGTTTCCATAGCGAGTTTTGGGTTTTACGGGGTAGGGTTGTTAGCCCTCGGACCAAGCCCTCCTCTTTTGTCCAGGCTTGGGACCGGCACTGGCTTGGAGTGTCCATAACCAGAGGCGGAGTTTGATTATTCAGTGAGGCCCTCCATTATTCCACACTGTTCTATGAGCAAAGATACAAAATCAAAATCAGCATTTAGAAACAAGTACATCATTCAAGCCCTGGCATGCGCTTATTCTGAAGAAGGATTTCGGCCCGAAACGTTGCCTATTTCCTTCGCTCCATAGATGCTGCCTCAACCCCCTGAGTTTATCCAGCATTTTTGTCTACCTTTGATTTTCCAGCATCTGCAGTATCTTCTTAAACATGCGCTTATTTCCAATGCGTTTTGTACGACTGCTCCTTAGGGTATCAACTGCAATTGGGGATCGAAAACAAATGATTAAATTTGTGATATTAATACTTGCAAGATTACTGGGATTGACATCTGATTCTTTCACAGGGAATCATTTAAGAAGGGAAAGATTATCAGCAGGTGAATAAAGCTTTGATGGGTTTGAATAATTTTCAATCGTAATTTAAGATAAATATCTTTTCATTATGGTTCTTAAGTTCTCATAAGAGTATTGATTCTTGTGGTTAACTGACTCCATAGCAACTGATTATAATCCAGTCCTTTGGCCAATTCATAACCTTTCACATATCGGCGGAGTTACTAAATGCTGGCTGGGTCTTAAGTTGTATGAAGCATCACCTCCAAACCTGATTCTGTCTTTGTATTAGTGCGGAGATTAATATCTTTGTATTCCCTGGACCAAACACACAGAGGCTAATTATTCCATCCGAAGCTCAACTCTGGTTGCAATCATTTACCTTATTGTACCTCATACGGGAATTGAACCTCTGATTTTCCGTTAATTTAAGGTAGGAGAGATAGTGGTGCCGTCTTGAACCTTAGTGCCAATGGCAGGCGTTACAATGGAAATGAAAACCTAGTGCACACCTCAGAGAGTATGACAGAAGTCGTTATCACAACCAGTGCTCGGACCCAGGGGGGGGCGTATATGTGGACAACTTCAGGACATCTGTTTCCACTTAGAAAACAAGATTCTTCCCAGCGCCCCATAATGAAACCCAATCTCTGGCAGTTCAGTGTAATCAATGTTTATCTAGTAACATTATAATAAATACCCAGAAACTAAGGGTTTCCTTTCAAACCGAATCATTTCATTTTGTTAGCCGGTACAAGCGGATTCAATTTCTTAAATGATCTGCATTTTGAAAATGTTGAGCGGCACGGTGGCGCAGCAGTAGAGTTGCTGCCTTACAGCACCAGGCAGCTGGCTTTTGATCCTGACTATGGGGGCTGTCTGTATGGAGTTTCCACATTTTCCCTGTGACCGTGTGGGTTTTCTCCAGGTGCTCCGGTTTCCTCCCACGTCCCAAAGACATGCAGGTTTGTGGATTCATTAGCTTCCGTAAATTGTCCCCAGAGTAGAGTACAGGATAGAACTAGAGTGTGGGGCAATCATTGGTCGGCATGGTGGGCCGAAGGGCCTGTTTCCACCCTGTATCTCTAAACTAAATGGAACTTTATTATCAGATTTCACAATAGAGACCAGTTCACCTGCCAACATAAATACAAAGCTTCTTCAGCTGGGCCCCACAGATCAATTCTACTGAGGTTACATAATAAAGGCACTTATAGTTCACTTTTCCCTCTCCACCTCTCAAAGATGTTGGCGTTGGAGTTTGTAGCCAACACTGGAAGTGTTTCTATCACCCGCTCAGCAGTCATGACGTTTTGAGAGCAAGGAGCAGATTCGACACTCAGTCGGCAGGTGTGAGTCATAAGGTCATAAGGTATAGGAGTAGAATTAGGCCATTCGGCCCATCAAGTCTACTCTGCCATTCAAACACGGCTGATCTATCTCTCCCTCCCAACCCCTTCTCCCCCGAATCTCTGACATCTGTGCTAATCAAGAATCAATCATTTTGGTTAGAATTTGTGGTCTTGTGTTTAGTTTAGTTTGGTTTAGAGATACAGCGGGGAAAGCAGGCAGATAAGAAATAGCCCAGGCATTATGTTCGGCACAGGCATTGTGCTGCCCTGATCTATGTTCTCTGTTCACCACTCCTGGCAGAGCATTCCAAGCACCCACCACCCTCTGTCTAAAATCTTTCCCCTCGTATATCCTTTAAACTGTACACCTCTCACCTTAAACCTGTGCCCTCTAATCCGAGACATTTCCACCCTGGGAGAAAGGTTCTGACTGTCCATGCCTCTACCCTCTCTCGCCTATTTTTTAAAAGCCTATTTAAATGCCAGTCAAAAATTTACCGCAATATGTGCTGTAAGGAAATAATATGTGCATCTGTCTGCAGTGGAAGCAAAATAGAAGGCTGCTTTTCCACACTGCTGATGACCTGAAGCCGGGTGCGAAGGTAGCTTAGTTCATTCAGAAAAGCCCAGGGAACTGTCGTCTGTGTAGAAGGTACTTGGCATTCTCCTCACCTTCCCGTGTGTTGATTGCAGGGAGTCCCATATGCACTTTATTGTTTGCATCAAATTCCCATCATGTTGCAACTCAGAAGAGCTTCTCTTCCCCTACCCCCCCCCCCTCCGAAACCACCCTTTGTCCTGTTGTTTTCTGCCCCCACGTGGTCCAGGAACGATTCCCTGGAGGTCTCGCAACCTCAAATAGAGAGGCCTCATAATTGACCATTATAAGCACCGCAGTCAGGCTGAAATAGAATCATTACTGCAGATAATACAGTCTTCCGTCACTGTCAACAGATAAATTTCAGCCTTTGTTCCCCGGCCCGCTTGATTGTCAAGGTATCCATTGTAAAGTTTGATTTTGTATTCCGGATAGGAATGTGCGGTCACACAGACACCCAAGGTCAGACCACTCTGACATTTTGTGAAGATAACAAATTTATTACAACAAACCAAGCCATTTATTTCATATCATTCTCATAATAAAATCTGTGAGCCACTGAGACCAGTGGAACCTTCGGGTGTAATAGACTGTGGGTGAGGGGTTTGCAAATAGAGGAACCTCATCATTATGGAATTGTGACCAAGAGCATGCGTTATTGGGAATAGTCGCTGGGGGAATATGGTTGGTCTTTGTGATTTATACTGTACAGTGTCAGTGTCCTTTCATCACCGTTTCTTGTAAACAGTGAGCAGGTAAAGATGATAGGCACAAAAAGCCCTGAGTAACTCAGCGGGCCGGGCAGCATCTCTGGAGTAAAGGAATAGGTGATGATTCAGGTTGGAACCCTTCATCAGACCGATAGATTGAGATGGTGAGGGGGGTGGGAGAAAAACTAGAGTTGAGAAAAGTCCAGAACAAACCAGGGCTGGCAACAGATGACTTCAGAAAGGGTGGAGTCCATAATGGACCATTGCTGGCTGGGGAAGATGTGCTAACGAGAGGGATACAAGGATGCAAACAGTGGAACTGCGAGCAACACTGGGGTGGAGGAGGGAGGGGAGGGGGGAGAGAGATGGAGGGGAGGGAATGCAGGAGTTATGGGTCTGTCCCACTTTACGAGGTAAATCACAAATTCTCCCGAGTTATTCACAAATTCTCCCGAGTTTTCCCCTTGATTCAAACTCGCAGAATGTTCGTAACGGGTCCGTAGGAGTCTGTAGATATATCGTAGCGGCTCGTTATGCCAGCTGTAGGTACTCGGGGCATCAGGTAAGCCGGGATGTTTTTTCCAGCATGATGAAAAATGTCCACGAGTAAAAAACTGGTCGGGAGGATGCCCCGAGTACCTACGGCTCTGGTTTACGATATATCTACGGACTCCTACAGACACGTTACGAACATTCTGCGAGTTGGAATCAAGGGGAAAACTCGGGAGAATTCGTGAATAACTCGGGAGAATTCGTGAATTACCTCGTAAAGTGGGACAGGCCCCATTTTTTGAACTTCGAGAATTCAGTGTTCATACCACTGGGTTGTAAGCTGCCCACATAAAATATGAGGTGCTGTTCCTCCAGGTGAAGGTGAAATGGCTGGCATGGTAACTGGTGCCTTATAATATTAGCCGTTAACAATAACAAACCCCGTTATATAGTTGCTCCCTGCAGCACATCACTTTTTTTTCTAATAAGCTTTGATAAAGAACCAATACACAATGTGCTGGAGGAACTCAGCTTGTTTATATCAGGCAGCATCTATGGAAGAAATGGACAGACAATGTTTCGGGTTGGGGCCAGGGCATGCTTAAGGAGGTAATATAAGGCAGATGATCAACAGCAGTTGTTAGAGAAATAGGTTTCAGTGGAAGAGAAATAAATAGAGAGGATGAAAAGACAGACAGGAAGAGTTTTGGAGCATAGGGCTCGCCATTCAAATACACAGCAAACAGCAGCCAGACAAAGGAAGGTAGGGAAAAGCAAGAAGCCACAACTGGAAAGATACAAAATTCCCAAGGATTTTTTGGCTGGAAAGGGAGACCTGACTCACTTAAACACAAATCGGAACATTTAGATTTGAGGCATTCCAGAAGCTAAACTCACAGTTGGCCACTGAGCAAGGTGTTTTACATTAGGATGTGAAGGTTTATATGAGATGGGAGAATGGAGTGTGGCCACAAAATTAATGGAATAGTTGCCTCTGCAAGGAACAAGAGGATGGGTCGTCCCTCTGGTGAAGGCGTGCCTGCCTGGAGGGAAGCCATGTTGATATGCGACCATAGTCCATCATCAATGATCACACAGTGTGATTGTCCATCCGGTGGGTCCTTTCTGTGTGTAGTATGTCCCTCCAGGTGAATGTGTGACATATTTTAATGTGGGGAGATTGGTGCATGGACGTGCACCACATAGCCCTTGATAGCGATATCCCGGGTGTGACATTATGGGTGGCACAGAGGCAGAGTGGTAGAGTTTAAAGCAGAGACAGATTCTTGATTAGTATGGGTCTCAGGGGTTATGGGCAGAGGGTAGGAGAATGAGGTTGGGAGGGAGAGATAGATCAGCCATGATTGAATGATGGAGTACACGATGGGCCGAATGGCCTAATTTTGCTCCTATCCCTTATAACCTTCTGAGTTGCTGCTTTACAACATCAGTGACGCAGGTTCAATCCTGACTACGGGTGCAGTCTGTACGGAGTTTGTCCGTTCTCCCTGTGACCTCATGGGTTTTCTCCAGGCGCTCTGGTTTCCTTCCACACTCCAAAGACATGCAGGTTTGTAGGTTAATTGGCTTTGGTAAAATTGTAGATTGTCCCCAGTGTGTAGGATAGTGCCAGTGTACGGGATGATTGCTGGTCGGAGTGGACACGGTGGGCCGAACGAAGGAAGATCCATCATTGATCATTGACTCCCAGCTGGTTGCACACTTATGAAGTACCGGCACAGCTGTCAAGTAGACAAAGCAGTGAAACTTCCACACAGCAAGAACCCATAAACAACAGCAAGATGAGTAACCAGATCCTCCACTGCAATGCGGGGGGGGGGGTTTCAGGGTTTTTCACACAACAAAATGCTGCCAACAGAAGTCACGGCTCAAAAGACCAACTGCAGATGGAAGATGCCAATTGCAATTGTTGATCCAGCTTCAAATCATGTTGGCTCCTTCACTGAAGCAAATGAGGGGATGGAGCTCACACTTAATATCTGCCAGACACGTTCTCCACCAACATGACTCTGCTGATCCTCAGAAAACCCCAGGGAAACGTGATCCATTTTCCACATCTTGATCTCAGTAAAGGACGACATCGCTGATGGCATTCGCCAACGGTCTGTCTGTCTTTTTGTCGTTTTTGTTATTTTTAGTGTGTTTTAAAAGTGTGTGTTAATGTTCTCTGGTTTGTTTTATGTGGGGGGTGGGGGGAAACTTTTTTTTTCAATCTCTTACCTTGCCGGAGATGCGATTTTTCCCCGGATCGTATCTCCGGTCGCTCTGCGGCCTAACATCATGGAGCTGGCGGCCTCGCTCGCCAGGAATTCATGGAGAGGATTCAGGGATTCTCTCAAACCTCTTTCAAGTCAAGTCAGTCAAGTCAAGTTTATTTGTCACATACACATACGAGATGTGCAGTGAAATGAAAGTGGCAATGCTCGCGGACTTTTGTGCAAAAAGACAAACAACCAAACAACCAAACAAACTACAAACACAATCATAACACACATATTCTTTTACATAATAAATAATGGAAGGAAAAACGTTCAGTAGAGTTAGTCCCTGGTTTCATAGAAATGTTATAACATTTAAGTGCAGGAATAACTGAGCAGGTCAGGATGGATCAATGGAGGACATGGATAGATTATGTTGCAGGTCAGAATCCTTCAGATTACAAAGACTCTTCTTGACTCCGTAGAAAGGTTCTGACGTGAAACGTCACCTAATCATGTTCACAATTCTCCACAACGTTTCTGTTAAGATCACACCTTCCTTAGCCAACAATGGACATACCAGGTACCGCCCTGCCTGAGGTCATTTGTTGCTGTCTCTGTTTGATCCTGGTCTTTTCTCACCTCCATCGTGCTGAGTTACGCCACTGCTTTGTGTCCATCTTGGTGCCTGACTCGCTGTTACTCTGGCACTTTGGGGCTTTTTAAAAAAATAATCCAGCATCTGAAGTTCCTTGTCTCTACACATTAATAAAATGCCCAACTAATAATTCCAGGGAATCCTTGGCCCATGACAGCTCAGACTGGAGAAGGAGCAATCAGGATGGGGCTGAGGACCTTGAGTCCAATGGTCAGGAGCACATGGAAGCACATAAGTGTCAGAAGGAAACTCATCATCTCAGAAACAACCGAGCAGCCATGCAAGAGGCAGCCTGCAGGTGGAACTTTGATTTCACCTGGAGCAGCCTGGGAATACGAGTGCTGAGGTCCGCCTTTCCATGGGCAGTAGAGAGGGAGAAAGCAGCGGGCGATTCTGCTCAGACTGCTGGCTCTCAAGGCCTGCAGCCAAAGGGATTTCATTCAGTGACCTCTGAGTCCCCCAGCCCAGTCCTGCCACCTGATACCGCCATCTGCCTTCCAACCCCTACTGAAAGCAAACGCGATCTTCTAAACCCATGTGAACGATCGTTACCTTTCAGAGAATCCTTTTATCTTTTTTAAGATCGCCAAGATTTGCAGGTTCTTCAGAGCCTCCAGGAATTACGGATGAACATTTACAGTCATGGTGTGTCTGTGAGTGTCTTTGGGGTTTAGTTTAGAGATACAGTCTTCCCATGCTGTATCTCTAAACTAAACCCCGAAGACTTACTCACAGGCTGGTACTGTGACCTGGAGTCTCTGAACAACCTGGAAGGTTTGGCGATCTTAACACTCTCTCCTGATTGCTATCCAGTGAATTGGTGTCAAAATGAACCAGCCTCTGAATATTAGGTGAGGATGTGTTTGGACTGACTCCTGCCATGAGTGACATTTTTTTCAAATATACTCCAGAATAAATAACATACACAAAACAAAAACTGGTCATACATTTTCTACACATCGAATAGTGTCATATTCAGTGATGCTCGCACCTATCTTTAAACAAAACACTCATGTGGGCCCCTGGGGTGATATCCCTTCCCATATTTGAAGGGTTTCCCCAATGGACTCAGCCCTTGTCATGAGCAAAGAGCACTTGGAAATATGTTCAGATGGCCTGTTCAGTAAAAATGCCTGAAAGCTGAGGAAACCCATGGAGTTGGTCACCTGCTTGAGAAAGACAAAGAGAAAGAATATCAAATCATGGGGAGATGACTTCTATTTTGAAATAGAATTACTTGCCATTTGTTTTAAGCTTTTTTTTGAAAGGAGAATTCTGCATGAAAAGAAAACTGCATGTTCACACAGCTTTAAACAATGTGTTTCAATGGGAAAAGATTTGCAGAGCTGGAAAAAAAAAAATTCTGGCAAAGCTTCTGCTAACCTGATGGTAGGTCAGTGTCTTGACAGTGATCTCTCAGGACCAGATGCAAAGGCTGGCAGTTGCTGTGAAATAGTTACAAGCTTCAGGAGCAGGTCAATGCAAACAGCTGAACATATTTAAGATGTCTGCCTTTAATGATGGGATCCGCTTTGCTGTTTTCCTCAAGGCAATGTGGTTGAACTTGTAGTATGACAAATCCCTTACATTATCTGCCTTGGAAATCCAATACTAAAGGCTCACTAAACAAAATCGGTCCAAATTGTGGAACTAAACTGTGTGGGACTGCTAGTGTCTGGGTCCAATGTCTGCTTTGAGATAGGCAGAATCACTCAGCCTAGCTTGTTATTGCTAAAAGAGTGATTTGCCTTTCATTACCGAAGAAGATAGGCGCGGTGGCTCAGCGGTAGAGTTAATGCCTTACAGCACCAGGGACCCAGGTTCGATCCTGGCCACGGTGCGTGTCTGTACGTTCTCCCCGTGACCTGCGTGGGTTTTCTCTGGCATCTCCGGTTTCCTCTCACACTCCAAAGCCGTAGAGGTTTGTAGTTTAATTGGTTTGGTATAATTGTAAATTGTCCCTAGTGTGTGTAGGATAGTGTTAGTGTGCGGGGATCGCTGGTTGGGCAGACTCAGTGGGCTGAAAGGCGTGTTTCTGCGCTGTATCTCTGAACTAAACTAAGATAAAACTACACTAAACATCCAAATATGCAAATAACCAATGAAGAACTTTGGAGGTGCAATCAGTGTTCGAAAAGTGCAAAGGAGGACAAATCTGAATATTGCATTTGGAGTATGGGTAGGCATCTTGGCTGCATGAATCCACATTCTATTCAGTAAGATCATTGAAACTTGGTTTCCCCATACCCTGCTGTCATAGATGGGTCCCTCAACCGCATCTTCTCTGTATCCCATAGTTCAGCTCTTACTAACAGCCTTTGCTTTTCACCCCACCAGCCCCTGCATCCGTCTCATCAATTTCCGACATTTTCGCCATCTTCAACATGATCCCACTGCCAGTCACACCTTCCCATCCCCATCCCTTCCCATTGAGGATATCCTCTCCACTTTTATTCTCAATGCTCTATCAGTAAGCAAAGATATTGTCTTGGCTTTCCTAATGGTACTTATATTTGCCATTTTCAAATCCTGCAATTGGATCCCCAGATTCCTCTGCATCTCAGAAACCTACAATATTTCGCCGTTTGATTAACATGCTCATGTTCATAATTTCCGAAGGGCCAGTTTCCATGCTGTATCTCTCAGCTAAACTAAATTACTCTAGGATCAATGCTGTAATTCTTGTGACACATCCCTTCCTGCTGACATTACAGGGAGAGCAGGGGGACATCATCCTTCCATCTATGAAGTACAGGGCATTGTGCAAAATCCACTCCTATGCTCAGCTATAAGACTGCAAGACTTGCCCCCTGTGGTGCCAAGCCACTGTTGTGCCGCCGATCGGAACGCCTGTTGAATGTTTAGTAGAGTGTTAAATTTGTTCTGATACCATGCACACTGTTGAGCAACGTCTCTGACTCAGGAAATGACAATAAAGATATACAATACATATATACAATATAGACATCCCTTGCTGGTGGGAAGCAGGGGGATCAGATATGAAGTGGCTGTGATCCACTTATGCTCAGTGGCAAGATGGTGGTGCCAATATCCAACCTCCAACTGGTCTCTGACTACCCCATTTAACATGCAGACAGGAAGCTAACCCATTTGCAAAGGATAGTAAAAAAAAATCAAAGGGCCGGAGTAACTCAGCGGTCAGGCAGCATCGCTGGAGAACATGGATAGTTCACTTTTCAGGTCGTCGAAACATCGCCTGCCCATCCATGGTCTTCTCAGATACTGCCTGACCAGCAGCTTTAGTTTTTGATCCAGATTCCCACATCTGCAGTTCCATGTAACTAGCAGAGGCGACACAATGGGGCAGCGGTAGAGTTGCTGCCTCACAGCGTCAGAGACCCAGGTTTGATCCTGACTACGGGCGCTGTCTCTACGGAGTTTGTACATTCTCCCTGTGACCACGTGGGCTTTCTCTGAGTGCTCCGGTTTCCTTCCACTTTTGAAAGACGTACAGGTTTGTTGGTTGATTGGCTTCGGTGAAAATTGGGCGGCACGGTGGTGCAGCGGCGAGACCAAGCGCCAGCTCAGCGATCGTTTCGCAGAACACTTCCGCTCAGTCCATCTTAACCTACCCGATCGTCTGGTGGCTCAACACTTCAACTCCCCCTCCCATTCCCAATCTGACCTTTCTGTCCTGGGCCTCCTCCATTGTCAGAGTGAAGCCCAGCACAAATTGGAGGAACAGAACCTCATGTTTTGCTTGGGTAGTTTACACCCCAGCGGTATGAACATTGACTTCTCTAACTTCAGATATCCCTTGCTTTCCCTCTATATCCCCTCCCCTTCCCAGTTCTCCCACCAGTCTTACTGTCTCCAACTACATTCTATCTTTGTCCCGCCCCCTACCCACACATCAGTCTGAAGAAAGGTCTCGACCTGAAACGTCACCCATTCCTTCTCTCCAGAGATGCTGCCTGACCCGCTGAGTCACTACAGCATGTTTTGTCTACCTCGGAGGATAGTAAGTGGTTTCCATTGGAAATGACCACAAAAGGCAGGTACAATCAGGCTTGTGGTTTCACTTTCCTTTCTACAACAAAATATTTAAATGGAAGTTGAATACTGTCAGCTTTTCCTGACATAGTTAATTTTGTGCAATGATCACTGCATTGCAACTTAGGGAACACGATCACACCTGGAACATCTTTTACTTCACCTAAATGAAGACTTATGGCAGCAAGGTGGCTCAGTAGTCATGGGTATTAATTTACAGCTGAAGCGACCTGGTTCGATCCTGACCTCGGGTGCTGCCTGTCTGCAATTTGCTTGTTCTCCCCGTGACCGCTTGTATTTCCATCGGGAGCTCCGGCTTCCTCCCACATCCCAAAGATGTGCTGACAGGTTAAATGGCCAGTGTAAATTATGGAAAATTACCCTTAATGTAGGGTAATGACAAAAAGAATCGCAAGGGGATTTGGCGGATATGTGTGAGTTTGAGACATAGAGAATTAGGATTGTTCCTCTAGCATCCAGCATAGACACAAAGGTCTAAATGGCCTCCTTCTGTGTCATCATAATCTTTCCAACTGGTCTACTAGCACTGATGTAACCCATTTCCCCCAACCTTATAATTAATCTTATCCAGTGTTATTAACGTTGGGTATAAATTGAACTTGTTAGAACCAACTATTTATGATAGGAAATGGTCCCAGAACCTGCAACTGACCTGAGTGTGGTCCCTACCTGTGAACTAACAGTGTTAAAAGTTACAGTAAACAGTAACTAACAGTTACGTTCTGCTCCTTGTTTCCAATTGTCGATGTGCGCACAGATCGAGGGCGTTGGATTACAACCACAAACCTCTGTGCCGTGGGTATTATTTCCACCCCAATCTCGTCTGCCCACTGAAAGCAGACATTTGAGTCAGTCACCTCATTGTTTGCTTGTCAATTTCTGAAACAGAGTATTGATTGGGTTCATCTAAATGCCCCCAGAACAGGCTGCCATGTTTGGAGACAAAAGCGATGTGCTCGGAAAATCTCTTGCCGCTCGAGTCAGGGTGCCCTCACACCAGCTGTTGTGCCACATCATATCTTCCGGATCTGCCGGACCCACTGATAATGAGCAAGGGGAATACTCTCTGCTGGTTCTCTGTCACCAGTGGTGTAATTACAAAGTTATGCCACCTGTTTCATTCAGATCTGTAGCCAACTTCCATCAACGGAGCAACTCTGCCAAGATCATCCCCTACCAGCCCTGATTCCCCCCTAGACAGTTTAGTTCCCTCATACCCACTGTCAAGCAGACCTGGAATATTGATTGAATAAGAAGAGCGTAACAATCTCCCAGTCTCACAAGACTAACTAATTTCACAAAGTGAAGGTTTATTGATAACATCCAATTGGGAAAGTGCTAGGTACAGCTTGCCATATCCCACAATTATGAGACAAACCTATTGTTTGTACTTTCTAATCCCTTCTATACAACTAATGGACAACTCGTATCTCAAGACTGCCTCCAATTCCATGCATACCAATTTTTACTAATAATCTCTCACGTGGAACCTTATAATATGTCTTCAGTACGTCTACATTGGTAACATTCAGAGACGCTCCAGTAATCCCCAAGATAATAACCTAAAAATTTTAAATAAGATTAGGCAGACATGATCAAACCTTCATTAGAGCTGAGTTTCTTTGATCAGCTGATGCTTGCATAAGTGTCCTGTCACTTGGCTCTGATGAAAGACACTGACACCATAATTAAATCTGTTCTGGAACAGCAACTTCTCACCATAAACTATAACGAATCAGATAAATGAATAGAGAGTTGTGTATCCTAATTTTTCAGCTGACTCTATGTTAGGAATCTCTAAAATGTGGGATCAGGAAGTTACAAAGAAACCATAGACAGTCTTCTGCGGGCAAACAAATCTATGGCAGATGAACTTCAATGTGGGAAGTGAGGTCATTCACTTTGTGCCTTGGAAAGGAAAATTGGAACACTTATTTCATGGTGAGATGCTCAAAGATTTAACTAAAAGCAACTGCACAGGAACAACATATATTTAGAAAAGTCACACAGATAATTAAAATGGAAATTAAAAAAACTGTCCATGTAGAAATCTGAAATAATAAGCTGAAAATATGGGAAACATTCAGAAGCAGGTCAGGCGGCATCTGCAGGAATAGAAAGATACCTCATGTTATACATTGCACTCTCTCTCTCTCTCTCCCCACATATGCTGACTGACCTGCTGGGTGTTTCCAGTTTGTTCTGTTTTCGGAGTAGACTACCAACCTTTATTCTAAGCAGATTGGAGTCCAACATTAGGAAGTGACCCCTGTCTAAATAATTTGCTAGATTTCATCTATTGTACAGAAATGTGTTTAATTTTAGCTACTGAACCTTAAGGATGATATATTGAGCTGGGCTGAGGTTATAGCACAGATTCACAAAATTATAATGGGCACAAAGGAGATTAATTATAAGAACAGGTTCCATAAAATAGCTAGGATGTCGATGAGAATGATCAAACATGAAGCATTTTAAATCATTCAGGAATTCAAAATGGTTGAAAGTATTTTATCGGGTAGGGTTTCTAAAACCTGAGCACACAATATTTTAATTGGAGAAGTTATTATGGAGCCAAATTATGTAGCAGCAAAGTTAAGTGAAGGCCGATCCATTATTTTCAACGTTGGAATCAATAGGATTTTATTGCCTAATGCTATTAAGAGGTATGAGACAAAGACAGGGAAATGAAGTTGAGACAGAGATTAGTCACAATCTAATTGCATAGCGTAACAAGACTGAGGAACAGAATTGCCTATTATTTCTATAACATGCAACTTACTACACTATGTTGAAATAATTTTGCTGTGTGAAGCACATTCATTATAATGTCACCTGAGGTGTAGTAAATCGCACTCTCGCCTCTGTGTCAGTAGGAATTAGTCAGGTCCCACGTTGAAGATTTCAGCACAAGAATCTAGGTTTACAAGATCAACAGAGTTGCTGCCTTTAGGGTGCTGGCTGAGGGAGGTGCTCTCTGCTCTCTCAGAAACCCCCCGTCAAACTACATTGAAGAAGAGAAGGCGAGTTATCCCCAGAGTCCTGATCAATAGTTATTTTCCAATCAATAACTGATATCCCAGTTTGCATTAGAATTTGTGATATCTCCCTGCTTGCAGGTTAGCTGCTCATATCGACAGTGACAGCACTTTAACAAATGTCTGAAGAAGGGTCTCGACCTGAAACGTCACCCATTCCTTCTCTCCAGAGATGCTGCATTTTGTGCCTACCTTCGGTTCAAACCAGCATCCGCAATTCCTTCCGACACTTTAATAAACATATTTGATTCAATGCAAAACACACTGGGGCTCTGGGAAAAGAACTATGCAAATGCAAGGTTTTTTTTTTCATATGCATTGGGGACAGACACTCAATGCATTAATCTGCATTTTAGCAACACCATGGCAGACCGCCCCAATCTTCCCGACGACAGATGTTGAAGATGGTACTTGCTTAGGGAGGGTACATTTGAGTGCCAATCAAAGCACCCTGGCTTTGTCTCTCTGGTAAGGATCATGTGCATAAATACATTTGCAAATTGTCGTGAACCTTTGTTGGAGAGAGCTTTAATTTCCTTCCTTATTTTGGCATGACATTTAATCACTTGAATATATCGATTTGAATTTCAAATTATTCAGTTCATTTCTTTGTTTAATTTATTTTAATACATCCTGAGGAAAACCATAAACAGATATTGTGAAATAAAGATTCCACTGAACTACTAAATTATGGCATTAGACTGAAAGAAAGAAATATTACCGTGAGTAATAGTCGGCCTGAGAATTAGGCTAATTTTAGAAGCTAACAATGCATGACTAAATGATTGATAAAGAGAAGGAAATTAAAAATTGTGTACAAACCAGAGGGAAATAAAAAGATTTGAAGAGCTTCTGCAAGAAAAGAAGTGTAGTAAATGTAAACATTGTTCTCTTAAAAGATAAGAAAGGGTGATTAATTATGGAGAGAAAGAAGTGTCAGAGACATTGAATGAGAATTTTGTACATTTTTTCACAAAAGGGGCAGTAAACACATTACCTTGAATTTGGTGACTAACAGGAAGAAAGTAAAACAATCAGTATTCCTCGAGAAAACATATTGGGCTAACTCATTGGGCTGACAAATCTCCTCCATCTATGGTGTTCAATGCAAGGCTATCCAAGGTCCACTTAGGAATGCTGGATCTACTGGTTGCTAACCATTGTAATTCCCCTTCCCATTCCCACACCAACATTGCTATCCTGAGCCACTTCCGTTGCCAGGGTGAGTCCACAGGCAAACTGGAGGAACAGCATCTCATATTCCGCTTAGGTAACTTACAATCCAATGATATGAACATTGAATTCTCCAATTTTAGGGAACGTCCTCTCCCCTCCCCACCCCTATTTTCCCCCTCTCCCTTCCCTGTGTAAAACCCCGGTGGATGGTCATAGGAACAAACAGGTCATAGTCAAGTTGACAAATGTTTATTCCTGCATTGCCTCAGGTATTGCTGTTTGCAATCTTTAAAAATTACTTTGCAGAAGGGTCTGTGTGTACTATATCTAACTTTGCTGAAATACGTAGGTAGGTGTGAAAGTAAATTGTGAGTAGTGCACAAAATCAGCAAAGGGGATGCGAGATGGGACCCAGAGTATACTGAGGGGAAACATGAGACCATTGACTTTGATAAGAAGAACAGAAATGGTATGATACTATTAATTCTCCCGACGCCGGAATACCATCACCCGGCGAGAACATCGGGCGCCGTGGCGGCGACTGTGGAGGCCTCAATAGGCCCGACTTTGGGTGGACAAGAGGATGGGGACTGGACTTTGTGCCTTCCCTCACAGTGGGAATCACTGTGGGGGAATGTTTTATGTTTGGTGTTGAATTTCTTCATGAATACTATGTTGTATTTTTATTAGTGTGCTGCAAGGACATCTGAATTTCCCCTGAATAAGGGGATTAATAAAGTCTAATCTAATCTAATCTAATCTAAATGTTAGCATTTCAAGATATCTAATGAAAAATAGTAGAACATTAATAATCAATTAAGAAGGTGAATCAAATGATGGCCTTGACTGCAAAAGTGATGGAATACAAAAGTAAGGATGTCCTGGTACAACTTTCATGGGACCAGGACTTGACCATTGTTTATTGTTTCATTTTTTTTAAATTTGATGAAGAATATAAGTGGCTTTCAGGCATTGCAGATGACATTCTCCTCCATTCTAGTGTCCTCACAGAAAATCTGGCTAGCTCTCTATTGGGCTGGGAGGCTATGCCAATATTCTGCAGAATTTGCAAGACCGAGAGATGATCTAATCGAAACAGTAAAGATTCTGAGGTAGTATGACAGATTAGATACTGTAAAGATGTTTTCCCTGGTAACAGAGTTTAGAATTAGTGAGCTTACTCAGCAGATGTGGGAAGTAAGACTGAGGTAATGAAGAACTTCGCTCAGTGGATGCTTTTGCTGCAGGAGGAATTAAGGGTCATGGGGTTGGGAGAGAAAAAAAGAGTTGAGGCCAACTATTAGATCAGCTGGGATCTTATCGAAGGATTAAAGTAGCAACTAGCCAATTGCTCATATTTATTATACAATCATTTATAAGTATGCATTAAAGGGTTTTGGGTTTGCTACAGGAAAAATATCATTAAATTGGAAATATTGGAAAGAAAATTCACAAGAATATCGCCTGGAATTGAGAGTCTGAGTTACCAAGAGAGGGTGGGTAAGCTAGGACATTATTCCTTCGAGCTTTGCGGACTGAAGGGTGATTTTATATGGGTGTATAACATCATGAGGGGCAGAGATAAGGTGAACTTGACCAAGGGGGACCCACTTTTGCGACCTTTACAGGCAACTGCCGGCACCCGTGATAGGTTGCCGAAATTTTCAACATGTTGAAAATTCAGCGGCAACCAGAAAGATGGATGCTACGACTCTTTGGAGGCCTCTCACGACCATAGGAGACCGTGGTCCTGAGAGGTCTCCTATAGTCGTCAGAGGTCTCCAAAGAGCCTTTGTGGTCGCCGCTGAATTTTCAACATGGTGAAAATTTTGGCGACCTATCAAGGCGCCAGCACTCACCTGTAAAGATCGCGCAAGTGGGACGGGCCCTTTAGACACAAAAAACTGGAGTAACTCAGCGGGTCAGACAGCATCAATGGGGAAAAAGGAATGGGTGACATTTGGAAATAGAAACATCACCTATTCCTTTTCTCCAGAGATGCTGACTGACCCACCGAATTACACAAGCTTTTTGAGTCCATATCTTTGAATATTCACTCACTTCTCTGGTACAAGGATGGTTGTAGCCCAGCAAGTGAGGTTGCTAATCCGTCTATGAATCCTTTCACTATGTTGAACTCTTCTGTAAGAAAACATGCATGAAAAATAAAGCTCATATATTTGTGTTTGAGTCAGAATGGTTGGGAATGTATATTATACAGGGGGTAATGGGGAGGGGAAGCAACACAAAGGAACTTCCATCCCATTGTTACACCACTCATCTCTGCTCCAGATACAGGATGCTGTTTTATAGTTAGTGGAGAGAGGGCGCTGTGGAGCTAGCTTGACCATCAATGCCAGTGATCACAAAGCAGGTGTATGCAGGTTTGCTGAAGGAGTGCAGAAAGCCATCTATGTAACGCCAGCTCCATTGAAGAGTGACAGTCACTTTGTAACTTGGGTTGCTGCCGCCTCCGCACCATCATAATTTCCCCACTCCTGCATCTAATTGCTTGATGTACATGGTTCCTGTGTATTGGCAATGGTTTATTATCGTCGTGTGTGCAAAGATAGTGAAAATCTTTCTTTGTGTGCTATCTAGTCAAATCATACTGTACGCAAGTACAATCAAGCCATTCACAACTACGACAGGTAGTGCAAAGAGAGAAATAAACGTTGTGTTACAGCTACAGAGAAACGTGTTATCTGTGTATTGATATTATTGTATTATTGTTTTGTGTGAAAATCTTTGTTTTGCATGCCATCTATCTATCCAAATGCCTTTTAAACATGGTAACTGTATCTGCCTCTCACCTCCTCCCGGCAGCTCATTCCATGCAGCCACCGTGTGAAAAACCTGCCCCCCAAATCTCCTTTCAACTTCTCCCCTCTCACCTTCAACCTATGCTATTTCATTCTAGTTTTAGACTGGATGTAATATAAACTAAACCGAGCAGTTGAGAAAGTATTTTGTCATCCATTCAGTGGGGGTGAAGGTGATTTGTGACAGGTACTGACAGATTTCCTCGCCTATCTGTGTAAGGATTTGTACTGTTTACGTGATGTCAACAAATGCCGGAATGTTGTTGCCAGGAGTTTGCGGAATTTCTGCAGGGACATTAGTCACGACAGGGTTTGTTCCATGTGCACTGTGGATGCGTGCAAAGATCATTTATCAGCATTCCAACAACACTCAAGGAGGTCAAAACCATCCAGGACAAAGCATTGCCCTTTATTAGCTCCCCATCCATCATCCAAAACATTCTTTCAATGCATCATGGTCACGGTGCAGCTGAAGTGTGTAACATCTACAAAGTACACACTTGCTTCTTGCTCGGGCGTCTCTGACGGCACCTCCCAAACCTACACCTCAACCGAGGGCGGCACAGTGGTAGAGTTATGCCCCTGTCTGGAGACTTTGCGCCCCACCCAAGGTTTCCGGGCGGTTCCCGGAGGTTGCAGGTGGTTGCAGGTAGTGGAAGCAGGTACGGAGACTGACAAAAGCCTCCGGCAACCGCACGGAAACCTTGGGTGGGGCGCAAAGTCTCCAGAGGTTTCTGCTCAGGTTTCCTAAGTGGGACAGGGGCATTACAGCGCCAGAGACCTGGATTCGAACCTGACCACTGGGGCTGTCTGTACGGAGTTTGCCCATTCTCCTTGTGACCGTGTGGGGTTTTTTTTTTTACAGATGCTCCATCACATTCCAAAGACGTGTAGGTTTGTAGGTTAATTGGTTTCTGTAAAAATTGTCCCCAGCATGTAGGATAGAACTGGTGTACGGGTGGTCGCCAGTTGGTGTGCATCTGGTGGCCCAAAGGGGTCTGTTTCTAAGTGGTGGTATTTAAACTAAAAAACTAAACTAAACTAAACTGAGGTTTGACCACTAACAAGAACAGCAGATGCTGAGGTTCCTCTTCACAACATCATCCTCACCTGGAAATATATTTATGCTCATTCACCAGTTTTACTGTCTAATTCCTGGAACACCCCACCCAAACCCACCTGTTGTGGGGGGGCACCTTCACCAGCAGACAATAGAGGTTCAAGAGAGTCATAGAGTCATAGAGGGATATAGTGTGGAAACAGGCCCTTTGCCCCCACTTGCCCACACCAGCTACATCCCACCTGCCCACGTTTGGTCCATATCCCTCCAAACCTGTCCTATCCATGTAGATGACCCAGTCAATATTGATGCATCAACTGGTACATGCATTGGGAAGTTTTTCAGGGGTATAGGCAAGGCACAGGCAGCTTGAATGAGACATCTTGAGTCAAAGGGCCTATTTCTGTGCAGTATGGCCCAATGATTAAACATTGCTGAACAGATTATCAAGCCTTTATTCCGCTAGGATTTGGTAGCTTGCTCTGTACATTCAGCAGTTTTCAGGTTTGCTGCTCTAGAATTTACAACCTCTCGCTACACCACCAACTCAGCAATGCTCACGCCAGCTGCTTGCTTGTGGGGAAGATCAGTAGAGAGGCCGATATCATCGAACATATTAATCATTCTTTTGCCGGCTGCATTTATTCCATAAGCTTCTCGATGGCACAACTGGTAGAGCTGCTGCCTCGCAACCCCGGTTCAATCCTGCCCTCCGGTGCTGTCTGTGTGGAGTTTGCATGTTTTCCCTGTGACTGCATGGGTTTCCTCCAGGTGCCCTGGTTTTCCCTTCCACATCCCAAAGATGTATGTTTTGCTAGGTTACTTCAGTGCCTCTTTAGCAGGCGGAGAATAAAATGGGATGATTGCAAATGGGGATATGACGGTCAGTATAGTTTAGTTTATTGTCACTCAAAAAGTACAGCAAAAAGATTTTTTTGTTGCTTGCAATCCAGTCAGCGGAAAGCCTATACATGATTACAATTAGGCCATCCGCAGTGTAAAGATTTTAAAAGAGTGGGACGAATGTAGCAAATAATTGCAGATCCACTTCTGGGACTAGCAGTGCAGCCACCTGGCTTTGATGCCATCTCGGTCATTTTCTTGGTCAGTATGAACTCTTGGGCTGATGGGCCTGTTTTTATGCACTATGACTCTAGCTGCAGCCAAGGGACAGCTCAGCATGTGGTGACATGGCACCCCTGGTTTTGTAAGCGGGTTGCAGATACTCAGATAAGACACCAATTGAAGCATTCTTAATGCAGCTGAAGGTACGGTGAGCCGATCACTTTAGCTGAAGCTGGCACAGAGACGCATTAAGAAAAGCACTCATCATTGGCCCCGTGTAAACAAGTCACTTGTAATCGCAATGCCTGTCACTGTGTCGAAGGCATTGCAGCTGACGTTTGGAGTTTGTGCTTCCTGAGGCTAGCTTGCAGTGTGAATGAAATGCTTCTTAACATGCTAAAGATATTACATTTGCAAGCCATGCCTGCTGGCTTATCAAGTTTATATCCTTTTAAGAAGAGGCATGATATGTGGCTCAGCAAGATGTCAGCTCCGCAGGAGGGAATTTGTCAGTCGAGCAGTGGGTTTGATGTTTTTCTAGTTTGGTGCATTAAAATGGAAAGGGGTGAAACATTGTCCACCTATGCACCTCCGCCCACTACCTGACACTTATTCCCCCTGTTTGCTCTTAAAGGTGGCACCTTCACTGTCTTCACTGGTTTGGATTTTTTTTCCTCAAAAAGTAAACTTTATTCAGAATAAGAATACAAACTAAACAAAAACTGTTGCAAAAACTCTTCATACATTCTCGGTGTCTGTACGTTCATTTGTGTCAGGCTCACTGGTGCTCACAATTATCTTTGGGCATAACACCCTTGCCAGTCATGTCGTTCCCCTTCTCTTGTTTGAGGGTTGTCCCCACTGGACTGTGCCCCTCAATTTCCCACAGTGGAAGGATCCCTCGACTGTGGTCCACCCTGCAAAGCCTTGCCGTTGGCTGCACCGAGCTTCAGTGCGTCCCTCAGCACGTGCTCCTGCAGTCTGGACTTGGGCAGTCGGCAACACTCCCTGAAGTGCAGCGACAAAGCCAAGTGCTCATACGCCGCCGCTGTTTAGAATTTATCTTCTATCAGGTGATAGACAAACGCAGACAAAGCTCAGAGCCTTGCTGACACGTAATAAATAGGGATGAGTGGAAGTCTCGGCTCTTGCACCCGCTGCCTCTCAATTGGCGAGGTATGGAATTATTCCAGGGATTTCATTATGTAATCCAGACCCACATGTATTTTGAATACCACACTGTCGGAGATGCATTCCTTCAGAAAGGCCGTGCCAAGAAAGTATTGAGGATCACGCAACGGGAATTTGAAGACAAGCAAGGAACTCCCGCCTTGGGCTCTACTTCATAAGTCTCTCTCAACCCGCACCAAGCAAACAGATAATCTGATTACTATAAAACGTCTATTAGAGTACGGGGGGGATGGGGGGGGAGAGGGGGCTTATTGTCTAAAACTTGGTCATGTCATTTCCTGGAATGTACCCTATGCCTAAGAACGTTCTTCTTTGGCTGCAAACTGTTTTGGGATATTTAGTCGAGTTTAGTTTAGAGATACAGCGCAGAAACAGGCCCTTCAGCCCACCGAGTCCGTGCCGATGGAGTAGTGATCCCTGCACGTTAACACTATCCTGCACACACTACGGACAATTTACAATTTTACAAAGCCAATTAACCTACAAACCTGTATGTCTTTGGAGTGTGGGAGGAAACCAGAGCTCCTGGGGAAAACCCACACAGGTCACGGGGAGAACATACAAACTCCGTAAAGACAAACACCCGTAGTCGGGGTCGAACCTGGGTCTGTGGTGCTGTAAGGCAGCAACTCTATCACTGTGCCACCATGCCACCTTGTGTCTTGTGTTTGTGAATATCTCCATAAGAATGTAAGAATTTCTTGTAATATATCATTAGTTACTTCTATTAAAATGCCAACTGGTTACAGGCATGTTTGAATCCTTAAATTATCCATATCGTTTTTTGTTCTGTTGAGATTTGGAGTAAATTAAAATCTCATCACAGAAATATTTTCCAAAATGACAAACACCACTTTAAATAATTCTGACCAATATTTCAGACTAAAGATCCACACCATGAAAAAAAAACTTGAATTTTTCGCCCTGCAGATACTTCCTGACCTATCGATCGAATATTTACAATATTTTCTGCTTTTTATTCAGATTTCCAGAATATGCTTGCTCTTCGAATATCTTGCTCTGCGAAAACTTTTCAGTAATATTGTGGGACAGGCAGCATCTCTGGAGAGAAGGAATGGGTGACGTTTCTGGTCAAGACCCGTGTCCCGAAACGTCACCCATTCCTTCTCTCCAGAGATGCTGCCAGTTACTCCAGTATTTTGTGTCTATCTTCGGTGTAAACCAGCATCTGCAGTTTCTACCTACAAGCTATTATTGCAGGAGATCGGAGTTGCAGTTACGTTTCATTAGTTAAGTCAGCATGCCACGGATAAACCAAATTACTGTCCCATCAAAACATGGCATTAGGACTTTTCATTTGACACCTTGTTGCCTCTAGATTCTTGTGTCTAGTGTGACAGTCCACAAGCAGAAACCTTGATTCACTGTTGAATGTGGATCAGATTATCGCCAGAAGAAATCACAACTGGAAATAAATGATTCTCTTAGAGGGTATTCGGTCAAACAAAATCAGATAATAATAACATACATGCTCTGTATTTTGTGTCTTATCACATCAAAATGCCTGAAAGGATTTCACACAATAAATTATTTTTGTCACTCTGTCAAGGGGAGGAGAAACTGCCAAGCACATTTGTTTCTGTTAAAATGTTGGTGGGTATCATAGAGGGACAGATTAACAGGGGTCGGGTCAGTGCAGAACAACTGTGTTTGACGTCTAGTGGATTAGAAATATCTGCGTGGGATTTGATTTTCAGGCCTCCCACTATGTTAACTCTCAGTTTAATTAGCTGGGGTCACTGTTCAGCCTCTGTAGTTCAACAGTTGCTTTACCTTCAATAGAGTGCTTGGGAAGAGAGAGAGAGAGAGCGCTGCTGTTGTGGCTGACTCTGGATTCTTCATTGACTCCGGCCTGGAATGAATTTTTCAATTTAATTTAATTCAATTTAATTGTCATTTGGACCCCTTGAGGTCCAAACGAAATGCCGTTTCTGCAGCCATACATTACAAACAAATAGACCCAAGACACAACATAATTCACATTTTACATAAACATCCATCACATCGCTGTGATGGAAGGCCAAATAAAACTTATCTCTCCACTCACTCCCCCCCCCCCCCCCCCCCCCCCCCCCCCCCATGTCAGAGTCAAAGTCAAAGCCCCCGGCTGGCGATGGCGATTATCCCGCGGCCATTAAAGCCACGCCGGGTGATGCAAGGTCGCACACCGGGTCTTGGTGTTAGAGCCCCCGGCGTGCGCTCGCAGTCCCGCGGCCATTCCAAGCCGCGCGGGGCGGTGATGTCAGGCCCCGCTCCAGGAGCTCTTCAACCCCGCAACTCGGGCGGGAGAAGTCGCCGTTGCAGGAGTCCTGAAAAGCGGTCTCCCTCCAGGGACCCGCGGGCTCCCGGTGCCGCCGTCCGTCAGACCCGCAGTTGCAGCCTCCGAATCTCCGGAGGTCGGGCCGCAGCAGCAGCAGCAGCAGCGCTCCACCACCGCTCCACCCGCTCCGGACTCGGCCGGCTCCGCGACGAGGTGAGTCAGCACCAGAGTCCCCGGTCTTCTCCTGTTGGAGGCCGCTCCACATTGCAGCCCCAACCGTGCAGGGAGAGATTTAAAAGTTACCCCCTCCCTCCCACCCCCCCCCCACACACACACACCCCAACAAAAAATAACAAAAACTACATAAAAAACATAGACAAAAATAATAAAAACGCGGACGGGCTGCAGAGGCCGCCGCTGACGTGAGTCGCGCCGCCTACCGGATCAAGTAAAAAGCGATGCTAATCTTGCATGGAGCAAACTGCTTTCCCCGCAGTTCAACTCACTAATGATTCAGTCGGCCAAACACAGGAAGTTACACTCCCTGAGCATGGGAAAATGTTCGGAGGGAAACATAATCCAAACATGTATCAGCAACCTATGTAAAGGAAAAATCTGAGATCGGTCATGGCCTTTAGGTATAGTCATAGAGTCATGCATCATGGAAACAGGCCCTTCGGTCCAACTTGCCCATGCCGACCAAGAATCCGCATCTACACTAGTCTTGAAGACTTTGGCCGGCATGGTGACACAGCGGTAGAGTTGCTGCCTTACCGTGCCAGAAACCCGGGTTCGATCCTGACTACGGGTGCTGTCTGTACATTTTTGTTTGTGCATTCTCCCCTTGACCTGCGAGGATTTTTCTCCGAGATCTTTGCTTTCCTCCCTCACTCCAAAGTGGTATAAAAATGTAAATTGTCCCTAGTGTGTGTGTGTGTATAATAGTGTTCATGTGCAGGGATCACTGGTCAGCATGGACTCAGTGGGCTGAAGGGCCTGTTTCCGTGCTGTATCACTAAACTAATAGTGTGAATGGAATAAAAATGTGGAACATATGGGTTCTTAATGCAATATAGCATGAAGATTCAATAGTCTCACAGAACGTGACATGATTCTGTGATATAATGTTATAGCATGTGATCTGCATTTGGATGTACCAGTGTCACAGAATGTTATACAGTGCTGTCACACAACCTTGTCGCAGTGCACAACACAGTGTTTGGTCGTATTACAATGTCATATAACACATTTCCATTTGAAGAAAAAGTTCCTGTCAGCCTTTGTATTTTTTTTTAAAGAAATCCATCTTCTTACATCTTGCATTATGGCTTAGATCTCATGACAATAATTCCCAAATAGTCATGTATGGTTCAGTGATATTTGTGAAGGATAGAATGGATGAGGAGAGGATGTTTCCATTAGTGGCAGAGTCTAAGACCAGAGGCCATAACCTCAGAATAAAATGATGCACCTTTATAAAGGAGACGAGGAGGATTTTCTTAAATCAGAGGGTGGTGAATCTGTGGAATTCTTTGCCACAGACGGCTGTGGATGCCAAGTCAATGTATATTTTTAAGGTGGAGATTGACGGATTCTTGATACGTAGGGGTGTCGGGGTTGTGGGGAGAAGGCAGGAGAATGGGGTTGAGAGGGAAAGATAGATCAGCCACGATTGAATGACAGTTGACTTGATGAGCTGAATGGCCTAATTCTGCTACTTTAACTTATGATCATGTACACTACTGGTCAGGGCACCCTGCCATTCCATTGAGCACATGAGGACATTTATATCCCCAAGACAAAGGCCAATAATCTCATTTGCAAGGCAGCCTGCGTCCTCATATCAGCACTGAAATGTCAGCCTGAACGTGCATTCACGATAGTGGAGTGGTGTGTAAACCCACAAACTTCTGAATCTGAGGTAAGAATTCTTCCACCAAGCCATTGTTGACACAATGATATAAATTTCAAGGTGATGCTTATTTTAAGAGATGTTGAAGTGCGTTGCATTCATAAATTGAGTGTCTTCCATCAACTGAATGACATCTTAGAGCAGAGGGATTTCCATTATACCACAGTGGTACAGATTGGTTTAGTATAGTTTAGAGATACAGTGGGGGAAAAGGCCCTTTGGCCCACCGAGTCCATGCCCACCTTCGCTCACCCTTTCACACTAGCTGCATGTTATTTCACCTTCGCATACACTCTCTACACATCAGGGGCAATTTTACAGAAACCCATTAACCTACAAACCCACACGTCTTTGCGATGTTGGAGGAAACCGGAGCCCCCAGAGGAAACCCACAGGGAGAACGTGCAAACTCCACACAGCCAGCACCCGAGATCAGGATCATACCCGGGTCTCAGGCGCTATGAGACAGCAGCTCTACCAGCTGAGCTACTGTGCCGCCCTTTACCTAAGAGTGAGTGTGCAACTCTGAAGAAGGGTCCCGATCCGAAACGTCACCCATCCTTATTCTCCAGAGATGCCGCCTGACCCGCTGAATTATTCCAGCACTTTGTGGCTATGTAAGACTCTGTAATGCACATTCCCTCAGTAAACCAGGTGGCACTTTTTGGGATCTATGCACCATGAGCCCTGGTGGATTTTCTTGTGCCCACATCTTTTGGCTTTTACTAGACATTTTATGCTCCACTGCATTGAGTAAGGACTTGAATGTGGGAGCCTTGAACCACATATACACCATTGGACACCAGACATGAGAAGTGCCAGTTAGTGATCCATAGGGAATTGTTACCCACAGTAACAGAGCAGTGGGAAATGGACAGAATACCACATGAACATTTTATGAGAGGCCAATTGTAACCCTGGGAAAGGATGCGGGGCAGACAGGATACTTATTCCTAATAACAATGGTCTCAACTGACAATGTTCAATGCACAGTGAAGTGTCAGAATTCTGACTACCTTTATCCTGTTAGAAACAAGAGGCTTTTGTGTCATTGACATAGTGTTTTCCCAATAGCTACATCAGTGACTGACCTAAAAAGTGCAGGTTCTATTCTATTCTGACAGATTTAATTTGATAGAATGACACCATTGCAGCAGTTACTTGCATGTTGGCCTTCTGAACAGCAAATTGTGAGGATGTTAAAGTAGCATAGCTGGTAGAGCCGCTGCTTCACCGCAGGCCCGGGTTTGATCCTCGGGCGCTGTTTGTGTGAAGTTTGCACGTTCTCCCTGTGATCACGTGGGTTTCCTCCGAGTGCTCCGGTATCCTTCCACATCCCAAAGACGTATCATTTTGGAGGTTAATTGGCCTCAATGAAATTGCCCCTTATGTTTCGGCAGTGGGATAACATCGAACGTGTTTTGATGCACGATCGAAAGTTAGCGTGGACTTGGTGGGGCCTCTTTCAATGCTATCGCTAAATTAAACTATCAATTAATGTGCCAGGCCCACTCCTTCTCCACATCCCGTTATCTTATTCTCTCTCACATGTCCATCCACTCCCGTTTGATTATTTTTTCCACTTGCAAATGCTAGGTATAATTTGTTCCCTGCAATTAACCAACCAGTGCTGCCTTTGGGATGTGTTGAGGAAGCCTGAGCAGCTAAGGAGACCACAAAGGCTATACAGACAGCACCAGAGGTCAGGATTGAACTAGGTCACTGGAACTGAGAGGCAGCAAGACGACTGAAGAAGGGTCCCAACACCAAATGTCGCCTGTCCATTCCCTTCACAAAAATACTCTGGTACTATGCTCAAAACATCAGCATCTGCAGTTCCTTGTGTCACCATCATGCCATCCTGATATCAGTGGTAAGATGAATCCCACGTCATGGCAAGGTACACCTCTTGGATTCCATTTATTCTATTGTGAGGATTTGAAAAGATTTATTCTGCAGAATTCTTTCCCATCCTCTCATTATTAAGACCTGACTTCACAACAGCATTGGGCACTCTTCTCTTGGCTTGACCATTTGTGATACTGCTAGTATCTGTGAAGTCTAATTGATACCTTTTCTATATTAGATACAGTATAAATGCAATATGTTGTTGTAATTCCTGCACTGTGTTTTAATTGACTGCACCCCCATCCACACTGTCCACTGTGAGAAGAGCCGATTAATGCAGTTAAACATAGAAACATAGAAAATAGGTGCAGGAGGAGGCCATTCGGCCCTTCGAGTCAGCACCGCCATTCATTATGATCATGGCTGATCGTCCCCACTCAATAACCCGTGCCTGCCTTCTCCCCATATCCCCTGATTCCACTAGCCCCTAGAGCTCTATCTAACTCTCTCTTAAATCCATCCAGTGTTTTGTCCTCCACTGCCCTCTGTGGCAAGGAATTCCACAAATTCACCACTCTCTGGGTGAAAACGTTTTTTCTCACCTCCATCTTAAATGGCCTCCCCTTTATTCGAAGACTGTGGCCCCCAGTTCTGGACTCGCTCAACATTGGGAACATTGGGAAGGTTAAAGAAAGATAAAATACCACAAAACTGCCTCTCCTCCCACCCTGCTGTTCCAACCTTGTTGCAACCCACTCACCACTTTAGTTTAGTTTATATTGTCCTGTGTACCGAGGTACAGTGAAAAGCTTTTGTTTGCGAGCTATCCAGTCAAATAAAAGACTATACATGAATACAGTCAAGCCACGGGATAAAGGATAAATAAAGATTTAAAAGAGTCGAACAATTATAATGGATGATAGCACGTCCTCTTCCGGGACTGGCGCTCAGAATTGCTACCCTCCGTCGCCATCTTGGGCTTGTCTTTCCATTGGTACAGGTGAATCTAGTATAAGCATCATATCAGATTGTATTCCAAAGCAAAGGAGCCCTGCAAAAAAAAAATATCTTCATTTATCTCAATACATAGCCAAGTATAAAAATCTGTAACTTCTTGTTATTAATTCACTCATCAGTAGGTACATGAAATGTAAGAAGGTGAATTTCTCTTTTGGTAATATAAACCTCGGTGGGACCTATTCTTTCAACATTTGGAATAATATATGGACATGGTTTAGGGTATGGGCAAAATGCAGGCAAATGGGACAAGCCTGATATGTCATCTTGGTCAGTATGGACAAGATGGGCCGAAGTCCTGTTTCCATGCTGCATATGTGTATGACTCTGTGATGTTCTGTGACATTGTCACGTGACAAATACTGTAGTGTGCGCTGGGGTTGTATGAGTGCACTGTATTACATTCTGTGACACTGTTACATCCCAATGCAGATCACATTCTGTAACATTATTATATCACAGCACCATATCACATTCTGTGAGATTATTGAATCATACTATATTGCATTAGAAACCTTTTTTATTTTGCGTCTGTATCACATGCTGTCAGGTTCTTATATCACTGGATCATATGCCTCGCATTGTTATCAAACAA
Organism: Leucoraja erinaceus; assembly: GCF_028641065.1. Lineage (NCBI taxonomy): Eukaryota > Metazoa > Chordata > Chondrichthyes > Rajiformes > Rajidae > Leucoraja > Leucoraja erinaceus. Next base: position 18,388,817 of record NC_073408.1, read on the forward strand.
ATCAATGACCTTGGTGATGGTGAGCCACTTTCAGGAAGCACTGCAGTTCTTCTGCTGAGATATTCTCAAACAACTCTCAGGGAGGAAATTCCAGAATTTAAAACTAACGGCGGCACGGTGGCGCAGCTGTAGAGCTGCTGCCTCACAACGCCAGGTACCCGGATTCGATCCTGACTGTGGGTGCTATATGTACTGAGTTTGTACATTCTCCCTGTGACCCTGTGGGTTTTCTCTGGGTGCTCCAGTTTTCTCCCATATTCCAAAGAAATGCAGGTTTATAGATTCATTGGAAATGTTCCCTAGTGTGTAGACTAGTGCTAGTGTATGCGATGATCGCTGGTCGGCGCGGACTCGGTGGTCCTAAGGGCCAGTTTCCGCACTGTATCTCTAAAGTAAACTAAATTAAGTACGTTATTTGCAAGCCATAATGATTTATGTCTTGGAGGGGAACATCCCTGTGGTGAGGTTCCCATGTGCTTGCTGCCCTTCTTGTTGGAGTTTGTGGGTTTGGAAGATCCTCTGGTGACCAACTAGGCAAGTAAATGCAAGATTCCCAGCATTGTCTGGATCTGGTACAGTTCTCCAGCACATGCATTTTTTTTGTTTCCAATTAAACGCAACATATTTTGTAGGTAGTCACGATGCACTGGTGATGTGGGGGGGGGGGGGGGGGGGGGGTTGTGGGGGGGGGGGGGGGGGGGGGGGGGTGTACCGAGGTACGGTGAAAAGCTTCTGTTGCGTGCTAACCAGTCAGCAGAAACACAATGCACGATTACCATCATTGCACTGTGCCACATTTGGTGAATTTATCATATCACCTCACACTGCGTTATTTTCCCTGACATAATTACACGATCACATTGGATTTTCTGACTTTATCATGTCGCTGGGCTTTGGATAATATTCTGTGACCTTACACAACACTGCACAGTGCCAGTTCTGGGATATTAGTTTATTGCTCTGTGGCCCTGGCATATACAGTGTCACTGATGTCGTTTGTACTGTTTACAATGCTGCTTTACATTCTATGACCTTGCTGTGTCACTGCACTGTACACATCCTCGTTGTTAATCACTAATTCCTGTGTCACATTCTGTGCGTGTTACCTCATCAATGATTATATTACTTTCGCTGATGGGTCTATCATGGTGCAGTTTCATATGTTGTATCGCGCTCAATAATAATGTTATCTCACATGATGTGGCTGTTGCTAAATCACATTTTGTGACATTGTTATATTGCAACGGTATCACATTCTTTGACTTTCATAACAGCATTGTGTCACATTCCATGTGATTATTATCATTGCGTTCAGTGACATTACTTTATTACAACCTGTACCTGTCATATTAGCACATTCTGTGAGATTGTTATATCACAGCACCGTGCGACTTTCAGTGAGATTGGTGTTTTTTTTTATCACAGCAGTGTCTCGTATTCTCAGGAATCCAAATATAGAGGGGTCTGACAGTATTTGGTACCAGGAAAGTCATCACTTCACTCTCTTTGACAATGCAAAGTGCTGGAGTAACTCAGTGGGTCAGGCAGCATCCCTGGAGAACATGGATAGGTGACCTTTCAGGTTAGGACCCTTCAGACTGATTGTTGGTGAGGGGTGAAGAGAGCAGGGGCAAGACAAAGTGTGACAGGTAATAAGTGAGCACAGGTGAGGGGGGGTGGGGGTGGGGGGTCATTTTGACTCAATTCTCTTTAACAGCCTCTTCCGTGTGGCCAAGTAAATAGTCCCATAAATAGTGGATTCCATACATGCAGAGATATGTGAACATCATATTTAACACCTTTCACTATACATGGCTTGTTTTGATAGCAGGTAACCAATTGATATATGGTTATATGGTTATATGGTACCTCTATCAATCACAAGAGACTGTGGACCATGCTTCTCATATTTGGCCACAAAGGTTCACCTTGACTTTATGTCTCCTAATATGATGACATGTAAGATGTAATCTTAACTAAAGTCCATAACACACCCAGACAGTGTAAATTGGCATCAAACAAGTTGCATAATTGCCCCAACACTTACTTTCATTATTTTCTTGCTACAGAACTGCACCTCATCTTTGATAAACTTCTGCCTGGAATTGAGACAAAAGGGAAGTTGTTCAAACTACCCTTCCTCCATTCCAGGAAACCGCCCCAACTTTAGTCTTTGAGTGACCAAAGGTAGACAACATATACATACGTTCAAAATCTAAGCTCCAGGTTATCATCACCTTATTCATTGAAGCAATTGAGTGAATGAGGCTAATGTATAGCATCCGCATAATAAAGGTCCTCTAACAACCAGGCCCCTCAGTAAAGGTCTACTCAGAGATCCTGGAAAAGGTGGACCACTTCCAAAAGATAATGCTATTATCAATGAAGGAAGATACCCGTGATGAAATTAGTGAAGTCTTCAGTCCACCAGCAGAAGTTGTCATGCAATGAAGATTGTGACTCTTGATGGACAAAATTCATGTGAAGAGGTCGTCAGCCCTCAGGAGGAGGTGGTTGAGGAGGACCTGGCATTGGCTTTTTCTGTGATAGACACAAGAGAGACCCTTCTATGTTCCACTAAGGATAAACTTGCATTGTTGCCATCCGAGGAAGCATGCTGGGAGATCAAGACCTCACACCCAGTTCATTACCAATGGTCTTCTGGACAGCGGTGATCCCTGGTCTTTGTGCAGAAGCTTCAGCAGCCACCTCAAAGAAGTGATTTCACCAACCCTGCCTCTGTAAATCATTCAAATCTACTAACAGATGAATAAACCACAGTCAGGGTCCTATCCCAAGCTTATTTCACTCAGTTGCTCCAATGGACAGGCTGCACATTTTGTGTGGCCGACACCAGGCTTCAAAAATACCGAGTTCCTTTGTGGCAAGTAGTAGATCAAGAAAATAATTCAAGAATGTTCAAAGTATTCTCGAAAAAGTGCAATTACCTTATTGGAATCTCTGTCCCAGGACCATCCCTTAAGAAGAAGCATTAAGGATGGCAATAATGCCCATTCATTCAGAGCCCATACACCAGAGTAAATAGCAGAAGGAATGTAGCTACCTCCCTGTCTACCCACCTCTTGTCCCACTTAATACAGTCTACAACTAGCACAGACAAACATATAAATTGAATGGACGCAAGTAATTCCTGTCCTTAAGTGGCCACCTAAAAAGGAGAGTGCCATATTGCCTGACATAGTTATATCACAACTGCCCTCCATCGCATTCAGGGGCATTATCTTTGGTTCATAAAGGTATTTAGCCCACAGAGCTTACTCTGTCTTTCAGTGAGATCATTGCTGCTTTGTGCTCAAAGTCTATTTACTTATTTCATCCACTTATTCCTTAATACTTTGATTATCAAAAAGCTATTAATATCATACTTATAATTAATAATTTACATCACTAATCTATTTGCATAAGCTATTTCACCTCGTGTGATGCTATATTGTCACGGCATATTCCATGAATTTCATGGAATCAAAGAATCATGCAGCACTGACCGGACTCTTTTGGCCCACCTTGTCCAAACTGACCATGATGCATAACTCTGCCAATCCCTTTTGCCTGGGTCCCTCTATGCCTTTTGAACATTGTAATTGTATCTTCAAAACCTTCTCTGGCAGTTCATTTCAGATCACTTTCTACTGACTGCATAGCACACAAACGTTTTTCACTGTACCTTGCCTGATACATGTGACAATAAACTAAACTGAACTAGGTAACCACCACCTATATGAAAAAAGTACCACATAGATCTCCTTTGAATTTCTCCCGTCACTTTAAACCAGTGTCCACTATTTCTAGGCTCCATGGCCTGGAATAATGATTCTATCTATCCACCTCATAGTTTTATAAACCTCTAAGAAAGATCACCCCTCGGCTCCCCACATTCCAATAAGAATAAACCCAGCCTGTCCACTCTCACCTTATAACCACGGCCTTCTATTCTCAGTGAAAAACGACACAAAGAGCTGGAGTAACTCAGCAGGTCAGGCAGCATCTCTGAAGAACATGGAGAGATGACGTCTCAGGTCGGGACCATCTTCAGACTGAAGAAAGGCCCTGACCCAAAATGTCACCTTTTTTTGGGGTAAACCAGCAGTCCCTTGTTTCCCCCAACACTCTGGTGAATCTGCTCTGCATTCTCCCTGTTGCCACACATCCTTCCTCTAGTGTGCCAACCAGAGATGTACAGAGTTGATTCTCCTGCCTTGAATGTTGAGGTTTTATTCATAAGTAATGTATGAGGTCACAGAAGTGTAGGTTGCGCACATTGCAATGTTTAACTGCATCTGAAATTGGGCTTTGATATTAACTTCTTTCATGGGTGTAATTTAGCTCCTTCACAAGAGCTGTTCACTGCTGCTGACTTCTATATGGTCACCATGTTGTTGATCATTGCTCTTTCTAAGCTTCCCCCCGGTCTAGTTTCAGTAAAAACACTAAATAAAGCACTTGAAACAACTAAATTTTATTTTACCAAAAGCGCGTTAACAGATCAACCATTGTACCGATCCCACCACGGGTTTGATCCTCGTGTCTGCCTGTTCAAGCCCTCCAGGCCTCGCTCAGACAGAGACACTCCAGAAGTTCACACAGTCCCAAAGCGCTCGCCCAGAAGATCGAGGCTGAGCCTCATGACCGCGGACTTTTATATGTCCCGGGACCTCGAGGGGCCGAACCACATGGGGATGGTCTCTCAATAACCCAATTACAGATATTGATTAACCCCATACATTACAGGCATTCCCCTAACCCAATAATACAGCAGCTCATACATTGTATAAGAAAGAAAGCTCTCGAAGGAAGCTAACAAGAACAAACATTGAAACATGTGCCATGGGAATCAAACAATTTCTCCATGGCTCAACAGTTCGACCAGTCATCAATTAATGGGATGACCGTCTTGCAACATCATGTATACTGTTTTACAATGCTTTTGCAGTGGCCCAATATAAATGATGCATTTAAGGTTAATTTGCAAAACCACTATATATGTTATCAATTTAAGAGAACACCTGGACCCCTTATCAGCCTACATATCAGTCTGAGCCTAGACTGGCTGGTGCCAATCAAAGCCTGTAAAGTTCAGCTGACATGGGTTAAGCAATTCTGACAAGTGCAGGGATCCTCCATTTTATGGTGTCTTTAATTTAGCCAATATTAACATTGTTAGCCGTGAGTTGCTGGGCGTAAATCTTTGTTATTTGTCACTCGTGCTTGAATAAGACCATGTCATCAGGTCTAGGGTTTTGCAATGTGTATGGAGGTGGCTGATACACTAATCTGGGCTTGAAAGTCCATTGCACACAGTTGATGGATGTCTAAGGGTGATGGAGCATCAGCAGTTCTTTATTTTCGAGATTCTCTTTTCCTCTTTGCTTCCTCCATTGCAGCTTCCTCATATGAGCGAGCGCTGTTATTTTATGCGGCAGTGCCAAACAGAACATGCACAGGACATACACTAATCATGTTGTCTTTCCGCCTAATCAAGTATTGTCTTCCCGCAGACTGGTCTGCACAAAAACTTTTCACTGTACAACTTTTCACACATTCACACAATGAACAAAACTCAACTCAATTCAACAGGATGACCCAAAGCTTATATATAATGTAATAAAAAGTAACTGGAGAAGCTGGTTTATACAAAGATAGATACAAAACGCTGAACTAACTCAGCGGGTCAGGTAGCACCTCTGGAGAAAACGAATAGGTGGTGTTTTGAGTCGGGACCCTACTACAGACCAATGCTTTTAAGAAGGAACTGCAGATGCTGGAAAATCGAAGGTATACAATAATGCTGGAGAAACTCAGCGGGTGCAGCAGCATCTATGGAGCGAAGAAGGGTTTCAGCCTGAAACATTGCCTATTTCCTTCGCTCCATAGATGCTGCTGCACCCACAGACCAATGCTTGTTGTCCTTATTTTTGTGTGTCAGTGATGAAATTACTCAGGGATGTTCTGAGAGAATCTGTGAATCCCTTTTTCATTTGTTCTTGGGCAGCTCAGCTCTCAACAGAGTGGCTGCTTTGTACTCTGTCATCCGACATTCTTCTGATGTGTCATCGAACATAGAACAGTACAGAACAGGAATAGACCTTTCAGCCCACAATGTCCATGCCGAGCATCATCCCAAGTTGAACTAACAATCTCTGCCTGCCCGTATACCTTCATTCCCAGCATATCCATGTGCCTATCCTAAATACTCTTAAATGTCACTCTTCTCTCCGCCTCCTCCACCACCCCAGCAGCACGTTCCATCTACACACCAATCTAAATGTGAAAAACTTGCTGCAAATATTTTCTTTACATTTTTCCCATCTAACTTTAAAATGTATGCCTTCTAGTCTTTGACATTTCCACCCTGGGGGAAAACAAAACTCTGACTATCTTCTCCATCTATCCTCCCATGATTTTATATACTGCTATCAGGTCTCCCCTCAGCCTCCAATGCTCCTGAGAAAACAATTCTGATATGTGATACTTTCAACAATGTGGAGATGCTGGGAGGTTTGTCTGGCACGGAATCTTTGTAGGTAAACAAAAGTGCTGGAGAAACTCAGCAGGTGCAGCAGCATCTATGGAGTGAAGAAGGGTTTCGGGCCGAAACGTTGCCTATTTCCTTCGCTCCATAGATGCTGCTGCACCCGCTGAGTTTCTCCAGCACTTTTCTTTACCTTCGATTTTCCAGCATCTGCAGTTCCTTTTTAAACACTGAATCTTTGTGTCTGGATCCTTGTCTTGCTACCTGCTATGAAGTAACCTGCACAGAGAGGTTATGTGGAAGTGGTTAAGGTGGCGTTTGGAGTATTGTGAGCAGTTTTGGGCCCCATATCCAGGGATGGATGTGCTGGCATTGGAGAGGGTCCAGAGGAGGTTTACGAGAATGATTCCAGGAATGATTGGGTTAACATATTATGAGTTTTTGTCAGCACTGGGCCTGTACTCATTGGAGTTCAGAAATATGAGGGAGGACCTCATTGAAACTTATTGAACAGTGAAAGACCTGGATAGGGTGAATGTGGCGAGGATGTTTCCACGAGTGGGAGAGCCTGGGAACGAGGCCATAGACTCAGAATAAACTAACGTACTTCTGCAGTTATTTTGGGCTCTGGTGAGACCACATCTGGAGCATTGTGTACAGTTTTGGCCTCCTAATTTGAGGAAGGACATCCTTGTGATTGAGGCAGTGCAGCATAGGTTCACGAGATTGATCCCCGTGATGGTGGGACTGTCATATGAGGAAAGATTGAAAAGACTAGGCTTAGAAGGATGAGGGGATGTCTTATAGAAACATATAAAATTATAAAAGGACTGGACAAGCTAGATGCAGGAAATTTTTTCCCAATATTGGGCGTGTCCAGAAACAGGGGCCACTGTCTTAGAATAATGGGGAAGCCATTTAAGACTGAGGTGAGAAAAATCTTTTTCACCCAGAGTTGTGAATTTGTGGAATTCCCTGCCACAGAGGGCAGTGGAGGCCAAGTCACTGGATGGATTTAAGAGAGAGTTAGATAGAGCTCTAGGGGCAAGTGGAATCAAGAGATATGGGGAGAAGGCAGGCACGGGTTATTGATTGGGGACGATCAGCCATGATCACAATGAATGGCGGTGCTGGCTTGAAGGGCCGAATGGCCTCCCGCACCTATTTTCTACGTTTCTATGTAAAAAGATGAGGAAATTCTTTAGTTAGATGGTGGTGAATCTGTGGAATTCATTGCCTCAGACGGGAAGCCAGGTCATCGGGTATTTTTAGTGAGCAGATTCTTGATTAGTTAGAGTATCAGGGGTTATGGGGAGAAGGCAGGAGAATGGGTTGAGAGGGAAAGATAGATCAGCCATTATTGAATGACAGACTAGACCTTTTGGGCTGAATGGCCTAATCCTGCTCCTCTAACATGAACTCATGAACTTATGAATGTTTGTTCTGCATAGTCCATGTTTCACAGACATAGAATAGCATGCATATGACAACAGCATGATATAACGTCAGCTTGGTGTTTGGGCTGATTCCTCTGCATCCCCTCACTTTACTTTTTAATCTTCAAAAGGCAGAGCTGCCTTCTGCTCCCTTGTTGTTGACTTCATCATCAATGTTGACTGATCTTCAGAGAGAGTGCTGCCACTAGGTGTGTGAACTTGTGCAGACTATTGAAAGCCCACAAGATTGACACGAAATGCTGAAGTAACTCAGGAGTCAGGCCACATCTCTGGAGAAAAGGAATAGGTGACATTTGTGGTCGGAACCCTTCTTCAGACTCAGCACCTGCAGTTCTTTCCTGCATAAACCAGCATCTGCAGTTCCTTCTTACACAATCAGAGGAAAGGCTCTGACCCCAAACATCACCTATTCTTTTTCTCCAACGATGCTTCCTAACCCGCTGAGTTACTCCAGCATTTTATGTCTATCTTCCATATAAACCAGCATCTGCAGTTCCTTCCTTCACCATTCACAAGTTTGTTTGGCTCTGTGTATGGGGGTATTTATAAAACTAAGCTGCGACTGACAACATGTAATTCCAGTGAAAATAGATAATGCTGACACCGTTTAGCTGGTCAACTGGCATATGTGGGGAGAGGGGAAATCAGTTAACATCTCAGGTTGGCTTCCTTACTGATGTATATTTAAATACATGATGTATATTGATGTATAAGAAAAATAGAAAAATTCCACAAATGTACAGGAGGTCAGACAGCACCTGTGGAGAGATAGTTAATGTTCCAGGTTAATGACCCTTGCTGGCATGACATTAGTTCTGGTCAAATTCCTCTTGTGGGAGAGAGTCCTTTGTTCAATGATGGTCCATTGATCACAGAGAGGATACTGTTTTGCCTCATGAGTTACGTTTTTTTCAGAGCTCTCTTCTCCAAAGGAAGCAGAGGCCTTCAATATTTTTTAAGGAAAGGTAAATTGATTATTGATCTGAAAAAAGGAGGTCAAAGTTGACAGGAGTTGATGGGAATGCGAAGGATGTTAAAACCAATGTAGTCGCTACCTTATTAAATAATTGGTAGAACACAAAATGCTGGAGTAACTCAGTGGGTCAGGCAGCATCTCTGAAGTCAGGGATAGACAATGTTTTGTGTCGGGACCCTTCTTCAGACATAGAAGGTAAAGTTCTAGAGTCTGAAGAAGGGTCTCGACCCGAAACATCACCTATTCCTTCACTCCATAGATACTGCCTCACCCGCTGAGTTTCTCCAGCTTTTTTGTCGACCTTCGGTTTTTCCAGCATCTGCAGTTCCTTCTTAAACAACCTGGAGTCACTTGTGTCTACATCTATCCAAGTTCTCCAGGGATGCTGCCTGACCGGATGAGTTACTCCAGCAAACTAAAACACAAAGTGCCGGAGTAACTCAGCGGGTCAGGCAGCATCTCTGGAGAACATGGATAGATGGGTATTTCGGGTCCGGACACTTCTTCACAAATTACTGCAGCAATTTTTGTTCTACACAAGATTCCAGCATCTGAAAGGCCCGAATAGAGTGAATGTGGAGAGGCTGTTTCCACTAGTGGGAGAGTCTAGGACCAGAGGCCCTAGCCTCAGAATAAAAGGAAGTAGTTTTTGAAAGGAGACAAAGAGGAATGTCTTTAGTCAGAAGGCAGTGAATCTGTGGAACTCATTGTCACAGAAGGCTGTGGAGGCTGTCATTGGATATTTTTAAGGAGCAGATTGACAGATTCTTGATTAGTAAAGGTGTTCGGGGTTATGGGGAGAAGGCAGGAGAATGGGGTTGAGGGAAAGATAGATCAGCCATGATTGAATGGTGGGGTAGACTTGATGGGCCAAATGGTCTGATTCTGCTCCTAGAACTTATGAACTTATCTGCAGTTCTTGTGTATGTTCATGAAATATTGGGACAGACACAAGTGGCCGAGTGGTCTCTTAATTCTCACGACACGGAACATGAATCCTCTGTTCCTCTCCGTTGACTTGATACTGAGTATTTCCGGCATGTTTCGGCTTGTATTCAGGTTTCCAGTGCTGGGATTGTGTTACTGCCTTGACTGAGCGAGTGGCCAGCAGAGGTCGCCGGGCGGTGGCGGTAAGCGGCGAGCGGCGATGTTGACTGAGTCTCCGCTTGTTCCCAGCTCTGCCCGGCTCACATCAGCCTCCCGCCGCCCAGAACAAGGAGCCTGTCACCCCGCCGCTCCGCTCAGCCACTCTTGTCAGCCCAGTGCTCTGTCTATCCCCTCCAGTGTCTCTCCACTGACACTTGCTGGGTGTTTGCTGGGACCGTCACACATTGGGATCACTGGGTCCGCTGCCCAGCCGAGAGGGAGGGAGAGAGAGAAAGGGAGAGAGACCTCGGGCGCTTCTGCTCCTCAATGTGAAAGGGATTTGTTGGCAGATTAATTGAGCAACCTGTTGCCGGCTGGAGAGAGGAGCGGGGCAGAAGGTGCCGACTCCTGGGCGGAGAGGGAGGCGGGCTGTACAGGGAACATCTGAAGTTGGGAACGAGTGAACAACGAGCACAACTCGGCGAGGCCGGGCTGGTGGAGCCGAGAGGGAGAGAGACCTTGAATGAGTCAATGAATGAATGAATGAAGGGAATCGCCCTGGATACATCGAGGGCGACCGGGGGCGCTGCAGTCTTGTCCTTGTCCCGCCGGGATCTCTAGCAGCGACAGACAGACAGACAGACAGCCAGCGCCTGGTGTCAGCTTCTGCCGGAGTTTAAGTGGCCGCGGGTTCGGAGCCTGGAAACGCTGCTTCCTTTCTCTCTCTCTCTCTCTCTCCCCCTTCCCCTCCCCTTCCCTCCTTGCCCCGGGATCGAATCCGGAGAAGGGCTGTTTGGAACAAACATTGTGCTGCTGTTATTTTTTGATTCTGCTGTTGGTCGCAGTCGCACCCGCACCGGGAGGATTTGGGACGGGCGGGTTTGCGAGGAATCCGCGATGCCGAGAGTGTCCGGGACGCTGCACTTTCTCTCCTTCTTCCTCCTCATCGGCTTTGCTGCGGGTAAGAACAGAACCGTGTTACGGTGGATTTCATTGTACAGGCTGCGGATTACAAGCGGGATGGAGAAACGACTCTTTGTAGATATGTAATTGCTTAGTCCCCATTCAAGCCCGGTCTTTGATGTTGATTTTAGACCCTGGTTTGTGTACATATTCCATCTCATACCTGATTCCCAGCAGAGCGCGTTAGACAAATAAACGGGAATGGGGTCTATTTAGAGAAGGAGAAAAAATGTATTTTTGTTGGCGTTCTCGATGAGTTTTGCAGTTAGCTTGCAGGTTGTGTGTGGGAGAGGGGAAGGGATGGAATATTGGATTGGCGGCGGGCATCAAAAAGTTGGTCAATGTGTAATACAGATGTGTGCGGTTTGGGGAGATTCTTCCCAACTGTCGGGTTGCGGGGATAAACTTTGCTATATCAGCCGCTGTGTTGTGTGTGTGTGTGTGTGTGAGTGTGAGTGAGTGTGTGTGTGTGTGTGTGTGTGTGAGTGTGAGTGTGTGAGTGATGTGTGTGTGTGTTAATCATTTGCTCTCTCTCACTCACACACACACACACACGCAACGTACAAAGAAGATCCGTGTAAATTCTCCCCGACCCCTTCGCCTTGTCGCCAGAAACGAGGGAGGTGGGTGCCTGGAACGCGCTGCCAGGGGAGGGATGGTGGGTGAGGCAGGCATCGTAGCTGAGTTTAAGATGCTTTATATTTAAATAAAAAGATGAGCAGGAACAATGAATTGACGATGCAGCATTGCAAATTGAAAAAAAAAGACACAAAGTGCTGGAGTAACTCGGTGGGCCAGGCAGCATCGCTGGAGAATGTGGATGGGCGATGTTTCTCTGAAGAAGGGTCCCGACCTTAAACATCACCTATCCATGTTCTCCATAAATGCTGCCTGGACCGCTGAGTTACTCCAGCACGTTGTATCATTTAGAAAGATACGTGGAGAAGGAGGGGTGTGGAATCATTTGCAGGCAGATGGGATTAATTTAATATGGAATCATATTCAGCACAGACTGTGGGCCGAAGGGTCTGTGTCTATGCTGTAGTGTTCTATAAAACTCGGGGCAACCCCACTGGGAGATGGCAGGTGGCACATGGTTAATGGGAGTTACAGTTTATGTGGCCAAAACTATCGCCATTTGTGTAATGCCGGCAGTCCGGTAGTTTGACTGGTCGAGTGGTAAAGAAAAAAATAAAATGCACTGGTCACAAATAATTGGTCACAGAAGCGTTCAGGATGGAGTGCATTGGTTGCGACTACTCATTCCTAAGTAACGTTGTGGTCGTCTCGATTGTAATCACGTATTGTCTTACCACTGACTGGTTACTTGCAACAAAAGCTTTTCACTGTATCTCGGTACACGTGACAATAAACTAAACTAACACTAAACTTCGCTTTTGCTTGGGCAGCTTACAAGCCAGCGGTGTGAATATTGCCTTCTCGAACTTCTAGTAACCCTTGCTTTCCCTCTCTTTCCATCCCTCACCCTAGTTATCCGACTAGTTTGACTGTCCTGATTAAATGTTACATTGTATGCTTCGTCTTGTCAGTTTCCCCTAACTAACAATGCAAATTCTGCATTTTCATTGCCCTTTAAGTCTCCTTTAATCTCCCGTTTTCACACCTTACCCTTCCATATATCTCGTTTCCCTCTCCACTGTCTGAAGAAGGATCTCGACCCGAAACGTCACCCATCCCTTCTATCTAGAGACGGTGCCTGTCCCGCTGAGTTACTCCAGTATTGTGTGTCTACCTTCGGTTTAAACCAACATCTGCACTCTCTTCCTACGTACAACTAAAGTAAAACGCAGCGCCGCACAGCAGTTGTAGCCGGCGGCAGAGGGTGTTTAGACTGGTGGATAGCGAGGACTATGAACGAGGCAGAGCCAGTCGCAAGCACGTGTTGTAACTGGGCAAACACTGGCATTAAAGCGAGAAGTGTGCGTGTCAGTGTGGGGACAGACTCAACAAACAGCAATCACAAAGGGGCGCCTTCGGGGAATCAACTTCAACTTATTTGATTTCCGAGAGTGAACCTGAGTCAGCGACGCCCAGGAGTAGTCCAGTCACAGGCGGTTGAATGTATCCCCCTGCCTGCGCTTGGGGTGAAAACTCGGAACCGGAGCATCGTCACTGCCCGGGGGGCACAAGTAACCGCAGATGCTTGTTTAACAAAAAAAAAAGAAAGAGAGTGCTAAAATACAGTCGGAAGAAAAGTCCCGACCCGAAACGTCACCTATTTTTCGCCAGAGATGCTGCCTGCCCCGCTGAGTTATTCCAGCGTTGTGTATCCTTTCTGGAGCAACTCAGGCGGTCAGGCAGCATCTCTGGAGAGTCTGAAGAAGGGTCTCGACCCGAAACTGTCCTCGTCTGTCCATGTCCTCCAGAACTGCTGTCTGAGCCGCTGAATTACTCCAGCGCCGGTGTGTGTGTGTGTGTGTGTGTGTCGCTGTCATTGCTGGCTGTTAGAGCAGGTTTTCCAAGTGAGTTTAGCAACAGTTCCGCGTTGACATGGAGGACACCCGTTGCAGGTCACCCCCCACCTGAACGACCCGCGGAGTTACTCCGGCTTTTTGCGTCTATCTTTTCAACCAGCATCTGCAGAACTGCAGTGAGATAATCCTCGCCGCGGTTAATGCACGGGTTGAGGGCTGTGTAACCAGTGAGGGTCTCGCTGGAACTACAGACTCTGGGGTGGGTCTAGCCTCGGGTTCCTGCACCCGTTTAGCTGGGATTCTAAACACATGTGTTTGAGGGACCCAGTGGCGCAACTCGGTGATATTTCAAAAATTACTACTACAGCAGAAAACATAGATTGGTGCAGCACAAGAACAGGTCCTTCGGCCCACATCGTCTGTGCCGGACACGGTACTAGTACCTCTTATCCACCTGCACACGATCCAAATCGCTCCATTCACTGGATAGACATATATGTAGTTATATACATATATATATACACATATATATGTGTGTAGGAAGGAAATGCAAATGCTGGTTTACACTGAAGATAGAAAATGTTGGAGTCATTCAGCGGGACAGGCAGCATCTCTGGAGAGAAGGAATGGGTGATGTTTCAGGGTGAGACCCTTCAGGTATTTTGGTCTGAGTTTCTCCAGCATTTTGTTTCTATCTTAGATAGATGGATAATAGATAGATAGATACACACACTCTGCAATAGTCCCAACTTGCCATCACACCAATGGCCCCCAGCTCCCATCCTTGTATCTATACTGCACGCTGTATAATGGGATGCAAAGAGAAGATGTACCTTCCCCTCTCAGAATGGACAGCTGCTGTTTAGCGATGGTATGAATGAAGCAGGTCCATATGCCACATGAGCTGTGCAAAAGTCCCACAAATTAATCCTCATAAAGTAGCTGAATCTGGTTGCTAAGATGCAGTGACTTACTTGTAGATCTCTCTACCTTCCCCCCCCCCTTTCCTCCCCAATCTAACCTCGGCCCAGCTGATGCCCATAGTCTGACCCTTCACCCACTTTCAGACTTCATGTGCCCTTGCTGAACGCCTGCTTCCTTCTTATGTTTTATTAAGCTGCGTTGCCTGTTAGGAAAAATATTGGCAATCAATATCCAAAATGTCAAAAAACATCGGTCATTGTTAGGAAGCAGCTGATATCTTCTGACTCCTTAGCCGAAGAAACAGTGACCCAGCAGAACCCTGCGATGTGTTGGGTAATATTTTCTGGCAAAGTGGTTGTCACGGATGGGAAATAATGTCAATAAATGAAAGCGTGTGGATGGAAAGCTGAGAGAGAGGGAGTTACTGCAGGGTGAGGGGAGGGGGGAGCGTGCATAGGTGAGGAACAATGAGGAGACAAAGGCGGAGGGGCTGGGACTGGAGGGGGCGGGAGCGGGAAGAATTTTAATTATTTCCATAAATTAAGCAGACTGATTCTTGGCACTTGGTCCAGGCAGCTGCTCTGTGACTTGTCAAGGTCGGTACAGCCTGAATTTGCTCCTTTTGCCGTCAGATGTCGGCTCAAAGCTGCAGAGAGCCTCCTTTCCTTATGGTGGCTTGACATGGTTCTTGATTGCCCTGCCTTGGATCCTGGTTGTTTCACCAGCAGAACTGTGATCCACCTCAAACATCCCGAGGAAAACAAGGCAGCTGAGAATCAGTAGAAACAAAGAACTGCAGATGCTGGTTTAGACCAAAGATAGATGCAAAGATGCAAAGCGCTGGAGTAATTCAGCGGGTCAGGCAGCATCTATGGAGAAAAAGGTGATCGGGATCCGGCTTCAGACTTATAGTCAGGCTTAGGATGTGGTGGATAGCTAGTGGTGAGAGAAGACGAAGTCCAGGGGGCAAGTCAAGGTCCAACAACAATTGACATTGGGCATGGTGCTGCCCTGGAGGGCAATTATTGACTCGGGAAGGTGTGATCGCGAGAGGGAATCGGACTGGGTTTCTGATTCAATTAGAATGCAGTTAAGCTGGATTAAGTCAACACGTCATAAATTACCCACATATCCCATGCTTCAGGCCACTTCAGCCCCATTGTGGAAAAGGTCCACATGAAAAACTGAACATCCAGCCCACTGGCATGGTATGGAATGGTGGAATGATGCAACAGGGAATCAGATATGGTTCACAATGCTGGTGAATAGCTTTACAATTGCTGTCTAAACAGTCCCCCTTCTCCTTTTCTTTCAATTCTCTTGCAATTTAGATGAAAGTGTCATCTTTGTCAAGGATTCTAAGCAAATAAAGATGGACTATTTCAATCCAGTTGCAGCTTAATTTAATATAAGTTGGTACCATTTTTTTCAGTTTTGCTTCGTACACTTAGAATGGGGATACCATATAGGTGTCAAGTGGGATTAGATCAAATGAAGGGTTTCGGCCCGAAACGTTGCCTATTTCCTTCGCTCCATAGATGCTGCTGCACCCGCTGAGTTTCTCCAGCTTTTTTGTGTAACCTTAGATTATATATTTATGGAGGGAATTTTACTTGTTCCAGCTTTCTTCATGAACCAGACCTGATTGAAAAATGGTGGATAAGTGAAAGAGGGAGGAGATTTCCTCTGAACCCAATCTGTCGGGTCCTTGGTGAAACCATTTGTCTTTCATACCACCTGAAGTCAGTCTAAAGGTGCCCACAATGATCCATGCAGACTGTGAACAAATAAATTGCATGTAATATTCAGAAAAAAAAAAACTTTACGATGGTGAGAACGTGAAACGTACAACTGGGTAGAATCACAATCATAAAAGGCGCACCTAAGAGGACAGTTCCATGTCCATGCCAATCATCAACTACGCATTATACTATATTCATTTACCAGCTCTTGGTCAATAACTTTGCCATTCAAACCTTAACGACATTGATGTCTAGGGAGGTGCGTAGGAAAGAACTGCAGATGCTGGTTCAAATCGAAGATAAACACAAAATGCTGGAGTAACTCAGTGGGCCAGGCAGAATCTCTGGAAAGTAAGAATGGGTGACGTTTCGGGTCGAGATCTTTCTTCAGACTGGAAAAGGGTCTCGAACCGAAACGCCACCCATTCCTTCTCTCCGGAGATGCTGCATGTCGCACTGAGTTACTCCAGCATTTTGTGTCTATCTTTGATGTATAGGGAGATCTTTGCACTCAAGTTCTTAGCACTTTGTAAGTGGCAAAGCAAGTAGGTTGGGAAAGAAGTAGATTGGTAAAGAAGGCATATGTTTGGGTATAAGTCGGAAAATCATATTGCAGCTTTACAAAGTTTTAGTTATGGCTTATTTGGAACATTGAGTGCCGTTCCCACCGGCCCAATAAATGAAGGATGTAGAGACACTGGAGAGGGTGTAGAAGAGGCTTACCAGATGCTGTCTACTTTGGAGGGTATTAGCTAGAAGGAGATTTTGGACATACTTGGATTGTTTTCTCAGGAGCATCGGAGGTTGAGGGGAGAACTGATATAAGTATATAAAATAATGAGAGGGTAGACAGATAGAAACGTTTGCCTCCCATATTCCATCCACCCTCCGGGTGAAAATGGTCTTTCTCAGATTGACTGTAAACCACTTTACCTTTACTGCAAAGCCATGATGTGGTTGAGATGGATAATATATATTTTATTTTTGTATTACTTATGTTTACTTAGGGTACATTGCTTCAATGCTGATCTGATGTGTGGTCATGATTTGCAGCACTGAAAATTATTATAGTCACTGCTATTGGAATCAAACTCTGCTTCCATAATAATGACACGAGCTCTTAACCCTTTATCTCTCTTTAATGTATTTTGATAAAGGCGGCATCACTCCAGCCTGGGGGGAAAGTTCCGATGAACTCGAGAAGATGGCATGGGTTCAGGGTAGTACAAAGCAAGATTATACCTGGCATTAGGACATATGTTTACATGCAACTGAAGCAAGTTGCCAAACAGTCAGAGGGTCATGTTGCATAGAAATAGTCTCTTTGACCCACTGACTAACACTAAGGATTCTACCACCCAACAGTGGCCAATTAACCTACCAATGCAAAGGTCTTTGAAATGAGGTAGAGCAAAAAGTAACAAAGAAGAAACTCAGAAGATAGACACATAAAAGCTGGAGAAACTGGAGAAACACAGCGGGTCAGGCAGCATCTCTGGAGAGAAGGAATAGGTGACGCTTCGGATCGAGACCCTTCTTCAGCCTGTGAGTCAGGGAGAGATATGAGATGGTACTTGGAACAAATTAAGGAAAGATAAGCCAAAAGTCAGATCAGAACCAGCAACGGTGATCAAGGGAAGGTGGAACCCACAATGGTCCAGAGGAAACACACATGGCCACTTGAGGAACATGCAAACTCCAGATAGAACAGTACCGGAGGTTAGGATTGAAAGTGTCTTTGGAGCTGTAAACAGGAGCGCGGACACCTGCATCACTGTGCTCCACCCTAACAATACAATTAATTTCTTCGCACTGTATTGATTTATTCACTTGAAATATCTCTTACACCTCTCACCTCTTTCTCAATCGCTTTGGCTCGATCACAGGGGGACTGACTAAGATGCTGCTTGGCCCGCTGAGTTTCTCCACCACCTGTGTTTTCAGCAAGACTCCAGCATCTGCGATCTATATGTGTCTCCAATATCACCATTCTAATCCCCTTTCAGGCATCCCATAAAGATTGGGAAACTGAGAGGGTTGGGCAGGAAATGGAGCTGAATCTTGGGAGTGAGTTGGTAGAACAGGGCCAGAGTAATGTGGGTGACTTTTATGCTATATTTTGTGAACATTGGTAAACACAAATTCGTCTCACTGTCTGAAATAACTGGAGAATAATTTAAAGCTGGATATGAAACTAACCTCACCATTGATCTTGTGTGTGTTTTGCTGGTAGAGTTGTGATCTCTGATTTCTTTTTGTTGACATTCTGGCCTCCTTTTCTGCACAGTGTGATCCCAGCACATGGGTTTAATCCGCACTTTTCAAAACCCAGTGGATATCACGACTTTCAACAAGTCTTTCATGTTGGCAGTCCCCACCCCCTATCGGACCACAGTGCCACCAGTCGAATTGAATTTGTTTCTGTTTTGAGCCACAATAAAAAAAGCTGAGGCAAACAAGCCACACTTGTGACAATTGGCCCGAGCCAGGGGAGGGAGACAATGGAGTGGGGGCCAGTGCTTTCTCAGCAATGGCTAAAGCCCTCACAGACACTGCCTCGCTCTTTGTTTTGGTGTGCGGAGGTCAGGGAGTTCCACTTGCCGCCTTGTGTTGTAAAGCTGAACTCTGCTGCCTCTGTCCGGAGAGGGAGATTTGCAATTGAATTCCCAATGTCTTTCTGCAATGGGGTAGGTGAGGGGGAAGGGAGGAAGAATGACCATAAAAACCAAAGGGGCATTATTCTGCAAACTTCCATGAGAAAAGGAATGGGGATGAAGACTGATTAGCATCTTAGGTGCTCTTTGACTGCAGAACTATAGCAACAGGCATGGGCAGAAACAGAATGTGAGAGTTCCATGAACAGGGGAAGATAACTGTGCCAAACAAATTGAAATTTACATGGGACTGTGCCTGGGTCGAGTAATGAGTAAGCTGGCCTTATTGTTGAGGGTTGTTGTGTTTTATTGCAACCCTGTTCAGAACAGTGCCCCGTGATTCTTCTTTTATTCTGATTTGTGCTCCACTTACAACTTAATGGGGCCTTCATTTGGGACTGTTCCGAGGCCTGGTGTAAAATAAAGAGGAACGTTTGCTGCTTGGTTTTATGAATTGAACAAACAGCCTCCAGTGTTTGAATGGCATTTGTGAGGGCTGCAGACCAGTTTTGTTAAGGGCGGCAACAGATAACCCATCTTTAAACAGTGATACAAGGTGTTGCTATCTCACTTTTCCCTTTCTCCGTTAGGATTTATTTGTCTTAGAGTCATACAGCATGAACCAGGCCCATCGGCCTAACTTGTCTATACCGACCAAGATGGCCTCTTTAAGTTAGTCCCATATTCTCTATAAACTTTTCCAATTCAATTACCGGACTTTTTAATGTTCTTATCGTACCACTTCCTCTAGCAGCTCTTTTCATATATGTACCATCCTCCATTGCCCCTCAGATTCCAATTAAATCTTTTCCCATTCACCCTAAACCCGTGCCCTCTAGTTCTTTATTCTCCAACTGTGGGAGAATGACTGCGTGCATTCATCCCCTCATGTTTTTATACACCTCCATAAGGTCACCCTTCATTCTCCTGTGTTCCAAAAAATAAAATCCTAGCCTGTCAAACCTCTCCCTATAATTCAGTCCCTTAGGTCTTGGCAACATCCTCATGAATCTTTTCTGCACTCTTTCCAGCTTAATGGCATCTTACGTATAGCTAAACATTGAGGGTAGATATACTGTATGAAGAGCCTTGCTAATTAATATCGATGGACAATATTTTCTTGGAAAATCAGAACTTTTTTTCTCACAATTTTCCCAACTTGTTCTCTCGGGGCTGAGAGCATCGAATGGGAATATGTCCCTCTTGAGTTTAGTTTATTGTCACGTGTACTGAGGTACAGTGAAAAGCTTTTGTTGCGTGCTAAACAGTCAGTGGAAAGACAATCCATGATTGCAATCGAGCCATCCACAGTGTAAAGGGAATAATGTGAATAATGTTTAGTGCACGATAAAACCAGTGAAGTCTGATCAAAAATGGTCTGAAGGTGTCCAAAGAGGAACCATACATGGAAGGTGTGTGCTTTCATATAAGGAAGGAAATTTCTCAGCCCACTGCAGCTCGTGTAAAACCTGGCTTAATGCAAGCACATATGTGAGCATATCCAACACTGGTTAGCGTTAACAAAACCCTACAGCAGGGGAGAGTTTGTTCAAAGGGTTCTGTGTAGGTTAACATGTGATGTTTGTTGGCTTGAAGTCTACTTAAAGTTGGCAATGGAAAGGAGAGAGCTTGTTTGCCCAAATGGCGTTTTTTCTCCGTAGTTTGAACAAGGTATTGTTGAGTTGGCTCACTGCTATTTAAGAAATAGTTGCTTTCATTTACATTTGTTTTCAAGTGTTGGTATACCTCATAGATGATGCAGAAAAGGGCTTGGAAATACTTTGCAGAAAGACGGCTCAATGGTTCGAAGGTAGTTTATTGTCACATTTATATAGGTAAAATGAAATTCATTTTTTTACATACAATCTGTAAAACCTTATTATACAAGAACACAATCATACCCAAGTACAAGATTGTAACAATACCGAGGCAGTCCGGAATAGCTGACAATTCTCCAGTCCATGACTAAACTAGACATTGTCTTGCGCAAGTATACAATATTCCACAGCACTTTACAAAATTAATTAGGGATGAGCACTTTGCCTCATGAAAATGAACATCATAATGCTGCTTATAGAAACAAAATGCTGGAGTAACTCAGTGGCTCAGGCAGCATCTCTGGAGAAAAGGAGTAGGTGAGGTTTCAGGTCGAAGCCCTTAGTCAGACAGAGTCAGGAGGGAGGGAAACTAGAGATATGAAAAGGTCAGAACGAATCAGAGCTGGCACCGATGACCAAGGAAAGGTGGTCCATTGTTCCGGCTCTAATTTGTTCTGAACCTTTACATCCATCTAGTTTCCCTTCCCCCTGACTCTCAGTCTGAAGAAGGGCTTTGACCCATTCCTCTTCTCCAGAGATGCAGTCTGACCCGCTGAGCGACTTCAGCATTTTGTGTCTGCCTTCGGTGTTAATCCAGCATCTGCAGTTTCTTCCTACACATCATAATGCAGCTTGTTGGTTTATCTGAGTGGATGGTGCCCTACACCATATTTCACTTCCTCTCTCCTCCATAGGCATAACAATATGCTTCTAGGTTTTAGTTAAGAAGGATTTTTGGAAGCAAAAAAGCTTCTTCCGTCACTAGGATGTTTAGTTTAGTTCAGTTTAAAGATACACTGCGGAAACAGGCCCTCCGGCCCACCGTGTCCGTGTCGACCAGCAATCCCGATACATCAACACTATTCCTACACACACTAGGGACAATTTACATTTACACCGAGCCAGTTAACCTACAAACCTGTACGCCTTTGGAGTGTGGGAGGAAACCGAAGTTCTCAGAGAAAACCCACGCAGGTCTTAGGGAGAATGTACAAACTCCGCACAGACAGCACCTGTAGTCGGGATTGAACCTGGGTCTCTGGCGCTGTAAGTGCATCTACCGCTGCACCGCCGTGCCGCCCATTTCCAGACCTTTTTCCATTTTAATTGAATCACGTCCAAATCTCGCCACTGTGGATGCTGAAAATGAGTTTCTCTACTTACTGACGAAGCTTCTAAACAAATGCTGTGCATTTACATAGCACCTCATTAACATAGCACCTCATTATTTTATTAAGAATAAAATAATGAAATAATGAAAGGCGGTGGCTGGAGACAGGTAGAAAGGGCTGAATGGAGTTTGCCAGGTGAGTGGTGTTGAAACATTAGAGATGGTGTTTAGGGGTTGGGTGGATGTGATGATGGGAAGGGTTGGGTTCTAGAAATTATGGTTAAACTTTCAATAATTGTTTTTGTACAGAAGAGCCAGTTATTACGATTCTGTCTGCAAGAGTACATTGACTAGACAGTTGCTAGCAGTGATTTACGTAATATTAAAATAGCTTATTTATTCTCCGCATTTTAATGAACTTAAACACTTCCTGGTTATATTACAGGTTTGTGAAATTGAGTTGTAATTAGCTGGTTGATTGTTGTGAAAGGGCTTGCAAGGATTCTCTCTGATGTGAATTGCTTCCTTAGTTCAGCTTCTTGAATGGTATTTTGGAAGTTGCGCCACAGATAGCTTCTTCAAAATGGTGATCAGTTATCAGAGATATCTGCAGCCTTTATCTAAAGAGACCATCTTTTTTTTATCACCCCCATGCCCCTGGCCCTCTTGAAATAGAGATTCGAGGCGTGCCCAAAACTCGGGCCAAAATATCAACATGAGGTTAAGGACAAATATCTTTACCCAGAATGTGGAATTCACCATTCTGTCGGAAGTACTTGAGGTAAATGGCACAGAGGAATTTAAGGACACTTGAAGGAAATACAGTCAAGGAAAGTAATCGCTGACAGGGTTAGGTAAAGAGGCGTGTGAGAAGATGTTCATGTGAAGCTGAATTTGTTGAGTAGAATGGCCAGTTTCTGAGCTGTAAATGTCCATTAATTCCAAGTCTCCCAACTGTAGCTAATTCATTCTGGGTGATGGTTTCTCAAGTGCTGCTGGTGTTCAGTTACCTGGAACCAAATTCTCAACAAGTGAACTAGTTTTAGCGGCGTGTCAATTATCACAGCCATTTCACCTCTTCCTATTTCCAAGATATTTGAAGCCATTATAGTATGCAGATGTTAGCTAACTCACACTGGGATAGAACCTGTAATCTTTCACAGCTGGAAGGCTCAGCATTATACTGAGTAGAGTCTTATCTAAGAGAGAAGAATAATTGAATTATGAGGGAGACACAAGGAACTGTAAATGCTGCTTTAAAAAAAATAGGCAAAAGTGCTGGAGTAACTCAATGGGTCAGGCTGAGTTACTCCAGCACTTTGTAACATTTTATGAAGGATCTTATTATGTTACTTGAACTGCCCACGTTCTCCACAACTGACAAATCTGTTTGTATTTTAGTATTTTTTGTTGTATGAGAAGTCATTGAATTTGATGTCTTTCTTGTAACATCAACTGAAATAATCAGACCAGATACTTCCTGGCATCTGAGGAAACAGTATTGTCTTGGACAATGAGAGGCTCCCAGTTCCCAGAAGATCAAGACAAGAAGCCCCAATTTAATGTTGAAAGGGAATACATCTGGCATTCCAGCTCATGGTTACATCCTCAGATCCGGAAGTGGGTATTGAACTTGCAACTTTATGCCTCAGAGCTTGTCCGAAAGACAAGTGTTAGCTTTTCGGTTGGAAACACTTGGAGTGCTCTTGTAAAGATATTTACGAGAATGCTGTCTGGATTAGAGTGTTACAAGGAGAGGTTGGATAAACTTGGATATTTTTCTCTGAAACGTTTGAGGTTGTGGTGAGACTTGATAGATGTGTGTGAAAGCCATAGATAGCCATGGGAGCCATAGATAGGGTCGACAGTCAAAACCTTTTTCCCAGGGTGAGAAAGTCCAATATTAGCAGGCATGGGTATAAAGGGAGAGGGGGGAATGATTAATGGTGATGTGCGGTGTCGGTTTTTTACACATACAGTGGTGGGAAATCTGGATCGGCCACGGGTGGAGGTGGAGGCACAACTGTGGAGTTTAAGAGGCTTTTAGATAGGCACATGGACATGCAAGACATAGGGAGATGCGCCGATGAAATCAGTTAACCTGGCAACATTTTTGGTGCAAACTTTGTGGGCTGAAAGGCCTGTTCCTGCGTTCTGCTGTTCTATGATGTATAGATAGATATAAAGACATTTGTACCTCATCCACCCTCCCCTATGTAGTCAACTATTTGTCTTTGGCAGATCACCGTGCGTTTATGTGACCCTGTGCAGTGGCAATAACCAAAAGTGATTTAGAGGAAAGGAGAGCAGGAGTGGAATAAATGGCTAGGATCATCTAATTACACTTTTTATTAACATTCCCAGCTGTCCCCTGATTGTATTTACACATTTCGTTATGGGTGTATGCAACTTCTTACTGTCAGTTCTCACCCATTGTCTTTCCTTCAAACAACCTGTTTCACATCCACTTTATCATCATTGCCCTGTCAATCCATCAGGTACAACTGTTCTCAGCTGCTCTTTGAAAATGGTCAATGGGATTGGATTCTCCATAAAACTATGACAGGTCTCAATTCACACAAATACTGTTTCCAAATGTTTAATCAATCTTCCCTCAGAGAAATGCTCACGTTAAAAACCTCCCTGGTTTTTCAGAAGGGGTTTTTCAAAAGTCTTTTTTATCCTATACTCCTCTTCCTCAGCAGAGTTTGTACTTGTTCCAAGCAGTGCATTTTCTTGCTTATCTGCATTAAGTCTCAGCAAGGTTCATGAACTAAATGCAGACAATAATCCCACACCAGGTAAAACTAAAGAAGCCTGGGTGCCACAGGAACAATGCCATGTTTCCTCATAATTCCTCATAATTGAAGCTGTTTCTCAGGCAACATCCTGGTGAAGAAACAAAGAACTGCTGAAGATAGACACAAAATGCTGGAGTAACTCAGCGGGACAGGCAGCATCTCTGGAGAGAAGGGATGGGTCGATATGTTGGGTCGAGATCCTTCATCAGACTAGTCAGGGGAAAGGGAGACGCGAGGTTTCTCTTTCTGCATCGTAGAATGTTGAGAGATAAAGAGCAATGAATGAAAGATATGCAAAAAAGTAACAATGATAAAGGAAACAGGCCATTGTTAGCTGTTTGTTGGGTGAAAACGAGAAGCTGGTGCGACTTGCGTGGGGGAGGGATGAAGAGAGATGGAATGACGGGGTTACTCGAAGTTAGAGAAATCAATATTCATACCACTGGGCTGTAAGCTGCTCAAGCGAAATATGAGATGCTGTTCCTCCAATTTGCGTTTAGCCTCACTCTGACAATGTAGGAGACCTAGGACAGAAAGGTCAGTGTGTGAATGGAAAGGAGAATTAAATGGTTCAGCAACTGGGAGATCAGTAGATCCAGGCGGACTGATGCTGGTTAATACACAAAGGACGCAAAGTGCTGGAGTAACTCAGCAGGTCAGGCTGCATCCCTGGAGACCAGCAACAGATGACGTTTCACGTCGGGACCCTTCCTCAGAATGATTGTGGGGGGGGGGGGGGGGGGGGGGGGGGGAAGCAGGAAAAGGGGAGCAGCAGGGAGAAATGTGGTAGGTAATAGGTCTAGTAATAGAGACCCAGTTCGAGGAAGGGTCTCGACCCGAAATATCAACTGGTCCTTTTCTCCAGAGATGATTTCTGACCCGATGAGTTTCTCCAGCTTTCAACCAAAGTGAATTGCTCACTGTATACAGATCACTGCTTAACATTCCTTGGTTGGAGCATTCTTTTCCCTTACTCATTTCGTGGCATTAACGTCAATTGGAGTTTCTTTGCCTCTTGTTGCGCAAAAAACATCTGGAATCTGGGGTTCTCCCGGTCTCCATTATGTCCTATCTTCAAGAGGAGTGACCTTGTGTGTGATACATTTAAACCAGAGATTTCTTCAGCTTTCCTTATTATATTTGAGTGGAGGCAGCGGTCTGCACACTCCCTGCTGTTGACTGATTCTGTGGAGAGAGTTCAGAATTGCACCAGTGGTCTGTGGTAGTCTTATGATTTACAGTCACTTCACCATTGGGATCAAAGCACCAGGAAACAGATTGATAGCAGGAAAGTAAAACCTATGATATGCAGTGAATTTTTTTGAAAGAAATGTGAATTTTCTTTTTAATCACACACTCCTCCAACTCCCACTGATATCATGCTCCAATTATGTGGACAATTTCTCTGATAAATAGCACAGATGCACAGTACACACGTAGTTTTATCCATCTTTTACATTGCAAATTTTAGCTTGTGCCAGACTCTTAGCATAAGATAAAAATGCATCTTGAAAGAGGAGCAGGCAAGCACAGTGCCAGTCTAGTGATACAGTTACTGGGTGCCATTTTTCACGTTTTTTTTTCCAAAAGTCGACTGTTTTTGCTTGATGCAGGACAATCGATAACACAATGTGAACCATAGCCATTTATTCGGAGTGTGCCGTGGGACAGAACATGTGCCTTCATCCCTGAGGCCTGGGTTCAACTGAAACCAGACAGATGGGGTGAAAGCTGTTATGCTTTGCATTTAAATACTTTATTTATGCACACTCAGGCTGGCTAGTGTTGATACAAATCTACGGTACAAATTGCATTCCCTCCCCCCCCCCCCCCCCCCCCCCCCCTCCCCCTGCCCCACCACCCTCCAACTGTTGGTGATTCACAAACACCAAGTGAGAGAACAGCGCAAATCAGATTGCAATATAGCAGTAATGTTTCAGCTGCATTCATCTCTAAATCAGAAGGTCACTTATTTAAGGTTCCACTCCGGAGCCTTGAAGCCCATCAGTGCTACACTGCAGCAATGCATTGCTGGAGATGTTTTTTGGATGAAACACTAAGTTGAGGACAGACTCTAACAATGGAAGATATCCCAAGGCTTTTTTTCAACAAACTGCAGTAAAGTTCTCTGACATCCTGGCCTATGTTATCCCTTCACTAATGTGTAAAATTACATTGTTTAAGAAGGAACTGCAGATGCTGGAAAATCGAAGGTAGACAAAAATGCTAGAGATACTCAACGGGCAAAGCAGCATCTATGGACCGAAGGAAATAGGCAATGTTTCAAGGTCGAGACCCTTCTTCATACATTGGTTAAAATTACATTGGTTATCCCATTACTGCTTGTGAGATTCTGCTGTGTACACACTGGCCTGTCAATTGTTATCCTGCATTAGTAACATTTCCCTCCATGGATAGGATAGGTTTGGAGGGATATGGACCATGCGCAGGCAGGTGGGACTAGTGTAGCTGGGACATGTGGGAAATTTGGGCAGAAGGCCCTTTTTACACACTGTATGACTTTATGACTCTTAAAGTATGACATTAGTAGTAAAGCATTTTGGAGCATTCCCTTAAAATGATCATAGAACGTAGAATAGTACAGCACAGCACGGCCATTTATCAAGGAGCAGTGGAAGTTCAGTCAAATGTGAGGAGGATCCAGAGGGATACAGCAACCAGCACATTGTACATTGTCTTGGCATTCATCTGCACACCAGATAGTACTCAACATGGAATTGTCCATCAAAGCCCAAACCATGTGATACACGTTCACACCCAAATTACACAGTCAGGGAAGTGTGGTTGTGGAGGTGAAGCACAACGTTCAAGAACCTAACATTTATTATCCCCTGCCTATCTAGTTAATCATTTGAACCAAACTCAATTTTGGTTCAAATTTTGGTCTGAAGGAGAGTCCCGACCCGAAACGTCACCCATCCTTTTTCTCCAGAGATGCTACTTCACCCGCTGAGTTACTTTGTGTCTATCTTCAATTGTTATCAAAACTTGTTGTCCCGGTTATTTTGGCTGATTATTGAATGCCTTAGAAAGGTTTAAGAAGCTGAAGCCTCTATATAATGCATTCACAGTGTTTCTGTACTTATTCGGAAAATTGTGGGCATTGTGAGCCTGAATTTCTGAAATGCACCCAATGCCAAAACTCCCCAATAGAAGTGTAACATTGCACTATTCCTTTAAAGATCAGCTGGCCAGCCCTTCATTAGTCTAGTTAGTTTAGTTTATTATTGTCACGTGTACAGAGGTACAGTGAAAAGCTTTTTTGTTGCGTGCTATGCAGTCAATGAAACGATTATATATGATTACAATGATGCCGCCCACAGTGTACAGATACAGGATAAATGGGATAATGTTTAGTGCAAGATAAAGTCCAATAAAGTCCAATTAAAGATAGTCCAAAGATCTCCCATGAGGTAGATGGTGGGTCAGGACCCCCTGGTTGGTGATAGGATGGTTCAGTTGCCTGATAACAGCTGGGAAGAAACTGTCCCTGAATTTAGTTTAGTTTAGAGATACAGCACGGAAACTGGCCCTTCAGCCCACTGGGTCAGCGCCGACCAGCGACCCCCGCATATTAACACTATCCTGCACATACTAAGGCCAATCCTTTTACACATACGCAAAGCCAATTAACCTACATACCGGTACGTCTTTGGAGTGTGGGAGGAAACCAAAGATCTCGGAGAAAACCCAAGCGATCACGGGGAGAACGTACAAACTCCGTACAGACAGCACCCGTAGTCGGGATCGAACCCGGATCGCTGGTGCTGCAAGCGCTGCACCACCCTGCCGCCCTTGAGGAATCCAGAGTATTGTGCATGGATACATAGAAGACCATGTGTGCAACTTTGCTGTCAGTGTGAGTCTGGTCACGCCACATGACTACACTTCATGTGCTGACATCCCTCGCATTAAAAATGAATGGGTGTGCAAATTGGGACGAGAATAATAACTTGAAAGCACCACTCCGACCAGACCATTGCCAATGCAAGACCTGTGGTATATTGATCAATACATTTAATGAGACAGTGGAGGCATTCTTACTGGGCACCTCAGCGGTGGTGCGGCAGCACGGAAAAACCACAGGTTCCGACACAACAGTCAAATCACTAAGCAAAGTGTGATTGCTTGCAGCAGGGTGACTGACAGTAGGCAATGTCGCAAGTAGCAGTGGTGTCAATAATTGGGAGCAATTTGTGTAAGGAGCAACAATGCCTGTAATCGGAAATGCCGAGACACCATTCAGTTAGCTAGCGTTGTGCTGGGAGCTACCTCAACGACAACTAAACTGTTTACCACTTAATTGTAAGTTAAAACCCCAAATTAGGATGGTTTTGCCGAATAATTGTTACAACAGGCGCTCCACTGTTCAAGGACTCCATAAATATTCGAGGGCTGTTCTCCAAGTGCAGCTCCTTGTATGGTGCACGGGTTTCTTAGGGAGTGTTATTTAGTGCAGATGTATTGCACTACGCAGCCAGTGTTCATTGGGGAGTGTTTGCAATGGTGAGGTCAGCAGGAAGCCAAACATTTCTATTGATCTAATGAAGAGACCAGAACATCACAAAATTTAATTTAGATTCAGAAGGTATGCTGAATGTGGAATTTGTGTATGAATCTTTTCTTTGTCTGAGAGTTAACTCCTTCACATGTTATCTTTACCATTTTAAGTGATTAATTTGAATTTATACGATGTCTCAAATGCAAAGTGAAATTGCTATCAAACACCTGCTGAGATATTGCACATTTCATATTGAAATTTCACTTAAAAGGCTGCTCAGCCCATCAAGCTTATTCACCTCTCAGAATCATCCCATTGATCCTGTCCCATTTATTTCTTTGCAATCTGCGGGGTATTTTTGCTTGTCCATTTAACACTCCCTGATTCTTTGACCACTTTGTCCAATAAAGTCCGATTAAAGATAGTCCAAGGGTCTCCAATGAGGTAGTTGTAGCTCAGGACCGCTCTCTAGTTGGTGGTAGGATGGCTCAGTCGCCTGAAAACAGCTGGGAAGAAACTGTCTCTGAAGATAGTTGCAACTGACCAAATGCCTCTGGCCTTGAATCAACCTTGCACTCCCTCAACTCCAATCAACCTTCCAGTGGAAGAGAACTTGCACTTCTAATGCCCCTGTCCCACTTAGGAAACCTGAACGGAAACCTCTAGAGACTTTGCGCCCCACCCAAGGTTTCCGTGCGGTTCCCGGAGGTTGCAGGTGGTTGCCGGAGGTTGCAGGTAGTGGAAGCAGGTAGGGAGACTGACAAAAACCTCAGGAACCGCACGGAAACCTTGGGTGGGGCGCAAAGTCTCCAGAGGTTTCCGTTCAGGTTTCTTAAGTGGGACAGGGGCACACCTCCCTTGAGATCCTAAATCTCTCTGAACTTGCTGAGCATCCCCAATAAGCTCTCCAGTCCCGTCTATCCCCTGGCCTTGATTCAGGCTCATTCTATTCCTGATTTTCCCCGTAGAGCATCACTCTCTGTACACCCAGCTCTCGTAGTTTTCATTGCCTGGCAGGCTTCTCCGTCCCGCCCACCTCCCCCAACTCCGATTTCCCCCATTACAAAAGTGACTACATTCGTGAAAGATATTTTATTGGCCATAAAATGCTCGTCTTTCTGCTTTTTGTTTAAAAAAAATACGCCTGAATTTGGCATGTTTCTCTGTGCTGAGTACAAGTGGTTACGGTCATGATTGTAATTCATATCCTTCCAATGCAGCTCAAAGGCTGCCGTTGAATAGCCGTTACTTTGCAGGGATTTTTGGGACGTACTGTTATCTTCTTTGTTAAATTTCCCTTCCTCGGAATTAAGTGGTTTCTCAATGCCAGAAGCCGAATTGATTTGGAATACTGTAATCATGAACAAAGCTAAGCTTAGCCCAGAGGGATGCAGTGCAGGCTGAGATGCTTTTACTGACAAAATCTCTGTAGATTAAAGAAATAAAGGGGTTATTAAGCAGAAGCCATGAATAGGTGTAACCAGCTCATTAGCATCTGTTGGGCAATGGAGCTCTACTCATTATTTTCAATGGTTCCATCACTTCTTTTTTGTTTATTTTTAACAAGTTTTTTTGTGCTTATTAATATGAGGAGCATGTATGTCTGGGAATTAAACATTCTCCCATTGACGTAGTCAGCTTTCCTATCGGGCATAGTCAGTTCAGGAAGTGAGTGCATCTGCCATGAGGTGGGTGGATGAATACTCATCTCCTGGTGCAGGAAGATCATGATGAATATAGCAACATGATCTGTGAAAATCTAATATGGCCTTTTATTGTTTGTGTTGTAAACCTACATTTGTTGGCCAACTGTACTGGTCCTCCAGAAGATTATGGTGAGGCACCATCTACAACCACTGCGATCATCGACAACCATTGAGCCATGCAGTGTAGGAAGGAACTGCAACTGCTAGTTTACACTGAAGATAGACACATCCCTCTGGAGTAACTCAGCGGGACAGGCAGCATCTCTGGAGAGAAGGAATGTGTGACGTTTCGGGTGGAGACCCTTCTTCAGACGGAAATGTTCCCAGTCTCTGATCTCAGAGATATGCACTCAAATCCCTTCAACCGGGCAACAGTGCAGAGATCAGCCACAGAAAGAGCCAATTCCTTCTCCAAACTCTCCTTCAAACGATATCAATCCCAAGCCAGTCTGAAGAAGGGTCTCAACCTGAAACGTCACCCATTCCTTCTGTCCAGAGACGCTGCCTGTCCCGCTGAGTTACTCCAGCATTTTGGAGTCTTTCATTGAGTCATACAGTATGGAAACCGGCCCTTCGGCCCAACATGCCCATGCCAACCACTGATGACTGAGTGCTTAAAAGGGTTGATGGAGTCCCTGTGCATGGTGTCACATTTCTTGGGTGCTTTGGGACTGCACTCATGTAGTCCCAAATGCAGAGTGATCCTTGCCACTGATGTATGCATTGTAAACGATATATTACATTCTCCAGTTTTAGGTAAGACCTCCTCTACCCTCTCCCATTTTCCCTGGGTAAACATCCATCACTCCTGTTTCCCCAGCCCTCTTCTCCATCTCCCCGTCCCCTTCCATCTATATCCCTCCTTCCTAGGATGAATGTTTGGATGAAGGGTGTGTTGAGATCTGGAGCTGTGTGGTCTGGATATCTGGGCAATGGCGAGCAGGCTATTGTGGAGTAAGTGCTGCTTGGTTTTCGCTGTCAACAGCAGCTGTCGTCAGTTTGCTGAAGACTGCGAATTGACTGACTCAGGGGGAATTAACTGGATTGGACTAATCCAGCTTTATATGGGCAGAACGTGCCTGGTCTATTATCCACATCGATGGACAAATGCCAGTCTCATATCTGGAGTACAATTTCCAGCCCTACGGCAGGACTGGTTTCTAGTCCTGCAACCTTTCATCCAGCCAGTGTATTCCAGCATTTCTTGATATCACATGGAATAAGTTGAGGGTGAAGGCTGTCCATGGCATGCTTTGCTTGCTTTCTGTATGCATATTGCCCTGAATGACACTTCACCAGTCCCCCCCCCCCGGCCATGCTGCTCCTTGAATGCCTCACTGTGCTCCTCATTGAACCAGGATCTCCTCCCTGGTTTAACAAACTATCTGCTGGAGGAACTCAGTGGGTCTAATAGCATCTGTGGTGGAAAGGGATGGTTGAGGCTTCCCTGGTTTGATTGTGACAATCGAATGAAGAATGTGCCGGGGACAGAGGTTGTATTTCTACCTCTGCAATGTTCCGCAGTGTCTCATGCTTGCCCAGTTAAGAGCTGCTAGACCTTTGCTGAGTCTACATTGTGTAGTACAATGGCAGGGCCACACTGCAGATTGTGATCATGGTGTGAAGATGAGGCTTTATTTCCACACTTGTTCAGTGGCTATGTTTACCATTTGCACCAGGTAGGTTGGTGAGGACAGATAAAGAAGTACACTCAGCTTTTGCCACACAGTGAGCCATTTCAATCGATACCAATTCAGCCATTGGTGGATGTACCAAACCATTCCTTGTGATTCCCACTTGGAGTATATTTTGCATCCTTGTTACTTCCCGTGTTCCTTCCGAATAGTATTCAACATAGGGTGAGATAGGAAATACGGAACAGAAACTGTCCCCTCAGCCCAGCACATGAAATACTTTGTTCTACACAAGCTTCCTTTCATCTTACTTTTGATCATCCAGTTAACATCTCCTTCGATTCACTTCTACCTCATTTCCAAATGTAGCTTTAGCATGCTATTTGTCTCGACTGGTCCATGTAGATGATCCACATTCCTATAACTTACAATCACAGATTTGTGGAAGTGATCTCGGATTATGTGACAGTTCAGCTGATCAGGCCAGTGATGGCTCTCGGTCCAGTTTATACAGTCAGTCTCACTCACTACCCCATGGCTCTGACATTATTTCCCTCCAGGTACATATCAGACTCGCTTTTGACATTGAAATACGCCCAATACTGCCGCAGGTGTTGCATTCCAGACGCTAACACATACTGTCCTCATTATCCTGTCCTCATTAGACAAAAAGGCAAGGTCCATTCTCATTAAACTCCACCGGGTTGTGTACACTTAATTTATCTGTTGACAAGATATGGGGATCACTGGTCAGTGTTTACTATCCAACCTAAATTGCACCTAAGAGAGCACTTAAGACTCCGCTGCATTGTGTGGGGCTGCAGTTGGCCAGACTGGGCGAGGACAGCAGATTCCTTATTCAGGCACTTCTGAACAGGATGGGTTTTGGCAACACTTACATGGTTTTATGGTCGCCATTACAGAAAATAGCTCTTTTTATTTTGTAGCTCGAGCTTTTTTGAAATTTTATTTAATTACTTGAATTGAAATTCCACGGTGGGATTCAAACTCATGTTTCTGGATCAGTCGTCCAGGAGTCTGGCTGCTATTCCAGTGTCTTAACCGCTGTGCGATTAAACCCATAATATGCAAGGCTGATGCAATAGAAAACACCAGCAATGAAATAATTAAGCTGCAAGAGTGTGCAAAAGAATTGCGTCATGCAAACTTAGCTATGGTGAGGGGAAGGAGTGGGTTACAAGAGATAGTGAGTATAGTTGGTGAGGATTTCAGCACATTGATTAGTATTAATGGAGGTGTAGTAGTCCTGAGCATGTTTGGTTCATCACTATTCTCTCTTTACATCAGCTTGAGCAATCCAAACAATATGATTGTGCCAAAAAGGAGTCTTCACTGGGAATAAAAGTCTCATGCAATATCATACACTTTTCACACATGGCATAAAGTTATTCTTTACAAAGATTCTTTAAGGCCCTGTCCCACTTTGCTGAGTTATTCACGAACTCTCCCGAGTTTTCCCCTTGATTTGAACGCATCATCAGGGACCCACACCCCCTGACCATGATCTTGCCATCACTCCTGCCATCGGGAAGAAGGTATAGGACCCGGAAAACTGTAACGTCCAGGATTA
Organism: Leucoraja erinaceus; assembly: GCF_028641065.1. NCBI lineage: Eukaryota > Metazoa > Chordata > Chondrichthyes > Rajiformes > Rajidae > Leucoraja > Leucoraja erinaceus. Next base: position 18,422,726 of record NC_073408.1, read on the forward strand.
GGAGCAGCTTCTTCCCTACAACCATCAGGCTATTAAACACTAGAATCCCTTAATATACTCCAAACTATATAGGCTTGGGGGTATTATTTTTGACTTTGTGCATTATTGTAAGAATTTATTTGTTCCGTTTCAGGACATATGACAATAAAACTCTCTTGACACTCGACTTTTGCACTTAAGTGAGATTGTGCTTATGTATAGTAAGATGTTTACTAAATTGCAAAAAGGAAATCCAAAGTGTAACTGTAACTGAACTGGAAAAAGGCATTTCACTGTACCTAGGAAATGTGTAGGAAGGAACTGCAGATGCTGGTTTAAACCGAAGATGGACACAAAATGCTGGAGTAACTCAGCAGGACAGGCATCATCTCTGGAGAGAAGGAATAGGTGACGATTCGGGTCGAGACCCTTCTTCTGCCTGCAGAAGGATCTCGACCCGAAACGTCACCCATTCCTTCTCTCCAGAGATGATGCCTGTCCTGCTGAGTTACTCCAGCATTTTGTGTCTATCTTCACTGTACCTAGCAACATGTGGCAAAAAGCACCATTAAACCATTGAAATGTTACATTTTCAGTGAGATGTGCGTAACGCAGCTAGAGGAGCTGCTATCTCACAGCGCCAGAGATCTGGGTTCAGTCCTGACCTCAGGTGCTGCCTGCGTGGTGTTTGCATATTCCCCGGTGACCTGTGTGGGCTAGCCTCCAGTTTTTTCCCGCAGCTGAGAGATGTGTAGCTTGGCAGGTGGATTGATTACTGCAAATAGCCCCCCAGTGTGTGGATGGGTGGTATAATCTCAGGGGGGAGTTGATGAGAATATGGGGAGAATAAAAGAGCAATTAATATAGGATTCGTGCAAATGGATGATTGATGGTTGGCACAGACTCAGTGGACCAAAGGGCCTGTTTCTGTGCTGTGTGACTAGGACTATTTGCACATTAACTGTCAAACCATAAGCCTCATCCAGCTGGTGATTCTCCTGTTGTACAAGGTGCCTGATTCACCCACATGGGAGAGTGTGGTTTTTTCTCTGAAGGAAAACAGGCCGTTAATCTGAATCCTCTTCAACGATACAACATTGATCTGCATCTTTTTTATGTGGAGTTGCTTTCATTTTTTCCCATTCACTTGAAAGTCACAACGGTAATTGGGAGAGAGCAGAGGAAATGTTTGTGCTGCTAAATGACACAGCTTTCATCGAGTTCATTGTCCTTGTTTAGTTCTGAGTGTGTGATTAGAGGCTGCTGGTAATCTTTGAAAGTTGGATTGCCGGCTGTTGCAGCTGCTGATTAATTATTCCTGCTAATTTGTTCATGTGTGAGCCAATCCCTAATGGCCCTTTTGACAAGTATCTCACTCTCCACTCGGTCGGTCGTGGGCCCATTCATGTCCTCACTATTCTCTCATTTCTCAAGTCTCTGCAAATTTACTGACCTAACAAACACTGGCTCAAGTATTTACAAGCCTTATGGGCTTACCCTTCCTTGGTCATCTACTGCTGGTCCTGAATTGTTCTGCCCTTATCCTAACTCCAGTTTCTCCCCCCCCCCCACCCCACCCCTTACTTTCAGTCCGAAGAACTGTTCCGACCCAAAATGTCACCCACCGTTTTTCTGCAGAGATGCTGCCTGACCTGTTGAGTCACTCCAGCACTTTGTGTCTATTTTGTTGCCTGTCCCGCTGAGTAAAGGGCCTGTCCTACTTACACGACCTTTACAGGCGACTGCCGGCACCTGTGATAGGTTGTCAAAATGTTCAACATGTTGAAAATTCAGCAGCGACCCAGAAAGACAGTACGACTCTTTGGAGACCTCTCACAACCATAGAGAGGTCTTTGAGATTTAAATTGAGATTGTATTTGAGAGGTCTCCTATGGTCAAGAGAGGTCACCCGCGATATGTCGCCAGGGGTCGCCTGTATGGTCTTGAGAGGTCTCCTATGGACGTGCGAGGTCTCCAAAGAGTCGTAGCATCTTTCTGGTCGCTGCTGCATTTTCATCATGTTGAAAATTTTGGCGACCTATCACGGGTGCTAGCAGTTGCCTGTAAAGGGCGCGTAAGACAGGCCCTTTACTGCAGCATTTTGTGGCTATCTCGAGTATTTACATCTGGTTGCAGTTTCACTGTTGAGGAGGGGCTGTTTGTATCAGGATCAGTCATTGGGGCAGACACAAGGATGTGCAGATGCTGGAATCTAGAGCAAAAAAAAAAAGTGCTGGAGTAACTCATCGATTCAGCCAGCATCTCTGGAGAACATGGACGGAGAAGCGATGTTTCAGGTCGGGTTCTTACTTCAGCGTGAAGAAGGGCCCTGACACAAGACGCTGCCTATCTGTGCTCTCCAGAGATGCTGCCTGACCCGCTGAGTTACTCCAGCTCTTTGGGTTTTTTGCACAGTCATCAATCAATTGGCCCATGGACCAGACTGTGCCTGCTTGAGTTCAATTCCCACTCCAGCAACTTGAACACAGAACCACTGCAGTACAGTTGCTGAGATGGGTTCACTTTGTGGCTACACTTTTCAGATGCGATGTTGCATTGAAATAGTACTCCTATGGCATAGTGTCTTGGTTAATATTGATTTTGCAAACAAATGCTTTAAACTATATTAATGATTTGGTTATTATTTGGAATCTTGCTGTTGGATGTTGCATTTTCATAATAGGCGCAGCTCCAATCTATTGGCTGTGAAGCATTTAGCCAGACATTGAAAGGCACCTTATTAATGTCTATCCTTTGTTTCTGGACTCTGTGACAAAAGCATCGAGATCACATGTGTATAGTTGGTATCTACAGCGCCATCTTTACCGGTGTACCTGCTTTGGGGCACTCCACGCATCCAACACGTGGACTTGACTTTGGGCTTTTTCTTTGTGTACATGGCGCCAAAATATGGTGACCTATGCGCGTGTGAACTATGCGAAAAAAAATTCACTGTGCAGTACGTACGTGACAGTAAAGAACCATTGAACTTTCCATTTCCCAGGAAGTTACTGAGTTAAGATATGACTAAGATCGGTCAACTGGTCTTTCAATGAGGATAGACACATAACGCTGGAGTAACTCAGCGGGCCAGGCAGCATCTCTGAATAGAAGGAATGTGTGCTGTTTCGGATCGAGACCCTCCTTCAGGTTGATGATGAGGGTATCATAGGAAATAGGTGCAGGAGGAGGCCATTCGTCCCTTCGAGCCAGCACCGCCATTCATTGTGAATTCATGGCCCAATGACAGACTCAATGAACGTAAGCTACACTCCTTAATATCCCCATAAATTGGATGCAGGGATCGAGGAAGGTCTTACTATGTAATTTATACTTGTAAAATAGAAGAGAAAGGGATGACCAAGCAGGCACTCAGGTTAGGGGTCGTGGGAAAGAATGCGTCAGAACTGAGACAATATGTTAAGTCTGGATCTCAGCGCTGTGAAGTTACTCGTTTGAAGAGCGAGGAAGATAATTATTTTGAGATTAGTAAGACCAGGACTAGAAACATCAAGAGAAGTAATTGCTCCATTGTAATCTCTCAGAAGTAAGACCATCCCTCCTGAGAGACGGTCACATCATCTATCTATCCAAACGGAACAGAAACAAGATATAACCTTCCTTTCAGTGAGCAGTTCTGAAATTGAAGCATTTATTGTGGTGTTGTAAGCTGTAGGAATGAGTAATGTATTATTGAAGATTATATAAAGTGGAGAGTAAATGTGTAGGAAGGAACTGCAGATGCTGGTTTAAACCAAAGATAGACATCTCCAGTCTGAAGAAGGGCCTTGACCCGAAACGTCACCCATTCCTTCTCTCCAGAGATGCTGCCTGTCCCGCTGAGTTACTCCAGCTTTCTGTATCTAAAGTGGAGAGTAATGTGTTTTGCTGTTAGGTAAGTAGTGGATAACTCTGTAGATTTCATGATCCATTGCCAGTTTCCCCATTAGTATCAATTTAAATTTGCACTTTGTGTCCAATTAGTAACGTATCCTATTCTGCGCTGGTAATAAGAGGCGGAAAGGTGCAAATGCATCCTCCTCCTCCCCATACCCCTTCCTACTCCACCTTTACTATTTCCTGGTGCATCCCAAACTCCACCAAATCCTTATTGCCCTGCACACTGGCAGTAGGGGATCTTTTAACCACAATTTAATCACATGCATTGTAGCTGTGGTTGTAATATTTGAATGTAGGTTTTAACAAAGCTTACAAAGACGATTGATGGTTTCATTCTTTGATCAAGTTCTCTTTGAAACATCAGGCCTGTGCTCCAACATGTTTTATGAAACTTGCTGTTACAAACTGCGAGAGATTAAAACTTGACAAGTAATGTTAAGTGCAAAACACTCAAGAGGCCTAACAGTAAGCGTTTTACAGTGAGGGGTATGTTGAAAGCTTGTCCCGTTCAGAAGGGAAGCCGTAAGCTTTGCGTGCTTTATTAATATAACCGACGGGTACATCACTAATAATGACACCTTACACTATGTCACATGATTTTGCTACTGTAAGAGAGTAGAAATTATGTTCCGTCTGCGATTTTATCGTGAAATAGCAAAGTAATCCTTTTCAGAAGGTCAGGGAGTATTTGGGAGATCAAATGGTTTGTATGTGACCCCATGATAGTTTAAGATGCCGTCTCATCCAGTTATCTTCAAGACGTTTTGCACCTTCCTGCAGGCCACAAAAGGGTGGCACATCGTTAGAGCTGCTGCCTCGTGGCGCCAGAGTCTTGGTTTCAGTCCCGACTACGCATGCTGTCTGTCTGGAGTTTGTACGTTCTCCCTGTGACCGTGTGGGTTTTGTCCGGGTGCTCCAGTTATCTCCCATGTTTCAAAGACCTGAAGGTTTGTAGGTTAATTGGCTTCAGTGACTTGCCCCCAGTGATTAGAATACAAAAGTGGGATAACATAGAACTAGTGTGTGGGTGATCGATGGTCAGCATGGACCCGGTGGGCTGAAGGGCCTGTTGGCATGTTGTATCTAGAAATTAAACTAAATGAATAAGCTGAACAAGGACAGAGAATCTAGATACTGTAGAAAGGGTGAAGAATGCTGTCGGGCGTTGTAACTCATCCAAGGAGCTCGCTTGAGGCTTCCCTCATTGAATTGATTGATATAACAACAATAACTTGCATTTACATTACAGAATTTGAAGGTGCTTCACAGGGGAATAATCAGGCAAAAATAAATAGCGTTGTTAGGAAAAGGTCACCAAAGATTGATCAAATAGACAGAGGTCAAGGTTGCTTGTAAATAAGAATGCTTGTGAGTTATGTCCAGCTCTTCTTCCCAATCCCATTAACAGCTCCTTTGACTAAAGTATATGTTTTTCATGGAGATGAAAATTGTCTTAATCTATTTCATGAATGAGCAGTGTGTTCTTTTAAATCTCATCCTGTCCTGGCTTTATATACTGTAACTCAGCAGCTAACTAACCAGAGAAAATATAGAAGCTTACACATGTTCTTCTGATGATATGGTAATAGTTTTAACAATGTGGTAAGTTTGTTACTGTAAAGCATCAGCAAATGATAGAGAGACCATGTGGAGAGAGGAGAAACGAAAATAAATGATGAACCTTCTTTCCTATTCCTGGCCACTGCTCAACTCATGCAATTGACACAAACACTGATTTGCAGTTATTTAGTGCCATTGTTGTGGTAATATATTTCCGTGCACTTCATTTGAGCTTTTTCACAAAGACGTGGATGTTTGTAGGTTAGTTAGCATCTGTAAATTGCCCCGAGTGTGTAAGGTGTGGATGAGAAAGTGGCATAACATAAACCTAGTGATAATGGGTGATTGATGGGTCAGCATGCATTTGATGGGCTGAAGGGCCTGTTTCCATGCCTTATCATTAATAAATCATCTCACTTGACACCGCTCATCTTTGACAATCTACCAGCACTCTTTGTCCAGACCAAAGATGGAGAAGCAGATGAAGTGGGCCTACGTTATAAAACTATATCCCGGTGTGAGTCAATTGTACAGCAGGAGAGAGGAGGAACGACAGTAAAGTTGCTGCTTGTACTATCGAGGGATGGTTCAGAGGGCCCAGGAGGATCTGCGCGATGCCAGATGGAACCAGGACATGGAGAAGGGAATGACAGCTGGCGGCTGGCATCTGGCAGGTCTCTCTGTGTGTGTTTACCATCCTCACCAGACCTAGACCGTGTCTGCAAGTGAAGCATCTCAAACAGTGCATCAAGACAGCGTGTACTAACGTAACCGTAGCTGTGCTCAAGCGTGGCATTCTCTCGTGCTTCAGCTTAGAGTCTTGTTCATTTCCCAAACAGCAGAGCAGTTTGTTCAAGGAAACAGCATTGCCTAGTCAATATTTAATTACATTGTGTTTCGCAGTGGGTGGTTGGTTGACCAGAGATAGCTCAGTGCACACCGGTGAGTGTTTAATCAGGACACCTGATTTATGGTAATGCACTGAAATGGATGACAGTAGCAATTTAAAAGACACAGGTTGCTTCAGGCTTTAAAGAGCAAATGTCACCATCGGGACCCCTCGTAAAAAAGTCTGATAGTTGCGAAAAATTATTAACGTTCTCCTCCTTTCAGTTTTGTTCTGCTTCCTTAAGTTTCTTAATAAGTTTAACAGTGACTGCAGATGCCAAAATAGTTTGGAGGAGCCTCTAAGACTGGCACCGTGCAGAGGCTCGGATGGAAACGTATAGGAATACTGATCTCGCTGGCTGGAGGTCAGGAACAGTGACTGATTTTGATGGCCCGAGTGAGTTGGACTCGGATCAATTGAGATACAGCAGTAAATCATACAGATCTGAGCCCCTAATCGGCAAAGCTGTCCATGGAGAAGGGACAGCGGCAGAGTATGCAGTCTGTTTAACCAATCAGTTAGTTCACGGTTGATCTGTACATTAATTTTATTTACTTGCCTTCACTCCATATCCCTTGATGCTCTTACCCAACAAAAACATATTGATCTCAGCCTTGATATTTTAAATTGATCCAGCCTTCACAGCATTTTCCAGTAACAAGCACTGTGTGGTTCTCCCGCATGGGAGCATGCAGATTTATTTAGTACAATGTTTGGTCAGAACCACAGGCTGGTGTGTGAGGCAGGTTACAGGGCCCTATAATGTGAGCGATCGCCGTCAGTGGAGTGGTACGTGCTGAGTATGGACCCAACTGAACCCAGCAGCGAGAGTCAAGTCAGGAGTGTTTTATTCTCATATGTCCCAAAACTATTAAATTCTTACTTGTAGCAGCACAACAGGTATGTGAACATAGTACTCAGTGGATACCATAATAAACAACAAAAAGAAGTTCAATAAATGTTTAAAAAATAATGCAAAAACAAAGAATGGAAAACCCTAGTGCAATCAAGACAGTTCATAGCTTAGTTGGAGTAACATAGTGTCCAATGTTCTTCTCTATGGCAAGAGTGAAGTGAGAGCTTGGCCAGGGTGGTTTCAGATTCACTTCAGTGTGTCCACAAAAAAATGTAATTGGACTTGGGTTGAGTTTGCAATAGCCTTGATTGGGTTGGGTTGGGTGGAGTTGGGTTGGGTGGGGTCTAATATTCTACCCGAGCCAACATTTGTTTTGGCAAACTCTTGACGGACGAGCCCATCTCAATCTGAAGATGGCAACGTGCGGGAGAGGACAAGAGTTGGTATGGATTCAGGATTCAGTACTGTCATCTCAACCAAGTTGGGGAGATGAAGAAGAACGACTCAGTTTCCTTAGGAATTGTCCTCGGGTAATCTAGCCCTCGGCTTAGAAAGTGAAGAGAGTAGAAGGCTCAAAGGAAGTGCAGTATTTCATCTCCTTTACTCCACTCACGGAGTAAATGGACCAAACTTAGACACAAAAAGCTGGAGTAACTCAGTGGGACAGGCAGCATCTCTGGAGAGAAGGAATGGGTGACGTTTCAGGTTGAGACCCTTCTTCAGACCAGTTTGGCCAGTCAAATATCAACACGCAGCAGTAGTGAGTAATATTCTGTAGCTGAGTTCTTTCTCATAATCATAATCATACTTTATTAGCGAGGAATTTGATTTGCCATACAGGTATACCAATAAAAAACAACAAAACACACAAGATATATTTTAACATTAACATCCACGTGGTAAATTGTAATCACTTTTCTTCTCCAGATAGCTCATGCTGATTTTTTGGTTAAATTTCAACCACTTGCCCAATCTTTCCTCAGTGAGTCACAGCATGGAAACAGGCCCGTCTTCTAATAAGTCCGCGCCGACCACCAACCAGACGCTAATCGCGTTTTATTCTCCCCACGTAATAGCAATGTTACAAAATTTTGAGATTTTAAAAATCAAGTCTGCAATTTATCCCATCAGATAAAGCACAACAATAAGTTTAATTTGACACCTAATTCACTTTCATATCTTCAGTATTAAAAATGTTATGGCCATTTTCATACTCGGAAATTAGCTACTTGTTCCCTATTGATTTTCCATTCACTTAACACAAAAGCTGTGATCGAGGACAGTCAAATGGCCATAACTTTCTTAAAAATTAAGAGAACTGAAAGAAATTTTCAGTTATTATAGATTGAAGCATTCTGAAACAAATATGAAACAATCTTACTTGGATGACCTGAAATTAAAGCATATAATTAGTTAGTTACCCAATTGTAGCTAATTCCAAACTTCAATTACTAGATCTAAACATCTATCCATTTCTTAAGAAAAGATTAACATTTTTAAATAGCCTGTGTCCAAAGAACATTCACAAAGAATTCACAATAAAACATGATTTTTAAATATCATTTACATTAATTTCTAGGCCAAATGGAAGGAATTTAGTGTTCAATTGCTGTAAATTAATGGCCATTTAAATCAGCTTTCGAGTGGGATCCTGTGGAACTCTGTGGAATGCGCTGGTTTAGAACGTTCCCATTGCGGTAGATTTGTACCCCAAATGCCCAGAAAAATACTGCCGGAATTAATGGGGCCCCAAATTAGCTACTCGCAACATTAAACTTTGTATAAAGGGATCTTAAGAAGCCCTTTTTAATGTAAAAATAAACAACCTACCTTCCGTTGTCCGCTGTATGAGATCTGTCCCGTTGTCGGCGGTCGCGGGTTTAGAGGATCATTTTTAACTTACTATAACAACTAAATTAACCAATATAGTTTGAAAATAGCTCCAGCGAAAGAATCTCCCAGCAATTTTTCGTCAGCAACTAAGTAGGCTGAACAACCTCGATTTGAATAGCCTAGGGAAAATCGCGTTTTAAACCCGCCCCCCTCTCAATGGCACCAAAATCACGCACACGGGCTGGGACAGATCTGCAGCCCCGCTCAAGGTAGGTTTTGTAACATACCTACACGTAACCATCGACTCCCTCTACCAGGCACTTACACATTGGGGCTGACTTCCAGCAATCAATCAACCTGCCAACACTCATTTCTTTGCGATGAGGGATGAAACCGGAGAAATCGACTCGGTCACAGAGAAAGCGCGCAAATTCCACACAGACAGCACTGGAGGCCAGGGTCAAAGCTAGCCCCTAGAGCTGTGAAGCAGTAGCTCTACCTGCTGCACCAACCCAAACCCGAACCCGAACCCAAACCCTAACCCAAATACCAAGTGACAGTACATAGTGAAAAGGAATCTCCTGGGAGGGATCAATAAGCACCAGAGGGCATGTTGTCCCACTGTCCGTTAAATCACAACCTAACCCTAACTGTACTAACTGAGGAGATGTGGGATGCAAGTGTTTTTGGGAATGGTAAGGTTTATAATTGCATTTCAACAGAGAGAAAATCAAACAGAATTGAATATTGATCACATTGGCCATCGTAACTCCACTCCAGAGATGTCCTTGAGTCGGGAAAATCTCTGTGTTAAAAGCACTACATTTTATAATTTAACACAAGCTGGAAAGTAAACAGATAAGTGACCCCTGCCAATGACATGCTGGGCAGTGGCTTAGTACATACCCTGAGGAAAAACATCTTTATCTCAGGCAGACTTTGAACATCATTTACTTTGCACAAAGCAGCAGAAATATGGCTGAGCCACATATTTTCATGGTTAGTAGAAACAAGGAACTGCAGATGCTGGTTTATATAAAGATAGACACAAAGTGCTGGAGTAACTCAGCGGCTCAGGCAGCATCTCTGAAGAAAAGGGTGACGATCCTTTCTCCTCTAGACAACAAAAATGATTAATACCCGGGCGGATACCAGCAGGTGGACGCAGCATCACATGGCCAGGGTCTCGGGTTCTTGGTTCTGACCTTGGCTACTATCTGTGTGGAGTTTGCACGTTCCCCCTGTGTCCATGTGGGTTTCTTCCAGGTGCACCGGTTTCCTCCCACACCCCAAAGAAGCGCTGGTTTGTAGATTAATTGGCCTCTGCAAATTGACCCTAGTGTGGATATGAAAGTGGAGCAACAATGCTTGCGTGAACGGGCGATCGATGGTCGGCATGGTCTCAATGGGCTGAAGGGCCTGTTTCCATGCTGTATCTCTAAACTAAACTAAACCCCTTCTACTTGGGTTTGAGGCAGTAGAAGTCTGCAGCAGGGTGATGCCATCCAGTTCGACATCCGTAGGTGCCCGCCCTAAAAAGGGCGCATGCTCCGGGTTGGCGCCAGGCTGCGGCGCTGCTGCTGTCTCTGTTTGTTGTTGTTCGCCTGACTGTGGTCAGTTGACAGGGCTCACCACGGAGAGGTCGACAACATGAGCCCTAACTAAACCCCTGAAGGCAGGCATAGGCATATTCCAACAGCAATTACTAATTATATGTTTGGGGCTTAATTCCTTCAATGCTCATGGCAAGCTCAATCTAATGGTTTCCTGGTCTGGCTGAATGTGGAGAGAGAGCCTTCCATTTATATAAAACTTAGTTAAGAGTTTTACACCCACTCTGTAGTGTTTATTAGTTGGGATTGCTACGGTTTTGATGGCACGTGCCATGCACCAGAGAGTACGGAGGATTGCATGGCTATGAAACTGGTGGAGAAGGGAGAGAGAGTTTCAGGTATATGGATCATTGGGGTATCTTCCAAAGCAGCTGAGACCTGCACAGGAAGTATTGGTTACAAGCTGCAGGACATCTGTGCCGGGACGTTTCCTTGTGTTATTCAGGAGGATTTAAACTGGCACGTTGGGGCATGGGAACCAGAGCAGCTCCTCAGCAAGTGGTCGAATTGATGGGTCTTCACATTACAGGAAGAATGTGGAGGCTTTGGAGAGGATGCAGACATTGTTCACTGGGATGTTGCCTGGATTAGAGAGAATTAGCCACAGGGAGAGGTTGTAAAAACTTGGCGATAGACACAAATAGCTCGAGTAACTCAGCCGTTTCAGACAGCATATCTGGAGAAAAGAAATAGGTGATGTTTCGGGTCGAGACCCTTCTTCAGACTCCAAAGTAAAGTTTTTCTGCAGTGTGGGAGGCAGAGGGGAGATATGCGATTGAAGAATAGTAAACTGAGATAGAATGAACCTTTTCCTCAGAGTGGAAATGTTGAATACTAAACGGCATCGATTTACGGTGGGAGGAGGAAGGTCTGTGGAATTCTCAGCCTCAGAGGGCGGTGGAGGCTGTTTCTCTGGATACTTTCAAGAGAGAGCTAGATAGGGCTCTTAAAGATAGCAGAGTCAGAAGATATGGGGAGAAGGCAGGAACGGGGTACTGATTGGGGATGATCAGCCATGATCACATTGAATGGCGGTGCTGGCTCGAAGTGCCGAAAAGCCTACTCCTGCACCTATTGTCTATTGTCTATTGTTAAGTGAAGGTGTGTGATGGAGTATTTCTACACGCAATGTGATATGTGCCTGGAATAAACTGCTAGAGAAGGGGAATGGGGTTAGGTACTCAGACTAACCTACAAAATGTCGGGTGTATGTTCAGCACAGTGATGTAGAAAGATTACACTCTTGGCAATGCTATCGTTTGATGAGATGTTCCATCAAGAATATTTCCGTGTGTTTCATTATACTTTTACACACAGACACAAATATCAAAGTTTGCGATGCAAGCTAATTACTTTTGAACTTACAGTGGTTGCAATTATAATTTTACTATTTCTAGACACACTAGAGCAGCTGGCCAATATATATTCGTCAATAATTAATGCTAAAATCAGATTATTTGCCTTTTTTACACTCTACTGATTGTGAAAACTTAATGAGCACATACTGACTGCAAGTTTCCTATATTAACTGACCACATTGGCTATAAAACCTTTTGTAGCACATCTTTTAAAACATACTTAGACTTTCTTTTAGATGTTTAGTGTCCACTGATTCTCGGTGTCTTAAGCTGACAAAACAGTCAGATACTACCTTGAAGAATGGCACCTCTGTCAGCGTAGTGATATCCAGTGTCAGTGTAGATTATGCCTGTAGCAGGGTTTGAACCCATCACCTCCTGATTGATTGGTTTTGTCACTCCAGGAAGCCACTGGAAAGTCTTATTATTTCTGCAGATGCACCATGGAAAGCATCCTATCCGGATGCATCACAGCTTGGTATGGCAACTGCTCTGCCCAAGACTGTAAGAAATCACAGATATTTGTGAATGCAGCCCGGTCCATCACTCAAATCAGCCTTCATCCCACCGGCTCCATCTGCACTTCCTGCTGCCTCGGGAAAGTAACCAACATAATCAAGGCCCACTCCCGCCTTGGTCATTCTATCTTGTCCCCGCTCCTAGAGTCATAGAGTTATAGAGTGTGGAAACAGGTCCTTCAGCCCAACTTGCCCACACCGACCAACATGCCCCATCTGTACTAGTCCCACCTGCCTGCGTTTGGTCCATATTCCTCTAAGCGTGTCCTACCCATGTACCTGTGCAAATGCTTCTTAAACGTTGCAATGCTGCTTCCCTCAATGACTTCCTCCGGCAGCTCATTCCATACACCCTTCTCCCCCTGTGTGACAGTGTTACCCCTCAGCTTCCTTATAAATCTTTCCCTCCTCATCTGAAAAATATTTCCTCTGGTTCTTGATTCCCCTGCTCTGGGCAAGAGACTCTGTGCGTCTACCTGATCTATTCCTCTCAAGATTTTGTACACCTCTCATCCTTCTGCACTCCAAGGAATAGAGTCCAAGCCTGCTTAACCTCTCCCTATAGCTCAGGCCCTCGAGTCCTGGCAACATCCCTGTAAATCTTCTCTGCACCCTTTCCAGCTGTCAGGCAAAAGATTAAATATTTGGAAAGCATGTACCACCAGATTCAGGAACACTGTCTTCCCGCTGTTATCAGATAAATTCACAATCTTCCAATCTACCTCCTCATCCTTGCACCTTTTTAAAACCTCTGCACAGTCTATGAATCAGTAACACTATATTATACACTCTGTTTATTTTCTCTTCTGCACTATTATCATATTAGAATTGTATGATTGCCTAGATGGCACACAAAGCAAAATATTTCACAGTATCTCGATGCATGTGGCAATAATAAGCTAATACTAATTTCAGGTAAGAAGGTCATAGTTTAAATGCGATGTGTGAGAACAGTTATTTTTACACTAAGAGTGGTGGGTGCAGAGAGGAAAACTCTGATTTAAAACCTCCACTGCCTTGTGGCCATATCCAGTCATGGAAAAGGCTCTAGGATTCGGAGTCCCAGAGGTAGTTCGTTGTTGTCTACAACCTCGCTCTGGCAGCTCCTGCGACGGTGCTGGTGCCAAACTGTAATGGCCCTGCTGTTCCTTTGGATCGATCAGTGCTGTGGAGAGGGGGGGGGGCGTGCTGCATGGGCAACAGCCTGTCCTCCATATGACCGCCCAGACTTGCATCCGACCACACATCACTCACCTACAGCTGCTCTAGCCGAGGTTTGGAGCAAGCGGCCAACAACTAGGATGGATCACCCATGGTCAGCCATGACCGAGGGCAGCCTACGAGGCGGTGCTGGCTCGTAGGGCCGAATGGCCTACTCCTGCACATATTGTCTATTGTCTACAGCAAAATGGTGGGTGCCTCGACCACATTGCCAGGGGTGGTGGTGGAGGTCGATATGATAGAACAATACCACTGGTTTGACAGCATAATTAAAAGCGACTATTTTCCATTTCCGTTGAAATGCAGCACATGTTACCCAGTCATTGCAAGGATTGATTTTCAAATGTCAGATGACTTTGCCTCCCGGGAGTACCGTGAATGTGTTGCATAAAACTTTTCATCCCGTTGGGTGGAATCCCATGGGGAACATATTCATGAATCTCCCAACAGAGCCAGGCAGAAAGAAAGTCCGCCACCATATTCAGAAAGCCAGCCCTTAGTTCTCGATCCGCTCCACACTGATGTGATACATCAACGACAAGAGGGTCTGTCAATTTCAGGTCAATTTTGTCAACGTTTAAAATCAATTAGCTGCAACGAATCTGGCTGTAAATTTGGGGAGGTGCCTATGTGTCAAACAGGAGACTGATTAGACTCTGATGCCGACTGATTGCGTCCAGTACTGTATCAATTGACATGCGCTCTGTGCAAATGTATGCATGTACATACAGAAATGTACAGCTTGCAGACACACACACACAAAATGATAATTATAATTCTGAACTTTACTGATTGTGGCCAAGATTGGGGAAAGAAAAGCTTTCGATCCTCCCCCCAATCACCTCATTAAACCCTTCTCCTTCCACTGTGATCAAAAGCACTGCTTTGTTCTAAAGCTTGGAGCTAGAAGAAGGAAACGGTTTTGATTCTCGGTCGATGATGAAATATCGAAGTGGAGCCGAGGAAAATCGTTTCGAAACTGAATCTTAAATTGGGGGAATTGACGTGGGCTGGAGCCCCTTCCCTTGTTGTTTGGTGGAAAGGTGAACAGGAAGACCTGTGATGTCCCACGGGATTCAATTGCAGCTGACATTCCCTGAACTCTCACAATGGTGAAAGTCTGGACACTTGAGTCCCCAGATCGAATTTAAAAAGTGGCATGATATAAAGTTGTGTTTTAAAGAACACTTTATTCCAGCAAAAACTATTCCGCTGGATTAGTAGTAAACAGGAAAGTAATAAAATGTGCTGATAGATGAATTAATTATTGATCTAACTTGGCGCATGCTGTTTCATTGGCCACTGTCTCGAGCGCTAACTGCCAGCACCATGTGGAATCTGTTTATTAAGGTGATCCATGTTGGGTCGCTAGAGGAAGGAAGGGGTAAAGGGCAGCAGATATCTGAAGTACCTCCCCAGAAAGCTCCCATAATTGGACCCTTTAAGACCGAGATCGATGGAGTCCTGTAGGTATGATATCAAGGGAAATGAAACAAAAGGGCAAATTGAGACACAAATCAGCTGTGATGAGACTGGCTGGAGTGTCTGAATGGCCTTCTCCTGATCCTGGGAGCTTAATCTCATGGGAATCATGTGAGATAAGGTAGGCATTGTTACTCTGTCTAAGAGGGTTAAGGTAGGCATTGTTACTCTGTCTAAGGTGCTGAAAATATTTTGATAAACCGGCTGGAATGATGAAAGATGGCCCTCACATTTGAGGCACATAATCATTCACTATACACTGATGCTGATGAGAGAGTTGATTGTTTTGCAGATGTAGTGTATCACTGTAGTCAAGTCAAGTCAAGTGAACTCACAATTATTTATATAACACATTTAAAAAACAACTCTCGGTGGCCAAAGTGCTTTACATCTGTTATAAGAGTAGTATAAACAAACAAACTACATAAATATATACACATAGACCTCGCTCAGTGGACGTCAGTAAAGACTTGGGAGTATAGATACATTTTTTGTCTTGACTTAAAGGAGTCGATGGAGGGGGCAGTTCTGATGTGAAGGGGGTTGCTGTTCCAGTCTAGGAGCTGTAACCGCAAAGGCGCGGTCGCCCCTAAGCTTATGCCTAGACCGCGGGATATTCAGCAGCCCCAAGTCGACCGATCTGAGGGACCTGGAGGTGGAGTGGTGGGTGAGAAGACTTTGAATGTAGGAGGGGGCAAGTCCATTGAGGGCTTTGTAGACATAGAGGAGGGAATACAACTAAGGAAGCAATAACATTCCTAAATTCTTGATCCATTTAAATTCAGTTGAAAGTTCTTCAAAGTTCTGGTCAAATTACAAAGTCCTTTATCCACTGCATCCAAGGAGGAACATCTATCCAAGAGTGCCAGCCTCACTCATTGAGTCTGAGAGCAACCATTATACCGACCTTTGGGATTCTGTGGGTTTTTAACGTTAGAAGCACCTGCCTCTATGTCATGGTTATCTCGATATCTCACGCAGCTCTCTATGTCATGGTTAACCAACATATTAACAGATGAAAGAAAGCACAACAAAGTTAATCACTTAAAGACACAAAGTGCTGGAGTAACTCAGCAGGTCAGGCAGCATCTATGAAGAACATGGATAGGTGATGTTTCGGGTCAGGACCCTTCTTCACACCTCTGACCAAGAGCGTCACCCATCCTTGTTCTCCCGAGATGCTGCCTGACCTGCTGAGTTACTCCAGCACTTTGTGTCTATCTTCGGTACAAACCAGCATCTGCAGTTCTTTGCTCCTACTGATTCTTAGCTGCCTTGTTTTCCTCAGAATCTTTGAGGTGGATCATAGTCCTGCTGGTGAAACAACCAGGACCCAAGGCAGGGCAATCAAGGCTGTGTGAAACAAATGTTTTTGTTTGTAACCCAGCATCTGCAGTTCCTTGTTTCTAAACTTTATCAGTTGGTAGTGTTGGAGAAGGGGATGAAATCTTGATACAGCTGCCCCAGCTCCATGTACCCGATGGAATTTGGGATACGTTCAGTTTCCTAACACGTTCTGGTCGGAGATGGACTTGATTAGCAGTGGTGTCAGGGGTTATGGGGCAAAGGCAGGAGAATGGCGAGGGAAAGATAAATCAGCCATGATTGAATGGCGGAGTAGACTTGATGGGCCGAATGACCTAATTCTGCTTCTAGAACTTATGAACTTATGGTCATTCTTGGTTGTCAGGGGTGACAGCAGCAGACTTGACCCAGTCTCTCTTCACTCAGAGGTTGTGTAGGCAACATTATCCTTGTCAAAGGTACACAAAAATGCTGGAGAAACTCAGCGGGTGCAGCAGCATCTATGGAGCGAAGGAAATAGGCGACGTTTCGTGCCGAAACCCTTCTTCAGACTGATGGGGGGTGGGGGGGGAGAGAAGGAAGGAAAAAGGAAGGAGGAGGAGCCCGAGAGCGGGGAGATGGGAGGAGACAGCTCGAGGGTTAAGGAAGGGGAGGAGACAGCAAGGGCTAGCAAAATTGGGAGAATTCAACGTTCATGCCATCCGGACGCAAGCAACCCAGGCGGAATATGAGGTTATCCTTGTCAATGCTGATTTTCTGAGGTACACAAAAATGCTGGAGAAACTCAGCATCTATGGAACGAAGGAAATAGGCAACGTTTCGGGCCGAAACCCTTCTTCAGAAAATCTACTCCACTGATTTTCTGAGGCTATGGCTGACTTTTTTCCTGCATTGGAGCTTTGACCTTCCTCTGCATCCTGGACGTTGATGAGTTCACATTTGTGAGAATTTATGTGTCATCCTCTCGTTACTCCACTTGATAAAAAATAGTGTAAAAATATTCCATTCCAAATTTTTTCTAGTATTTATAATACCAGGGAGAAATCAAAGAGTAATTGCTTGTCTTCAATAGCTCATGTAAAAGCACTGTGCCCTGACAGAACATGTCAGGAATGCGAGTCTTGTACCCTTGCCAGCTTTCTTTCCAATTAGTTTAAATGATGGGGTATCTGCAGATTACCGATCCAAAGAACCATGACCACTAAGCTGATAATGAGGGTGGGTGTGGGTGTGTAACTGAGTGGAGTCTCATTACCAATGGGGGTGGCTTGTGCAATGGGAGAGAGTGTTATAACTGGAAGTCTGCATATGAGGGTGTGGTGTGTAATTGCAAGCATGTACGAACCAAGGGTTTGATGTAGAAGGTGTCTTATAAAGCATGATTGTTAGCAGAGAGCACAGCCCACAACATAATACCATGTGCAGAATCCTTTGGACTACTGAATGCTGAATACATGCCCGTTGATTCAACGGGCATGTATTCAGCATTCAGAAGTCCAAAGGATTCTGCACATGGTATTATGTTGTGGTCTGTGGTGGCTATTGTGCAGACAGGCCATTGCGTGGACAGTCACTCAATGGCTGTGGTCTAGACTGGCACTCAGCGACTGTAGTCTAGACAGATACTCAGCAACAATTGAGTAGGGAGGCACTCAGTGGCCATTGTGTACAGTCATTCAGTGGTTGTTGTGGCAACAGACGTGCTGGTACAATCTGTGGTGTGCCTACACTATTAGGTAATATGTCTGTCTGCTAGACCAGTTGGGTAATATGTCTGTCTGCTCGTCTGATCCACAGTTGAGTTAAATATCACACCTGGTTAATTTGCACTGTCCCAATTGAACGAGTAACTTCACCAATGTCTAGGAATATCATATGTCTTGGAAGGAACTACAGATGCTGGTTTAAACTGAAGATAGACACAAAATGCTGGAGTAACTCAGTGGGACAGGCAGCATCTCTGGAGAGAGGGAATGGGTGACGTTTCGGGTCGAGACCCTTCTTCAGACTGAACGTCATGGGAAAGATAAACGAGACCATGATGCAGTGAGATATAGAACAATGAATGTAAGATTGAGAAAAACATCTTTTAGGACCGAGATGAGGAAAACATTTTTCACACGGAGAGTGGTGAATCTGTGGAATAATTCTCTGCCACAGAACGTAGTTAGGCCAGTTCATTGGCTATATTTAAGAGGGAGTTAGATGTGGCCCTTGTGGCTAAAGGGATCAGGGGGTATGGAGAGAAGGCAGGTACAGGATACTGAGTTGGATGATCAGCCATGATCATATTGAATGCGGTGCGGTCTCAAAGGGCCGAATGGCCTACTCCTCCACCTATTTTCTAATTTCTAAGTTTCTATGTGCTAAAAAGTGCCAATGATAAACGAAACAGGCCATTGTTAGCTGTTTGTTGGGTGTGAACGAGAAGCTGATGTGTGGGGGAGGGATGGAAAGAGAGGGAATGTAGGGATTACTTGAAATTGGAGAAATCAACATTCATACTATTGGGCTGTAAGCTGCCCAAGCAAAATATGAGATGCTGTTCCTCCAATTAGTGTTTAGCCTCACTCTGACAATGGAGGAGGCCTAGGACAGAAAGGTCAGTGGGGGAATGGGAAGGAAAGTGTTTAGCAACCAAGAGATCAGGTAGGTCCAGGCGTACTGGGCGAAGGTGATCAGCAAAATGATCGCCCAGTCTACATTTGGTCTTGTTGAGGTATAAGAGTCCACATCTTGAACAACAGATACAGCAGATGAGGTCGGAGGAGGTGCAAGTGAACCCCTGCCTAATCTGAAAGGATCGTTGTGGTCCCTGGACAGAGTCGAGGGAGGAGGTATAGGGACAGGTGTTGCATCTCCTGCGGTTGCAGGGGAAGGCACCTGGGGAGGGAGTGGTTTGGGTAGGAAAGGTACTGCGTTACAGTATGTCTGTCTGCTAGTCTAATCCAGTTGAGTTCATCATCACACTTACCTTGGCCAAATAACAATCCTGGTTTATTTGCACTGATTGAAAACTCACGAGGTCACAGGGAGAACGGGCAAACTCCACACAGTCAGCGGTCGAGGTCAGGATCAAACCAGTTGCACCACTGTGATTCCCTAACCCAGCGTTAGTCCTAATGCGCTGACCCAGTCTGGTGATAAAAATGCTACTTTTGGTTTTAGATTATGCCTAACAGACCGAGGCAGTCTGCGGCTGCCAAATATGGCAGGACGTATTTCTGGTGGTTTAATCGTAGAACGATCCTCTACCTCCACAAACACCCCTCCACATTAGTTGCCTCCATGTCCCAAGCAGAGACTGAATCCTCAACAACAGATTTGTAATTGCCAAATTAGATGTGACGTTTGACTGTCCATCAAATAGCCTTTCATCCCTTCACCAGTATTTCTGTACGTAGAAGAAAAGAGCATCACTCTGTTTTTGCTCCTCAAATTGCTTGTCATAGCATCCTTGAAGTTAGTCTTTTATTCCTGGAGGTTGCGGAGGGTAGATAGCAAACCAATGGGCTTCAAAAACTGCCCACGTTACAGCGAAGGCCAAATTATAATAAGGGGGCGACGAGCTGTCAGGATCTTCCCTCTTGCAGTAATTGACTTTTTGCGTGTCTTGAAAAGGCCACATTATGGGCGAATATGCTGTGTTACGAAGTAATTAAATTGGCGATATTAGCATAAAAATGTATTTAAGTGCAAGTACCACGCTCCGAGAGATAAGGGGACAGAATCTCTTAAGTCCCACTGATGAACCTGTACAATCCTCCAGTGCTGGAAGTGGTAAGTGCAGCTGATTGTGAGGTGATTAATCTCTTTGTCGTGGAAGTGGGATTTGTATTAGATTGAATACACATTGAAACTGTTAGCTGGACACGAAAGAAATTGAGATAAACATATGGTAGCCAGTCCCAGTAAGAGCACTGGAAATATAGTGGTAAATGGAGCTTGGGCTAAGATGGTGATGTGGCATAATTAAAGTTCTTGAGTCGAGATGCTTGGTAAACCTATGTCGGGGGGGTGGGGGGGGGAGTGGAAAGTCTGATTCCATTGCAAATCAATGGGGCCTACCTTTCTCCCCAAAGTTTTAACATGTACTTTCTGCAACAATTATTTCTCTGGAAAATGTTAATAGAGTTGCAGTAATGGTTAAAAATGTACATTTTTTTAGCTCTCCTGTTGTCTTATGTTCGAGCTACCCAAATGGTGTAGATTTTAAGGTTGGAGACCACCACAGTTCGCTGTCCTTTTGGGAAAATGTTAAAATCGAAGCTGTTCACAAAACTGTAAAAATGTCAAGTTTTTTGTACAATTGCTTCCACTAGAATAATTTTTTTTTAAATTTAAAAAAACAGCTGTGGTTGGAGATGTGGCATAAATTCTGGCTGATCTTCTGTCTTCCATCTTAAAACGTGTCCAGATTTGGCACTCTGCTTCCTGCAACATGATATTCTGCGCTGTTTCCTGAACGTGCACCCCAAACCCTACCTCTCTGGCAATGTGTAGAAACAAAGAACTGCAGATGCTAGTTTCTATCAAGGATGGACACAACGTGCTGGAGAAACTCAGCGGGTCAGGCAGCATCTTTGGAGAAAAAGGATGAGTGACGTTTCGGACGGGACCCATCTTCAGACTGAAAAGGAACTTTAGTCTGAAGAAGGGTCCTGACCTGAAATGTCACCCATCCCTTTTCTCCAGACATGCTGCCTGACCCACTAAGTTACTCCAGCACTTTTTCACTCTCTCTGACAATGTGTCTGGCATCTCTGATAATATCCCCTTATGCTGTTCTTAAAGATAGGCTTTGCTGGATAATATCCACCTTAGCCATAGTGGACAATTTGATCCAATTGCAGTGTCTTCATTGAAGGGTAATGCCCTTTCACAGTGATTTCACCAGCCCCTGGACAAGAGCTAGATCCAACCATACTTCTTATTGCCAAGAGTAGGTTTTGATGTGAAGCAGCTTGTAGTTGTAAGAAGTCTCCCAGATAATAATTTTAGCAGTGTTTGTAGTTGGGGTGTGAATAATGGCTTGAAAGTTATATTAGTTTAGTTTTAGTTTAGTTTAAATTAGTTATGAGATACAGCGTAAAAAAAACGCCCACTCGACCCACCGAGTCCGCACTGACCAGTGACCCCCGTACACTAGCACTATCCTACACGCTAGGGACAATTTACAATCTTTACCAAAGCCAATTAACCCACGAGCCGAACATCTTTGGATTGTGGGAGGAAATGGGAGAAACATATACAAACTCCGTACAGAGAGCACCCATGGTTAAGATCGAACAAGGGTCTCTGGCGCTGTAAGGCAGCAACACTACTGATGCACCACCGTGCCGCCCCACAAATCGCCAACCTATCCTATGCTGGGCTAGGCGATGACATTGGGCCGACACCTTGAACTACTGCAATTCACGAGGAGCTGAATCTCTCGCCCCAGTGTTGGCGGGACAAAGCCATCACCATTGTACACTGCCAATTGTGTTTAAGGGCAGCTTACTATATTATAGCAACTAGCAACAGAATTCTAATGTCAGCATCAACGGAGCTCATTGCAATAGCTAACCTCAATAACAATACGGGTGTCAGGGGTTATGGAGAGAAGGCAGGAGAATGGGGTTAGGAGGGAGAGATAGATCAGCCATGATTTTTAAGTTTTTAATGTTTAAGAAGGAACTGTAGATATTGGAAAATCGATGGTTGACAAAAATGCAGGAGAAATTCAGCGGGTGAGGCAGCATCTAGGGAGCAAAGGAAATAGGCAACGAGACGAAGAAGGGTCTCGACCCGAAACGTTGCCTATTTCCTTCACTCCATAGATGCTGCCTCACCCGCTGAGTTTGATCAGCCATGATTGAATGGCGGAGTAGACTTGGTGTGCCAAATGGTCTAGTACTGCTCCTATCACTGATGATCATGTGAGCTATATTTGGTATATGAATATAATATTTTTACATGCTGTGTTTTTCCAGGTTCTAGACTACGTCTGGAAGATGCGGCACCCCGGGTCATCGAACATCCCTCAGACCTGATTGTATCTAAAGGGGAGCCGGCCACGTTGAACTGTAAAGCAGAAGGTCGCCCCACGCCCATCATTGAGTGGTACAAGGACGGGGAGCGGGTGGAGACCGACAAGGATGACCCGCGCTCCCACCGCATGCTGCTCCCCAGCGGATCGCTCTTCTTCCTGCGGATCGTGCACGGCCGGAGGAGCAAGCCGGATGAGGGCGTCTACGTGTGTCTGGCCAGGAACTACCTCGGAGAGGCGGTCAGCAGGAACGCATCCCTTGAAGTAGCCAGTAAGTGACTGGATCAGATGCATCCTCTCTGTCCAACACACTACTCCCATCCCTACCTCACATGTCATAAGGTCAAAAGGTCAAAAGTGATAGGAGTAGGATTAGGCCTCTAATTCAACTCCTATCCAATGTCCTCTCCTGCTGATTGGAACGGCAGGGTGCTCTGGCCAATAGGTTATCAGTAAGTTATTGAAGCAGAATTCGGCCATTCGGCCCTTCAAGCCTTCTCCGCCATTTAAACATGGTTGATCTATCTCTCCCTCCTAACCCCATTCTCCTGCCTTCCCCCCATAACCTCTGACTCCCGTATTAATCAAGAATCTATCACTCTGCTTTGAAAAATATCTACTGACTTGGCATCCACAGCCTTCAGTGGCAAAGAATTCCACAGATTCACCACCCTTTGACTAAAGACATTTCTCCTCGTCTCCTTCTTAAAAGAATGTGCGGGAATGAGCTGAATTTGAGCTGCACCGTTTTTCATTGTGAGGTGAGAGAAGCGGGAATTTGTCAGTGAAGGGTGATTAAAAAGTGTTCAAAAGCATGAAAAAAAACCCTGTTCTCACAGGAGTAACGAGAGGCCATAAGGTTGACCAATTCTTGATTAGTACGGGTGTCGAAAGGTTACACGGAGAAGGCAGGAGAATGGAGTTGAGAGGGAGAGATAGATCAGCCATGATTGAATGGCAGAGTAGACTCAATGGGCTGAAGGGCCTAATTCTGCTCATCTGACTTATGCACATGAATAAATGAGAATTATCCAGTGTTAATCTGATGGGACATGAGGAGAATTGTTCCCACTATACTCTGGTTTGTTCTGATTTTGAATTCACTTTCTTAAAGTGGCTCAGATTAGGAAGGAATTAGGAAGTAGAGCAGCACAGAGATTTGTGGTGCAATGAGGATGAACTGGGCTGTTCTACATAGAGCTAGCAAAGATTCAATGGCATGAATGATGTTTTATTACAGTGAAAGATACTGCAGTTCAACGAGTTGAATGATTTTGTTAACGTCTCAGAGACTGTGTGGGATGCGCACTTCACAATCTCTCCATTTACAAGAGAAATGCCCCCCTTGGAAGAAGTGTCGTTCAATTTCCAATCCATTACAGCCGGCAGCTGAGAGGTAGTGCGGTTGGAGCTGTCCTCTTGTCCTGAGCACCCTCAAAACCCTCTTCACAGCCAGTGTTTATCAGATGTCATCCGGCTGAGTTAAGCCATTGACTGGCCGATCAATACAGAGCGGCTGAGCATTGCTGCTTGCAGCCAGCAAAGCCAAAGGTCACTGCTCACAGGCGTTAACACCCAAGCTGCAGTGTCAGCGTTTGCAAGGAGTTTCAGACATGCAACTTGCAATTGACAGGCCTGATACCATGAGGACTACCTCAAGCTGCAATTTCCCATTGTACTGACATCTCATGGCAAAATATTAACCCCTTGAGGCCTGCCATTGTTTCCCCTCACATTGACAAGGCTTTATCACGTTTATATTTGCCTCTAAGCTGGCTGCAGCTGAATTCTCCTTGCTTTCACAGTCAATGGTCGAGGCCTGGAAAGCATTGCAGAACAGGGAGATCTGAGAATAAAGGTGCATGGCTCTCTGCACACGGCTCAGGCGGACAGGGTGGTGACGAATGTGTGGCGAGGAACTGCAGATGCTGGTTTAAACCGATGACAGGCACAGAAAACCAGAGTAACTCAGCGGGTCAGGCAGCATCTCTGGAGAAAAAGGAATAGGTAACGTTTTGGGTGGAGACCTTTCTTCAGACCGACCCAAAACGTCACTTACTCCTTTTCTCCAGGGTGGTGAAGAAGGCGTTTGGCATGCTTGGCTTGCCTTCATTCACAAGTTGTATTGAGAACAAAAGTTGGGACACGTGTAGTCCACCTGCGTGCATTTGGTCCATATCCCTCCAAACCTGTTCTATCCATGTTCTATGAAACGATTTGAGTAAAGGAATAAAATGATTCTATTACATTATATAGGGCCTTGGTGAGACCACCTCAGGAACATTGCACACAAGAGTAAAATTTCCTTATGATACCAGAATATATTTGGGTTGGAGAGAGTGCAGCAAAGTTTTTCCATAATGGCACCTGGGCTGTTAGATTTGGTGAAGAGAGATTTGAGTAAACGCAATCTATATGCTTCATAGTTTAGATGATTGAGAGGGGATCTCATTGACACCTGCTTAATTCTTACATCGAATTGACAGGCTGGAAGTGGGGAGGGCAGTTCAACTTGTTGATGAGAGTAGAATTAGAGCCACAATCTCAGAGTTACGTTTAAAATAATGAGAAATCGTTTCCTTCAATTGTGATTTAAAAAAAAAAATCTCTTCCCCGTAGAGCTGTGGATTCTCAGTTGTATAGTTCACTCAAAACAGAGAATGATAGATTTCTGGAAATTAAAGGGATAGGGACAGTGCAGGCAGATGGAACTGATATGAAAGATCAACTGTAATATTGAATGTTGCAGAATCAAAAGGGAAAATAGCTTATTCTGGTGTCCTTACTGTAGAAAGTAAAATATTTCAACGTTGATATTTTTTACATTTCAGATGCAATGTAAGACAAGTGCTAGCATAATATCATCTGCCATCTATGCACGCAGCTAATCATATTACAGTCAACCCCTACATTATGGAAGGGGTGTATTCCTAGAAATTTGATCGTATCACAAGTATTTGTGAGGCAAAACCCAATTTCTTATTGAATCCCATGTGATAAGTGGAGATGCTCTCCGATGAGATGTGTTTTTTCTTTCAACAGTAATGGTAGAACCACATCTGTTGGTTCAGGGCGGAGGGCTGCTCAAGAGATTGTCTTGTCAGTTTCCAACACAAATCTTTTAAGTGGCCAGCAGCTGCATTTGAGGACCTATGTGGATGCATATGCAATAATCAGAAGCAAAAACAAACCGAAGATTGGAAGGTGATGGTGAGACAGATGAGAGCAGTTAAAAGGGAAAATGACCTAGATGGTAGGGAGGGTAAAAGTAGGTGGCTGCCTCTTGTGTGAATGGGGGTTACCATCTTCCAGCTTTCAGTTTGAATGGAGATTTTGCCATTTAAATGTCTATCAAATATAGTTTAATGATATAACTCAAATCTAATTGACAGTAAATAATACAAAAATCTCGTTAAAAAATTGCCAGGCAGCAAAATGTACTTACCATGCAAAAACAATACGCACCATGTAATCTCACGCACATCAAGAAATGGGTGCTGAAAACAAAACAGGCAAAATTTGTTTTGGCTGAAAATGAAACATAGACTGGGCGATCGTTTTGCTGAACACCTTTGATCCTCTAACATTTTGTGTTCATTTATTTAAGTTTTTCCCCCACATAAGTTTTGTAAGGATATATTTTGTTCCATATCTTGAATTTTTGGGTAGTGCTTTGTAAATAACCCAGACAGCTGTAATGGAGGTTTCAAGCTGGGTATAGTAGGATTGGAGAAATATTTTTTTTAATCCATTGGGGAGAGGAGGTCGGAGACAGAAATGAAGATATCAGTCGGTCTGAAGAAGGATCTCGCCCCGAAACATCACCCATTCCTTCTCTTCAGAGATGCTGCCTGTCCCGCTGAGTTATTCCAGCATTCCGTCTGTCCTCGAAGTGAAGATATATCTGTGGGAATGGCTGGGTTTACTTTTTCCACAAGGATCAGGTTGAGGGCTGACCTTGAAAGCAGTCTTTACAATTACGATGGACTTGATAAGAGAAAATATTTCCCTATGTGGGATGGGGTGGAGACTTAAACTAGCTGATGTACATATAAAGAAAGTAGAATCGCAGAATGCCAGATGCTGGTTTATACCAAAGATAGACATAAAGTGCTGGAGTAACTCAGAGGGTCAGGCAGCATCTCTGGAGAGAAAGGATGGGTGACGTTTCGGGTCACGACCCTTCCCCTAGATATAAATATATAGTAGTCACTAATAAATCCAGTTGGGATTTCAGAGAAATTTCCTTACCCATTGGGAGTTTAGAATATGGTACATTACCCCAAGGAGTAGTTAGTAGAATGAATCAATTCAAAGGGAAGCTGGATAAACATACAAAAGAAAAAAAAATAGAAGGCTAAAACATTAGGGCATGGGATGAGGCTGGTGGGGAGCATATAGACCATTGTATTATATTATACTATTATAGACCAGTTGGGCTAAATTACCTGCTTCTGTATTGTATAATTCCAGTACAGAGAACAATGGGAATGTAGGGGTGATTTTTATTCTGCCAAGTTTATTGCAGCAGCAACTCGACTGGCTGCAGGGTGTAGTTTGAAGCTGCTGATTGTACATATTTAAACCAAGCTGCAGATGTAGAACTCTCTCATGAGTCTGTACCTAGTTATTCACAATGTTCTGTGGAGTCAGCATTTGCCTTTATTTTTTTCCACTGATAAGATTATTTTCTTAATTTGCTTTAGGAAGAGTTTTTTTTTACCCGACTATGTGGCTGTGTGATGTTAATGAAAATCTTGTTTGTCCCTTAGCGTTAAATTCACTTATTCTCTTGTGTAATGCGTTGACATCTGTTATCTTAACTGAACCAAAAAGGTATTGCCCTTTAGAACAGAAAATAAAACCTGCAGCAAGATACAGCGTTGTGCAATTTCAGCATATTACATGAAGCTCTAGTTTTAAGGCGTTTTTTGATGTGCACTCATTATTTGTAGCATAGGAGGCGTTGCATCTGATTCACACACAGCAAGATTCCACAAGCAGCAGTGAGCGTTTATGAGACTCGCGCATCAAGAGTCAAGGGAAAGGGAAACGAGAGATATACTGTAGAAGATACATCGGGCAAATGAATGGCAGATATGAAAACGGCAACGGCGATCAAGGAAAGATCGAGCCCACAATGGACTCTAGATATCTGGAAATATGGGATCGAAAGTTCCCATGATCAGAGTAATACATAGAAGCATGAAAAATAGGTGCAGGAGTAGGCCATTCAATATGATCGTGGCTGTTAATCCAAAATCACTATCCCCTTCCCTGCTTTTTCTCCATATCCCTCGATTCCATTAGCCCTAAAAACTA
Organism: Leucoraja erinaceus; assembly: GCF_028641065.1. Taxonomy (NCBI): domain Eukaryota; kingdom Metazoa; phylum Chordata; class Chondrichthyes; order Rajiformes; family Rajidae; genus Leucoraja; species Leucoraja erinaceus. The sequence continues at coordinate 18,450,593 of NC_073408.1, forward strand.
AAACTAACTCTCTTGAAAACATCCAGTGAATTGGCCACCACTGCCTTCTGTGGCAGAGAATTCCACAGATTCACAACTCTCTGGGTGAAAAAGGTTTTTCCTCATTTCAATCCTAAATGGCCTACCCCTTATTCTTAAACAGCGACCCCTGGTACTGGACTCCCTCAACATGGGGAACATTTTTCCTGCATCTATCCTGTCCAATCCCCTAAGAATTTTATATTTTAATAATTTTATATTTTAATAATGCCAGACGCACGTTCCTGCATCTGGCATGTGGGCCAGACGCAGGAACGTGGGACTAGTGTGGATGGGACATATTGATCGATATGGACAAGTTGGGCCTAAGGGCCCGTTTCCACACTGTATGATTGACTCCATAACTCTCTGTAAACTGGATTTTCTATAAGTTGGAAACAAACAATTTCCCTTCAAAAACCGCAATGTGAAATCTTCAGACCTGGACAGCGCTCGGGGAATGATTTGCGAAAAGTTGACTGGGGATGTGAGCGTAGGTTTGAGGAATGGTTGCCAGCAAGTGAGCTGTGAGAAGTGTTTGCCTGAATGCTGCCCAGTTAGAGTTATGAGGAGATCTGATCTGCTAACCAGCGGGAAAATAATCAGTAGTTTAATTAAAGAAACCAAGTGCTAACGAGAGGTGGCTCGGGATTGGTATCGGATGAAGGAGAGTTTGGAGAAGGAATTGTTTTTTCCTGCGGTTGGTCTCTGCACTGTTGCCTGGTTGAAGGGAGTTGAGTGCATACATCTGAAATCAGAGGCATTTCCGTCTAAAGCAGGGACTTGACCCAAAACATCACCCATTCCTGCTCTCCAGAGATGCTGCCTGTCCCACTGAGTTACTCCAGCATTTTGTGTCTATCTTCAGTATAAATCAGCATCTGCAGCTCCTTCCCAAACATTTGTGCAAAATCAGATTTTCGTAAGTTGCAGTGTCCATAACTAGGGGACCCTCTGTATTATGTGTGTAAATGCTGCTCTCCAGAGCTGATTAATAGAAGTGTGGGGGGTGGGGGGGGGGGTGGCTGGACACTCTGGCATTTCACTTGATTGCTTTTGGGGATCAGGAAGCATTTATATAGAATGGTCTCTTGGGGGATTAAATGGCTAAAGTGCATGAAAGAACTGCTCTCAGGCAGCCTGTGAAATGTGCAGTATTGACAGCGCCCTTGCAATCATCCCTACTTTGAAAACTCTCTGTACTTAGATAGCACAATCCCGTTATTCCTTTTACCTAGATAGTCCTATGATTGTTTACTTTGGCAGTACAGTTCCTTGATTTGATTTCCTCAGAAAGTGGTGTCCATGTGTTTAGTTTGGTTTAGAGATACAGCGCAGAAACAGGCCCTTCGGCCCACTGAGTCCGTGCCGACCAGCGATCACCTCTGTACATTAGTTCTATCCCACACAATTTACCAAAGCCAATTAACCTATAAATCCTGTATGTCTTTGGAATGTGGGAGGAAACCAAAGCACCCGGAGAAAACCCACGTGGTCACAGGGAGAATGTACAAACTGCATATAGACAGCACCTGTGGTCAGGATCGAACCCGGGTCTCTGGCGCTGTAGTGTTAACCTGGATAGACTGTCCTATGAGACACTTCACTGGGAGTCAAAATCCTGTGATTTCTTTTATCTGGATAGTATTTTCCCATGGCCCGTTTAGCTGGAATAGTACGGTCTCATAGAATTTCCATTATTTATGATGACAGAATATCATGGCCCAGAGACTTGCGCATTGTGGTACTGACATCACCAGCCAGAATGTCGCATGGTAGGCAGGAAACAGCCAGCTAGTACTAGGCGGTGGGTACACCTTCATCTGAAGGTAAAATCTGGAGGGGGAATATGCAGAAGTGTTCTCTCGGGAATGGGGAACCGCCGTGAAGGGAGAGTGGTGGGGTGAGACAACAAAGGAGGACCCGCACGGGGTAGTTTGTAACTTTGTCATCGCCCTTTATGTGGCGACTCTTTGCATACCTTGGGTATGCAAAACAAAGAATTTCACTGTGACTTGTAACATGCGATTCAATTCAACTTTAAAGTATACCATGGGCTAGCATTCAGTCAAGGAAATCGCCTGTGACAGTACGAGACAACAACAATTAATAATGGAACTATTCTCCAGTTTAGCTGAAACAAATGGGTCAGAGCCATTGAGGTAAAATAAATCCATGTTGTAACTCTGAACTAAAGACCACAAAGCCCATGATGTCTCATGATCCCCACTTCCCTGTATATATGTCTGATGTCTGTGCTACCTGCGGCTGGTGTTGGGGACATACTGCCTGTGCTGTCCTGGCAGAATCCTCCAAATCCACTGTCGGGGTAAGTGAACCAGTGACAACATTTCCGTGCAGGTCACAACATAGCTTTGGCACCCTGATTACACCAAGCTGGCTTTGGTGAGTAGGCCATGTGGTTTATGTATCCAACACCAGATTGCTGAATGGATACAAAACGGAGTCGGCACAGTGGCGCAGCGGTAGAGTTGCTGCCTTACTGCACCAGAGTCCTGTGTTTGATCCTGACTACGGGTGCTGTCTGTGCAGAATTTGTACGTTCTCTCTGCGACTGCGTGGGTTTTCCCCGGGTGCTCCGGTTTCCTCCCTCATTCCAAAGACATGCAGGTTACTTGACCTCTGTAAATTGCCCTAGGATGTAGGACAGAATTATCATACGGGTGATTATTTATCCGTGGTCGTCATGTCCATGGGAAATCCACGAGGCTGAATAGGAAAGCCCCATGATTCACTATCTGGATAATAGCTTTATAACCCTCCAAACCCAATCTGTATCGGCCCATAATTCGTATCATCTGGATGGTTCTGAATCTTGGGATTTCCCACTATTTGGAGAATAATACCCCAATGTTTCCCTTTATAAAGTCAGGGAGTCACACAGCGTGGAAACGGCCCTTTGACCCAACTTGCCCGCAACGGCCAACATGCCGCATCCACACTCTATGTAACAGCCTCAAATGGAATAGTACTGAGTATGATACGCGTTACATGTATAGCAATGTTCCTTATGATACTCTTTCCCTTGCTACTAATGCCCCCAATCCAGTTTAGTTGTAGAGTACATCTTTATATGAATTAATTGCAGGATATTTTATCTGCATGGTACCATAGTTTTTTTTTATCTTCCCACGATTTGCTTTCCATGGATAGTGCCATATAATCTAATTCCTATTATTAGAAAAATATTGTACCATTATCCTCTTTACTGTGGTAATACTAATCCATGATTCACACAATTTACATTGTATTATCCCATGCGATTCCTACATCCAAATTACATTGTTCCAGGTTTCCTTTCCCTGAATATTAGCTTCCCGTAATTACTTGCCATCTTTCAGTCCATGCCTGAATATCATTTCATTCTTGCTGCTCGCAGGCATGGACTGCTTCATTTGCCACAGAGTTGTGGATGGAATTGAATATTATGCATTCATCGGATGAAAGCAATTCTTCAGTACTGTAGAGACACAAGAGACTATAGATGCTGGAATTGTGAGCAAAAATCAAACTGCTGGAGGAACTCAGTGGGTCGGGCAGCATTGATTACTCCTGACCCGCTGAGTTCCTCCAGCAATTTGTTTTCTTCCTTGGTCCACTGTCTGGGATGTTATCTCTTCCAATGCTCTTTCTGCATCACACATGCTCCGCTATTTTTCGATAGTACCTGAAGTGAATTGAATCAACTGAAGGCTGAAGCCCCCAAATGACCTAGTCACCTATTCCTTTTCTCCAGTGATGCTTCCTGACTTGCTGAGTTACTCTGGTTACTTTTGTGTCCACCTTCAACTGAAAACTATTTGTAAAGGTGGGGATCTCAAGAAGATAAACCATCTTTTCAGAAGCTCAGGCTGAACATGGTTTCAAATTTTTCAGCCTCATCTTCAACACTTGGGCACTGAGGCCAGCCATCAGTGGAGATAGGGATGTTCTTGGTGCCTCCCCACACTTAGATTTAATTGTCCACCACCATTGATGACTAAATGGATCTTTGATGGGATTAATTATATTATGGAATTGCTTAGGACTGTTCATTTACATTGCCTGCTGACTTTACTGTTGAGTGAGCAAGTAGAGTCATAGAGTCTTACAGCATTGAAACAGGCCCTTCAGCCCAACTTGGGCTCCCAACATTTCCCATCTATTCTAGTCCTACCTGCCTGCATTTGGCCCATATCCCTCTTAACATATGTAGACAAAAGTGCTGGATAAACTCCACGGGTGCAGCAGCATCTATGGAGCGAAGGAAATGGGCAACGTTTTGGGCTGAAACCCTTCTTCAGAGTTTCTCCAGCACTTTTGTCTACCTTCGATTTTTCAGCATCTGCAGTTCCTTCTTAAACATCCCTCTTAACATATCCTATTCGTATACCTGTCTAAATGTTGCTTAAACATTGCAATAGTAGCAGCCTCACTATATCCTCTGACAGTTAGTTATGTACACTCACCACCCTTTGTGTGAAAAAGTTACCCCTCCGATTCCTATTAAATTTTTCCCCCCTCACCTTAAACCTATGTCCTCTGGTTCTCGATTGCCCTACACTGGGCAAGAGACTCTGTGCATCTACCCAAATAGAGAGGAGTGTTGGAGGTTCGTGGGATTTACACCCCACATGTGGAACATTGTGGTCATGTGCCAAGGCACAGAGATATGACAACCCTTGAGGTTGTAAATAGTGGCAGAATTTAAATATATTCCTGGTAGCATCTGATGATGCCACATGTTTAACCAGTTTTGAGCAGCCCTTTCTTATATTTTGACCATCTTATCTTATATATTATATTTTGGTTTGTAGCTTAATTGGCTTCTGTAAATTGTAACTTGTCCCTAGTGTGTGGGATAGTGCTAGTGCACGTGATCATTGGTTGGCACGGACTTGGTGGGCCGAAGGCCTGTTTCTACACTATATCTCCAATGTCTAAAGTGTAAAGACCGCATAATTCCCTTTTTACAACTGAATCATATATAACTATATCTGATCCATGATTTTCTAATTGGGGTCTCTTGTTGGAAGTTGCGTAACATGGTGTAACTTATTCCAGTGATGAAGACCATGAGGTTCTGTGATTGTGACTAGTTGGCACAATTCTTTGTAACAGTTGTCTTTCCAGTAGGGGTTGGGAAACAACAATTATCATTTGACCTTGTCTCTGGCAGCTCTCAATGGCCGGTTTGTGTGAGAAAGAGAGCAAAGAAACACTCACCATTCAACACAAGAGGTGGATCACAGGCAGGGAAAGATGAACAATGCATGCAGAGGATGAACTGGTCAAGGGATAGAAAAATAGAGTCACACTAAGGGAATAATCAAGGGCAGGGCTATAGTCAAGTTAAGAACAAGGCAGGTTTCTTATAATAATAATAATAATAACTTTATTTGTTAAGCACCTTAAAAACAACCAAAGCTGACCAAAGTGCTGTACAGAAAAAAGAAAACAAGCAAGACATCATAAAACAGGCAGAACAACAGAACATACAACTAACACGAGGCGCATAAATTACATACAAAAATCCAAACAATAAATTAAAAAACATAAAACACAAGTACAAACAACGCAGCAAAACCAAGCAAATAAAGTTAATAAACAATTCGACACCTCACTGGTCTACAAAGGCCATGGAGAATAGATATGTCTTCAGGAGTGATTTAAAAACAGCTAGAGAAGGGGCCTGTTTAACGTGCAGAGGCAATTCATTCCACAATCTCGGAGCCGACACAGCAAAGGCACGGTCCCCTCTGAGCTTCCGCTTAGTCTTTGGCTCAATCAGGAGCAGCTGATCATCTGACCTGAGAGAGCGGGAGGGCGAATAAGGGTGAAGAAGCTCAGATAGGTAGGACGGGGCAAGACCACTTAGGGATTTAAAAGTAAATAAAATAATTTTAAAACGAATCCTATACTGAATAGGCAGCCAGTGGAGAGAGGCCAAAAGGTGAGAAACATGATCATGCTTTCGTGTGCCTGTCAAGAGACGAACAGCTGCATTCTGTACCATCTGGAGACGGGCGATGGAGGACCGACTAACCCCCAGATACAGTGCATTGCAGTAATCCAGCCGGGTGGTAACAAAGGCATGGATTACCGTCTCAAAGTGCTTCCTTGACAAAATCGGCTTTATTTTTGCCAGCTGCCTCAGATGGAAAAAACCAGATTTAACAACAGCCCTTACCTGACAGTCAAATCTAAGCTCAGGGTCCACTTTAATCCCCAGGTTCGTGATGTTAGGTTTGAGATATGCAGACAAAGAGCCTAGATCAATAGGGGGGGGGTTGACTACGTTGCAGGAGCTTTTCTCCACAGTCGAGATTGGCCATTGAAAATACCTTCCGAGGTCACAGTCCGAGACCAAAAGTTCACAGATCAGAAGTTGTTTAAACCAAGATAGCTGTTTTTCTGGCCCATTTCTGTCTGACAGGTAAAGTGTCACTTCTCAGCTGACACATGCCACTGCTCCTTCAGAATGGATGAGGCCAGTGTTGTACAAACCTGAAAGTTGCATTTACAAAAGCGCTCAGGACAGGTTTGGAATGAATAGGCATTGAAGCTGAGCTACAAAAGAAAGCCATTGAAGCCAACAAAGAGAGTAGAGAGTTCCATGTAAAAGGAGCAGAAACAGAATATTTCCCAGGATTAGTTTGTCAGTGGCATCCTGGTGAAAATGGTTCTTCTTGCTTCAGGCTTTTAACTCTGCCAAATTTAGAACAAATTCCTACAGACCAAGGAGATTCCAGGTTGAAATCCCATTTTGTTGCTGGGTCAGCTGGGTTCTTCAGGGCATGCTCTGAAGAAGAGTCCTGAACTGAAACATCACCCCAAACATGTTCTCCAGCGATGCTGCCTGAGTTACTCCAGAATTTTGTGCCCTTCTTTATGTAGTCTGCGGGAGTTGGTGAGGAACTGCTGCAGGAGGTAAGTTCTCTCTCATCTCCCATTGTTGAATGTTAAGTTGTGGCCAGTGGTCAACATATCAGCAAGATATCTGAACACAGTCTCCAAAGATGTACAGGTTTGTAGGCTTAATGGTTTGGTAAAATTGTAAATTGTCCCTCATGTGTGTAGGATAGTGCTAGTGCGCGGGGGCCGCGGGTCGGCACGGACTCAGTGGGCCGAAGGGCCTGTTTCCGCGCTGTGCTAAACTAAACGAAACACAGTCAGTCTTTTCAGGGGAATGAGCAAATTGGCTTATTAAGGTGCCTGAATATGGATGAATGTGTAATATTGTAAGGGTTGGAGATGGGTGGTGCTGAATATAAGACCATATATTATGTGGGACATGAATTGACCAGGCTGAATTCCAGCAATGCTTTCGATGGAGAAAAACGCACACTGAAAGCAGTAAATCATAGAATTTATTCTGACACTCATTGCAGTTGAAAAGAAAGGAAATTAATTGGAATTCATTGTAACTGCTTAGCAATGTGGAGTCGTTAAAAGCTCCGTTGGTTTGGACTGACTGTCGGATGACTGATAAATACCTACTATTGTGGCAGCCTTATTAAACCTCTCCTTTCTTGGCTGATGTGTTGCAATCCCAAGGTTACCCAGCCGCTTGCCTGAGCTCTGATTGCACTTCCAGATTTGAATGAAGCTGTTAATCCATTGTCTCTGCTAATGGCTTTATGGAGGCACAGCCTTAGTAAATAGAAGCAAATTGTCCCTTATCACTGTTGAAGGTAAATTATTGGTACACCTGTGACCTACATCAGTGGCCGTGCCAGCAGCACTGGGCTGGGGAGTGTCGGAGGCACTGTAGGCATTCCTTTATATGGCAGAAGGTATGGAGACTACATTTTCTGGAAAGGATACTTAGAGGTGACCCGAAGGTTGGAATAGACAAAGTTGGTCCAAAACTGTTGGATGTGTGGAGTTTGCACCTTCTCTCTGTGACCACGTGAGTTTCCTCCGGTTGCTCTGGTTTCCTTCCATATTCCAAAGACTCATGAGCTTTTAGGTAACACCTCTTGTGGGTAGGGAGTTGATGGGGGAAGTGGGATAACATGGAACTAGTGTGAATGTATTAATGGTCAGCATGGACTCGAAGGGCGAAGGGCTTTCGGAGGATTATCCGTTGTATGCAACGGCTGATGGGGTGGAAGGTAAGGACCTGTCTCTGTTGCGAGTAGGGGGAGGGGGAGCAAGGACGGAATTGCGGGGTACCGAGGAGACACGAGTGAGGGCCTCATCTATGATGGGAATGGGGAACCCACGTTCCCTAAAGAATGAGGACATCTCGGATGTTCTAGTATGGAACACCTCATCTTGGGCGCAGATGCGGCGTAGATGGAGGAATTGGGAGTAGGGGATAAAGTCTTTGCAGGAAGCAGGGTGGGAAGAAGTGTAGTCGAGATAGTTGTGGGAGTCAGTGGGTGTGTAATACACGACAGTCGACCGTTTATTTCTAGGGATGGAGACTGAGACCAAGAAAGGGGAGGGAGGTGTCGGAGATGGTCCAAGTAAATTTGAGTGCAGGATGAAAATTGGTGGTGAAGTTGATGAAGTCCATGAGTTCTGCATGGGTGCAGGAGGTAGCACCGATGCAGTCATCAATGTAACAGAGATAGAGTTTGGGGATAAGAGCCAGTGTACTCTTGGAACAGGAATTGTTCAAAGCACCCTACAAAGAGGCAGGCATAGCTGGGGCACTATCGGTGCTGATAGCTATGCCTTGAACTTGGAGGAAGTGTGAAGAGTCAAAGGATAAGTTGTTGAGGGTGAGGACCAGTTCCGCTAGGCGGTGTAGAGTGTTGGTAAAGGGAAATTGGATGGTTCTGCGTTCGAGGAAGAAATGGAGGGCTTTAAAGCTTTCCTGGTGGGGGATGGAGGTGTAGAGTGACTGATTGTCCATAGTACAGATGGGGGAGTGGAGGCTCGGAAAGCGGAAATCATTAAAGTGACGAAGGGCATGTGAGGTATTTTTGACATGGGTCGGGAGAGATTGAACCAGGGGGATGGGATGGAGTCGAGGTACGTGGAGAATTCCACAGATTCACAAGTCTCTGGCTGGGAAAGTTTTTCCTCATGCCTCCCATGGGGGCTTGGAAACATGTCTGACTAGTTTGCAATGTTTTCCTCGAAAAGGATGAATTTTTGAAACAGAAATGGTCAGCCGCTGGGAGTTGAATAGTAGATGCAGCCTGATAAGGGGATTGGAAAAAAATCGAGGTCAGGGTGTCAAATGCACTGTGGGAGAAATGATGTGCACAGAGTGACTGAGAAGCTGTGAGCTGTGGATAACGTGCGATCGGTGTCAACACTGAGTAATTACCCTGTGCAGTCAGTAACCACTGACTGACAAGTGCTTCATGAGCAATCAGAGAGAAGCCTTTATTATTGATCTCCTTAAACAATTTAAAACTGCTTGAGTGCATTTTGTTTTAGCCAAACCACTCAGCAGTAATGCTGATAATTGATAGTTGATCAGCATTTTCTGTGGATCTGTAAAAAAAAATTTAAATGGTTGTGCAGAACATTTGCTTTAAACAGCGGGGCGCTGTTCCGATACTGGATCAAGGGTTGTAATGTGTCGCACTGTACTATTGAATTATGAATAATTGTTTCATATTCCACAATCTCTCATACGGGTAGTTCATATATTCATAAGAAATAGGAGCAGAATTGGATCATTCGGCCCAACACGTCTGCTGCACCACTTGATCATTGCTAATCCGTTTTTTCCTCTCAACCCCATTCTCCTGCCTTCTCCCCATAACTATTGACACCCATACTAATAAAGAACATCAACGTTTAATCAAATTGCCCAATGACTTGCCTCCACCACCATCTGCGGCAATGAATTCCACAGCGCCCGTAGTCAGGATTACTCTGTCCGGTTCTCTGCCGCTGCAAGGCAGCAACTCGACCGCTGCCCCACCCTGCCGCCCGCATATTGAATGATGAAAATTCTCATCTTCAATGATGAGAACTTCCCCTCTTTCATTGGCTTGTGCTTTTTGTCCAGGAGAGAAGCTTCGGATGAATCCCCCTCAGTAAAGATTTCCCCTTTTTGAGACGGACAATTTCGATGAAAGTAGCAAGCGGAAAGAAAGATGGGAACTCAAATCAATTGGTGGCCACTGTCCATTCAACTTGCAGGGCGGCCTTTCATGAGCAGCCTGGAATCTTGCCCAGTGTTAAGAAGAGGATCTTAAACGGGGATACATCTGAGCAAGTCAGAAGATAGAACAGATTTGACAAGAAGCGGAAGGGAGAATAATTAAAACAATAGATGCTACACTGATTGGAATAGGAGTGTGAGATGGGTTGCAATTCAATACTCTAATCTTGCTGCTTTTAACTATTCAGGAAGGTTGGTTTGTTTTTCTTCATCTGTTGGGCTTTGGTTTGATAATGATCATTGATTGGAAGCATACTTCAGAGCGAATGTGCTTTTAATATGTGTCGTCAGCTCCGCTTACTTCCCAGGCTCTGGAGACCTGTCTCCTGTCTCCTGCCTGATGAATAAAGAAGGCTCGGAATCCATAGCCATTGATTCTGAGCTTAAAAGGAGTTTCAGATCTGACACTATTGGCTCAGTGTGACTGCAGGTCTTTTTGTCCTTATTCAAGTGATCGAGCATGAACAGGTGTGTGAAGTTTCTCTTTAATCTCTTTTTATCATTCCAAGACAAATATTTGCCTTAACCTATTCTCCTGATTGTAACGACCTCCGAGTGAATTGAAGCCACAATAAACAAGAGACCTTTTACTTGGAGCTGTTCCCAGTACCATTGTGTACACACCTTCAGTGCATAAAACCGCCCCAGGAATGTTGCCCAAGAAATATTGTTTCCATGTTAACATTGGAGTGAGTTTTATCGTCCTTCACCCGAGACAGGTTAATGCCAACATTTCACTTGTTTTAGAGATGTGTGGGGGGAGGGGGGTTGTTGAAGCCCCCATGCAATGGTACTTAAAGATCAGTGGGATTCTTCACATATACTGGCCAAGTATATTCTTGTAACCAGTGGCAACAACATTGCAGTTTCACGAGCTTGAAGATAAGTTGTACTTTGTGGGTAAAAAACACAAAGTACTCTGCTAAGGTAAACAAAAATGCTGGAGAATGTCAGCGGGTGAGGCAGCATCTATGGAGCGAAGCAATAGGTGACGTTTCGGGTCGAGACCCTTCCTCATGACTGAAACGTCACCTATACCTTTGCCCCCCCCCCCCATATCTCACTGACCTCCTCTCCCCCTACCAACCCTCACGGTCCCTCAGATCCACATCAGCTGGTCTCCTCTCCATCCACAAGTCCAACCTCCGTAGTTTTGGGGACAGAGCCTTCTCCAGGGCAGCTCCCAGGCTCTGGAACTCCCTCCCCCAACTGATCCGCAATTCCGTGTCCCTCACCATCTTCCAGTCCCGCCTCAAGACCCATCTCTTCACCTCTGCCTATCCTTAGCCTCACGTGCCGTCCCTTTTCATCTGTGCATTAATTGCCTCATACTGCGTTTTGTATTGAATTCTGTATTTACTTTGTGTACTAGTCATGTCTCTACTATTTATTTCATTCCCCTAACATGTTTTTCCTCTACCTGCTAAATTTTTGTAAGGTGTCTTTGAGACTCTTGAAAGGCGCCCATAAATAAAATTTATTATTGTTATTATTATTACCTTTGATTTTTCCAGCATCTGCAGTTCTTTCTTAAACAAGTACTATGCTAAAGTGCTTTAGTAACTCAGTGGCCAGACCGCATCTGTGGAGGACATGCTTAGGGACACAAAATGCTGGAGTAACTCAGCGGGACAGGCAGCATCTCTGGGGAGAAGGAATGGGTGACATTTCGGGTGACATTTTCTTCGCTCCAGAGATGCTGCCTGTCCTGCTGAGTTATTCGAGGGCCTTTGCTATAGGGAGAGTGAGCTGGCTGAGACACTATACCTTGGAGCGCAGGACAAAGAGGGATGATGTCACAGAGATGTACAAAATCATGAGAGGAATAGATTTGGTAAATGCAGAGTCCCGTGGCCAGAGTAAGGAAATCAAGAACCATAGGTTTAAGGTGAAGGGGGAAAGATTTAACAGGAACCTAAGGGGTAACTTTTTCACATAAAGGGTGGTCATGTATGGAACAAGCTACCAGAGGAGGTAGTTGAAGCAGGAACTATCACAACATTTAGGAAACATTTAGACAGGTACATGGATAGGTTAGGCTTAGAGGGATATCAGCCAAACGCAGGTACGTGGGACTAACGTAGATGGGACATGTTGGTCGGTTGGGCCAAAGGGCCTGTTTCCACGCTGTATGACAGCTCACTTATCCATATAAGACCACTGATAGCCTGAACGCCGCATCCTAAAATGAATCCTAAAATGGCACTGGGCTTCCTATTTGCATCTGCAAAGTGTTCAGTGCCTATTTCAGGCATGGTCTTTGATAAACTGTGTTTGAGACTTTGCCACAATGGCAGGTGACATACATCTGGTGCGGAATGTGCAAGACTGATGGAAACAAGGGCACTCATTTCAGCTCAATATTATCGCAGCATCACACTGATGAATTTCTCGGCCCATGGGAGAATTTTCTTGCCATCTAATTCGATCTGTGCTCATGGATGTCACGGCATGTAGTCCTCCAGTTCACGCCCTTTAAGACAACTAACCAATGTTTAATCAATGTGCACATCAATTTAACATTTCTGTGCTTGTGCGCCCAGTGTTAGCGTCTAACTCCTTGCACCTGGAGCGTGGGAATGGACCCGGGTTTGTCAGAGGGAGTTTGCTGGGAATCGCAATGTGAACCACATCAATGGATGAGCTCTGGACATGGCCTCGACTGAACATTCATTGCTTTCCTTCACCTGGGGGAAATCAGTGAATTCAGGCAAGAAGAGGCCTGACATTGATTGTGAGGGATAGTTGTTGAAAAGAACATCTGCCCTGATGGCAGTAGGCATTGTGAGACATTGTGGAGAGTAATTGTAATGTCCTGACTGACAAGGAAGAATGCCCCAGATATGAAAGAATGGATTTACTATTGATTACTATCAATGCAATTAGTGCCTGCCAGGCCAGGGAAGCATTGCTGTCCTTTCAGATCAAAGCTGGGACTGAAATATTTCAACGATATTTGATCATTCCATTATATTATTTTGTTTTTCCACCTCAGTGCTGTGCTTGACTACTGACAGGTTTGAGAACCTGTTATCTGGTTACATTGTCAACGTGAGATAAAAGGCACATGTCCTCCTCTCTGCCTAGTTTGCATACAATATAACAGAAAAAAGGAATACTTCTCCTTCCCGCCCCACCCTCACATTAGTCTGAAGAAGGGTTTCGGCCCGAAACGTTGCCTATTTCCCTTGCTCCATAGATGCTGCCTCACCCGCTGAGTTTCTCCAGCACTTTTGTCTACCTTCGATTTTCCAGCATCTGCAGTTCCTTCTTAAACAAAAGAATACTGAGGTGTTTACTGTCACAAACTACCAAAGAGTTCCACCTCAAGTACTTAAATATAGTAAACCTCCAATAACCTGCACACTCAGAACTTTGAGGGTCCCCGAATACCAAATCTTCCAGATTGTTATTTGTATTTATACCTCAACCCAATTTTACCTCACCCTTTTAACATGGAACGCAATATGAGAATACATTTTCCAGTCAACCAGGTGCATGGGAAACAGGGCCCCGGGGAGTCGGAAGGAAATGTGTAAACACTACCTGGACAGTCAGATACAGGACGGTTGGGATTTCCAGATTGTCACAAAGCCGATTTTCAGACTTTTACAGTATCTCGTCCTCTACTCAGGCTTGGGTACATCAGTGTAGCAGCTGGACGTGTTCTTGTATTTATCACAGGCATCAGTTCTTCAGGAATGCATTGGCACGGGGCATTTTTCCATCAAAGATAAAACAGCCAACTCTGCTCCCGAGTTCCTGCACGTCTCTGATCACGAGAATATTATTAAAATTAACAATGGATTATTTTCCCTTGTTCCCAGAACAGAGATCCGTAAGGCCGGAGTCAGTGAGATAGGTGCAGTCATAGCCAAGATCATCTGCATCAACAGGGGTGGCACAATGGTAGAGTTGCTGCCCTACAGCGCCAGAGACCAGGGTTCAATCCTGACTATGGGTGCTGTCTGTACATTTTCCCTGTGACCGCATGGGTTTCCTCCCACACTCCAAATACATGCAGGTTTTTAGTTTCATTGGATTCTGTAAACTATCCCTAGTGTGTAGGATGGAAGTAGTGTACAGGTTGGTCGGCGCAAATTCGGTGGGCCAAAGGTCTGTGTCTCTAAACTAAACTAAACTAAACTCAAAGAAGGGTCTCAACCTTCTTAAACTTCACCCATTCCTTCTCTCCAGAGATGTTGCTTGTCCTGCTGAGATACTCCAGCATTTTGTGTCTATCTAAACTCAACTCATCCAGGGGTCTGAGATCATTCCTTTATAATATTACGTGGATATCTATTAACTAAAATCATTTGAGAGCTTTTAACGCTAGTTGATTAAATCGCAGATAAAATTGAACATTACTTTTCTAGTTCCCTTTTGAAAATTGAAATGCAATGTCATAGTTCAGAAGATTTTACACCAATAATGGAACTGTGGAGAGCTTGTTGCCTTCAAAGACTCCCATTTCATGTGGACAAATGATGAACGACCATGTGTCAAATTGCAGCAAACCTGTGATTCCTACTTGCAGTGTTTCAGCTCTATTGAAATCACAGGTTGAATTGGGCTAATCACATTTGCCCTCCGGGTTCCTGTCAAGAATTTAATAATCCTACGAGTTGTATTAGAAATAGATTGTTCCATTAAATTTGGAGCAGATTGAGATGGATAATCTGTGAGAGAAATTTATTGAGTGGGAAGGGAAAGAAAATGAATGAATTTTTTGTTTCCAAAGGGAATTTGTTGATATTGCACAGCTGAGCAGGGCATTCTGGTGAATAAACTTGCAGCCTGGGTTCTAAGCAACGTACTTTGCGCATATAAATCCTAGACTATCCAGAGATGCTGCCTGTCCCACTGAGTTACTCCAGCATTTTGTGTCTATCTAGACTACACACTGCTGTTTTTCAATCGTTTTAACTTGCAGTTGGCTGCGTTTAGGGCTTTACCTGTGAAGTAGTATCTTCTGAAGTCTGAAGTATTAGTCTGAAGAAGCGTCTTGACCCGTTTTTCTTCAAACGTCATCTACTTTTCTCCAGAGATGCTGCCTGATCCGCTGAGTTACTCCAGCATTTTGTGTCCACCTTAAGTAGCATCTTCTTCTGGATATCTGGATGAGGAATGGTTACAGTTTAACGCACTATTTAACGAAGCATTGTAGGGCGTAAGCTGTAAACAAGTTTATTCTGGTCAATGTGTAGGACAATGGGATCAATCAGAGAGTGAGAATGAGACAAATATTGCAGGATGCAAAATGCAGTTGAGGAAAATATGCCTGGTGAGTCAGGCTGGGCATGTCCTCCACTCTCCACTCCCAGAGGAACAAAAGGAATGAAACGGAGAAAGATAAGCCAATATCGCAGATGGATGACATATACAGGCAGAGAAATAAACAATACGATACGATAGAACTTTATTCATCCCAGGAGCGAAATTGATCTGCCAACAGTCATAAAACACAAGATACATGAAATTAAAGTGATGTGGGAAGGATTGGGGATGTGCAAAGATTGGGGAATGGGAGGCTGGGGTGTGTCTTTCCCACAACAGGAGGGAGAGGAGTTGTACAGTTTGATAGCCACAGGGGAAAATAATCTCCTGTAGCATTCTGTACTGCATCTTGGTGGAACCAGTCTGTTGCTGAAGGTACTCCTCAGGTTGGTCTATTGCTTCTCAGGTAGGTCAGAGTACGTGTGGGATGTACACTTCTTGAGTTTTCTTTGCTTTTGCCCACATCCCTTGCACCATTGTTGATTATACTTCCACAACTGGGACTCACCGTACCAATCTCCATCATGGTATCTTGCGTCTATCAGTGGGGTAAGCATGGTGGGGAAAAAACAATCCAAAGCTTTACACTGATAATCCAGAGAAACCGATAATTCATCTTCAAAAACAGAAATACTTGGAGTGGAAGCTATTCATCAATGTAGAAACAAGGAACTGCAGAAGCCGATTTAGAAGATAAGACACAAAGTGCTGGAGTAACTCAGCTGGTCAGGCAGCATCTCTGGAGAACATGGATAGGTGACTTTTTGGAACGGGATCCTTCTTCCGATTGATTGTGATGAAATCAGAAGGACCGCACAAGCAAACAACAATGGGAATAAAATCAACAGCGCTGAAGAGTGACAGATCTCTTGACCTGTGGCCGAAACGCCACCTATTCATGTTCTATCGTGATGCTGCCTGACCTGCTCAGTTACTCCAGCATTTTGTGTCAATTCATAAAAGCCTTCAGTTATCATGCTCTAACAGGATTGTAAGAGGCCACTCGGAAGATTTGTCATATCCAACTTCAGCATCTTATGTGAAGACAGAAGATGTGAATCCATCTTTATACCTGGCTCAGAACCCACAACTTAATTCATAAGATTCCATCCACAGCCTTTAGCGCGATTGATACTTGCTGTAAGTGGGCAATTTGGTTCCAGATCTGTGGAAAGGTTGGTCTCATGTTTATGAATTTCCATTGCCATCCTCTTCTCTGTAGCCACTCTTTGTTTGAACGCTGTGTGCAGCTGAGCGTGTAAATAAAAGTGGCTCACTGTCAGGCAGAGCTTGGCCAGTAATTGCTATGGTGCGGGTTATGGGTTGGGATTGAAGCAAATCAACAGAACATCCCCAGACATTGAGACGAGCACGAACGTTATTCTCAATACAATGCAGGGATTTTGTACACAGATTCAGCCCAGGGTGGGTGGGACATGGGAGTGCTACACGTTGGACAATGTGAAAGGTTTGTAGTGGCCGCACTCGTTCTGCATGGATAGAGGTCGGACAGAAGTGAGTTTAGATGAATCACTTCCTGTATATGTTTATCGCAGTTACTCAGGGCACTGGCTCACAGATTTCCCACAAGATAGAAGGCAAGATAATGCAGCAAAGGTTCCAACCAGCACATTCACACCAGTCTATCTCATCAATTTAATTGTCATTTAACCCAATCCACATTCATAGGTTATATTGGACGGATAGACATGACCTGATAAACTACGGTGGGGCTTATTCCCATTGACCTCTGCTACCTATAGACACTGTTAATGCATTGGTCGTGGATTTGGACATTGTAACACTTTGCACACTAGACTATTAGTCATTGAAATACAGAAAACAAAGAGTAGGGTCTCAGCTCCAAACCGTGCCATCCATGTTCTCCTGAGATAATGCTTGACCCGTTGAGTTACTCCAGCACTTTGTGCCTTTAAAAAAAAATAGCATCTGCAGTTCTTTGTATCTACAAAGAGTAGCTGTTCTTGTTTTAGTCTGTATTCTTCTCAATTCGCCTGAAATTACTGTAGTTCACTGTATCTATGATGCCACAGTGATGGATGGCAACAGATACATGGTACCCCTTCTGCATTATCTCAGATAAAGTGTCCTCAATCCCTGCTGGGAACTGTGTTGGGTCATTTAACCATTTAGTGGTGCATTGAACTGAGTTTACCCCACACACCTTGACTATTCATGCAGAGAATACCCTACTGATTCCCAGAGCTAATCGAAGATCTCAGATGAAATGTAATTGTTGACTCCCATGCCGGACTATCTCTTTCTCAGCAAAGAGCAGAGTAAACCAGGGATCCAATTTTTTTAATTTAGACCAAACAGGACCATGGGCCCACCTAGTCCACACCGACCAGCGATCCCCTTACCTTTACACTGTCCTACACAAACTAGGGACAATTTACAATTATACCAAACTAATTATCCTGCAAACATGTATGTCTTTGGAGTGTGGGAGGAAACCGGAGATCTCGGAGAAAACCCACGCAGGTCACGGGGAGAACGTAACTACTCCATACAGACAGCGCCCGTAGTCAGGATAGAATCGGCGTCTCCGGCGCTATAAGACTACCGCACTACCGCTGTGTCACAATGCTGTCCATTGCGACAGACGACTCAGCTATACACAAGGCAGTACACATTATCACCAAACACAGCACAGGATGGGGCCATTCGGCCCACAGTGTTTGTATTGAACATGGTTGCCAAATTAAACTAATCTTATCTGCCAGTACGTGATCCATATCCATCTATTCCCTGTGCTTCCATGTGCCTATCCAAAAGCATATCTTAAACACCATTATTGTATTTTTCCTCAACCTTCACCCCTGACAATGGGCTCCAGACCCCCACGACTCTGTGTAAAAAAACATTCCCTGCATATCTCCATCCTATAACTGTGTCATCTAGTATTGGACATTTCCACCCTGGTAAACAAGGTTCTTACTGTCAAGAGTCAAGAGTGTTTTATTGTCATGTGTCCCAGACGGAACAATTAAATTTGTACTTGCAGCAGCACAACAGAATATGTAAACATAGTACACTGTAAACAATGAAATAAACGAGAAGTAGAGATGGTTGAAAGCTTCAAATTCCGAGCAGTAAATATCACCAGCAGCTTGTCCTGGACCACCCATATTGAAGCAATGGCCAAGTAAGCACACCAACGACTCTACTCCCTTAGAAGGCTTCGGAAGTTTGGCATGCCCTGTCTATGTATCCTGATAGGGTACTGTCTACCCTATCGATGCCTTTAATAATTTTATATACTAAATATATGCCAGATCCACTGAGTTTCAAAGGCACTTGTTTTTTTGCTCAAGATTCCAGCAGTTCCTTGTATATCCATCGGAGATGACTGGTTCCGTTCATCCAAGTGTCCAATCGACTTAGTTATTGGATTTAGTTTGCATTGACACTAACTGAGTTTGCTACTTGTTAACATAGCTAATGTATAGATCCCAGAATTAGGGTCTCGGACCGAAACGTCACCCGTTCGTTCTCTCCAGAGATGCTGCCTGTCCCGCTGAGTTATTCCAGCATTTTGTTTCTATCCCAGAATACCTCACTGGTTCGAAATGTGTTGTTAGTAGAGAAGTCAGACACCTCGGAACAAACTGGACATGTGCATTGATGAAGAATTTGGCATTGTCACTTTCATTTTATCAGAAGCAATCGGTTTGAATAGTTCACTGGCTTGCCAAGTGTCCAGACTAATTTCAGGAGTGAAAGTGAAATGAGAGACAGGTCACCACCGATTACGGAGTGCGATGTCGATTTATTTGGACCTGGAGAATTCATTTATGGAAGCATCTTGGTCCTAATTACTTGCATTGACTGTTCCCCACGCACACCTCTTGCCTCATGAACCCTTCACAGTGTAACCCAGGTTAGTGTAAGCCAACTTTTAACATAAATAAATAATATTGGAACAAGTAGATGCATGAAAGAAAAGACACAAATTCCTGGAATAACTCAGCGTGGCAGGCAGTATCTCTGGAGAACATAGATAAGTGACATTTCGGATCGGGACCTTTCTTCTGACTGATTAGTAGTCTGAAGAAGGATCCCAACCCAAAACGTCACCTATCCATGTTCTCCAGAGATGCTGCCTGACCACCTGAGTTACTCCAGCACGTTGTGTCTTTCCTTGGTAAACCAGCATTGTTTGTTTTTTGCAGAATCCTTGTTTCTACAGATGTATGAAAGAGTTGCTTGAGATCACTGAGAAGATGCAGTGGGAAATGTGTGTTTTTTGCACCACAGACAAAGAAGAGTCAATTCATAGTGAAGACGCATGAAAAATCATTTGTTCCACAGCAGGAACAGAATTAGTGGAATGCACACAGAACACAGGATCTCTGTTATCTCTTTCCAATTATCCGTGTAGCAGATTCCCTGCAAGAAGTGTTCTGGGAATTGACATCTCATAACTCAGTTGACATTGAATTGAATATTTTTTAATTGATTTTTGCAGAATCTGCTTTCTTAATTCACTTTCGTAGAAGGCTTATCTCTAACAATTATATTCAGTATATAGCTCTGTTTAAGATTAGTTTAGTTTAGTTTAGAACTACAGTGCGGAAACAGTCCCTTCGGCCCACCAAGGCTGCACTGACCAGCGATCCCTGAACATTAACACTATTCTACAAACACTAGGGACAATTTACATCTATACCAAGCCAATTAACCTACAAACCTGTACATCTTTGGAGTGTGGGTGGAATCCAAAGATCTTGTAGGGAAACCATGGGGAGAATGTATAAACTCCGTACAATTAGCACCCGTAGTCAGGATCAAACCCAGGTCTCTGGCGCTGTAAGGCAGTAATTCTACCACTGCGCAACCGTGTCACACAATTGGCAAAAAGCACACCGCGTGAGGAACTCAGCAGGTCAGCCAGGATCTGTGGAGGAAAACGACGTTTCGGGTCGAGACCCTTCTTCAGGAATGGTGGGCTGGGAGATCATCAGTGGTTAGATTGTTCCAAGATAATCAGTTCTCAATCTTAAAAAAAGAATCATCTCATCCTGAACTGCACATTTGTTGAGTTTGGTTCAACAAATAAAGTGCTTGTAATTCTACAGCATTTTCTCCTGAGCTGAGTACATCTCGATAAGTTTGCGTCACTTCAATATCTTTGGAAATTTTAGTTATTGTTGCAATGCAGGGGATTCAGCAGTCATTTGTTCAGCATTATGCACCCCCAAACTGCGAGGAAATACATGGCCAGATTCACTAAGTTGTTGAATGAAGGATACATTTGGTAGAAAACCGAGGGAAACACCATTAAGGGCCTGTCCCACTTACACAACCTAATTCACGACATTTTTTACTCAAGTCAAGTCAAGTCAAGTTTATTTGTCAAATACACATACGAGATGTGCAGTGAAATGAAAGTGGAAATGCTCGCGGACTTTTGTGCAAAAAAACAAACAACCAAACAACCAAACAAACTATAAACACAATCATGACACACATATTCTTTTACATAATAAATAATGGAAGGAAAAACGTTCAGTAGAGTTAGTCCCTGGTGAGAAAGGCATTTACAGTCCGAATGGCCTCTGGGAAGAAACTCCTTCCCAACCTCTCCGTTCTCACCGCATGGCAACGGAGGCGTTTGCCTGACTGTAGCAGCTGGAACAGTCCGTTGCAGGGTGGAAGGGGTCTCCTCATGATATTGTTGGCTCTGGAGTTGCACCTCCTGATGTATAGTTCCTGCAGGGGGGTGAGTGAAGTTCTCATAGTGCGTTCGGCAGGAGTTGATGGCTATGCGGTGAGAATAAAACAAGTTACTGTAGGATTAGAGTTAAAAATAGGCACTTGGCAATTGGAATGGTCTTAGTGGGCCAATGGGCCTGCTTCTGTATTGTAACTCTCTGACTCTGGAGTGAAAGATATTTCCAAGGCTGGTGCAGATCAGAGAAAGCTGGTAAATCCAGAATATCAGGCAAGGATGTTAATAGTGCGAAGAGTTATGATGTTAATTTGCAGAATGCACCAGGAGGAGGTAGGCTGTTTTGCTCTTGGGAGAAGAGGAAAGGGTTTTATTTTGGTGGCACAGCTGTAGAGTTGCTGCCTTACAACGCCAGAGGACCCGGGTTCAATGCTGACTAAGGGTGCTGTCTGGCTGGAGTTTGTACTTGCTCCCTGTGACGGCGTGGGTTTTTTGGGTGCTCCGTTTTCCTCATGCCCTGCAAAGGCGTACAGGTTTGGAGGTTAATTGGCTTTGGTGATAATTGTAAATTGTCCCTAGTGTTTAGGATAGTGCTAGTGCACGGGGCGCTTGCTGGTCAGCGTGGACTTGGTGGTCTGGAGGGCCTGTTTCCACGCTGTATCTCTGGTCTAAAGTTTAAAGTGGAGGATCGATGGCCATCATGATCGTGACGAAACAAAGAGAGACAAGGAAGGATGTAGAAATGTGAAAGAGGTTAACAGAACAATTACCCAGCAGATAAGATTTTAATTCCACCTTATCTAAGATTTCAATGAATGAGTTCAAAGGTTTCAAAGGTATTTTATTATCACGTTACCAATTAAGGTACAGTGATATGTGAGTTGTAAACCCTGTCAGAATACTGTGTTCACGCTATAATATCATCTTTGCTTCTGACTGGGTACAAAAACTCTAGATGCTGTGAGAAGATGGTGGATCAGTTTGAGGTAGGGTGTCGGAAGGGGTGGCGGGGTGGGAAAGGGGTTGGAGGGAGGTTGAGGTGGGAGAATCAGTGGACACAGGTGATATGTGAGCACTCACTCACATATGACTAATGCAGGATTAACACATGATTGAGGAAATTCATTGATAGTAATGTTTGGGTGTAAAACATGTGAAAAGACATATTTCTGCCGGGAAAACAAAGCACATTGGGCTTTTTTTGTTCACTCTAGACCAGTGGAGGTATTCTTACTTCAACCTGTACATATAATAATTCAGTGGAAACAGGCCTACATTCCAAATTGGACACACCGACTAACACATCCCATTCACATGTCCCATCTGCTGCCTTTGGCTCATATCCTTCTAAACCTTTCCTATCCATGTGCCTGTCCAAAAGTCTTTTAAATGTAATAGTATCAACGTCAACTACTTCCTCCAGCAGCTAGTTCCATATACTTACCATCCTTTGTGCAAAAATGTTGCCCCTCAGGTTCCTATTAAATCTTTCCCCCGCTCCTTAAACCAATATCCACTGGTTCTTGATTCCCTTACTCGAGGTAAAATACTGCATTTCTCCCTATCTATCTATTCCTGTACAGTAATGGATTAGGTTACACAAAAAAGCTGGAGAAACTCAGCGGGTGCAGCAGCATCTATGGAGCGAAGGAAATAGGCAACGTTTCGGGCCGAAACCCTTCTTCAGACTGATCGGGGGCAGGGGTGGGTGGGGACAAGATTCTCGATTCTCCAGCATCTGCAGTTCCCTCTTAAACACAGTAATGGATTAGGATGGGATTAGTCCAAAAATGGGTGGTGGATAGTTTGCATGGGATCAGACGGCCTGGTCCTGTTCTGTATCCCTGTCTGATTCTGGAGTGAAAGGCATTTCCAAAGTTGGTGCAAATTGGAGAGCCCAAGTAAATACAGGGAATGTCAAAAAAGGATTATTAATAGCAGGCAGAGTTGTAATGTTATAAGGTCATAAGGAATAGGAGCAGAATTAGGCCATTCGGCCCATCAAGTCTACTCTGCCATTCAATCATGGCTAATCTATCTCTCCCTCCTAACCCCATTCCCCTGCCTTCTCCCCATAACCTCTGACACCCGTACTAATCAAGAATCTATCTATCTCTGCCTTAAAAAATATCCACTGACAGCCTCCACAGCCTTTTGTGGTGAAGAATTCCACAGATTCACCACCCTTTGACTAAAGACATTTCTCATCATCTTCCTAAAAGTACGTCCTTTAACTATGAGGCTATGACCTCTAGTCCTATACTCTCCTACAGATGTTAACACTGTTGCTTATCATAACGAGACAGGAGGCCTCTTGTGAAGAGATCCATATCCACTTCTGAGGGTCACTGACAAGAAAAAATGATGCACCACTATCATTATATTTTAACCATACGCAAGCAGATGTTAGTATTTGCCCCATAATTCTCGCAGCTTCCTACCACCTCCCTGTGGCTGCACTCACTGCGTCCTTCATACTGGCCCTAAACTGGTGCATTTATTACTCCTTTCAACTTCACCAGACCTGTATGCATCAGTACTGTGTCCCACTGCGACAGACCTGTATCTAACTGTGTTGCGCCTCACTGTTTTACAGTTAGACCCAAGCCCACCTCTATATTATTCCAGCGTTTGAATGAGGAAACTGCACCCATCAGTGTTGTACCCAAAGCCCATCACAGTGTGGACCACAGCTATAAATAATAAATGTATCAGCTCAATGTACACTGTGAAATATGCATGCCAAGCCCAAGAGCTTGAGGAAATTAATTAATAACTTGTGGGTCACCTCCATGTTCGTTTTCAATTAAGACATGTCTAACGGAGATTCAGTGCAGTTTTGCAAAAGCAGATTAAATCACTGACTTTGTCATTGTGCATAATGTCTTACACATAAGCTGCCAATGGCGTTGCCATGACATTAACATTGATGGTTAGTTTGATGAATTGTTCTATGGTTCTATTTAAGTGGTATCACTGATTTGCATGTTAACAACTGGTTGACAATGCTATAAAACTGGCTGCAATATTATTTTCTTTAATATGGAAATTGCATGGTGAGAACTTCCCCTTCTTCTTTTCGTGTCCATCTTGTTACAAATGTTGGCCTCATCGTCAGTCCTAACAAGGACGCAAGCTTCCGCATCATTCAGTGGAAGCCATCACTTGTCGCAATAGATGATGGTGGTAGCAGAATTAGCTCAGGATACTTCCAGTTTCCAGCCCCACGACGTGGATGCTTCTGCTATGAGGCCACGGTGAGAACTATACACTTCTCATTTACTTTAGAGATACAGTGTGGAAGCAGACCCTTCGGTCCAATTCCGCGCCGACCAGTGATCAGCCTATACTGTAACACTATCCTACACACTAAGGACAATTTACAATGTTACTGAAGCCAATTAACCTACAAACCTGTGCGACTTTGGAGTGCGGAAGGAAACTGGACCTGGAGAAAACCCACGGGGTCAAAAGGAGAACGTACTAACTCCATACAGACAGCATCCATAGGCAGGATCGAACCCGGGTCTCTATGCTGTAATGCCCCTGTCCCACTTAGGAAACCTGAACGGAAACCTCTGGAGACTTTGCGCCCCACCCAACGTTTCCATGCGGTTCCCGGAGGTTGCAGGTGGTTGCAGGTAGTGGAAGCAGGTAGGGAGACTGACGAAAACCTCCGGGAACCACACGGAAACCTTGGGTGGGGCGCAAAGTCTCCAGAGGTTTCCGTTCAGGTTTCCTAAGTGGGAAAGGGGCATAAGGCAGCAACTCTACCGCTGCACCACTGTGCCGCCCTTCATGAGCTTTCCACATCCATTTCAGCAAACGGAGAAACCTCCACATCAAACTAGTAATGGCTTGAAGTGTGTGCGTCCATAAATAAGACAGTCAGTAGAGTTAGTCTCTATGAAGACCTGTCAGAGATTTATTATAGATTTATTTGTCTGCCCCCAACCCCTGGTGATTATTTTGTGGAGATACTTAATGATCATAAATAAAAATGGAAGGAGAGAGCGCGCGGTGTGCTGCGGGGAGCGATATTTTACAGCTTGAGGAAGGGTCTTTGCCTGAGGATGAATTCATAATAATATCACAGAGATACTAGACCCCATGTAGATATCCTGCCAATATGAATTTTCTGAAAATTAATTAAAAAGAACATTAAAAAGAAGAAGGAAGATTTTAATTTTCACCAAGGTTGAAATATCGATTGCTTCAGAAATTTATGATCTTTCTGCTTTTTCTATTCTGGTCTTTTCTTTGGAGATTGTTTCCTATTAATAACATAGGTTCATAATTGCTGCAAGCATACTCATGTAAAAGTGATAAGGAAACATTATGACATTCAAGAACCATCATCACTTATTCGAAGAAAGCACTCAGCGTGAGTTTTGGGCCCATTTTAAGGTTTATCTGTCTACGTTAAATGAAGAAGGTAATGCATTTACTTGCATATCATCTCAGTTGGATGGGACAGTTTTGCTTGCATGCCTTCCTAGCACAGGAGTTTATTTGCTCAGAAAGTCATTGGGAAATTCAGGTACTGGCTTGTCATGATTTCTGCCCCTTTATTGCCAAAATTCCCAATATTCAAATAGAGTTGCATGACCTGCTCTCTCTGAATGTCCAAAGATGTCAAGGCAGCAAAATAAATATGGGGAAGTGGTGCACCTTAAAGGGCCTGTCCCACGGGCATGCGACTCCATGCGGCAAGTGAGACCTAAAGGGCCGGTCCCACCAGCATGCGCCTGCATGCGGCAAGCGCGACCTAACGTGGTCGCTTGAGCCGTACGGCCTTACGGGGCCGGTCCCACTTCGATCGCCGGAGCCGTATGGTGTTGTGCGGAGCTGGTCCCAACATCGCGCGGGGCTCCAAAAAACTGACCGTGTTCAAAAATTCTGTGCGGCAACGGCCCGCCGGCCCTCAGCCGCCTCGACGCCGTACGTCACGCGCGAACTTCCCGCGGACTTCGCTCGAACTTCATGTCACACACCCGACCTCCGCGCGGCCCCGCTTCTGGTTTGGTCACGCTTGCCGCTTGCAGGCGCATGCTGGTGGGACCGGCCCTTTAGGTTGCGCTTGCTGCATGGAGTCGCATGCCCGTGGGACAGGCCCTTAATGAGTTTCCCCAAAGCTCATGTTTAAATGAAGGGTCCCGACCCAAAACTCTCATCTGTCCTTGTTCTCTAGAGATATACTGCCTGATCCGCTGAGTTACTCCAGCACTTTGTGTCTTTTTTTAAATGAGATTATTTGGAGGCACTGGGCACAACTCTGAATGTGAACATTAATTTCCTATGGAAGAGCCTCCAGGCTCTGCTGGCAGTGGACAGAGGTCAGGAGGTGACTCTGGGTTCCCTCAAACCCAAACGGGAATGCAGGGAAACAGGTGACTCCTTGTGGTCTGGCCCAGGCAGCTGGCGATTGAGAATTCGGCTTGCAGACAGGTGCTGTCATGTAGAGGGCTCCCGGCTGTTGGACGGAAGATGAACGATTCCTCTCGCTCGCTGGGGCTCTCCCGTCGGGAGCAGATGACGGACCATTTGTAGGGTCCAGAGATTAATTCCACAGCTGTGAGGGACCAGATTAGAGTTCAAATGTGAATGATTAACCCCAGAAGACAAAACCCCAAAGAAAGCAAATCCTTTGCTGATTCGCAAAGGTCAAACTGTAAGCAGGTTTGGGCCTAATTGAGCTTAAGTTTCTTGTGTAGTCTAAGATGGGATTTCAATAACCTTATCCTTTGTTGCTGCCTGAGGTTTAGTTGAGAAAACTGGATTTATCCATCTCGCCATTCTGCCTCAGTAATCCAAGGACGTTGCTTTGTCCTGTACAAGCATTGCCATTTATTTTAAAGAGGCCAACACCTCTTCTAAAATATATGGTCACGTCAAATTGTTAAAGATTTGCCCAGAGTTATAGAGAGGTTCAGAAGTCTATAATTTATGATGTTGGCGACATTAGTAATTAAAATGCTTTCAACTGCTTTATCAACAGCATTAAACCTGCCATTAGAATTCAAGCTGTGATACCAGCCATTGGCCTGTCCCTTCTACTGTCTTCTGCTCAGTTTTGAACGTGGTAAGAGTTGACGATAGTGGGTGTACCAGTATATAACAAATGTCCCGATTCCTGTTTCCAGACTGGAATGACATTGTACAGCAAGGGAGGAAACACGGAGGGTTAACTCTATTATGCTGATATAGGGAGTTACAATTTGGACATCACTGGGGTATTTCTTCTTGGGAGTGCAAAATAGAGGAACACATTTATGTTCTGCTGGGGTCAACCGTGCCAGACGTGGAAAGAACATCTGGAAATATCTGTACAGGACTCTTTAGAAGGAAACAACTCTCAACATAACATCCTTTAACATTTCAAAATGAACCAAAACACCGTCATTGTGAACCACACAAGAAATCCAATAAACAGCAATGACAAATACATTTTGCAGAGGTCTACTTGTGCCTAGTAACACATTGGGTGGCGCGTTTACTTGCTGGGTCTTCAGATTCACATCTTTCAGGATGTATGATTCATTTGGGCACCTTTGCGCAATGATAGTGCCATTAAGCACAAAAGGGACCTCAAGGTGTTTATAAGAGCACGGTTGCCCAATCTGTCCATTGCAGATCCATGCTTGATCTGTGTGGGAACTTGGAGCTGGTGGTGTTGTTTGGGATCTGCTGTTCCTTGTGTCTCAAGTGCTTTTAATTGTCGTTATCGTTGATGGGTCGTACCGTGCGTTAGACAGGGCAGAATAGAATCACAGGAGTGGATGAATGAATGGCATGTGAAGTTGTGTTTTAGCATGTTACTCTGCAGTAGTGAAATGGTAAGGGGCAGATCAGAGTGGATGCAGTGTCTTCTACTCTAGTTCAGTTTAGAGATACAGCGAGGAAACTGGTCCTTCGGCCCACCGAGTCCGCGCCGACCAGCGACCCCCCACATATTAACACTATCCAATTCACACTAGGGACAATTTTTACATTTAGCGAGCCAATTTAGCGACAAACATGTACGTCTTTGGAGTGTGGGAGGGAACGGAATATCACGGAAAAAATCCATGTGGTCTTGGGGAGAACGTACAAACTCCATTCCGACAGCACCCAGACGTCAGGATTGAACCCGGGTCTCCGGCGATGTAAGGCTGCAACTCCACCGCTGCGCCAACCGTGCCGCCCTCGTCTATGTGAGGGCAAACATTACTTAATTCAAATGGTACAGTTTCACTATGGATGAGGTCTTGAGGCCTCTCCTTGGCTATCTGGAAGAGGGTGAGGTGGGGGAGGGGGGTTGGGATATACACCGAGAGAAGATGGGATGCAAATGTGTTTCCAACAAATGAGCTCTCAGCACATTCTGAACAGGCTTTCTATGTGCTGTCAGAGCACTGCGCATTGGAGTGAATGAAAGGATTTGTGTAGGGTAAAGGTCGATGACGAGACTCCCAGAACAGATGGGAATGATGGCCGTGGGGAGTAATGGATTCCAAGCAACTGGAATTATCTGGCATGTTCCTGGCGGTGGCATGCCTTGGGCAGAAGGGGCACTGTGCAGCAGATGACACTCGATACTGTAAACCAAGTGATCTTTCCACCTCCAGCAATAAATAAGATTTTCCATGGTCTTTCATCATTATCATATCATAATCATCATAATAACTTTATTAGCCAAGTATGTTTTGCAACATACAACATACAATTTGATTTGCCGTACAGTCATACCAATAAAAAGCAACAGAACACACAAAATACATTTTAACATAAACATCCACCACAGTGACTCCTCCACATTCCTCAGTGATGGAAGGCGGAAAAAAGTTAGATCTCTTCCCTTCTTTGTTCTCCCAGCGGTCGGGGGCCTCAAGCCTTCCGTAACGAGACGATCTTGACTCCCGTAGCCGGCAGTGGGCCCTCCGTGTCGGCTGATCAAGGTCCTGCATCGGGAGGGGAGGGGGATATCTCAACTCCTCCGTGTCGGGCGATCTACCCCGGGTCGGGCCGAGTCAAAACCTGCAACTGGAGCTTCCTGACCCCGAGTTCCTCATGCAATTTGTTTGTTATTCTGGATTCCAGCAACTGCCGTCTCTTATGTCTCCAAATAAACTTCAGCTGCACCCCCCATACAGAAGGCAAAATTTAACTGTTACAAAATACAGTGAGGGATCTGAAAATGTGAATATTGTAGAGAGTACTCCATAGAGATTCTATTGGCTGCATACTCACATGAGACAGACCCACACCTAAGCATGAAAATCTAGACTGACCTGTTATTATTGAGGGATGCCACAATGTTGGAGTTGCTGTCATTTGTTGATGCATTAAACCAAAGCTCTATCTGGCCTCTTAAGAGCAGAGAGATCTCTCCAGCATCCGGACCAGTGTTTATTTATTGCTTAAACACATCATTAAAATGGATTATATTATTGTTATCACATTAATGCTCGTGGAAACAAGATGTACACAAATTAGCTGCTGCAATTTCCTCCGCATCACAACGATTGAATAAATCTCCCAAAAAACAGGCTGGCGTGAAGCACTTTATTCTGTCCCGATTCTGCAAAAAAAGCATGATCAAATATTTCAAAAAGACACGGATAAGGGCAGCACGATCAAGCAGCAATAGAGTCGCTGCCTTACAGCGCCTGAGACCCGGGTTCAATCCTGACTACGGGTGGTGTCTGTACAGAGTTTGTACGTTCTCCCCATAACCTGCATGGGTTTTCTGTGGCATCTTTGGTTTCCTCTCACACTACAAAGACGTACAGGTTTATAGGTTAATTGGCATAGTTTATCGCGGTGTGTATCTGTATCACCTTGGTGTGTGTGTGTGTGTGTGTGTGTATATATGTGTGTGTGTGTGGGTGTGTGTAGGATAGTGTTAGTGTGTGTAAGTGCGTGTGTGTGTGTGTGTGGTTGTGTGTTTGTGTGTGTGTGTGTGTGTGTGTGTGTGTGTGTGGGTGTGTGTGTGTGTGTTTGTGTGTGTGTGTGTGTGTGTGTGTGTGTGTGTGTGTGTGTGTGTGTGTGTGTGTTTTTTCTCTCTACCTTATCGATAAGGTAGAGAGTGCGAATCTTTCCCCTGGGGTGGAAATGTCAAGTTCCCAGTTTTCAGGCGAGTGTCGCGACCATGACAGTCAATTGCAGTGCGCTGAAAAATCGCCTACGTGGGATAGGCCCTTTAGTCCAACATTTTGTCTTATTTCACTCAACCAGCATCTGTAGGTCCTTGTGTCTGATACAAATGTTACGTTATTTTTTCTTTGACATGAGGGATGTAGGTTGCACTGCCAATGGCTTCAGTATTGGGTTACAAGAGCTGTCAGATGGTTTGTACTTCACAATATTTGTTGTACTGCTTCAGTGCAGACAATTACATTTGGCTTCCAAAAAGTCGTCATTCGACAAAGGCTTAGGAACAAGCGAGTTAGCTGAGCCCAGATTTGTAACAGCTCAGACATCTGCCTATCGTCAGTCTAATTGCCCAGCGCTTGTTATTATTGAGTGAAATAAGCTGTTTGAACAGCTCAGTCTTATTTGTTACTAACGATGATGATGAGCGCGCTGTGAACGGACAGATGTCCAGGTGTTTGAAGAAGATTTTTCTCTTGACAAAATTTGTTTCGGAAATCTCAGAGGTTTGTAAACATAACTCATAATGGAATCTTTTGTTGACTACTTGCAAACTATCTGCCACCCACCCAGAAAATTGTTCTCTCTTATTTCCCTGGTTGAAGTTCATAAAATAATCATCGATAAGGTAGAGAGTCCGAATTTTTCCCCCGGGGTGGAAATGTCAAAGAGTGAAGGGCATAGCTTTAAGGTGAGAGGGGCAAAGTTTAAAGGAGGTGTGCGGGGCATGTTTTTTACAGAGAAGTGGGTGCTTGGAACGTGCTGCCAGGGGTGGTGGAGGAGGCAGATACAGTAGTGGTGTTTGCACTTCCTTCCTGCACATGGTATCTTTATTCGCTGGACTTCATGATAAGTTGCATAGGTTTGTAATTACAGTTGCACATTGAGTATTGCATAAGGTAGAAACAAAGAACTGCAGGTAGGGCTCTTGAAAATAGCGGAGTCAGGGGATATGGGGAGAAGGCTGAACGGGTGGGGGATGATCAGCCATGATCACATTGAATGGCGGTGCTGGCTCGAAGGGGCGAATGGCCTACTCCTGCAACTATTGTCTATTGTCTATTGACATAAAATGCTGGAGTAACACAACAGGTCAGGCAGTATCTCAGGAGGATATGGATTGTTGAAGCTTTGGGTCAGGACCCTTCTGATTGTGGAGGGGGGTTGTTGCATTGAGTATGTTGGAGTTGCTACATTCATTCCATATTGTTGTATCCAATCGGACATCCAAAACCTAGAGGGTCATTGAATTACTAGTACTTTACGATGTTTTGCCAATATGATTAATAAAATGCTGACATGTATTTGTAACGCTTTGCGTAATTTACATTCATCAGCTTGAGAATTAATTGAGAACTAAACGTTATTCCCTTTATCATGTATCTGAACTCTGTGGGGGACTTGATTGTAACCACGTGTTGTCTTTCTGCTGACTGGTTAGCACGGGACAAAAGCTTTTCACTGTACCTCGGTACACGTGAAAATTAGCTAAAGTAAACTGAACTATTTAAAAAGTCATATGCTCAGATTGGAGCCGATACTATTTCTTATCATTTATTCATTTCCCAAGTGTATTACACGCTGCATGCCTCATGCACTTTCCTGCTCTGTATCAGGAGTCACACTGTGCAGGAAGCTTGCAGGTGGGAGTGTTGCCATTGTGAATGATTTGACCGCAGTCGCCTGCACTTCAGGATCCATCAGGGCTGAAAGGTTTAAAAATAGCAGATTCCTTTCTAAGTGAATGGATTGATGGTGAGAGCTGTGAGACTGAGAGCGGTGCGCTGCCTGACCTGTGGGCGGGGGAATTGGCAGTGCAGACCGACCACATGTTGCAAACATGTCACAATATTAGAATTTTGTGCTTGCGAGCACGTTGAATATACCCTATCGATCCGTTTGGTCACCGAGCATGGACTCCAAATTGCACCGTTCCAAACAGTTGACATGATCGCTACATAATCATCATTCAGTTTCTAAAGAAGGGAAAGCTTCTTTGTGAGTTAAACAGACTTGAACAGACGAGATGGTATATGGTATACAGTAGACAATGCAATTGATTTTTTATTTAAGATTGTCATGAAGTTATAAAGCACAGAAACAGGACCTTGATCCCACCATGTCTATTCTGACCATCAGATACATAGATTTATTAATCCTACTCACTGGGTCCATATTCGACTATACATTATGCAGGAAGGAACTGCAGATGTTGGATCAAACCGAAGAGACACACAAAAAGCTGAATTAACTCAGCGGGACAAGCAGCATCTCTGGAGCGAAGGAATGGGTGACGTTTCGGGTCGAGACATGAACAAGTTGGGCCAAAGGACCTGTTCCCATGCTGTATGCTCCTGACTATAACTATCCCCCTGTAAACTTCTTCGGTTGGAGAATTTCCTCACCAATGTTTTCACATTTTAATTTATTAGTAGAAATGTACAGCACAGGTATAGGCCCTTCAGCCTACAATATCTGTGCCACACATGCTGCAAAGATAAACTAATCTCAATTTCCTACACATGATCCATTTTCCTCCATTCCCTGCATATGCATGTGGCCATCCAAAAAGGCTTTTAAACACCACTATCATGTTACATCTAGCATAGCTTTTCTTACATAATCCTCCATTGTTAGATTTCTTTTTTTCAATCCTAAAGCCCTGACAACAGGCCTTTATCCTTGTATCCTTTTATCCTTATCCTTGTACAGCCTTTTCCATTATTCAGCGCAGGAGCTATTTACAGAATGTATTGGGGTGATACCATACTTCACAGGGGGCATTCTACAAGGTTAAATTTCAGCCAGTTTACCAATATGGATTTAGCCATGGAAGTAACTTTAGGAAGTAACTTTACTGAAGTAACTTTAAATTGACTGATCTAGTTTAGGTTTGTTTAGAGATACATGTGGAAACACCATGTCCGCACCGACCAGCAATCCCTGCAAACTAACACTATCCTACCCACACTAGGGACGATTTACAATTTCACCAAGCCAATTAACCAACAAACCTGGACGTCTTTGGAGTGTGGGAGGGAACCGGAGCTCCCGGAGAAAACCCACGAAGGTCACGGGGAGAGCATACAAACTCCATGCAGACAGCATCCTCAGTCAGGATCGAACCTGGGTCTCTGGCACTGTAAGGCAGCAACTCTACCGCTGCACCCCCGTGTCGGTCTGTCAGAAATCCCACCAGTTCAGGTAGTGTCAGTTTCACAGCCCGTCTCTGAATAGAAAAAAAGTCTAAGAAAATCCAGCATAACATCCAGCTTGTTTCTAACAGGCTGTTTAGGCCAAAATTGTTTAATCTGATCAGTCGATTAATATTTTAAGGACATGTGGGACAAACGTTAAGTCCTCTGCCTCCACAAGCCACGTCTAATCTGTCTTGCCCAATTACAGGGATTTATTTAATCATCTTAGTCTGATCCTTAAGATTGTGATCACTGACCATTGACAGGCATCTCTCTCTCTCTCTTTCTGACACAGGCACAAACCCATCACAATGTCCCAGAGCCCCTATGTGCCTGATACTCACCGTTTGATGGATATAACTGTAAACTCTATTGCTGCATCCATTAAGTTGGTTGCCTCGCCATGTCCATTGATATTCAGAACATGTTGGCTATAGTCAAGGATTGTATAAATGTGATTGCATAAAGAGCAGTGAGGCTGCTGGAGCTTAACAAGTAGAATCTGTTCAGTCTGTTAGCTCAGGGCTGGGGTAAGTCTGCATTCTCCGACCATTGCTCAGACCTATAGTCAGACCTATGCTCCCATTAGAGTAATGGTTTGCTGTTACCTGTATCTGGTGAGAGGCATCACAGTCAACAGTCAGAGGCTGAACAATCAAGACCTTACTAACGAGCCACACTAAATATCCTTAACGACGAAGAATCTATCCCACCTCATCTTGAAAAACAGCCTTCTGTAGTGTGTGAAAATAATGCAGAGAGAAGGAATGAGATGGGTTTGACTTTAAACTAGATTGGCCAAAGGTGCTACAATGTGTGTATCAACAATTGCAGGTGCTGGTTAATACACAAAAGGACACAAAGTGCTGGAGTAACTCAACATCTCTGGAAAACATGTATAGGTGATGTTTCGGGTCGAGACCCTTCTTCAGGCTGAAGAATCTTCCCCGTATTCCCTGTGACTGCGTGGGTTTTCTCCGAGTGCTCCAGTTTCCCCCCCACATTCCAAAGACATACAGGTTTTTAGGTTAATTGGATTTGGTTAAAAACAAATTAAATTGTCCCTAGTTTGTAGGATTCATGTTTGTGTATGGGGTGATTGCTGGTCAGTGCGTGTTCAATGGGCCGAAGGGCCTGTTTCCACACTATCTCTAAAGTTTAAAATCTAAAGGGTCTCGACCTGTGATGTCACCTAACCATGTTCTCCAGAGATGCTGAGTTACTCCAGCACTTTTATCTCCTCTTGTGCAATAATGTATGGGCTGAGGTAACCCTTTTCCTTTCTGACACTATATTTGCATTATGAATATTACAATGGGCATTTTATAGATTGCAGAGCCTGCACTTAAGTCAGTGTAGTGGGAGAACGTTAAAGCAATGCTGGGATAACTGGTAGTAATTGACTCGTATCCTCTAATGAAAGTAATCAATAATGTATCAGGATTGCATCTTCTAATATGAACATAACTATCTAGGATCTTGCAACCTATCAAGTTAAATGGCCACTGTTAATGTTGGATGGAATGAGTAGTGTGCAACGTTCACCCATTAATATCGATGGCAACTCCAGGCTCAAACCTGAAATTTCCTTTGATTTAACCTGACATTGCATGTTTTATTAATTT
This sequence comes from Leucoraja erinaceus, assembly GCF_028641065.1. Classification (NCBI taxonomy): domain Eukaryota; kingdom Metazoa; phylum Chordata; class Chondrichthyes; order Rajiformes; family Rajidae; genus Leucoraja; species Leucoraja erinaceus. Next base: position 18,485,672 of record NC_073408.1, read on the forward strand.
CACCTGATAAATCCAAGCTGCCACAGAAAGTGCAAACTTTTTAGTTTTTGGTTAATTATACTTATGTTTTCATTCCCTTCCCTCTGTCCCAGCGGTGCTGACATGTTGGGATGGATCTCGAGTGGTAGCAGTCATCCTGACAAGGTGCCTTGGTGGGTTTATCACCACGGTCCCAGGTGGAATGACCCAAATCAGCAAAGATCAGACTTTTGTGTGCACCTGACTGAGTTCCAAAATCTGCGGTACCCAACCAACGAGTTTGATCGTACGCTTTGAATTCCTTTCCTTTTGCTGGTCAGAACTTTACTGATAGAACTGCAGGTGGAGTCTTTGCCTCATAGCACCAGAGATCCTGGCCTCGGATGCTGGCTGTGTGGAGTTACCTCATTCACCCGTGACTTCCGAGTTGTCTCCCGAGTGCTCCGGTTCCCTCCCACATCTCAAAGATGAGGAGTTTGCAAGTTCTCACTGTGACTGTATCGGTTTCCACCGGGTGCTCCGGTTTCATCCCACTTCACAAAGACATTTGCAAGTTAATTGGCCTCTGTAAATTGCCCTGTGTGTAGTGAATGGAAGGGAAAGTGGGATAACATAGTAGTGCAAATGGTCGGGTGGGCCGAAGGGCCCGTCTCCATCTTTAAACAAAACTAAACTAAATAACAAAGGAGATAATCTGATAGTCAGCACACAGTTTTAAGAAGGGTCTTGACCCAAAATGTCACCCATTCCTTCTCTCCTGCCTGCCGCGCTGAGTTACACCAGCGTTTTGTGTCTATCTTCCGTTTATACTAGCATTTGCAGTTCCTTCCTACAGAGTCTGTATCCTTTTCCTGTCATGCCATTTTACATAAAAGGCATTTTTGGAATATTTCAAGCTATTTATCATAATTCAGCAACAATAGCGATGCCAGTCAAAGAGACTGACACCACTATTGTTGGTGACTTATAATAAAAAAAGTCACAAGATATTTTGATTTCACCTAAATAGATGGTGACTGATGTGCACAACATATAAATATCAGTCTAGGATGGTTCAGTAGCATTCTTTCACCAGTATCCCAACCTATGGAAAAAATGTTATTTCTCCAGCACTGTCACCCCCCTCATCATAAGAAAATGAAAAACTGAGGAGCGAGATATCCATTGAAAGACCACTGGCGCATTCTTCGGTTTGTGAAGTGGCAGGTGTCTTTTAGGTCATTTCTGTTTACCCGAGTTCAGCAGCTTCTATTAGCCCCTCACCCTCATCCCCAATAAAAAGGCCTGTAGGAAGATTAGCCTAATCCTCTTATTCCCAAGCAATTACACAGTTAATGGCTGATACTGCTGTGGAGCACGCACAAACTTCCGAAAGCAGCAATAATAGGCTTAGCGCTGCTTACATCCACACACGGTGATGGGATACAGGGGCGAGGTGCCCGTCTGCTCACAGCCAAAATGCTGATGCAGAGCTGGCCGTCAGGATTATGAGAGGAATTCACTCCTTAATCTGAAGTAAACGGGGAGCAGTTTTCCTCTCCTTCTGAGCAATATCTCGCAGCGTTATCCTTCCTGTCCTACAATCAGCAATGCGGTAATTAAGGCAACATTCCCATTTAAGATAGATTTTCGAGGGGTCCATAGGGTGAAATATGTGATGAGCCAGATTTGAAACCACCTCCAATAGTCCGTTTAAAGTCAGCTTTGCAATTTCACGGATCAAAGATATCAAAGGGCTGTAGAAATGTGAACCTTTCAAAAGCCTGTGGGTGCTGCCTCACTTGGAATTTTCAAGATAAGGTATGATAGATTCCTGTTTGTTAAGGATATTGAGGAATGTGAAGCAATGGTGGTTAATTAAGTAGAGATAGGGGTCAGTAGTAATGGAACGGATGCCATAAGTAGTTTGAGGGACTAAGTTGTCTATTCCATTTTGTGCTGAATTGGTTAATTTCAGCTTGTCAAGGTGGGGGGCAGGTGACCACAGTATGATGCAGAAACAAGGAGCCACAGATGCTGGTTTACAGTACTGGGGTAACTAATTGGGTCAGGCAGCATCTCTGGAGAGCATAGATAGGTGACGTTTCAAGTCGGGACCATTCTTCAGTTCACAGTGTGATAACTGGTTTCAGTATCTCTGGTTTAGGGATGGAAAACATCGGGCAGAATCCCTGCTGCTGTTACTCTCTTTTGACCCCATTGGCTTTGTCAAAGACATCAACTGAGGTCAAAATGTGTTTTGTTGATCTAAACTCCTTTCAAAAATGTACTCCAGTGTTGGCAATAGATTCCAAATGTAATCATAGCCAGAACAGTTCCCACAGATGATCTTGGGATAATGTAAAATATTTTATCTCCTTATAATGATTGAAGAAAGATAGTAGTTGTCACCAAGGGGAATCGTGCTACAGTGCTGTGTTATCACTTGGCATAATTCGTAGTACAGGTTCTGGATAGGTTTGACCCCCAGACCAAGGATTGAGCTCCCATTCCAGTGCTGTGCAGTGAAATCCCAATAATCCAGCATCTTGCAGACCTTGGTGAAGTCAGATTCTCAGATTTTCCAAGCGATTGGATGCTATTGGAATCCAAATGAGACATTTTCTCTATATTTCAGACAGCTCGATCATATTTCTTCCATCAACCCCATTGAGTGGGCAATAGCAACTGATGAGTTTTTGCTTGCGTGCATCATCTTCATGGACGGCACATTAGCACGGCGGGTGGAGCTGCTGCCTCACAGTGCCAGAGACCCCGGTTTGATCCTGTCTGTTTGGAGTTTGCAAGCTCTCCCTGTGACTGTATCGGTTTCCGCCGGGTGCTCCGGTTTCACCCCCACTTCGCCAAAACATGGGGTTTTGCAAGTTAATTTGCCTCTGTAAATTGCCCTGTGTGTATTGAATGGATGGAAAAGTAGGATAACATAGAACTAGTGTGAAAGAGTGATCGATAGTCGTTGTGGACCCGTAGCGGAAGTGCCTGCTTCCACTCTGTACCTTTCAATCAATCTTGTCAAAACCAGCTGAAACATAACAAGCACCTTAGACCTTGACTACAGTCACATCACAGAGCCTTGGAGCTGGCCACACATCCTGCTCGCACTCTGGAAGCAGAGGGCAAGAGTGTTTTATGGTTATATGTTCTGGAATGGAACAATGAAATTCTTACTTGCAGCAGCACAACAGATATGTAAACAGGTTACACAAAAAAGCTGGAGAAACTCAGCGGGTGCAGCAGCATCTATGGAGCGAAGGAACCTATTTCCTTCGCTCCATAGATGCTGCTGCACCCGCTGAGTTTCTCCAGCTTTTTTGTGTAACCTTCGATTCTCCAGCATCTGCAGTTCCCTCTTAAACACAGATATGTAAACAGGGTACACTGTCACTGGAGTTTTGGAGTTTTATTGTACTGAGTTAATGCTACACAGAAGTAGGACACATCTTTTTCAAGCAATGTGGCAATAAGGGAGGCCAGTGTCATAGAGTCATAGAGTGATACAGTGTGAAAACAGGCTCCTTGGCCCAACTTGCCCAAATCAGCCAACAATGTCCCAGTTACACTAGTCCCACCTGCCCAAGTTTTGTCCAAATCCCTTCAAACCTGTCCTATCCATGTACCCATCTGACTGTTTCTTAAATGTTGGGATCATCCCTGCCTAAACTACCTCCTCCAGCAGCACGTTCCATATACCCACCACCCTTTGCATGAAAATGTTATCCCTCAGATTCCTATGAAACCTTTTCCCTTTCACCTTAAACCCATGTCCCAAGGTCCTCGATTCACCTACTCATGAAAGACTGTGCATTACACCCAACATATTCCTCTCATGACTTTATACACATCTATACTATCGCCCTCATCCTCCTGCGCTCCAAGGAATAGAGTCCCAGCCTAATCAACCTCTCCCTATAGCTCAGACTCTTGAGTCCTGGAAACATCCTCGTAAACCTTTCCAGCTTGGCAACAAATTTCCTATAGCATGGTGCCCAGAACTGAACACAATACTCTAAATGCGACCCCATCAACGTCTTATACAACTGCAACATGACCTCCCAACTTCTATACTCAACCGACCATCGATGTGATTACCTGCCATTCTCCCTTCGACCAAAAGTGTTTAAAAGACATTTGGACAGGTACATGGATAGGAAAGGTTTAGAGGGATGTAGGTCAAAGTAGGGGCAGGTGGGAATAGGGTAGATGGGGCATCTTGGTCGGCAAATGCAAGATGGTGTAAAAGGCCTGTTGCCATGCTATGTGACTCTGACTCCAAAAGCACCGCGGAAGCCAAATTGATTGATCATTCATCCAGTTGATTACTGTTGTATGTTGTTGCCGCAAAACGACTTGCTCCATATGTAACACTGCCGTTCAGAATAACTTGCTGGAGCAACTTTAATTTAGTACCATCTCAGCATGAAAGTGATGGGATTGGAATTGGTTCTTGTTTTACACTTGAATGAAGGAGTGATGTTTTATGGCTTGTGAGAAGCTAGTGAAAGTCTGCAACATATTCCCCAGCCAAGACAGCGAGGTAGAATTCATGGAAAGGTCAGAAGGAGCGCTTGAGTGATTTTAGAGCTAGTTCTGCTAGGGGGATACAGCATTTCCATCCCATTATAAAGATATTTGAAATAAACTAAATGCTCAGCTTTTATATGGCGTATTATTTATTCCACTTATTTGAAATTGGGGCTTCAGTCAATGTTTAGTGCAATGAATTATCTCGAAAAGAGCAGATTAAACTGGACATCAAACACAAATCAGAAACAGAAAACTGTAGAAGCTGCAAACCTGAAATGTAAAATAATCTGTAGAAAATACTCAGCAGATCGGGCAACTTCTGTGGAACGAGAAACAAGAGTTGATCTTTCAGTTAATGACTTGCCATCAGAACTCAGAAAATTTAGAAATATTAGCATGTTTTAAGTTGCAGAGAAGGGGGGGGGTGGTGGGGGGTGGAGGTAATTAAAGGAACACATTGGGAGGAACTGCTGAAGCTGGTTTACACCAAAGATAGACACAAGATGCTGGAGTAACTCAGCAGGACAGGCAGCATCTCTGGAGGAAAGGAATAAGTGACTTTTCGGGTCGAGACCCTTCTTCCAGTCTGAAGATGGGTCTAAACCCGAAACATCGCCCATTCCTTTTTTCTAGAAAAGGCATGCCTGACCGTTTTGTTCTTCTAGTAAATTGTTACATCCCAGCATTTAACAGGTGTTACATTACATCCCTTATTAACCTATCAACCAGATAATGTCATCCCTTTTGTCCTATACATCCCATTCTGTAAATTAAAACTAACTGTTCGTATGTTTTGTTTTCCTAGCTCTGACAAAGGGTCTTCAGTTTGAAATATTAACTCTGTTTATGTTACTCTTCCTACTGACACTGCTTTCTATCTACACTCCAGCACAGATTGATCAGTTGTGAATAACAGGCATTCATCCCCTCACAGAGACACCATCAATGGTATTTCTGTTAACTGGGCATCTTCTGGTCTCTCTCCAATCACAGACATTCGCTTTGTTTTCTCCAAACCTCCTCTTCTCATATTTCTCAGTGGCGCAGCGGTAGAGATGCTGCCTTACAGCGTCAGGGAGCTGGGTTCGATCCTGACCATGGGTGCTATCTATACGGAGTTTGTAAGATCTCTCTGTGACAGCGTGAATTTTCTCCGGGTGCTCCGGTTTCCTCCCGCATTCCAAAGACATGAAGATTTGTAGGATGTGCACAAAAATGCTGGAGAAACTCAGCGGGTGCAGCAGCATCTATGGAGCGAAGGAAATAGGCAACGTTTCGGCCCGAAACGTTGCCTATTTCCTTCGCTCCATAGATGCTGCTGCACCCACTGAGTTTCTCCAGCATTTTTTGTGTACCTTCGATTTTCCAGCATCTGCAGTTCCTTCTTAAAGATTTGTAGGATAATTGGCTTCTGTAAATTGTCCCTAGTGTGTAGGATAGAACTAATGTACTATATGTGGTACTCGCTGGTCGACGAAGACTTGATGGGCTAAACAAAGCTAAACAACTAAATTCCAGTTCTGACTTAAATTGACTGTTTTCTCAACAGATGCTGCCTGACCCATTGAGTATCTCTCACATGTTTTTGTTTTTATGTCAGTTCCAGAATCTTCATTGTATATTGTTCTTCAAGTCTGAGGAACAGTGTAGCTAAAACTCCGAAAACAGTGTGTGTGTAAAGTATAGCTGCAAATCTGGGTCTCGAGGAAGGAATTCAATGAGCCTTGGTTATTAAAGATGATATAGAAGGGCAAGTTTGGAAAGATTGAGTATCGTTTAGAAAGATTAAAATGGAAAATTGTTAATCCTGATTGACATTCTATTAAACTACTGTAATGCTGCTAAGGTGAAAATCTTATTATATCAAACTTTATCTGTGTTTTCAGCTTAGATATTAAAGATCCCTTAGCCTTCTGATGCCCAAGTCATCATTCATTCTTGGGCCAACAAACAAAGCTGACAGACTGGTCATTTATTTCTCGGAGAATTTTGGTCATAAATTAACATGCGTTTCCTATGTAGAACAATGGCTTCACTTCAGAGATGTCTTTGTTGCCCCCAGGGTTGTGAAAGGCAATATATAATGCGAGGCTTTATTTGCTTCGATTGAGGAGACCAGGCTTAAGCGGGCTGTGGAAAGTCCAAGCTGGCTAGGCTCCTGTGTCAGTCATGATCGACTGGCTGCTTTCACTAATGGCCAAGGAAAAATTAATTGACATAATTACAGGAAAAATAAATTGACCTTGGTTTATGACCCTTGTCGTAAAGGGTTAAGTTATGAGGGCAAGTTACATAAACTTTAAATATGGAAGTTTTGGAAGGAGGTGATTGATCTGAGATTTTTATAATTATGGGAGATTTGATTGAAGGAGAACAGAAAAATAATTTTCTTTAGTGTGGGGTAATCGAGAACAAATAATTGTCATTTTAAGACAAGGTTAAAGACATTAGGAAGTAGTTTTACGTAAGAGTGGTGCAAAACTGTGACCTTCCCTCTGAGTAAAAGTGCATGAAAAGTCAAAGGTAGAAAAAAATGCTGGGGAAACTCAGCGGGTGAGGCAGCATCTATGGGCGCAAAGTGATTAGACAACGTTTCAGGCCAAAACCTCTCTTCTGTATAGTTTGAAGAAGGGTTTCGGCCAGAAACGTTGCCTATTTCCTTCACTCCATAGATGCTGCCTCACACACTGAGTTTCTCCAGCATTTTTGTCTACCTTCGAATTTCCAGCATCTGCAGTTCCTTCTTAAACATGAAAAGTCAAATGTTGCATTAATTTCTGTTTTTTACGTTAAGATTCCCTGGAGTGCAGGGGGATGAGGAGTGAACTTACAGAGGTGTTTAAAATCATGAAACAAATAGATTGGGTTCATGCACAGAGTCTCTTGCCCAGAGTAGGGGAATTGAGAACCAGAGGACATAGGGGGAAGGACAAAAGATTTTATAGGAATCTGAGGAGTAACATTTTCACACAAGGGGTGGTGGGTGTATGGAACGAGCTGCCGGAGGAGGTAGTTGAGGCAGGGACTATCGCAACATTTTTAAAATCAATTAGACAGGTACATGGATAGAATAGGTTTAGAGTGATATGGGTCAAACGAAGGCACGTGACACTAGTATAGATGGGACATGTTAGTCAGTTTGGGCAAGTTGGGCCGAAGGGCCTGTTTCAACACTGTATGACTATATGACTCTAAAAGATACACTAAGGCCAGTGAATAGAATTAAGGATGAGATTTGCCAGTTTGTTGTTTGCGGACAGGGAAATTAGGGGCAGTGATTCAGTGTGATGCATCGATGCAGGTTCAATGGGCTGGCCTGTTTGCCCCATCATCATTCCCAATTCCTGGACACTTTCCCTACCATTATCGTCTTGAGTTGAATGGAATAAGTGATGTGGCTTCCCTAAACTCAACCCTAACCTCAGCCCGCTTTAGTCAGTACACTTGGACCTGCATAGGGGGAAAAGAAAAAGCGTCACATGGAATAATTTCACTAATTTTCCAAAACATTTAATTTAATTTAAAATCATGTGATAAGGTGCGTGTTTTTCACTGATGCATAATAGAAGGGCTGTTGTACCAATAATGTGCCATGCGGCCAAGATGAATTGATTTGTTCTGATGTGATGCTGCTGTTTTACATTGTCGCTGGAAAACCAGCTGAAAGATATCAAATTGATTCCACCAGCCATGAAGCTGGTGAACCTCTTGACTTTACAAGATTGTTAACACTCTGGGTACTGGTGGCAACTCACGGAGATTTGTTGACAAATGAACTCGCTTACAACCACAATGTAAATTTGGATTGGGTTGACGAATGCATGACCCAACATGAAGGACTAGAGGTAGCAAGTGGTAGCAGACCAATTTGGTGCATATTTCTAAGATAAACACATAATGCAGGAGTAACTCACCGGGATAGGCTGCATCGTTGGAGAGTAGGAATGGGTGCATATTCTGGACATCTGGTTGTCTTAGTTATCAACAGCATACTCACTTCATTTTTTTGGTAGAACGTCTACACTCCCCCAGCACTTCTTCACTGAAATAAATTTAATCTAACTGCTATCCATGGCAGTGCAGGACTCTCAGAACACCTGAGAGCACTCTCGCACCCACGCTCACACCATTGCAGCAGCCACTCGTTCATTCGAAGCATTCCCCAGCAGTTGGAAGAGTGTTGGTTGCATTGCAGTTCGTCTCTTCATAAAGCCGCCCTTCGAAGCTCGCCGTTCCTGTGCTAAAAGCTGGGAACCGCAAGAAATGTCAACAGATGACATTGGGGATTTCGTGCCAATGTTACTCTGGAAACCCGACGGCACTGTTGTGTGAATCCCATAATTGATTCTTCAGCCACTCTTTGCCTCTCTTCTCTCACTCGTTAGGTGCTTTTCACAAACAGTAGTGGAGTGACTCTCAGCATTATTGTTTTCTCTTTATTCATTCCTGTGTGTGTGTGAATGGCATTGCTAACGCCAGTGGAAACCTCTCATTCATCCTGAACTTCAGAGCTTCAGAGTTTGCCAGTAATTCAATTAAAAGAGAGTGCAGAAATATCTTACCCCTTCTCTATTAAAACCACCTTGTATTATGATAGAATCATGAACCTTCGAGGCATTTGATTAGCAGATTTCCTTCTAAAACCCTTTGGTTTTATTCTGAAAACAGTATTCATAGAATTATAACGAGGGTACAAGCAAGTCCAGGCAATGGGTAACCATGGCAAGGGGTGCTTGGTCCAACACAGAAGCTGGAGGAGTCTTATAGTTAGATTCACAACCAAACTTGGTTATAGACAAGAGCTGCATTGATGGACAGAAGTGAGATAGGAAGTGAGAAAATAAAAGAGAAGGAAATCTGCCAGGAGATAAGAAGGAAACAAAAAGGAGTGGTGCTGGGGAACCGACATAGCAGGGGTGGCACAGTGGCACAGCGGCACAGCGATAGAGTTGCTGCCTTAAAGCTCCAGAGACCAGGGTTCAATCCTGACTATGGGTGCTGTCCAGACAAAGTTTGTACGTTTTCCCTGTGACCGGGGTAAGTAAGTAAGTAAGTAAGTAAGTAAGTGAGTAAGTGAGTAAGTGAGTAAGTAAGTAAGTAAGTAAGTAAGTAAGTAAGTAAGTAAGTAAGTAAGTAAGTAAGTAAGTAAGTAAGTACGTAAGTAAGGGCTTGTTTCCACTCTGTATCTTAAAGTCTAAAGCAATGAGAAAGATGACGGAGCGGTGAATTAAGTAAGTAAGTAAGTAAGTAAGTAAGTAAGTACATTTTATTTATATAGCACGTTTAAATCAACTTGCGTTGATTTAAATTGTCCCTAGTGTGTACGATAGCGCTGGTGTATGGAAGTGATTAATGGCCAGCACGGAATTGGTGGGCCGAAGGGCTTGTTTCCACTCTGTATCTTAAAGTCTAAAGCAATGAGAAAGATGACGGAGCGGTGAATGAAGCATTTAAAAAAATCAAAATTGGGGAAGAATAGCAGGGAGGAAGAGAAACAAAACCGGGAGGGGAAATGGAGACAAGGAGAGCTGTGAAAATGATCACTGGTAATTGTTGCAGATGCATTGGATGTGATGGGGATAGGCTGTGTAATTAGAGAGGTGACGCTGCGAGCAAACCCGGCTGTAAATCACAACAGCGAAGTAAGATCTCAACTATCTATTGAGTCACAAAGAGATACAGTGAAACATTTTCATGGCATGGGTCATTGTAGGGAGAGGGGACAGAACGTTTAGCATCAGTTCTCATGTGAGATACAAAGGGGCTGGAAAAGAATTGTTCCTGCCAAAGCAGTTGGAATCTAAAGTCTTTTTCACTCATGCTATTAGTGAAGCCAAGGTAACTTCCTTCAGTGAAAGCACGTCTTGAATTCTGATGCACTCTGATGAAACATGAGGCATTTCATCTATTCCAAATTATTCAATTATGCTTGAATGTCTCTGCTCTCTGGCAATCAGTCTTGCAAGTTTCCTTGCTTTTGAGTGGATAATTGGCATCTATCCAGGCTGCAGTAATAGCAGTCCCATCTTAAAATAGTCAACTGAACGATTCAATACATCTATTAACTAATTAATTTGGGAATCATGTATTACGTTATCTACAGGTTTATCAATATCCCGGTACAAGACTTCTCCTGGTAATAAGACTGCACAGTAACGCAGCTGGTAAAGTTGCAGTTCCACAGATCTGAGTTTGATCCTGACCTCGGGTGCTGCCTGTGTGGTTTGCAGGTTCTCCCTGTGACCACGTGCGTTTCCTCCGGGTGCTCTGGTTTCCTTCCACATTTTAAGGAGGTGCGGGTTTATAGAATAATTGCCCTGTGCAGGGAGTGGATCAGAAAGTGGGATAATGTGGAACTAGTGTGAACAGGTGATCGATGGTTAGCATGGGCACGGTGAGCCGAAAGGCCTGTTTCTGTGCTGTATCTCTAAAAAAACAAAATAGAATAACTCCAGGTTGGGATGGATAGTTAAGTGAAAGAGTAATCTGTCCGTGGAATGGGGGAGCTGTCCCTTGTTCCACTCTCACACTGCACAATCTCCCTTACTGTGTTTACCATTCATGGCCAATTGAGTGCATTACATGTAATGGAGCCTAGCAATGGCAAGTAGGCCACAGGTGGTGGCTGGTGAGGCCTAGTCAAGGCCTGGACTGTCTTGATGGAGATTAAAATATATTCAAAGAAATGTAGAAAATAAAAATCAGATTATTTATTTATTTATAAACATATTTTACTGACGATATAAATTATTCACCAATATAATATTAATTAACGTGACACAAAAAAAACTTGAACATTAACTTATTTTTTCCATCTAGTTTGGTTGCTCCATTTAAATGTGCCAACCATGATAAAATAAAACTGAGGAGCCAGATGCAAAGTGCATTTGGGTTTCTTAGTTTAGATTGACTGCATTCTGTCTGGAATAAGTGCCAAAACCAGTGGTGTGTGAGGTCGGGTGAGTTTCTTCTTCACACTACAGCATGCAGGCTTGGAGGTCAGGAGCTTACAACCATACAATGCCAGCAAGTCTGGCTCAAATCCATGAAAAATGAGATCATGAAAAAAATACCAGGGAAGGTTAGAGAAATGTAATTGCAGCTAAAACTTGCAGCAACTAAGATTGGCCATTTCTATTTTATACATTCTCTGAATTTGATTTTCTTCCATAATTCCTCTTAGAAATATGGAGATGAGGAGGGTCAAGCTATGAATGAGTGATCAGTTGATGCCCACTAAAGTAGCCACTTAGATGAGGCAATGAGAGATGTCATGGTGGAAGAGGCTGCTGCAACTATTGCATAACATTCGGCGGGGTGTTTCTATGTAACAGATGATTAATCAGATATTGTACTATGTATAGCAATGATCTTTAGTTTGCTCTAGTGTCACGTGTACCGAGGTACAGTGAAAAGTTTTTGTTGCTTGCTAACGAGTCAGCAGAAAGACAAAAACATGATTACAATCGAGCTGTTTACAGTGCGTAGATACAAAAGTTGGAGTAGGACTGGCAGCATCTCTAGAGAGAAGGAATGGCTGATGTTTCGGGTTGAGACCCATCTTCAGACTCTCGACCAGAAACGTCACCCTTTCCTTCTATCCAGAGATGCTGCCTCTCCCGCTGAGTTACTCCAGCATTTTGTGTCTATCTTCGGTTTAAACCAGCATCTGCAGTTCCCTCCTACATTGTATAGACACACAATAAGGGAACAACGTTTAGTGCAAGGTAAAGATCGTACAGATCTGTATGCAAAAAAAATAATTTCACTAAACCTTGGTGCACGTGATAATGGAGGAACCATTGACCAAAAAGGAACCATTGACTTGGAGGTTCATACTGAGAATGCACTGCTGCATTCAGGAGAGGAGAGGAGACAACTGGAGACTAATGTTGGATAAAATGGAAACTCTACCTCAGCATCTGCCTCCTCCCACTCAGGTCCTTACAGTTGTACCACACTCCCCAACTTGCTCCCTTCATACCAAATTTCCTATTGCATACCTGGGCTCTGAAGGTGAGAAGGCCATGGCAGAGATACCAGAATGAGTTTGGCATTGTCATTAGAATATAGCGGGCAATGTATGATTAGAGCGGCAGTAATCCTGCCATTTACTGCTGCTCTCAACATATGATGCACACTACCCTTTAATGACAATGACTTGCAGTCAATGATTTCTGCAAATATCTTCTCATAACTATGAGTTTGTAGTCAATTCTTTGAGTCATTGACTGCAAAGTGCACTGGCTTGTTCTAAACCCATTGGTATAAATTCATCTTCATCGCTTGAGCTAAACACAGAATGTATGAGCAGCTGTATATTCTCTTCTGAAGTTTGTTCTCATTAACTTCAATGTTTATTAAATGCAGTATTGTCTGTTTACTGCAAGTTTCATATGATAAATCTACGCTTCCATTTACTCAAGCTTATTGACCTCATGTCTGTCGGTCATGTGGCTCGAATAAGAGACCACAAATAGAGCTTTCATCTTGAAGGCCACAGAATTTTAAAGTTATTTTTGTTTGTGTTCTTGCATTTGGGGAATAAACATAGCTTTAGATAATGGTGCCAAATGGGAACTGTCAGATGAGATGTCATTTGTGAGGACATCTGTGATACTGAGAATTAGGAGCGCTATGATGGTTATCTTGAACAATCTGGTTTAATGTAGATATCAGCGCAGAAACAGGCCCTTCGGCCCATCAAATCAGTCGATCAGCATACCTCGCAGGCTAGGACTATCCTACACACAGATTCAGATTCAGGACTACCCTACACACATTAGGGACAATTTACAATTTTACCGAAGCCAATTAACCTACAAACCTGTAGGTCTTTGGAGTGAGGGAGGAAACCGGAGCACGCAGGGAAAACCCACAAAAGTCATGGGGAGAATGCACAAACTCCATACAGACAGCACCCGTAGGCAGAATCAAACCCAGGTCTCTGGTGCTGTAAGGTAACAACTCTACAACAGCACCACTGTGCCTCACTGGTATTTTGAATTGTCTGAAATGCTATCGTTAGTAAATAGTTGTATTCTTTCAGCTCTTCTCAAAATGCTTTATACTGGTGACTGTAAAGTTTCTGATTGAAGACAAAGTTCCATTGATGAAGCCCAACGCTGTTAAATGCAATGGAGCTGAGCAGGTTATAGTTAATAACATATCCACTTACAGGTTTGACACCAAGCATCAGTCACCCTTTACGATTTACATCTAAGTGGTCTCACCTTAAGCATGCAACTGTCCGGGAGGCTGAGAGTGTTACAGCTGGGGATAAAAATATGTGCCTGTAATACAAAGCAATAACAAACTGTCACTGCAGGCAATAAGGCAAACCAGACTCATGATTTTGCAAGTAAACGAATCACTGCCATGGAAATATAGGCACGGTGCCATGTTCAGCTTGTAACCTGGGATTAGTGTATCGGGCACAACATTCATGTGATGTGCATTTGTCAAGGATTTCAAACGGAGTTATACATTATTTAGGAATAATAACAAAACAGATTCTTATCCTAGCCGACGATTTAAGAAATGTGTAGGAAGGAACTGCAGATGCTGGTTTGCACCGTAGTCTGAGATTAGTATGCAAATGTAAGCACACGGTATTGGGGGTTCAGTATTGATGTGGATAGAGAACTGGCTGGCAGACAGGAAGCAAAGAGTAGGAGTAAACGGGTTCTTTTCAGAAAGGCAGGCAGTGACTAGTGGGGTACCGCAAGGCTCAGTGCTGGGACCCCAGCTATTTACAATATATATTATTAATGATTTTGACAGGGGAATTGAATGCAACATCTCCAAGTTTGCAGATGACACGAAGCTGGGGGGCAGTGTTAGCTGTGAGGAGGATGCTAGGAGGCTGCAATGTGGCGTGGTTAGGTTGGGTGAGTGGGAAAATGCATGGGAGATGCAGTATAATGTGGATAAATATGAGGTTATCCACTTTGGTGGCAAGAACAGGAAAGTAGACTATTATCTGAATGGTGGCCGATTAGGAAAAGGGGAGATGCAACAAGACCTGGGTGTCATGGTACACCAGTCATTGAAAGTAGGCATGCAGGTGCAGCAGGCAGTGAAGAAAGTGAATGGTATGTTAGCATTCATAGCAAAAGGATTTGAGTATAGGAGCAGGGAGGTTCTACTGTAGTTGTACAGGGCCTTGGTGAGACCACACCTGGAGTATTGCATACACCTTGGGTCTCTTAATCTGAGGAAAGACATAGAATGTCCCATTTGAAACATCATTCTCCAGAGATGCTGCCTGACTCATTGATTTAAGAAACATTAGCCATTCAGGCCCTGATCCCTGCTCTGATGTTTATTAAGATTATTGATGATATTTGTACCTCAGCCCCACTTTCATGCACATTGGTTCTCTTGATTTCATCGCTATTCAAGATCCCTCTGTACATCATTGCTGTTAAGTGTCATGCCATTAATTGTATATTTTCCCTTACATGTGACCTCCCAAAGTGCGAGACCTCACACTCGCTCAGATTAAACTCCACCTGCCATTTCCCTGCCCGACTTGTGTAGCTGATCTATATCCCACTCTACACTCTGGCAGCCTTCCTCACAGTCCGCCACCCTGGTAATCTTGGTGCCATCTGAAAACTTACTAACCAACCCGGCAACACTTCTGCTCAAGTCATTTCAAAAACATCAGAGAATCCAGCAAAGATCCCTGTCGAAGTCTATTGGTCACATACCACCAGTCTCAAAACTCTCCTTCCACCACAATCCTCTGTCTTCTATCAGTAACCAGTTCTGAATCCATATGACCAAGTCACTGTTAATCCTGGGCATCTTAATCTTCTGAATCTGCCTAGCGTGGGGGACTTTATCAAATACCTTACTAAAATCCATGTAGACAACATCTACCATCATACCCTCATCGATCATCTTATCCTTTAAGGGACATTTTAACTTTGCTAAAATGTCTCCTTTTCTGCACCTAAGAAGCTCTTCCAATCTATTCAATGATTCTCACTAGATTACACCCAAAGATTCCACTAACCCTTTTCTTAGCTATACCTTGGTCCTTCACTGTTGAATTGGAATGCTTCCATTCCTCAGGCTTGATACCGTTTGGCGATGTTATAAGCCTTTGCCTTTGATTTAATGCAAAGTTTTACTTAAATGAAAACAGAAGATTTGAGAGATACTCGACAGATCTGGCAGCATTGGTCAAATGGGAAATATAATTAACATTGAGCTCAATGATGTTTTGAAACTCAACCATCTGAAACGTAAATACTGCTTCTCTCTCCACAGACACCACAGGACCTGTTGTGTATCTGCAGCAGATTCTCCTTTTATTCTAGATTTTTTTTTTCCTTTCTAACTTTAATTTCCCTCATTTAATTTCCCTCACCTGGACCACTTTTTACCAAGGTATTTATACCTATAAAAGGATATATTTTACTTAAGATAGACATAAAATGCTGGAGTAACTCAGTGGGTCAGGCAGCTTCTCTACGGAAAAAGACTAGGTGATGATTATGGTCAGAAATCTTCAGACTGAAAGCAGAGTAGAATTTTACTTGTAAATTATGCATCATTTTATTTAATACTTAGTTATTGTATTTTACTGACATACATTTTAATACAGTTCCCAATTTAATGTGGCCAATTCACACTTCACATTAAGCCTTCTGCACATTTAAAATCAGTTACTGAATCAACAAACTCCCTTTCAATTTCATGTAATATCGTATCATATTATGATCATGGTCCCTAAAGGCCTCTTAGCTACCACGACATCAATTGACTCGTTTTCATACGACAGCAATAGATATGGAATAGCCCTTTGCTATAAAACTATTGCTCATACATAAATTCCACACTCACAGTTTGCCCAGTCTAGATAAAAGCCCCCATAATTATTGTAATACCCTTGTTAAATAAGCCTCAATTTTCTGATTTATAACATGCCCTGCACTGTCACTGTTTAGGGGCCCTAATGAAAATCCCATCAATATTTTGCCTCTTTATTCTAAACTCTCAGTGACACCTGTCTATCTCCGCCGCACTCTCAACTCTCTCTGGTGCCTGTTTCTTGGCAGTTCCCAGCTGTGAGAACAATTGAAATAATTAAAATAAGCCTTCAGCTATCTTGCAATGGGCAAGTACTGAGGAGAAATGTCCTGAATGTATGTAACAGCTCCTCTTAGGTAGAAAGTAAGTTGCTTTGCACTAAAATTGGTTTTGTACCAAGAGTGTCCCTTCACGTATGGTTGCAATATGTAACTACTGTTTTCAGATAACTTAAATCCATTACCTGTTCAGTTGAAGATAGCAAAGTTCAAACCATGTTCCATTCCAGTGATATGCCTTCTGTTAGTACTCATTATTGTTCCTGGTGAGTGAATTGAAATTTCCTCACCATATAAATGAAGCTTTCTAAAGTTGCAGTGAAACTGTACATGTGTTATCTGTTTGTTTGTTTGGCTGGAAACAGAAGGAGCTCTGTACATTTTACCTTGTGTTCAATTCAATTTAATCATTCTCTGCGATTTCAATTATCTACTAAACTATCAGTGACCCCTGTGTTAGAATTAAAAGTGAACAGGAAATGGTACAGCAGATAATTTCCCCTGATGGTTTCGCTACGTGAGACATTGTGGTTGCCGGGTTATTTATTGAACGGGAGAAAATGAAGACACCAGAAGCAGAGAGTGTCACGCAGAATATGTGCCCTTGTTCTGAGGAGATTTGTGACTCAGGATCTATGGACTCTGTCTCAATGCAAAGCCCTCGGGCTGTCTGAGGTGTTCTCTCAAGTCAGCCCCAGTCTCACAGGCTCGATCCTCATTATTGATAATGCCTTTGATGTTCAGGGACCAGCGAGCGAGTACAAGGAGTGAGTGAGTGTGCAGTGTTGGGCAGACAGATGCAGGGCCCCACGTGAAGCGTGTGCCTTTTGTTTGGATGCATTGTGCGATGTCTCCAGCTCTATTTATTGTACTCTGTTGGAATGCCACTGTATGTTTGAGCCTTTATTGATGTGGGTTCTGTTAATTAAGGGTTCTTTCCCTGGGGAGGGGGGAGGTGTGGGGTGGTACGGCAGGGCAGGGCAGGGGGAGGAGGGCGGGGGGGGGGGGTGGAGGGGTGATGGTTAGAGTTTATCTTCTATCACGTACTGTGAAGCATGCCAACTCTCTGGAGGCCAAGGGACCATCTGCCGCAGTGTCCCCTGCTAATGAAGCCCTGTTGCTGGGATAAAGGCACACATTGTTCTGAGCACAATATTCACACGTGACCTTTCTTTAAAACTACCTCACGCCAGCCTGCCTTGCGGTCACAATGTAGTATTTCTGCTGCCCTATAAAAGCTCCTTGCGTTGCTTTTAAGCCACTGCAGCCCCATCGAGTGCAGTTGGGACCTCCAAACCTGATAACAAAACAAACCTGCAATACGCTACCTCTTCAATAATCGTTCCTTCCATCTGCCGAACCCCAAATGATTTAAAATTGTGCTGATTGAATAACTCGGTTAGCGGCTCAACGCTAGCGGTTGCTAGGACTTTGTAGCTGTCAGCAAGAACGGGTCGCTAGGGAGCCTTCGGGGGTCAGGGGGTCACAGTCATAATCTGCCAATAACCAGAGGGCATTGTGGGTAATTGTATGTACCTAATCGGGGAGTTAGTCTAATATATTTTTGATTAGTGATCCCTCAATGGAAGATGTGGAGAACATATGGCCGGCATATTGCACGTCACAAGCATAGGGTACATGACCTTCAACCTAGTGCTCTGACTGTAAGATTTGATTAAGGTAATTTTTATTGAAGCGTTCGTAGCAGATTTAATGGCTTCAGGCATCTCACTCTCATCAATGTACACAATGGTTTGTGATAAACAAAATCCAATGACAAGCCTTGGGCTTCAGCATGTATACACCTCACCCTCATGTTTCCACCTCACCCCGCATCTCACTAACCCTCATGCCAAAGTATTACACTGACAGATTCTAAAGGAGGTCACTTCCCCAAGCAGTTTACGTGTGTGTGAAAAACCTAGCTTTTATAAAGACTTCAAAGTCCTGGTAATTTATTTCCCTCTTTGTTTTCTCATTAACCGGTAATTACTGAATGACATCGTAAAGGCAGCTGATCATCTGAATTATTGAACATTGCTGTGCAATGGATCAGCGGAAGAATAATGAGCTGGATTTGCCCACTGATTGTAAATGTTTCCCTTCAACCTCCAGACAGCAGTGAGCCTGGGATTCCTAAGCTGGTATCCCTGGATTTACTGACCAATCCAGAACGTCACTCCGTCAGTTTACTTCAGTTGGAGTCCACATGGTTCCCAAGGCCTGAGATTCCCGGAAAATAGTCCATTGCCCCATCAGTCTGAAGAAGGGTGTTGACCCGAAACGTCACCCATTCCTTCTCTTCAGAGATGCTGCCTGTCGCACTGAGTTACTCCAGCATTTTGTGTCTACCATTGTCTCCTACACCAGGTTGGACCATGGAAATCTCCTTGGAATTCAGTGCGATTGCAGACTGCAGTTTAGAGGGAAAAGTTAAAAAAAAGTTTCCTTTATATTTATCATTTTGTTGGTTATTTGTTTATATGCATTGTTACTTTTTTTTTTAAATTGTTGTTTCGTTTCATAGAACGTAGTACAAAGAATAATACAGCACAAGAACAGGCCCTTGGCCCGCGATATCTGTGCTTAGCATGATGCCAACACCATCTCATCGACCTGCACATAATCCACATCTCTCCATTAAAAGTATTTTAAATGCCATAATCATATCTGCCTCAAACGCTAACCCTGGCAGTTCCAGGATTCCAGGCTCTCACCATCCTCTTCGTAAGATAGTTGCCCCGCACATCTCCTTTAAACTTTGCCTCTCTCTACGCTTTCTACTATTTGATTTTTCTGTCCTGGGAAAAAGATTCTGGCGATATACCCTACCTATGCTTCTCATAATTTTAGATACTTCTATCAGGTCTCCCCGCAACCTCCGGGCTTCCAGAGAAAACAATCCAAATCTGCCCAGCCTTTCCCTGTAGCTACTACCCCAATACCCAGGCATGATTCTGGTAAATAAACCCTTTCCAAAAAATCTCCACGTCCTTCCTGTGATGGGGCAACCAGACTGCATGCAATACTCCAAATGCAGCTTAACTAAAGTCCTGTAAATCTGCATCATGACATCTTGACTCTTATACTCAATGCCCCAGCCTATGAAAGAAAGCATACCATATTCCTTCTTTACCACTCTAACTAGTGTGCCACTTTCAGGGAGTTATGGATTTGGATTCCAATATCAAGTTTGGGTTAGTTTAGCTTATTGTCACGTGTACCGAGGTACAGTGAAAAGCTCTATACATCAATGCTGTTGAGGTTTATGCCAGGAATTGTATATTTTCCCCTTACATTTGACCACCCAAAGTGCAGCATTGCACACATGCTTGGTTTAAACTCCATCTGCCATTTCTGTAGCTGATCTATATCCCTCTGTATTCCTCGACAGGATTCCACATTGTCTGCAACCCCAGTAATCTTGTTGACATCTGCAAATTTACTAACCAATCCGTCTATGTTTACGTCCAAGTTATTTATATATATCACAAACAGCAGAGTTCCCAGCACAGATCCCTGCAGAATCCGCTGGTCACAGACCTCCAACCTAAATATATTGTCCTTTCATCACAACCTTCTGTCTTCTATCAGTTAGCCAGTTCTAAATATATATGACCAAGTCACTGTTAATCCCATGCAATTTAATCTTCCGGATCAGCCTATCATGGGGGATTTAATCAAATGTTTTACTAAACTCCATGTCGACAACATCCATGGCCCTACCCTCATCGATCAAAAACCTCAAAAAACTCAATCAAGTTAGTTAGACACGACCTGCCATGAACAAAGCCATGCTGACTGAACCTAATTAACTCATTTTATTCCAAATGGGAGTAGATCTTAACCCAAAGAATCCTCTCCAAAGGCTTCCCTACCACTGACATGAAGCTCACTGGCCGACGATTCCATAGATTCTCTCTACTTCCCTCCTTAAATAAAGGAAGAACATTAGCTACTCTTCCGGATCCTCGCTTGTGGCTGGAGAAGATGCAAATATCTTTGTTAAGGCTCTCGCAATCTCCTCTCTTGCCTCTCTCAATAACCTGGGATAAATTCCATCAGATCATGGGGATTTATCCACCTTAATGCTCTTCCAAAGAGAGCAACTCCTTCTTGTTCATATCAAAATGCCCTTGCCTATTAGTATTCTGCACACTGATCTCACTGTCCTCCATGTCCTTCTCCATGGTGACATTTCTAATCATTTTTAAATGTCCCTGAACGCCTGACTGGCAGACATTGAAACATCATTGAAATAAACATAGATTTTACTGTTAGGAAATCTGGGGGCGGGGCATTACCAGCAGTCAAAACTTTCAAGGCAGAGACACACAAAACTGCAGTTGAGTGGCACAGTGGTAGAGTTGTTGCTTTACAGCAACATAGACCCGGGTTAGTTCCTGACTACGGGTGCTGTCTATATGGAGTTGGTACATTCTCCCCATGACCGCATGGGTTTTCTCCAGGTGCCCCGGCTTCCTCCCACACTCCAAAGACACGCAGTATTTTTGGGTAATTGGCTTGGTAAAATTGTAAATTGTCCCAACCTTTAGGATAGTGTTAGTGTATCATTGCTGGTTGATGCAGAATCTGTGAGCTGAAAGGCCTGTTTCTGTGCTGTATCTCTAAAATCTAAAGTCTAAAGTTAAGTACAGATGCTGGAATCTTGAGCAAAATACAAAGTTCTGGAGCAACTAGTGGAAAGGATTCTTTGGGTTAGGAATTACTCTCATTTGGGGGGGCACAGTGACACAGCAGTAGAGTTGCTGCCCTCCAGCGCCAAAGCCCCAGCTTCGATCTTGACTATGGGTGCTGTCTGTATGGAGTTTGTACATTCACCCTGTGACTGTGTGGGTTTTTTCCAGGTCATCAGGTTTCCTCCCATACTCCAGGTTTGGAGGTTAAATTGCTTCTGTAAATTGTTCCTCATCTGTAGGGTGGAACTGGCCACAGGTCAGCGTAGACTCGGTGGGCTGAAGGGCTTGTTTCCACTTTGTACTAAACTAAACTAAACTAAACTCAATGCCACTTTGTATCTCTAAACAAACTAAACTAAACTAAACTAAAAACTCAATGGGTCAGGCAGCATCTTTGGAGGGAATAGAAAGATGACGATTATGGACCCTCCATAACACTGATGGAAGAAAGCTGGAAATAATTGAGAACAGGACAAAGCCTGGCAATTGATCAGTGGATACAAGTGAGGAGGGTTTGATGGCAGATTGAATAACAAAGACTAGAAATGAACCGGAGAATAAAGGGTGTCAGATAAGAAGAGAAGAGGGATGAATTGTTTACCAAAGACCAGGAATGCCCTAAACAGGAGATTAAAATTCAATTTAGAGAGGAAGTAAAGAATTAAAAACTGAGCGCTGAGATGAAGTCAGTTACTGTTTTGATTGTCATGCCAAAGTCTTGTACCAAGTATTGTGGGCACTGTCGGATGTATCAAAGTTAGATTGACCCCCCCCGGGCAGGTCCAAGCAAATTGAAATGAAATGACCTAATTTCTAAAACATACTGTCAGATTGCATCGCTGCTTGGTTCAAGAACAGCTCTGCGCACGATCGCAAGAAATTGCAGAGAGTTGTAGATATAGCCCAGTCCTTCATACAGGCCAGAATTCCCACTATGTTCTTCCATCTACACTTCATGCTGCTTGGGAAAAACAGCCAACATACTTGTCCAATTCCAGTCACTCCTTCGTCTCCCTGCTCTGGTCTGGCGGAAGGTACAGAAGCTTGAAAGCCCACACTGTTAGACTCAGGAAAAGCTTTGTCCCCTCTTTTGTCTGGTCCTTCCATAAGCGAGGGTACTGTCCGAATCACTGCGACCCCATTGTGGACATTGGACTTTCTCTATAGTTCAGATGCACTACAATACTGAGAACCATATTCTGCACTCAGTAACTTCCTCTTTGTTCTATCTATTGTACTTGAGTTTGACTTGACCGCATTTATGTGTAGTGTTATCTGATATGTTTGGATAGCATGCAAAGTAAAGCTGTTCACTGTACCTCGGTACATATGACAATAATAAACTTAAACATAAAAAAGGGATAGAGGATGATGGAGGATGATATGGTATTGGGGTCCAAGAGATATGCTGAAGGAATCACCATATGGTATTAAAATGGAGATGCAGGAGACTGCCGTTGCTGTAATCAGCTACAAACAATAAAGAGTCTAATGGATGAACTGAGCAATCGAGCAACATCTGTGAGCAGGGGGTGGAAGAACTGTAATGCAAAGCATAAACAATTCCTTTCCCCCCACAGATGCTGCTCAAGCCACAGAGTTTCTCCGGCAGATTGGTTGTTGCTTTAATTTGTGTATATGTCTCCATCACTTGACCTCTGAGTCACAGAGGTATAACCATGGAAGTACTGACAATGGTACATGGTACATAGACACAAAATGCTGGAGGAACCGGTGAAGCAGGGTTTTGACTCGAAATGTCGCCCATTCCTTCTCTCCAGAGATGCTGCCTGTCCCGCTGAGTTACTCCAGCAGTTTGTGTCTATCTTTGAAATACTGACAATGATCGTGACTGTAATGAGGGACGTCTCGCTCAGTGTTCTACAAAACCATCAAGTTGTCCTACTCTGATACTGCTGAATGAGACCACACTCTTCATCTCTTGCGAATGGAGATTTGTTTTTAACTGAACACCTGTTAGCCATTACCATTGTGAAAACAGAGGATTATCCATTCAACACAAGCAGCTATTAGCTTTAACTGTGTATCAACAAAGATGAACATTCCCGCTTCAGTGTTCCCCACCCGATTTAAGTATTTCTTAATTAATTTTGTGCTTGTCAAGTTTACTGCTGATATTGTAGGCACCATTTTTATGTAGGTTCAAGTGGCAGCCAAAGTGTGTAACCATTGTCATAATGCTTCATAAGAAGCAGTTAGTAGCACTTTTAGCTTTTAATAGATTCTTTGCCACAGAAGGCTGCGAAGGCCAAGATATTTTTAAGGCAGAGACCGATAGATTCTTGATTAGTACGGGTGTCAGGGATTATTGGGGAGAAGGCAGGAGAATGGGGTTAAGGGGGAGAGATAGATCAGCCATGATTGAATGGTGGAGTAGACTTGATGGGCAGAATGGCCTTATTCTGCTCCTATCCCTTATGACTTTCTGGCCTTATGAGCTGCTGCCTCACAGCTCCAACAACCCAGGGTCAATTCTGACCCCGGGTGCTCCTTGTGTGAAGGTGGTATGTGTTTCCTCGGGATTCTCCAGTTACTTCATTCATCCCAAAGGTGTACAATTGTCATGTTAATTGGCCTCTATAAATTGTCCTTCGTGTGTAGGTAAGTGGTGGAATCCCATGGGAGTTGATGGGAGTGTTGAGAAAAGTTGAGATCAATACAGATTACTGCAGAGGTTGTTGATAGCCATCATGGATTTGGTGGGCCGAAGGGCCTGTGTCCGTGCCATGTGACTCACAGATACTTACTGGAACTGATTCATAATACACACAGATGAGATGAAGATATTCCTTGATTAACTATTGATCAGTGCACATTTTACTTTTAATGCTGTTGCATCTTTGGGATGCATGTCTTTGATTTGCAAATCTAGTTTTCACCACAGCGAATATCATGCAACCCTCCACCGTTAAAGCCCTGCCCCACTGTATGAGTTCATTCAAAGAGTTCTCCCGAGTTTCCCCTGATTCGAACTCGGAGATTTACGGTAATGGCCGCTCGTCGGTACTCGAGGCTCTCGTGGACATTTTTCAACATGTTGAAAAATCTTTTCCCGAGTACCTGCCGTTAGCGTTACGAGACGCTAAGAGACGTGCCCGAGCTCCGATGTACCCACTACGTTCATTTTCCGTGCTTACCACGAGTTTGATTTTTTTTTAAACTCGGGAGAGCTCTTGAATGAACTCGTACAGTGCGACAGGGCCGTTAGGTGGTTAATACCTACAATTAATTTCATAAGCCTTTCGATTTATGAAATGGCACTTAGCAGAACTTTTTTCCAGGAACACACCCCTCTTAGAAATTGAAGCACAAGGTGGTTTTCTTATGGGCTTGTGCTTGTCCCCTCAGCTGTGCGCCATCTTTAATGGGACAGTATCAGCTATGCCCTTAGGCAGCTTTCTGGTGCCTCAATTTGTACATCAGGAATTTGCTGGGGAAATGCTGGCAGAGACACCAGTAATATGGGAATGCTGCACAGCCAGAGGTGAGATTAGAGGCTTTGGGATTTGCTTCGATGTTGCGTTGCCTACACTAAAACAATGACTGGAATTTTTTACATAAAAAGCACTTAATTGGCCGTAAAATTCTTTGCATTGTTTAGTGATACAGCGAGGAAACAGGCCCTTCGGCCCACCGGATCCATGCCGATCAGCGATCCCCGCATATTAACACTATCCGACACACACTAGGGACTATTTTTACATTTACCAAGCCAATTTACCTACAAACCTAAACGTCTTTGGAGTGTGGGAGGAAATCAAAGTTCTCGGAGAAAACCCATGCAGGTCACGGGGAGAACGTACAAACTCCGTACAGACAGCACCCATAATCAAGATAGAACCCAGGTCTCCGGCACTGCAAGTGCTGTAAGGCAGCAACTCTACCGCTGCGCCACCTTTGCTCGCTAAAAAAAACAGATACAAAGTGTCGGAGTATCTCAGCGGGTCAGGTAGCATCTCTGGAGAGATGTGAATAGGTGACGTTGCAGATCGAACTGATAGAAGTTTGAAGGGTGCCTAACCATGTCCTCTACAGATGCTGCCTGACCCCGCTGAATTACTCCAGCACTTTGTGTCTTTTTTAGTGAACCAGCATCTGCCGTTTTCCTTGCGTCTGCAAAATATAAATGTGCTTTGTAAATGTAGGTTTTCCATTGTTGAATAAAATTACCAATTCAGAGGCGACCAAGTCAGTGATAGAAGAGAAAAGGCAGGGAGACCATATTATGCCTCCTTGTCACTTTCAGCATTGTTCATGCTTTTAGTGAAAAGCCCACTCATGACAGTAATTCTCACACCTTGGATTAGCCAGTGCTGACAGCTCCAGGTATCACTCCCTTACAAGTTGTAATAGTCAGGAGCTTTTTATAGTCGTATTTGCCTGCAGGCTATATGTGTTCGTCTCAGACTTGTAAATCACCTGTGGGTCGTGTTGCATCTGGGAAGGCTTATTAATTTGATGAGATCACATCAGGATCAGACATCATTAATCCAATTTGGGTTTCATCTGAATCAACCTTCCCAGGCAACAGCAAACAAATCTGTGAGGCTGCTCCCCTCTTCAGTTCTACACTGTCTCAGGAAAGAAACTTTTGGTAATTATTCATTCCATGTTCACCGCTGACAGGAAACAACATTACGGTGACATTAGGCCATTAAAAATTAAAATCAGATTTGCCTGCCAACTCAGGTAAGCCCTGTCGGATTCCTCTCTCATTAAGATTAATCAGACAGGAGTGGATTTCTCCTCGACACCACGCGAGTACCTGCTCAGGTTACTATCTTTGTAATGCTTTGTAATGAACAATTAATTGCTACTTGCAGTCATTGAACTGTTGACAGCTCCCACTTTCATTACACACACCGTGACTGTTCACAACGGGATCACCAGTCCAGGTGGAGACATTTAAAGTGTACTGTTCCATTGCAAAAGCAGAATCATCAAAATACTTCCAGCATCTTTATCTCATTCTTTAAGACTCCAATTAAGGCTAACGTTTTCTCAAGTCTAAACCAACCTTGTTGCTCCCTCTCCTGCTGCAGCCAAGTGCTACAGATACCTGACCATCTAAATGAGTATTCGTTCTTATCTGTCTGACCTCCTGCTGGAAAATGCGCATCATGAGGTGAGGATTAGAGTTGTGCCTGATTCCAATACTCGCCACCTCTTGCTGTTCGCTGCTGAGATTCACACAACGAGAGGCCACCTTGTTTATTGAACCGTGTCCAAGTGTAATTTTCTGCCGTTCTTCCTCCCAGACCCTGCAGCTTTCTCCGCTCTCTTATCCTGAGCCTCGGCAGCTGGGCGCGGGGGTTGGAGAAGCCTCCGCACCCAGAGTCCCACCACACCCTCACCTAGCCTGCTCACAGGGCATGGTTTAACAGGGGCTGTCAGATTGCAGCCAGGAGCAGTCGCCAGTTCTCTCTCTCTCTGCTCCATCCTGGGGGTCACTGTCAGCCATTATAGCAATGTTGGCAGCCAGATCAAACTGAAACACAGCAAGGAGCTGTAATCTCCTTACTGCCGCAGCCTTAGCTCAATGGCAAAGTGGTCCTTTTTTACTGAATTAAAATAGCCTGCCAAGACTTTTGGACCCATTTCTGACCAATTTTATGCATTGAAAATGCACATTACAATCATTTTGTGCAGGTTTTATTGTGATTATGTCCATTTCTGGTTGAGCTCCTGCCTTTCTGAAATTGGGCTGGCCAATTCTAGGAGTGATTCACTGTAGGCAGAGTGTGTGTTGACTACACAACGACATTATTTACATTTGGATTCCCGTTCCCATATTTCAGAGTAAAATTGGTGAGGAAAAAGTACAATAACATGCACTTTCCACATATTATACCACAGAACAGTAATCACACATCATCAACAATTGTATGTGAGTTAAGGCGACTCCCTTTGGGCAGTATTGGTGCAGGAAGGAACTGCAGATGCTGGTTTACACTGAAGAAAGACACAAAATGGGGGAGTAACATCGGGTCAAGCAGCATCTCTGGAGAAAAGGATTACGTGGCGATTCAGGTGGAGACTCTGCTTCTGACTGAGAGGCATTGTTAGCGTGTGTTTCTAGTGTGCTTGTGTAGTTGAAGACTGATCTTCTTCTGTGGCTGATGGGCTCTGTGTGAGATCAGATCTGTCCAAGTTGGCAGGAGGTGTTAAATCCAGAGATTGGAGCTTCAGCCCATAATCCAATGGCTGACACTGGCTCGGGGTGTGGGTGTATGTAGGAGGTGGGCATCTGGCCACATGTTCGGCACAATTAATGTTCCTCCCCACCCTCCATCTCCATGGCAACCCAATGCCACTGCACCGGAGAATGTCATGGAGAGGAAGCTACATGTTCAATAATCCCTGCAGGAATGACATGCCTCCCACAAACTGTCCCTACTGCTGTCAGAAGGAAATACAAACACATCAACAATAATTTAGTGTAGAAAGGCTTTAAAGCAGCCTACAGACTCTTTACTAGGTAAATTTCAGAAATTTACAGGTCTTGTTTCAGCACCCTTTAGACTTTAAAGATACAGCGTGGAAACAGGCCCTTCAGCCCACTGAGTCAGCGATCGCCCCGTACATTCGCACTATCTTACACACTAGGGACAATTTACAATTTACAGAAACAAACTAAGCTACTAACCTGTACGTCTGGAATGTGGGAGGAAACTGAGCGCCTGGAGAAAACCCACGCGGTCATAGGGTGAACGTACAAACTCCGTACAGACAGCAGTCAGGATTGAACCCGGGTCTCTGGCGCTGTAAGGCAGCAAGTCTATCTGCACCACTGCGCCACCCGTTTTAGAATTTTACAATAGAGTTCATTTTCCACTTCTGAAATTTAAGACTGGCTTAACGATGTAGTTTGTGTTTTAAGACCTTTGTCTGAGCGAGCTCTCCTGAGCAAATGTTCCATTGTTAAGAGTTGCTGCTTTTAGGATAAGTAATTAAACCAAAGCCATTTCTCTCGAGGAAATAACAAAAAAATCTAAAGCATTTTTCAAAGGAGCTCTTTCTCGACCAACGTTGAACTGAGTACACCTGCCAGCGGGTCCCATTACTGTGAGTGAGAGGATTCCCTGCACACACACAATGTGTAGGAAGGAACTGCACACACTGACTGCCACATTTCCTAAATTCTAAATGTGTCAGTTCTTGATGAAGTCTTACTTGCCTTTAAAGTACTTTGCATCACCCTGGGATGTACATTATCTAAATGAAACATCTTCTGTGTCTCTGATTCATGTTGGTTAATGGAGTAATCAGGTGAACATCAGGTGAAGATCAGGAGAACATTTCCTTCACAGATACCTGTTGACAATTTGGTCATAATTTGTCCTGTCACTGACTGTCTCATGTTAGTCAGGTCAAAGCATATGGAAACTCTTCATGAAACCAGGCCTGTAGTTGGTTAGCACCTGCCACAGCCAAGAGAGCTATGACCTCAGCTCCTGTGTCGAGGGTTCAATCCTCACCACTGGTGCTGTCTGGGTGGAGTTTTTGCAGGTTCTCCTTGTGAGTGGATGGGATTCCTCCAGTGTCCAACCACATTGCAAAAACAGGCGGAGCGCTAGTAGGTTTATTGGCCACTAGAAATTGCCCTTAGTATATATATATATATATATATGTAAGTGGTAGAATGTGAAGGGAGAAGTTTGGGATTAATGGGAATGTGCGGAAATCAAGGATTAGGGCAGGATTGGGATAAAAATGGGCACTTGATCAGGCAGCACAGACACAGTGGACTGAAGGGCCTGTTTCCCTGCTGTATCTCTCTTAGACTCCATGAAACCTATAAGCATGAACTATCTTATGAAAAGAAGCTTTGTTGGTCGAATTGTAGACCCTCGGATTATCTATCGGTCTCACGGACTTCATTGGAGACCCTCGGATTATCTATTGGACTTCATTGGAGACTCTCGGTCTATCTTTAATCGGACTTTACTGGACTTTATCTTTCACTGTACACAATTCACTTTATCCTGATCCTGTACACTGTCGATGGCTTGTTATGAGCATGTATAGTCCATCTGCTGACTGGTTAACATGCAGCGAAAGCTTTTCATTGTAACTCGGTCCATGTGACAATAAAACTAAAATAAATTAAACTAAACTAAAGCTGACCTTTCTGGCCTTTTCCTACCTCAGCCCCCCCCCCCCCCCCCCCCCCCCCCCCCCCCCCCCCCCCCCCCTCTCTACTTTCAGTCTGAAGAAGGGTTCCGACCTGAAAAATCACCCATCCTTTTTGTCCAGAGATGCTGCCTGACCCACTGAGTTACTCCCGCACTTTGTGTCCATCTTCAATGTAAACTAAAGCTTCTTATGATCCAGGAATAATCCCTAAATGCCCCTTCTGGCCAACTAGTTTAGTCTGTAGATAAGACACAAATAGCTGGAGTAACTCAGAGGGTCAGACAGCATCTCTGGAGAAAAGGAATAGGTGACGTTTCGGGTCAAGACCCATCTTCAGACTGAGAGTCAGGAGAAAGGGAAACGAGAGATATAGACTCTGTAGTTATAGAGAGATATGGACTGGGCGATTGCTTTGTTGAACACTTTCTCTCAGTCCGCCTGGACCTACCCAATCTCCCAGATGCTAAACACTTTAATTCCTCTTCCCATTCCCACACTGACCTTTCTGCCCTAGGCCTCCTCCATGGTCAGGGTAGCCTAAATGCAAATTGGAGTATTAGCATCTCATATTTAGCTTGGGCAGCCTACACCCCAGTGGCAGGAATATTGATTTATCTAACTTCAAGTAACACTTGCATTCCCTCTCTCTCCATCCCTCCCCCACCCGAGTCGCACCAGTTGCCCGTTCTCACCTAGCAAGCAGCTAACAATGGCCTGTTTCCTTGATCAGTGTTACTTTTTTGCATATCTGTCATTCATTTGTTCTATATATATTTACATCACCTCTCGTTTCCCTTTCCCCTGACTCTAGTCTGAAGGAGGGTCTCGACCCGAAATGTCATGTCACCCATTCCTTCTCTCCAAAGATGCTGCCTGACCCACAGAGTTACTTCAACATTTTGTGTCCATCTAGAACAGATGTTAGGTGACTGCTCCTGAGATTTCAGGCCAGAACCACAGGATGCAGAATGGGTGGTGACCGCTAACAGATGGAGTGCGTTTATGGCTTGCAAACCCTCCTTGTTTACTGCAATTAGCTTCTTGTTTACTCTATGCACTGAAGTATGTCCAGTCTCCCTTTAACCTCAGTCAGAGCAGCACCAGATGTTAGAATGGCTGCAAATTCCAACCTTAACTTTGTGCTTGACTTTAGTTATTAACTTTTTGTGACCCGCCTCCCCCATCCCAGGTTTGCCAGTGTCCATCCCAAGTCCCCTTACACAGCTGGATCCACACAATTTTCTGCATGGGCACTTTTCGTGTTGTGGAATTTCCAACTGGTATTTAAAGAGCAATACTGTGAGGAATCTGATTGAGAGACAGGGTGGGACATCCAGTGGTGCAGAGCTGTGAAATACCTACACTGCACACGATGTGAATATTTAATCTCTCCTCACTAAATGTCATTGTTTGCGATAAACGTTATGGGGCTGTCCCACTGTACGAGCTAATTCAAAAGTTCTCCCGAGTTTCCCCTGATTCGAACTCGGAGAATTACGGTAATAGCCGCTCGTAGGTACTCGGGGCTCTCGTGGACATTTTTCAACATGTTGAAAAAACTTCACAAGCTTACCGCGTTGCCCGAGTACCTGTCGTTAGCGTTACGAGCCGCTAAGAGACGTCCCGAGCTCCGACGTACCCGCTACTTACATTCTACGTACATACCACGAGTTTGATTTTTTTTAAACTCGAGAGAGCTCTTGGGTAAACTCGTATAGTGGGACAGGCCCTTTACACTCAACCGCATAAGGATTAGGAGCAAAAAAATACAGAGACCAGGTTAAGGTAAACCTCAAACACATCTCTTTTCTCTTTTCTGGTGTATATGCACTCCTGCTTTAAAAACATCCATCGTCTCATATTGCACTTGGGTAGCTTAGAACACAACGATAGGAACATCCAATTTGAGGTAACTACAGCCCCTCTCCCCCTTTTTGCTCCACAACCTCCCACATACTTTCCCCCCCACCCCCCCTCTCTCTCCTGTGCCCCAGATAGACCCCCCCACCTATTTCTCCCCTCCCCCTCTCATTCCCCCTATATTCCTTCATCTAGCTTCACAATTCACAACTCTTCAATCCTTTCCTTTCACACTTTTTGGTCGTTTCATCTCTGGCCTTTGTCCAACCATATGTCTACGAGCACCTCACCCTCACCTGTATCAACCTATTACCTGCCAGGCTTTGTCCTGTCCCTCCACTCTGCCAGCTTTCTTGCCACCCCCTCCTACACTCAGTCTAAAGAAAGGTTCCCACCCAAAATGTCATCTATCCATGTTCTCCAGAGATGCTGCCGAAGCCGCTGAGTTGCTCCAGCATTTTGTATCGCTGACTAATAGAGGAGCAGCTTCCCGAATTGATAACAACAGCAGTTTTGTTTGCTATAGCAACCTCGACAAGCAGTATATCATTCCCATGTAGTAATGCAGAGAGCAGCCATAGCACCAGACAAAATTTATATTTTTTAATCTTTTCTTCCCATCAAAGGCAAATTGATGAACATGTTGAGTAAAGTCTAAAGTTGAGTCTGAAGAAGGGTTTCGGCCCGAAACGTCGCCTATTTCCTTCGCTCCATAGATGCTGCTGCACCCGCTCAGTTTCTCCAGCAATTTTGTGTACATTCGATCTTCCAGCATCTGCAGTTCCTTCTTGAACAACATGTTGAGTAAAGTGTCAGGTAGATGACCCACTGAACCTTCCTCCTGAAACCCCATCAAATAAACCAATCTCCAAACACTTTCATTCACTGCACATGATGTCAAGAAATGGCTGTGAGTTTCACATGAGATAGAGCAAAGTCTATCAGATCAGACCAGGAAGTTCATCCTCATTCAGAACAAGCATCCAGCTTGATTTTCGCCCCAATAACCACCTAAACATGAATTCCCTCCACAGTGTATCGTGGCTGCTGTGTTTGTCAATTACAAACGCACTGACCCAGGCACCCAGATTTCTCAAACCTGCAACTGCATACCGCCAAGAAAGACAAGCACAAGTGATCACGAACACCTGAAAGTTCTACTTTGAGTCACGCACATGCCTGACTTGGACATTATTTGCTAATTAGTTTAGTTTCGTTGAGATCAGTTTAGTTTAGTTTATTTTTGAGATACTGCGCGGAAACAAGCCTTCGGCCCTACTAGTCTGCACCGACCAATGATCACCCTGTACACTGGCATTATCCTACACACCTGGGACAATCTACAATTTATAGAAGCCAATTAACATCAATCCGCACACCTTCGGAGTGTGGGAGGAAACCGGAGCACCTGGAGAAAACCCAGGCAGTCGCAGAGAGAACATACAAACTCCATATAGGCAGCACCAGTAGTCAGGATTGAACCCGCACCTGGCGCTGTAAGGCAGCAACTTTACCGCTGGGCCACTGTGCCGCCCTTATTATGGCAGGCTCATAAACCTGGAATCGCATAGCACTACAGCAATTCAGGAAGGTGACTCACTCGCATCTTCTCAAAGGAAGTTATCAATGAGCAATACCAAAGAATGAATGTAAAAATATAATGTGTTAGAGAGATCAAGTTTCAGGAGTTCAATTAAATAGGAAGAGGTGGGTGGGGGGGAAATTTGTGGGATTGGACCATTTGATCTCCTTCCGTGCTATTGCAAGGGTTAGATGAGATGACCTTCCACTGCATTTCTAGGGTACAGATTGAGAAGAATCGGAGATACAGGAAATTTTCTGTCTGTGATTGTGGACCAAGAACTTTGTCTGAGGTCCAGCGCAAATTGGAGAACAGCACCTCATATTTCGCTTGGGTAGCTTACACATCAGCAGTATGAACATTGACTTCTCTAACTTCAAGTAGCCCTTGCTTTCCCTCTCTCTCCATCCCCTCCCCATTCCCAGTTCTCCCACCAGTCTTACTGTCTCCGACTACATTTTATCTCTGTACCGCCCACTCCCCTGACATCAGTCTGAAGAAGGGTCTCAACCTGAAACGTCACACATTCCTTCTCTCCAGAGATTCTGCCTGTCCCGTTGAGTTACTCCAGCATTTTGTATCTACCTTCGATTAAAACCAGCATCTGCTGTTCTTTCCTACACACTTTGTCAATCTTTCTTCTTCAAAATGCTCCCTAGATAACTAACTGAGGCTGAGCCCAAACATCGATTAATGATCAACACATGATAAACTCTCAAATGTGCCATCCTAATGGAGATGTCATTTTACCAAATGTAGACTTGCCATTGGATGGATATTCAATGAACAAGCAGATTAAATGGAAGTACAGGTGCACAACCTTTTATCCGGTGTTCCAGAAACCGAAAAGCTCCGAAAACCGGCCATTTTTTCCAGATGTCGTCTGCGCACCAAAGCTCGCGTTTGGCGCCAAACCTGACCCAAAACGACCCACGGTCAACCCAGGTCTGTACTACTGTAGCGGCTGCCTCCTTCCTGGAGACCGGGAGACGCTTAAACATCTGTAAATCATTGCTTAAATGTTAGTCAGTTAGTTTGGAGGGCTTTTATGTGAAGGGGGGTGAAGGGGTAAACGGGTAAACTTTAATTCTTAGTCCCCTACCTGGTCGGAGAGTCGGGGAGCGGTCAATGCCTTACCGGGTCGTCATGCAGTAAGCTCCGCAGCGCTGTGGCCGGTGGGGCAGCGGGCGTCCGGCCGGTTGTAGCTCCGACCCCGGCAACTCTACCCCTGGCTGCGAGGCGCTCCAAATCCAGCGCGGCCCGCGGCCGGACGCCCCAGCTCCGCGAATGTCGGGAGTCGGCGTCGTCGCAGCGCTGGGATACCAGCAGGGTGCGGGCAATGCCTTACCGGGTCGCCGTGCGGCAAGCTCCGGAGCGCTGTGGCCGCCGACACACACAGCGGGGAGCGGCGCGGGATTTGGGGTCGCGCAGCCAGGGGTAGAGTTGCCGGGGTCGGAGCTGCAACCGGCGCCGCCCGCGGCCGGACGGAGCCCCCAACTCCGCTGCTCAAATCCACTCCGCGATGTTGTGTGTCGGCGGCCACAGCGCTCCGGAGCTTGCCGATCAACACATTGCCCGCACCCCGCTGGTATCCCAGCGCTGCGATGCCGCGCCGACTCCCGACATTCGCGGAGCTGGGTGCCATCCTGGATTTGGAGCGCCTCGCAGCCAGGGGTAGAGTTGCCGGGGTCGGAGCTGTCGGCGCCGCCCGCGGCCGGACGGACCAGGTTGGGAGTCGCTTGCCATTAAGGATAAAGTTTCCCCCTTCACCCCTACACCCACCACCATTCAAATGAACAAGCAGATGATTCTCCCGGTCTAGGGGACTACGAAGTAGTAGTTTTTAATCCAACTTTTTAATGTAAATCTCTATCATATCGTGGGCATGGGGAACATTGGATTCCTAAAATCTTACTGAAGTCGTGAACGAAAAGACACAGAATGCTGGAGTCCCAAGGCATAAAAGGTTGTGCACCTGTAGTAGGTAACAATTTTAATGTAAATCTCTATCATATCGTGGGCATGGGGAACATTGGATTCCTACCTGTACTGAGAGTCGTGAACAAAGACACAGAATGCTGGAGTAACTCAGCGGGTCAGAAGGAAGGCATCGCTGGAGGAGATGGATAACCAGTTTTATTGCCCAGTCTCCCTCATGCGAAAAATATCTGAAGAAGGGTCCCAACCCGAAACATCACCTATCCATGTTCTCCAGAGATGCTGCCAGACCTGCAGAATTACTCTAGCATTTATGTCACTTCGTCAACCAGCATCTGCAGTTCCTTGTTTCTACACCAATCTACAGCAACCTTATCCAAATTATGAAATGCATCTTCAACAATGTAATCATATCCTGAAGGAAATTACAAAGTCTTAAAAGGAAACACCTCTATTTCTGCAGTCCACTGTTTTGATGGACATTTGCCTATGTTGTTTGTTTTAATGTAGGGATTTGGCTCAATGAATTAAGGGCAATGTTGGTTTACAGCTGGAGTTGGCTTGCCCCTGAAATCAGTGGAGGGCGGTAATGAACAGGGAATCCAATCTACATTTCACTCAGACATGTGTATTTCCATTAGGGTGTTGGAATGGTTCATTTCATATTGGCCCCATAACTTTAAATATGAACAACAATGTAACATTAGATAGTTGCTTTGCAACGGAGATAGAACTGGAGTCTAGGATTAATTGGTTGCCAATGTCAAATATCCAGGACAATCACAGTGGACCTAATAGACTTATGGTGCATCTATCCTCCAACAATATTATAAATGTCACTGAAATTGATTAAAACAAATGCTACTTTATGGAGAAGAAAATGTCTCCCCCACCCCATACGGTGTACCATATTATACTGCACACTGTTGATTTATGTGCTATTGTTTTTAATTGGCTGCCTCCTCTCTGTAAAAGGGGTTAATAGGTTCACAAACAACATGTCCCTCGTGGATCGTGCTTTTTTTTCCCAACTAACATTCGGCGAGACCAGGTACACAAATAGGCATCAGTGGGGGAAGACGGAGAGTGTGCACCGTCCCTAGCCACTATTTTACAGCCCAGAGGATTCATTCCTTTGTAGTAATTTCCCTGGAAGGAAGGAAGGTGATGTAATTGTCTTTCATGTCCCCTGCAAATAGCATGTGTTAATCAAGGAAACATGTGTTTCTTTTTCCTTTGAAATGGTTTCTGTGACCCTGTTCTGTGGTTTACCGAAGTGATTTGCACTCATAACGCTCACTCATTTGACAATGGCTCTAACGGCTTCTTAAAGGCAGTGCCTGAGATATGTGGCATTACGGAAGTTTAAGGGAGTAATGCAATTGAAGAGGTAAGGCACGATTGAAATTGCAAGTGCAGTCTCGCACCAATATAATGGAAAATTGGACTGATAGTACAATATTCTCCACCAGATCCTGATCAGTGAATGGAACAGACCTTCCAGATAGAGTAATGGAAGCATTTAACAATAATATGCTCCTATACAAAGGGAACTAAATGTTCTTACAGATGAGTACGTTTAGTTGTACTGTCGTCTCCTCAAGCATCAATATTTTATGATCCTGCAGCTACAGGTGTATTTTTTTGATGCCTGCACATAAATAACTATTGAATATGTACTCCTTCGACACAGGAGGCACAATACCAGAAGCAAAATGAAATGGGCTCTGTGGACATTTCTATGTGATAGAAATGAGTTACTGTGGATGAAGGTGTTAGTATTTCTATCACTAGTGGGAAGTCGTGAACAAATGAATATAGTTACAAAACCAGAGGTTGGTCATTTAAAATGGTATCTTCCCACAGTGGGTAGTAAATCACTGGCATTCTTTGCTCCCAATGGTGATGAAGGCCAGATCATCAGATATATTCATGGCGGAGTAGATAAATCTTTGAAAGATCAAGGGATTTAGGTACATGGGGAACTGGCACAGAAGAGTTGAAGCCAGTATAGACCAGTATAGAACTGCCATGATCATATTGAATGGTGGGATAGACTCGAGGGATCTGGTGGCCCACTCTTGCTCCTATGTCCGTGTGTTCTTGTGAATGCTATGTTAATCAATGGCAAGCATTTGCAGTATTAGTTTTTCAGTTTAGTTTAGTTTAGTTTAGCGATAGAGTGCCGAAACAGGTCCTTCAGCCCACCGCAGACTAGTGATCCCCGTACACTAGTAATATCCTACACACTAGAGACAATTTACAATTTTACCAAAGCCAATAAACCTGTACATCTTTGGAGTGTGGGAGGAAACTGGAGCACCTGGAGAAAAGCGTCTCTGGCGCTGAAAGGCAACAACTCTACCACTGTGCCAACTCACAAAAAATGATACTTCCACCCTTGCAGCTCATTAGTTTTAATTTTCCCACAGCCGGGTGCAGTTAGACCAAACAAGCACAGCAGCCAAGCCAGGATGAGATAAGTTAACTCATCCCCCGCTCCTGTTTGCCATCTTGTTGACTTTCTGTGGATGTTTGGTGAGCACAGAATCAGGCTATTGTGCGACGGTAACTCCCAGTTGAGGAGCCACATGTATTCACCTTCCAAGGTCAAACTTGGTCATCTTTTGAGGCTCAGAGGATAAGCAGCTCTTGTAAAATAATGAAGGAGTTGAATGGGGTGGGATTGGGAGGAAAAAAAGCACTAAAAATCATTGCAACAGCCCTGTGTTCAATTGCAATATTCCACTCTGTGTATGAAAGAGTGTTGCTTGCATGGCAACATGTGCTTTTAAAGTCAGGACCTCTACAACGCAAACACGTGGGTTTGAGAAAAGCAAGTCGGAATAGAAAGCAGCAGCGGGATGAGAAAAAATAATAATCAGCCAGCGTGATTATGCTCTTTCTCAGTCTACTGCCTTGATCAGCAGCAGGTGAAGGACTCCTGGTCCCACCATGATATGCAGCAGATGTTCATACTTAGAGAGCTAGGTAGCACTGAAACGGGCTCTTCAACTCATCCTGTCCATGCACACCATCAAGTGCTCAGCTACACTGATCCCATTTGCCACCCTTTAACCTGCAGGGTTCAATGATGTATGGTCATGTGGTCTGAGAACATCATGATGCAGGGACCACATACATTGTGTGTTCTTTGCTGTTAGAATTAGGATGAACACTTGTTCAAAGTTTCTGCGCCGTATCATTTTACCAGTAAGTCGAATTTATCAACCAATACCTCGCAATGCCCAAGAGCCATGTTAAGGTACATTAAATACACAGTGTTTAACATGTAAGTTGACCTATGGTTCGGAAGGCTGCTTCTTAGCTTTAAGAACTGACGGCAAAGATTGCACCTGTTGGGCTGCATGCTGAGAATTACAAGAAGTTGCAACACATCAACAGCGTAGATATCAGCGATGTTAATGTCAGTGCGGAGTAAAGCCCATTCTCTGACCTTGTAACGGATCATCTCTCACAAAGTGTCAAGATATTCAGCAACATTTTCATGCCAAAAACGCATGGAGCAACTTCTTCAGCCAAGTTGTTTAACCAAAGCATTTCTGCTCTCAACCAAGCTGAAATGTAAAGGGCCTGTGCCACTTTCATGACCTAATTCACGACCTCTGCCGAGTTTGCCCTTGACTCAGACTTGCAGAATGGTCGTCACGAGGTCGTAGGAGGTTGTAGCAGGCCGTGATGCTAGTCGTAGGTACTCGTGGCATCAAGTAGGTCGGGGCGTTTTTCTAGCATGATGATAAATGTCCACGAGTAAAAAAGATCATGAATTAGGTCGTGAAAGTGGGACAGGCCCTTAATTATGCCGAATGTTATCCACATATAAACACAAGGGGGGTATAAAAATCTGAAAGATTTTGTTATGCTTTCAGTTTCCAAAGTTGGTCCGAGGCTGCCCATAGGTTCTGACATCCCATCAATAGTTTTGTTCAAACTCGTTATTTGGATCGTGGGTTAATCCACCACATTAGCCTCTGATATGCATAATCTGCTGAAAGAAATTATGTGGTATTAAAAATAGGCTGCATCCTTAAAGTAGAAGATAGTTCCAAAATGCTGGAGTAACTCAGCGGGACAGGCAGCATCTCTCGAGAGAAAAGCTTGTTTATGTAAACCTGGATCAACTAGTTCTGTTTTTCTGCACCTCAGTAGGAATGTGATAGTAGGTCAAATGCGAGTAGCAAGTGCCCTTAAGGAAGAGGCACCAGGATCTTCCAGCTAGAAGTTTCATTTCCAGTGTGTAAAAAAAAGATTGTTATTGGAAATTATTTAGTAAGTGATGCTGGAGTTAATTAGTAAAGGGTCTGTCTCACTTGGGCGACCTAATTGGCGAGTTTAGAAGAGTTTAGGACAGTTTGAAAAAAAAATGTCATGTTGAAGACCTCCTTCGACTATGTAGAAGATCTCCTTCGACTATGTTGAAGAATAGCTTCAACTAGTTTCAACTAACTACGGCTAGTTACAACTAACTTCGGGAGAATTGGACACCGAATAGTGGAGAGTGAAGACAACCTCCTTCGATCTCCTTCGACCTCCCTTCGACTATGATGAAGACTATGTACGACTACCTTCAACTACCCTTGATTACCTACGACTAACATGCTGACCTACTATGACTAAACCTACGAGTAAAAAAATATCGATTTTTTTCCATGGCGACATTTATTTACTCGCGAGCATTTTTCAACATGTTGAAAAATACGCAGCGACCTAGCTGAGGCCTCGAGTACATGGGGACCACTCTCGAGCATGAAGGAGAGTTACAAAGACCTCCTACGATCTCGTGTCGACCATGCTGTGAGTATGAGACGAGGGCAAACTAGCCAGAACTTTTGTAATAAGTCGTCCAAGTGGGACAGCCCCTTTAGTGATCTTGGACTTGATGTCCTAGTTAATAATTAAGTGATGATGGAGTTGATTCTGGAGTTAAATAGAGAGTGATTCTGCTGGTGATGTTAAAGTGAATCATTGAGCGATGATGGGATTTTTTTTAATGAGTGATAATGGGGTTAATTACCAAGTGATGCTAACGTTAACTAGTGAGGGTTGTGGGTTTCATGTTGGTTTTAATTACCAAGTGATGACAGGGTTATTATCCACTTTAATTAATGAGTGATGCTGGGACTAATTAGTGCGTAGTGATGGAGTTGATGTTGGACTTAATTAGTGAGAGATGCTGAAGTTAATTAGTGATTGAAACTGGAATTGGCATCAGTTAATTATCGAGCGACAGTGAGGTAACTATCAGTGTTTAATTAGTAAGTGAAGCTGGAACTGATTAGCAAGCAATGTGGAGTTAGTCAGGGAGTGATGTGGAATTAATGTCAGTTTGGTTTAGGTCAGGTTAGTTATAAAGTGTGGAAACAGGCCTTATGGCCTACTTGTCAGTACCAACCAGCGATCCCCACACATCTCACACACTAGGGACAATTTACATTTATACCAAGCCAATTAACCTACAAGCCAGTACATCTTTGTAGTGTGGGAGGAAACAGAAGATCTTGGAGAAAACGAACGGGGAGAACATACAAATTCCATACAGACAGCAACTGGGGTTGGGATCAAATTAGGGTCTCTGGTGTTGTAAGGCAACAACTCTACCACTGCTCCACCATGCTGCCCTAGTCATATGGAGTTAGTCAGAGAATAATGTTGGAGTTGCCAGTGTTATTAGTGAGTAACATTGATGAGCGACAATTGAGGCTGCAGTTCTCCAAAGAGTGATGTTGAGGCTGATTAGTGTGTCATGTTGGAGTTAATAAACTAGTGATATTGGATTTGATGTTACAATTACTTAATAAGAAATACAAGCGTTGCAATGGTGCTTTTTCTGCAAAAACCCAGTTAAATGACATAATACTTTAATAATCTCAACTGACTTGCTAATCCTGGCTGTATAACATATCATTGACATGTTCTCATTTTTAAAGGATACGTTATCTTTGTATGAACCTCAGAATCTTCCATCTGATTATTTCACTTTAGGCTAACCTGTGCCAACAGAAAGCAGAAGCCTTTACTAATCAATCACCCACCGAACTATTTCCACAGTTTAGGAAATTTGAGATGTTCAACTTTCCAAGTCTCAACGTTCCCTGAGCCTGTCCGGTAATAGGTGCAGATAGGCACAAAAAGCTGGAGTAACTCAGTGGGTCAGACAGCATCTCTGGAGAAAAGAAATGGGTGACGTTTTGGGTCGAGATCCTTCAGTGAACACAGGTTAGGAGGTGGGGGTGGGGAGGTAGGCATAAGTTTGGACAAAGGCCAGAGAAGGAAGAAAGGATGTGAGACAAAAGGATTGAAGAGTAGCTATGGATGTTGGGGCCTGAACATGATGGACCTCCCGCATATTCTGGCCTATTCTGAGGTAATTAACCTCCAGTGATTGCAGCTACCCTCCTTGTTCCTCCCTGTCACACTCATACACACACAGCTTTAAAGTGCATCCCAGTGCGACGTGTATTCAGATACAATAACAGGCTCAAGGGAGAGAATGTACATCGGTAATCTAATTGAAGGGTTCAGTGGTCATTTAATACTGTCATCAGAACCCCAAAACCACATTAGAGTCGTAAAATTAACTCGGGACATCAACTCTTACATGATAAATTATATCGTAAGGACCTGCATTCTGTCACAAGCGTCCTTCAATATTTCTCAAATGTCAATGACAAGTTTGCTGGCAGCTCACAATACAAGCACATTGACAGACCCACAATTGCAATAGAATTCGTATACATCATTCAAGAAACAAATTGTGGTAAAATAATGTACGAGGCACTGCTGCCTGGAGGAAAATGTTGCATTTAATAGACAGAAGAAAGCAATTGAGTGGGCAGGTGGGTACTGACCACACACACACACACATGTTTGATGTAAAGTGTGGTGATTTATGGGTGTGAAAAATGGATATAGGAGTTGAGAGGGGGGGTAAATATAGAGGATATGAGGGTGGAGTAGTTGATGTATTCCACATAGACCTGTAAAACTTCGACAATGTCCCATATCAGAGTTTCGTTCAGACAAAACGTGCTTAATTGGCAAATTGGATCTCAATGTGCCATGGTGATTGAAAGCAGTGGGTGACGGTCAAAGATTACCTTTGAGATTAGAAGCCTGTAAATCACTGGATTCAATGCTGGGTGATTTATATACACTAAAGGTTTGTGTGGGCGTGCATAAGTGTGGGGAGTGTAAGATTGTGTGTGCGAGGGAGCGCGCGTGTGAGAGAGGGTGTGCGAGAATGCGTGTAGGAGTGAATGTGTGGGAGTGAGTGCGTATGTATGGGCAGTGTGTGTGTGCGCGTGCAGGACTGTGTGTGTGTGCCCTATGTAAGTCACTTTCACCTGCCTCTACTGATTCTACTTGCACTATTGAAAATACACCAGGTTATATAATGCTCCTCCAAGCTGGTGGCGGTGAGTATTTGCTGGCAAAAATCCCTCAGTAATGTAGGGAACATTCTCGATGATGCGGCAATTCCTACATCGGCTATATTCCCTTCATCTACAAAGGCCACAAGAAAATTGATAATGCTGCTGCCCCTAGTGCATTTCCAGAGCTCCCCGGGGAGATATTGCGAATACATCTTGTGGATCTAATTAATTGCCATATTCCTGGGCCTCTGTAATATATGCTGGGTGGGAGCCATGAGTCCACTTTAGCTTGCTGAATGCTTTTTTGACTGACTGCAGGGTTAGATGTTACTTTAGGTAATGGGCATATCTCCTATCCATCTGCCTGGGAATATTCATTAATTCACATCAGTGGAAAACAAATTGAATTACCAGAAGAGGGAAAAATGAGCTGCTGTAATTTTGTGTAGTTTCAGGAAGGAACTAATGTGTACATAGATCAAGGGTGATGTGGGCCATTACAAGCATTAATGGAACTGCTTGGGACTGAATAAATACAGGATTTACTTAGCAAATGCTGATTAGGCTCTTTTTAGTCCGATCATGCTGATAGAACGTAATTGTTACTTTTTATACAGTGTAGCTGTGGCAGTTCCACTGAAGTGTGCAATGCTACAACAGGTAGCACAGTGGGTGCAGCGAGTGGCGCTGTAACGCAGCGGATAGCGCTGTTGCCTCTCAGCGGCAGAGTTCCAGAGCCAATCTCGACCTCGGGTGCTGTCTGTGTGGAGTTTGCATGTTCTCCCTGGGACCGCATGGGTTGCTCCTCATTCCTCCCATAAGCCTAAAACGTGTGTGTTTGTAGGTTAATTGGCCACTGTAAATTGCCCCAAGTGTGTAGGGGGGTAGATGAGAAGGTGGAATAATATAGAACTAGTTTGAATGGCTGATCAATACGTGGTGCTGTCACGATGGGCCGAAGGGCCTGCTGTTTCTCTAAAACGTAAAAACGAAAAACTAGGTTATGGTACAGAAGGTGCCGCTCGTAAGACAATGATGGTGATGTCCAGGGGTCATAGCTGGGGTTAGGTTTCTGTATTCGGTTGATCTTGCATGACACATGCAAGGCACAAATTTTGAAATATCAGGCAAGGACATAAGACCTACTTACCCACGCATCATCGCCACCTGCCTGCCTTCTCTCTGGCTCGTTCTATCTTCCAGAGCACATCAATTTTGATTTGAACTTATTTGTTCTGTCAGTTTCAACTATTTCCCCCTGACTAGCGATCACAATAGCATTATTCCCACTCACTCTGATTCTATCAGAGTGACCTTGTTTTAAATTGTGATTGTGTGGATGGGACGCTGTCATCAAAACACACGACAGGCTTCTCCCGGGTAATGAACAGGTTCTGTTTTTTACAGACGTCCATATGTTGATGTATCCATAAGTCGGAAAATACACCAGCACTCGCACCATATGGTAACCATAGCTCCATGAATGACATTACAAAACATGGCGGCGTCTGCATGTGTAAATATGCAAAAGGTTTCACCATGCAGTTGCATATGTGACAAAGAAAGCTTTATTGAAGAGTTGAACCATCAAAAACACATATGCCCGATAAGAAAGAACAATTGCTAAAAGTTGAGAG
The DNA here is from genome assembly GCF_028641065.1 of Leucoraja erinaceus. Lineage (NCBI taxonomy): Eukaryota > Metazoa > Chordata > Chondrichthyes > Rajiformes > Rajidae > Leucoraja > Leucoraja erinaceus. Next base: position 18,529,544 of record NC_073408.1, read on the forward strand.
TGAGAGAGAAAGGAAACTTACGCTCCTGTCTCACTTAGGAAACCTGAACGGAAACCTCTGGAGACTTTGCGTCCCACCCAAGGTTTCCAAGAGTCAAGAGTCAAGAGTCAATTTAATTGTCATTTGGACCCCTAGAGGTCCAAACGAAATGCCGTTTCTGCAGCCATACATTACACACAAATAGACCCAGACACAACATAATTACAATTTTACATAAACATCCATCACATAGCTGTGATGGAAGGCCAAAAAAAAACTTATCTCTCCACTGCACTCTCCCCCCCCCCCCCCCCCCCCGATGTCAGAGTCAAAGTCAAAGCCCCCGGCTGGCGATGGCGATTGTCCCGCGGCCATTGAAGCCACGCCAGGTGGTGCGAGGTCGCACACCGGGTCTTGTTGTTGGAGCCCCCGGTGTGCGCTCGTAAAGTCCCGCGGCCATTCCAGCCGCGTGGGGCAGTGGTGCTAAGCCCCGCTCCAGGAGCTCTTCGACCCCGCAACACGGGCGGGAGAATTCTCCGTTGCAGGAGCCCCGAAAAGCGGTCTCTCTCCAGGGAGCCGCGGGCTCCCGGCGCCGCTGTCCGCAGACCCGCAGCAGCAGCCCCCGACTCAGCAGCGGCATCGGCAGCAGCAGCAGCAGCAGCAGCAGCAGCGTTCCTCCACCGCTCCGGTCTCGGCCAGCTCGGCGACGGCAACGGTGAGTCGGCACCTGAGTCCCCGGCTTCTTCCTGTTGGAGGCCGCTCCTCGTTGCGGCCTCAACGACAACGGAACCCGACGAGAAAAAGGTGCGGTCTCCAGTGCAGGGAGAGATTTAAAAAGTTTCCCCCCCCCCCTCCCACCCCACCCCCACCCCCCCCACACACACACCCCAACAAAAAATAACAAAAACTACATTAAAACACAGACAGAAAATAAAAAAAACGCGGACAGACTGCAGAGGCCGCTGCTGGCCAGAGCCGCGCCGCCTACCGGTTCCATGCGGTTCTCGGAGGTTGCAGGTGGTTGCCGGAGGTTGCAGGTAGTGGAAGCAGGTAGGGAGACTGACAAAAACCTCCGGGAACCGCATGGAAACGTTGGGTGGGGCGCAAAGTCTCCAGAGGTTTCCGTTCAGGTTTCCTAAGTGGGACAGGGGCATAAATTCTGCCTTTCAAAGGATCAAAAGCATGCAGGCGCTTGAATTTAATAACATTATGGGTGCTGTGGGAAATTTGGGAGCTTTGGGAGTTCCACTTTTTGCCAAAGATGGGCGTGAGGACGGTGTGGGCTACTGTTCACATGTATCCAATTGGCTGCAAGTGCGGCACGGTGGAGGGCGGCATGGTGGCGTAGCGGTAGAGTTGCTGCTTTACAGCACTTGCAGCGCCAGAGGCCCGGGTTCAATCCCGACTACGGGTGCTGTCTGTACGGAGTTTGTACGTTCTTCCCGTGACCGCATGGGGTTTCTCCGAGATCTTCGCTTTCATCCCACACTCCAAAGACGTATAGGTTTGTAGGTAAATTGGCTTGGTATACGTGTAAATTGTCCCTAGTGTGTGGTGGATAGTGTTAATGTGCGGGGATCGCCGGCCGGCACGGCCCCGGTGGGCCGAAGAGCCTGTTTCTGCGCTGTATTTCCATAAAAAATAGGACATTGTCAGCCATAAGGTCTGACCCCTATGTTTCCTTTCAATTGCACAGTGGAAGTAGACCATGTGGTCTTGAGTGTGTTCCTTCATTCAGTAAGCTACTGATAGACAAAGATGATACACAATACAATAGTAAAGTAGAGGAATAGGTCCTTTGGCCCACAATGTTTTTGCTGATCTTGATGCTAAGATAAACTAATCTCATCTGCCTGCACATGATGCATACTCCTCACGATCATCTTAGGAGTAAAAACCAGGAACTGCAGATGCTGATTTACAAAAAAAAGTCAGAAAGTGCTGGAGTAACTCAGTGGGTCAGGCAGCATCTCTGGAGAAAGAGGATGGGTGAAAGTTGTTTCATTTACTGACATTAAGTAAAAATGGCAGCTACAGGAAGGATGTTGTTTAACTAGAAAGAGTGCAGAGAAGTTTCATGATGACGTTGCCAAGACTTGTGGGGCCGAGCTATAGGGAGAGTTGGGCAAGCTAGGATTTTGTTCCTTGGAGCACAGGAGGCTGAGGGGTGATCTCACGGACGTGTATACAATCATGAGGGGAACAGATAGGGTGAATGTACAGAGTATTTTAGTCAGAGTACGGGAATCAAGAATCAGGCGACATAGGTTTTAGGTGAGAGGAGAACGATTTAATAGGAATCTGAGGGCTAACTTTTTCACTCAAGTCAAGTCAAGTCAAGTTTATTTGTCACATACACATACGAGATGTGCAGTGAAATGAAAGTGGCATTGCTCGCGGACTTTTGTGCAAAAAGACAAACAACCAAACAAACTATAAACACAATCATAACACATATTCTTTTACATAATAAATAATGGAAAGAAAAACGTTCAGTAGAGTTAGTCCCTGGTGAGATAGGCGTTTACAGTCCGAATGGCCTCTGGGAAGAAACTCCTTCTCAACCTCTCCGTTCTCACCACATGGCAACGGAGGTGTTTGTCTGACCGTAGCAGCTGGAACAGTCCATTGCAGGGGTGGAAGGGGTCTCTCATGATATTGTTGGCTCTGGAGTTGCACCTCCTGATGTATTGTTCCTGCAGGGGGGCAAGTGAAGTTCCCATAGTGCGTTGAGGTGGGTATGAGGAACAAGCTGCCAGAGGAGGTAGTTGAGGCAGGTGCTATACCAAAATTTAAAAGACATTTGGACAGGTACATGGATAGGAAAGATTTAGAGGGATATGGCTAAAAGCGGGACGTGTTGATGAGGCATCTTGGTTTGCAAGGGCAAGTTGGGCTGAAGATGAATGCATATTGATATTTTGACATAGACCATACATTGAATCCTTTGGTGAGGCAAAGATCTCAATCCCGCATAGTCTTACTCTGCCACCTTCCAACAACTTCTGCTGCTCGCAGTATAAATCGCAATATACCAAGGCCCCTCGGTGTACCACGTCCTTGTATATCTTACTCTGCCAGTGTATGATTGTACGGTACATCTTGCTCCTTCTGGTTTACATGCCGCCTTGCCCCTTTCCCTGCTGAATGACACTTTGACTGTGACTCTTTTGGCTGACAGTGGTCTTTCTCCCTTGTGCCGCCATAGTTCTGCGTGACGAGTTCCGCCAGGCGCCCAGTGATGTGGTGGTGGCGGCGGGGGAGCCCGCGGTGATGGAGTGCCTGCCACCGAGAGGGCACCCGGAACCAACCATCTCCTGGAAGAAAAGCAACGTCCACATTAGTGACAAGGAGGAGCGGATCACGGTGAGGACACGGCATCACGGAACACCTGGGGCGGGAGGGAATGACAATTGGATTTGAGATCGGGTTTTGAAATGCCAGTGAATTGTACTTTAGGCATAAGATTGGTCATTTTACATCAGTGTAACAGGGATTAAACCTGGTGAAGCTTTGTCCAGATCCAGATGAAAAAAAAGCTATCTCTTGCACCTTCCCCAAGTTTCATTTCTGCAATGCCCATTTTGACAAAGGCCATTCTTTGAATCCCTTGGTGAGGCAATTACTTCAATCCCCCTTAGTCTTACCGTATCACCCACCAACATTCTCTGCTCCCTTTATGTAAATGGCAATATACCACAGTATCTCAGTGTACCATGTCCTTGTATATCCTACTCTGCCAGTGTATAACAGTACTTATATCTTGCCCCTTTCAGTTACCACACTTAAATATACTCTGGCCTGTCTAATTTTCCCTGCCCTTTCAGTATCCTGCCCCGTCATTGTAGCATCGTCCAATTTGTTGAAGAATGAGCCCGTCTTCTTTGCCCACGTGTGCCTGAGTACTTAATCTGAAGGAGGGTCTCGACCCGAAACGTCACCTATTCCTGTCCTCCAGAGCTGCCGCCTACCCCGCTGGGTTACCCCAGCATTTTGTGTCTATCTTCTGTGCCTGAGTACTTGGTGTATCTCATGGGAAACGTCAGTATGGGAGATGTTGACCTTGCCTGCTCTTCTAGATCCGAGGGGGAAAGCTGATGATCTCAAACACGAGGAAGTCTGACGCTGGCATCTACATCTGTGTAGCCACCAACATGGTGGGAGAAAGGGACAGTGAGCCGGCAGAATTGGTCGTGTTTGGTAAGTGAGGCCCCAAGGGTCTTTATTGTGTTGGGATGAAGGCTCTGTTCCTGTGCTGCACCCTTCTAAGTGAGGTTTTTGTGACGTTTGTTGCTTTATGTTGCTGAACATCTCACGGTGACGAGTCTGATGAGGAGTTACTCCCAGAGCCTTTCCGCTGACTGGTTAGCATGCAACAAAAGCTTTACACTGTATCACGGCATACATGCCAATAAACTAAACTGAAACTTAGCTCAGTCAACGCTGCCTTCTCTCCCACAGCACGAGCTCAAGATCCAGTTCCATAGATATAGACAATCCAAAATGTGTTGCCCGAGTGGTTAGCTGTGACTTTCTGTGATGCTTAGCTTTTCACACATGTGGAGAACAGCTGTCCTGAACAAGAACATTCTCTTCCAAATCCAGACCCTCTGCAATTATGGGGCCATTTTATCTGTAAGCCTCAAAGCCAAAGCTAACATTGTCTTATAAAAGGATCTAACCGTAAATAAATGTAATCGTAAAGCCTGTTCACTCACCAATCTTATCAAAATTGTTAAGTTTTACCTTTTTTTCTTTTCCTATGGTTGTGCTTTTTCTCTCATGGCACAAGCTATGATTCCTGGCTAAAGTGGACAGTTTCAAAATCTTGCTCACTTTGCAATGACTGTTGAGAAGGTATTTAGACGTGCGGGAGAGGGAGATATCGATTTTCCATTTTGCACAATTTCCTTTCAACATACCCCTCTTCACATGGGGCAGCCACCTGTGAGGAGAACCCTTTGTAAAGGGTCATTGTAGCACACTCCAATTTGTTGAATTTGTAAAATTGTCCCTAGTGTGCATAGGGAAGTGTTAATGTGAAGGTATCGCTACTTGGTGCAGGCTTGGTGGGCCGAAGGGCCTGTTTCCATGCTGTATCTCTGAAACGCTGCAAAAGCATCGCAAATGAGTTGCCAAAATTACACGGAGCAAGCTCCCACCCAAATGGTGGAGTGTTGCCTGGTTTGTTGTTTGGTTGCTATTTTTGTTGACTTTCTCTTCCTTGTAACCCTTCTCATCTTGCCCATGTATAACCCCACAGAGCGGCCCACCTTCATCAAACGTCCTGTAAACCAGGTGGTGCTGGCAGATGACACGGTGGATTTCCATTGCGAGGTCCATGGAGATCCCATGCCGACCACCCGTTGGCGCAAGGAGGAGGGAGAGCTGCCGCGAGAAAGGTAGGCAATAAAAGTATTTGAATCTTCATTACGTAGTGTTGCTCAGTTAAAATGTCAGTGAAGCTCTGACTACCTGGCTCACCCCATTACAATTGAATGCCATGATCTTTGTTGGAACGAGTTGCAGTGAGAACTATTACAGTATTGAATACACCCATGTGAAGAGCTTTAAACTGTAGTGGGATTGGGAACTGATTCAAGAAGCATTGAATGGGTTCAGTTTATATGGTATATGGGTTCATAGGGACATCCCTGCACATTGGTGCTGATCTCCAATAGAAGAAGTGGCTCAACATCGGGAGAGGGAGGAAAAGGATCTTATTCCAGATCATTAAAGAGTACCCTCACTGAATGCTAGGTTTAGGATCTGACTTTATAAGATCCAATGTCCTCCTTTCGTCCAATCTGTTGATGCCCATTGTATGAGATTGACACCTGAACCTGATGGGAAGGAATTAGAATGTTCACTCTGATATAAATAAGCACTTTCGAAACAGAAAAGAGAGGAGAGGAGAAATTTGGGGAATTAAATGAAATGGTCACCTCGATGTCATGTGATAATGCAAAGATGACCAATAGTCATCTTAGACCATTCTACATATCTCTCGGTTCAATAGAAATAGGGGCGGCACTGTGGTGCAACGGTAGAGTTGCTGCCTTACAGCGCCAGAGACCCGGACTACGGGTGCTGTCCGTATTGTTTGTTTGTTCTCCCTGTGGCCACATGGGTTTTCTCCAGCTGCTCCAGTTTCATCCTACATTCCAAAGATACGCAGTTTTATGGATGAATTGGCTTCTGTGAATTGCACCTGGTGTGTAGGTTAGAACAAGTGTACCAGTGATCATTGGTCGGCATGGATTCGATGGGTCGAAGGGCCTGTTTCCACACCAAACTAAAACTAAAATTAAATGAAAAGATAAAAAGATATTGGAGCAGGGTAGAGAGATTTCATTGCAGCTGAGACTTGCACTATGGTAGGCCTGAATTTTAAAGTAGGCTTGAAATGGCTGTATCTCTATATTAAACTAAACTAAATGGAGTAAAGATTGGGGGAGATGTAACATGGGCCATTGATTCACTAATGGATATTTCACAATACCGCAGAAGATAAAGTTACCTGAGATGAACGATTCAACTCAGTGAACTTGTGTGAGTGACTTACTTTGCATCAAGGAACACAGGGAACAAAAAGAGTCTTTCTGTCTCCTTCAGAGTTGAGATTCAGTCTGACAACAGCTTGCGGCTGGCACGAGTCGGCAGCGATGACGAAGGAACGTACACCTGTATTGCAGAGAACAGTGTGGGCAAAGTTGAATTCTCCGGCACCCTGACTGTACACGGTAAGGACCTCTGGATGACCTTTCTGAACTGAAGATGACGTGTTTATTTTGTAAAATAATTCCATTGGACTGGGCGGTAATCCCATCATTCAACCTTGGTGGCAGAACCACTTCACAGATGCAAGGCAAGGAAATATGGGATCACCTGATTCAGATTTAACTTGAGTATGTTGATACACCAGTACAGGAGGAAACGTATGTACCTGGAGATTTTGACTATTGATTTGTGAGCTTTTGCAGTGAATGCCAGTTGGCAATTTAATCTTTGCCAGGTTATCACAAGGAAAACTAACTCTATCTTTACAAAATCACATATTCTGTAGGACCTTTTAGGGTGGATTTAGTTGTCCTGGGCCGGGCAGCAGCAATTGTTAGAGAGGGAAGTTCTGACTTTCTGTTAGAAGGGTAGGTTGGAGGGTAGGTTAGGTTAGGGAGGTTCAGTTTAGGCATCAAATAATGGCTACAATACTCCTCATGGGGGGGGGGACAGAGGCACAGATGATAGAGCCGCTGCCTTGCAGTTCCAAAAAACAGGGTTCAATCGTGACCTCTGGTGCTGTCTGTGAGGTGTTTGCACGTTCTGTGGTGTGGATGCTCCCATTTCCTCTTTTATCCCAATGACGTAGGTTAATTGACCATTATATATTGCCCCTAGTGTGTAGTTGAGTGGTAGTTGATGAGAATGCGAGCAGAATTAAAAATGTGGATTAGTGAAAATGGGCAGCACGCTGGCGCAGCCGGAGAGTTGTTGCCTTCCAGCGCCAGACACCCGGGTCTCATCCCGACTGCGGGTGTTGTCTATACAGAATTTGTACCTTCTCCCTGTGGCTGCGTGGGTTTTCTCCGAATGCTCCAGTTTCCAAAGACGTGAAGGTTTATTGGTTAATTGGCTTTGTTAAAATTGTAGCTTGTCCCTGGTGTATAGGATAGCGCTAGTATACGGGTGATCGCTGTTCAGCACGGACTCAGTGGGCCAAATGGCCTGTTTCCGTGTTGTATTTCTAAAGCTTAATATGTGGATGCTCCCATTTACTCCCATATTCCAAAGACGTATGGGTCAATATTAATTGCCTCTAGTGTGTAGGTGAGTGGTAAAGTCACGGGGCACCTGATGAGATCACGAGCAGAGCAAAGAATAGGATTAAGGTGGGATTAGTGGAAATGGGTAGTTGGTGGTCAGAGTGCGCTGAGGGGCCTGTTTCTGTGCTGCATTTCTCTACAGTTCTGTATACTGTACAAGCAACTGAGGCTGACTGATGGAATCACTTCCCCAGAAAGATGGAAGGTTTGTTTATGACGTTGTACAGTCATGTCGAGTGTGCTCGTAACACAATTTTCCAACTTGTCTGCTTTTAGTTTTCATTGAAATCAATTTTAAAACAATCATTCTCCAGTTTCTTCTTGTTTGGAATTGAAATGATGAACATGTAACAAAAATTATCTCGATTAAACACCACTCACTGCACACCGTAAAATTGAATTTTTTCACTGATATAGGAGGGATGTGAAAATTACTTTCTGGCGTGTGTGACTCCAGGGTGATTTTAACTGTAAATGGAAAAGTTTTACTGGTGCCTGGCAGGAGGTTGAGTCTCTAAGTGGGTCAGTTGCAATCACTTCCAGAGTTCATTCCTTCTTAAATGTCCCCCTTTTGTGCCACGGACAATGTCTGGGAGTTTATCTCTTTCATTTTATGTTCGGTGGAGAGTGAAATGCAATACCCACACGAATTGGAGCTCAAGATTACCAATGAACCTTTCCCTGCTAAAATGTGCAGCCATGACAGATAAAGAGATGGTTCAGTGATTTCCCAGGTCTGATTGATTGTCACTCTCTGAAGACCTTCTGCCTCAATGTTGGTGGAAAGAAAAATGAAGGCTAAAAATGGACACTCTAAATAATGAAGCAAGGTTTTATCATCTAGCTTAGTTCACAATTTGAAATGGATTCTTTTCTTAAATGAACACTGGAGGATTTGGACGTCACCACCAAGGCCAGTATTTAATGTCTAACTCTCGTTGCTTTGACATAGTGAATTTTTCCCGAACTTTTGCAGTGTTCCCGGCTATGTGGGAGGTTTTCTGCAGGTTCCAGAAGGAACAATACCCATGGCAGAGTTAGTGGGGTTTAGAAGTAGTAGCATTCCTTGTAGAGGAAGGACAATTTACATTTTGGAGGTTTTAGTTTCTGTTTGAGTATAAGATGAAGGTGGAGGCTGATTCCTGTTTAACCAAGAGCTGTGTTAATCACTGACAAATCGATCATTGTTATTGAGTGCATGGTAGTGAGTAGTGAATTAGAATATAATCCAGGTGTCTTGAGTTCAAATCCTTGAGCACAATTCAATAAACTTAGTCTGATAGAACATAGAAAAGTACAGCAGAGGAACAGGCCCTTCAGCCCGCAAACCACATGATGCCAAAATAAAGTCATCTCATCTGCCTGCATGTGATCCACATCATTCCATTCCCTGCATATCCACGTGCCTATCCAAAGGCCTCTTAAATATAAGTCATATCTGCCTGCATTGCCCACCTTGGCAGCAGGTTTCAGGCACCCACCACACTCTGGAAAAAATATATTTGCCCTGCATATCCCCTTTAAACTTTGCCCATCAGATATCAGAAACAAATGTCTGTGAAATATCTTCAGGGCAGCACGGTGGTGCAGCCGTAGACTTGCTGCTTACAGCACCTGAGACCCAGGTTTGATCCAGACTACTGGTGCTTAAGAAGAAACTGCAGATGCTGGAATATCGAAGGTAGACAAAAGTGCTGGAGAAACTCAAGACTACGAGTGCTGTCTGTACAGAGTTGGTATATTCTCCCCTTGACCACACTCCAAAGATGTACAATTTTTCCAGGTTAATTGGGTTCAGTAAAATTGTAAATTGTTCCCTGTGTGTAGGATAGTGCTAGTGTATGGGAATCGCTGGTTGGAGAGGACCCGATGAACTGAAGGGCCTGTTTCCACTGTGTCTCGAAACTAAAACCAATTCTTCAGGACTAAAATCCACCGGTTTACAAATGTGTGTTTACTCAACGTCAGCTAATAGCTATGCAAGGCTTACAAACAGCAACCAAGTGCTGAGAAGTAGTAACTAATGAACAAGCTTAACTGGGCTGATGAATTCATTGCTCGGTGCAATTGGATCATGCCGATCTGGTTCAATCCATGATCTTTCCTGAGCTGAGCTCAATATACCCAATAATAGGTGTTAGAATTAGAGTGATCTCTTCTGTGCCAAAGCAGTTTAAACTAACCAGGATTTCTGCATCCGATTAGTCTCTTACTGCTATTGTTATGGTACATCTGAGTAGTTCAAGTGTGGGATAAGAATACATCATGGGGTCTAAGCAAAAATAGAGAAAGTAGAATGAGCCAAACCACAAAATCCCCACATTATATCAGTGTTAAACTCAGATGGTGGTGAATCTTGATAAATGTTGAAACAATCAGACAAGAAATATTCCATGGGGTCTGGGTTGCTATCAATTGCAGATAAAACCAGCCCAGTCATAAATCACAGTAACACAACCCATGAACCAGCCGATAGTGATTAAATGTGATGATAATGATTACAAATACATTGTTCATGGCAAATGTATATTCAGTGCTGTTTAGTAGTGATTTGGCTCCTCTTTTAGCGATATTGGGGTAACAATAAATGATCTTAATGTCGACTCTTTAAAATCACAAGATTCTTCAGAGGAGCATTACTAGACAAAAACTGATGGAGTCAAAGAAAGGGCCATTAGGGCCGGTGACCAAAGGCCAGAGTTTGACTCTGGAGGTCGATTGGCTTTCATTATTTTTCCTTTTGTTAAAATTCTGTGACATTGATGAATCTCACGTCCATCCTAACGCACCAGCCCTAACTCCCCTGCAAGGGAAATCTTTGCACAATGGAATGGCTTTCTGGATCATTTCAGAGGGTATTAAGAACCAAAACGATATCATAGGAAAAGGCACAAGTGTCCGACACATTGAAGTTGTTGTTCAGGGTAACTGGGCTTTTTTTTCAAGAAACGTCAGCTTTCAAGATCATTTATTAATTACTCTTGGCAAATCCAATTTCAGCTCTTATCATCGTGGGATTGAAGCTCTTAATCTCTGGTCTGGAGTCTGAATTATTACCATGACCTTACATTCCCTGTTGATCACCATGCCTTGGGAATATTTATGAGAAGGGAGTTGTCTACATGGATCTTACAAGTACCATATCTTCTGTGGAAGACTAGTTAGCAGAAACACAAGCATGTAGATGTTCAGGCACAACCAATTGGTGGGGAACTTTGGACCATCTTTGGGTTGGGACCTGGTCCGTGTAAATCATTGTCGACCTATAGCATAAAACTAATAGCTCCAGGCCAAAATTGAAAATATTAACGTGTCTAGATCAAGCAAATGCACATTACATACAATATATTCGTCCAGATTAATCCTAATTCGAGAAATACTCAACTACTGAGATCAATTAATAAAAAGAGCAGATGCCGCCCCCTTTATGTTCCATAAGTGTACAATTCAGAATATTTCAGCTAGTTAGTTCATAAACAAAAAAAAAAATATTTCTCCAAACAATAGTTTAAAATTCCGATTTAAATACTTAATAACTTTGCCCCAAAGTTATCCAAGACGCTCCATGGTAATCTTCTGCATTGAAAGGTTTTGGTTACAAAACATGCTGGAAATAGTCAACAGGTGATCTGGAAATAGTCGACAGCATCTGTGGAAAGCCACAATTAACCGTGAGCAACACATTGCACAAAGAAGCTGAATCTGATTTTAACTGTTCCACAACTGCGACACTTAGATCATCTGGTCTCGTTCTATCAGAGACGTTTCCTTGTTTTCTAATCTATTTTAGCTATTTCAGAGCGGCTAGTGCCGTGTTTTAACTCTCAGCTTTCGACAATGTTAGGGGTTTAGTACAGAATGTTCCCACTAATCCCAACTCCACATCCCACATCTAGGCTGGGCAGGCAAGGGCAGAGTGTGAGTCATTGTTAAGACATCATGGTTGAGGGGGGACCTCATCGAAACAACCAGAATAGTGAAAGGCTTGGATAGAGCGGATGTAGAGAGGATGTATCCATTAGTGGGAGAGTCTAGAACCAGAGGTCATAGCCTCAGAATTAAAGGATGCTCTTTCAGGAAGGAGATGAGGAGACATTTCTGCAGTCAGAGGGTGGTGAATCTGTGGAATTCTAGTCAGTGGATATTTTTTAAGGCAGAGATAGATAGATTCTTGATTAGTACAGGTGTCAGAGGTTATGGGGAGAAGGCAGGAGAATGAGGTTAAGAGGGAGAGATAGATCAGCCATGTTTGAATGGCCGAGTAAACGATAGGCCGAATAGCCTAATTCTCCTCCTATTCCTGATGACCTTAAGACAGGACTCTGAACACTTTCTAAACACACAAATCAAGACCGCTGGCTGACCAGGCACCAGTAGAACCAAGGCTTTACAGAAGTCAATCTCTTCGAATGGAGAAGGGGACAAATTAGTAAAGGAAATGTGGGAACATGGCAGACTGTGGCCAGTGATGGGGTAAGTGGTCAGATGGATAGCTGGGGGAAGGAGTGACTTGCTGCCTTTCTAACACCACACCTATAGCTCTTGGAATGGTGAATATTGCTCCACATGCAAAGTTATAAAAGCATAAATTTATTTGATTATTATATTATGCAGCGCTATGAATATAATGTGTCATGGCCAGCAATAAGGATATAATAAATATCCACAGATAATGGGAGCAACTCAATTACTCGTGAGCGCAGAAGACATGAGTGAATTACACTCAGCCTGACTTGAGAAGATCCTCATTACATTCTAAGTGCAACCATTGACATGTTCTTTATGTATTTGTAAAAAAAAATGATGACATGTCTTAATGCAAGTGGAATGTGGCCGTGAGTCACTGCAAAGTGATGGCAATTAAATTGTGATGATGACTTTGCATTTCTCTCCATGCTGTGTCAGGGCCCGATGATTTGATGCAGCGTTTGGCACTTATCACATCCAAATTAATCGAAGGCAAAATATCGTGGGATGCATGAAATTCCGCAGAATCTGAGATTTAATTGGTTTGGTCATCTGGGCAGATCTAACCGCTAATTACTGCAACAAATCATTTGCCCTCTTATCAATAGCTGAAGTTAACATTGTGTGCTGTTTCTCACTTTTAAACTGACATTGATGCTACCATTGTGTATGAGTTCATTCATGAATTTTCCTTAACATCTCATGTTTTGTTTTATTTTTTTTTCTTTGTTTCAGTTGGTCCATTCAGTAAGTATTCATTTCACCTCATTTACTATCTGCTGCATGCTGGGTTAGGTGGAGGTTTGTGGAGGAATGGTTTCAATTGAAGCAAGCCTTAAACTTTCAGCTGAGCCTTCTTCCGCCAAAGCTTGCTGTTGTCGGGTGAAAGAAAGCTCCGTGCGAATATACAGAATGGTCAAGATCCAATTCCTTGGGAAAGACGTGTCATTTTTCCATAACCTCACCCATACTTACATGAGGCGAAACATTAACTCACTGGGAGAGTCTGTCAGGGTTGAGTCGCTCTTTGCTGATATCACGTTGTCTGTCGCTGCATGGTGAAGTACATAGATGACACCAGTATCACCAAAACTGCCTTGTAAATAAGCAAAGTTGGACCAGGACATGAAAAGTTTTCTGTCACTATCAGGGGTGGCACGGTGGCACAGCGGTAGAGTCGCTGCCTTACAATGCCAGGGACCCCGGGTTCGATCCTGACTATGGGTACAGTCTGTGCGGAGTTAGTAAGTTCTCCCTGCGACCAGCTTGGTTTTCTCTGGGTGCTCCGTTTTCCACCCACACTCTGAAGACCTACTGTAGGATCATTGGCTTTGGTAAAAAAAAAAGTAAATTGACCCTAGTGTGTAGGATAGTGCTAGTCTGAGGGGGATCGATGGTCAGCGCGGACTCAGTAGGCCGAAGGGCCTATTTTCTAATCTCCCTGAGCCTGTATCTCTAAACTAGACTAAATTAAATTAGTGAAGGAGATACATACCGGGAGATTGATGAAACTGCAGGAGTTCCATGTACCTCACTTCCCATGAGTGGAGAACATAGTGGATAAGATGTTGGGAAATTGTACGATGTGTGACATGTATGAGATTGGCATCAACAGCCACAAATCTGATTTTGTGACAATTCAGACAATGAAGTAACATCAGGAGTTTATTTGTGTGGTAGTCCTGCTGTGTAATAATAGATGATGTCTCTTTTAGGAAATACCTTTAAAGAGCAAGAACTATTGCCAGGTCTGTAACAGGCCTTAGATAGACATAAAGTGCTGGTGTACCTCAGAGGATCAGGCAGCATCTCTGGAGGAAAAAGGATGGGTGGCATTTTGGGTCGGGACCCTTCTTCAAACTTGACCTGAAACGTCACCCATCCTTTTTCTCCACAAAATGCTGCCTGATCCGCTGAGTTACACCAGCACTTTATGCCTATCTTTGGTATAAACCAGCGCCTGCCGTTTTTAAAACATTTCTACACTCTGTAACAGGCCCTGGCTGGAGTTAATAGCTCTTTTTTACCAGTCTGTGCATTGCAGGGTTGATCATCACCTCTGTGCTGTCCTGGTAGGACATGATTGGGTTTAGTTGCTGCGACATCATTCCATCACCAACCACTCTTTGTTGTGGCTGGTAGTGGCTGGGAGCAGCAGTCACTGTCAATAGCAAAAACAAAATTGAGCGGTGGAAGGAGATCAAGGGAATAATATAATAGCAGGCAGGAGAACACAATGATTGGTGAATAACTTATTGTTACTACATATTGTGAAGGGTTTAAATTGGGTGCAATTCCTCAAAAGTGTTTAGGACATTTTTCTTAAGCAGAATGTAGAGGCCCCAACATGTGAGAGGGCAACGCTGTATCTAGTATTGGGAAATTGGGAAAGGCAAGTTAATGAAATGTTTGTGGAGGAGCCTTTTGGGAACAGTGACCACAGTTCGATTGGGTTTAAGATAGTTATGGATCAGGATGGAGTGGGTCCACGTGTTAAAATGCTCAACTGGGGTAAGGCCAACTTTGAGGGCATTAGAGAAGGTCTAGCTCAAGTTGACTGGAGCAGGTTATTTGAGGGGAAAGGAACATCGGCCAAGTGGGATGTTGTTAAAAATGTGCTGATGAAAGCTCAAGATGTGTGTGAAGGGCAAAGCTGGAAAACATAAGGAAGCTTGGCTGACGAGGGAAATTGAGACGTTGGTCAAAAACAAGGATACATGGGACAGGTATAGGCAGCTGGGATCAAGTGCATCCCTGGAGGAGTTTCAGAAGCTAAGGAGTGAATTGAAAAAGGGATCAGAAGGGCAAAAAGGGGCTAGGAGATAGCTCTGGGTGACGGTGGAAGGTTGCTTCTTAGACTGGAGGCCTGTGACTAGTGGGGTGCCTCAGGATTCGGTGCTGTTTGTCATCTACATCAATGATTTGGATGAGAACATACAGGGCAAGATTAGCAAGTTTGCTGATGATACAAAAGTGAGTGGTTTTGCAGATAGTGAAGATGGTTATGAAAGATTGCAGCAGGATCTGGATTGATTGGCCAGGTGAGCATTGGAATGGTTAATGGAATTTAATACAGAGAAGTGTGAGGTGTTACATTTTGGGATGTCGAACAAGGACAGGACCTACTGTACACAGTAAATGGTAGGCTGGGTAGTTTTGTAGAGCAGAGGGATCTAGGAGTACAGGTGCATGGTTCCTTGAAGGTCGAGTCGCAGGTGGATAAGATGATCAAAAAGGCTTTTGGCACTTTGGACTTCATCAGTCAGAGTATTGAGTATAGAAGTTGGGAGGTCATGTTGCAGTCGTATAAGATGTTGGTGAGACCCCATTTAGAAATTGTTTACAGTTCTAGCCACCATGTTATAGGAAAGATATTGTCAAGCTTGAAAGGGTTTCAAAAATACTTATGAGGATGTTGTCAGGACTAGAGGGTGTGAGCTATAGGGAGAGGTTGAGTAGGCTGGGTCTATATTCCATAGAGCGCAGGAGGATGAGGCGCGATCTTGTAGAGGTGTACAAAATCATGAGAGGAATAGATCGGGTAGATGCGCAGAGTCTTTTGCCCAGAATAGGGGAATCTAGGACCAGAGGACATAGGTTCAAGGTGAAGATTTAATAGGAATCTGAGGGGTAACTTTTTCACACAAATGGTGGTGGGTGTATAGAACAAGCTGCCAGAAGAGGTTATTGAGGCAGGGACTATCCCATCGTTTAAGAAACAGTTAGATAATTACATGGATAGGACAGGTTTGGAGGGGTATAGACCAAATGCAGGCAGGCAGGACTAGTGTAGCTGGGACATGTTGGCCGGTGTGGGCAAGTTGGGCCGAAGGGCCTGTTTCCACACTGCATCACTATGACTCTAGGACTACACAGGAAGTGCTGGCGAACTGTACTGCATGTCAAAAGTGCATGCTGAAAATATTAATGAGTTTGTCCGTGTTGGGAAACTGGCTGGGGATGGATCCAAAAATAAACTAGTGTGTTATCAGTCTACCATCTAAAAGTCGGGCCGGAAATGTACTCAGCTGGGGGAAACTGGATTAAATGCTTAAAGGGGCCATGCCATTAAAATACAAATCACATTGGACATTACTGTTAGCAAAGAACGCTTGCCCTATTAACCGTCTTGTTTCATAACTGGAAACCTGATAGTGAACGGATCAAGGCAGTAGCACTAATAAAAATTGCAAGTAGTCATGGTCCCGAAACAAAATGAAAAAAGCAAGAAATTCTCAGTGGGTTTAATGTTTTGGCTATATTTTTTTTCTCTGAGGTCTTATTCCTCTTTACAGACTGTGACAGAGTCACTGGTTTGTTTTCAACATCCTTCCCTTCAAGGATCACTACCTTTTATGTGTAAAAGGCATATCTCCTTTTTGTAATCATCGTAAATTTGATCAAACTGGTGGCAAAGTTAGGTGGCAGGGATCTGATAGTGGGTGTCCACTATAATCTCAGTGCACCTAATTAATGGCTCAGACTTTCATAAGGTTGGGGGGGTGGGGAGGAGGGGGTGAGCTGAGTCTCTCTACGAAGGAGGCAAAACCTCTCGACTGGATGAAGGATTGCTGCATTGTGGAAATGGGCTTTCTGGTAGAAAGGCAGGGATTATCATGGTCATGTTTTCATTGAATAATTAATGCCTCTTGACTGCTTCACCCTCTCAAGCAAAAGGCACAGAGCGGCGGGTGAAGGCAGGAGAGAATCTGACGGATTGAACCCTTTCATCAGCTCTTATGCTCACTTTTAAATTTACAGTCAAGCTTTAATGCTGCAGAAGGAAACAGTCAATAATTAGTTGATTTAAAACCATTCAACTATATTTCATCCCAAGTTGGTTCCAAATAGCAGTGCCTAATAGGAGCATTCAAAACATCTGCAAGTTCTTTAATCCTGACTGATGATCTTCAGATGATCTTCTATACGTTTGTGAAAAGAAATAACCACAGAGTTTTACGTTATCGGTGCATTAAAGGTGGTGAATGGCCCTGGTCGACTCATGTGGAAAATTGCTCCATTACAGTCAAATTATCAGGGCAAGGAACAGTGATTCTCAAACTCCTTGCACTGGCAAACCCACTCCACCCCACCCCACATGGCCAGTGCCAGAGTGCAACCTGACTGACCCAGGGACTACCACAGGTCACAAGTAGTGCGGCTGCCAGCAGAACATAAATAGAGACAATACAGCTCACCCCCTCCATGACATGCTGGTTAACCTAAGGAGCACCTTCGGCAACAGACAGGTTCTACAAAGATGCAGCACAGAACACCACAGGCATTGTCCCTATGGCAATCAAACTGTACAACTCCTCCCCCTTCTGTCGTGGGGTAGACTGACTTCCCTTCCCCTTCCCTCCGCCCCCCTCCCCAATATATGCACATCCCCAATCCTGGACTTTACACTTATCGCTTTAATTTCCTGTTTTGTGTATCTTGTTGTGTTTTATGACTGTTGGTAGACCAATTTCCCTCCCGGGATGAATAAAGTTCTATCGTACCATATCGTAAATGCACCTCTCCTGGATATCTGCATCTCTGCACCTTGTGCTATGCAGGAAGAGCATCATCCAACACCATCTCTACACAGTGGCTGCCTGCCTGATCCGCTGAGTTACTCCAGTTTTTTGTGCCTATCTTCAGTTTTAAACCAGTATCTGCAGTTCCTTCCCACACAGTCTACCATAATGAATTTAAATGATAAATGTTTAGTTTATTATCACGTGTACCGAGGTACAGCGAAAAGCTTTTGTTGTGTGCTAACCAGTCAGTGGAAAGACAATACATGACTCCAATCGAGTTATTTACAGTGTACATGATACATGATAAGGGAATGAAGTTTAGTGCAATGTAAAGTCAGCAAAGATAGCCTGAGGTAGATAAAAATGCTGGAGAAACTCAGCAGGTGTGGCAGCATCTATGGAGCAAAGGAATAAGTGATGTTTTGGGTCGAGACCCTTCTTCAGACTGAAGAAAGGTCTCGACCCGAAACGTTACCTATTCCTTCACTCCAAAGATGCTGCCTCACCCGCTGAAGGGCCTATCCCACTTTCACAACCTAATTCACGACCTTTTTTACTCGTGGAGTAGTAGGGTGACCGGGGTGGAGGAGGGGGTAGGGGGGAAGAAAGGGAATGCAGGGATTACTTGAAATTAGAGAAATCAACGTTCATACCGCTGGGTTGTAATGTCTATGGAATTTGAGGCATTTTAAGCTGGAGCTGGAGATAGCATCAACCATGTTGCAGTTTGCCATCCCTAAGGAAGACCATGGATTCTCACAATTCCAAGAGAGCAAAGCTCTTGAGAGACAGCAGCAGAGGGACCAAGCATGTCGGGTTGTCGGGACTATGGGTGTCGCATGGTGCAGGGTGTCACTGATTACACCCACATTACACCGAGATACCTCAGGTTTCACTTAGAGATTTACCACAGCCAGAAGACTTAATTCCCTCTCTGTCCATCTCCTGTGTGATATCTTTCACAACTTGGTGCAAATTAAAGCCTTGTATCGAGGCTGCGATCTTGATGCTTTTATTCTGCACTAATTCCCAGCTTCATTTTCACTGGAAACTCCATGACAAATAAATGGATAATTACTTGCCCGACTGCTGAGCAAATGGACCCAAGGCTGGTGCCTAACACATCAGAACAATATGCCTAAATGATTGCCATACTGCGGCTCACAGCCTGACACAACACACACAACTGGTTTGTGTGGGAAGGAACTGCAGCTGCTGCTTTATACCGAGGGCAGACACAAAATGGTGGAATAACTCAGCGGGCCAGGCAGCATCTCCAGAGAAAAAGAATAGGTGACATTTTGTGGCCTGAAAAAGGTTTCCAACCTGAAACGTCACTTGTTTCTTTTCTCCGGAGATGCTGCCTGACCCGCTGACTTACTCCAGCATTTTGTGTCACACACCACTGGTATACTTAGGTATATGCATCTGAAAATATGACGTTAGCGTTTCCCACAACCTGCAGCCTCCACCTCAAATTGGTGGTGAACTCCCTGCTCTCTCACGCAGGCCTTCAGGCAAGCTTATTCATTCACCAGTCACTTCATTGCACACGTAGGAACAAAGGATTGCTGATGCTGGTTTATACCAAAGAAAGACAGACGGTGCTGGAGTGACTCAGTGGGTCAGGCAACAACTCTGCAGGAAGAGGATAGTAGAACCTTCTTCAAAGTAAAAGTAGAGGAGTGGGGGGGTGAAGAGCAACTGAAAGTAGGAGGCAGCTCTTCACACCCCCTCCCCCTACCTTTAGTCTGAAGAAGAGTCCCGACCCGAAACGTCGCATATCATTTTCCTCCAGAGATACTTCCTGACCTGCTGTTACTCCAGCATTTTGTGTCGATATTTTATTCTGCATGCCCATTAGTTTTCTGTCGGCCTTCTTATCTGAGCCCACCTCTGGGTCATCTGCAGCAGAGCTCTGATGTGAAGAACATGCCTCTGCTGTACACTTCTCCTTGGCTACAGACTATAAAGTCCAGTGGCTTGCCAAGTAGACTTACTGTCTCGTCAGGAGCATTATTGAATCATTGAATCACTGAGAGTAATCTCCAGGCAGTGATGGAGTCAGAGAGAGGCATAGAGTGATACAGTGTGGAAACAGGCCCTTCGGCCCAACTTGCCCACACCGGCCAACAATGTCCCTGCTACACTAGTCTCACCTGCTTGCGCTTGGTCCATATCCCTCCAAACTTGTCCTATCCATGTGCCTGTCTAAATGTTTCTTAAACATTGGGGTAGTCCCAGCCTCAACTACCTCCTCTGTCAGCTTGTTCCATCCACCCACCCACCTCCTTTTGTGTGAAAAAGTTAGGCTTCATATTCCTATTAAATCTTTTCCCCTTCACCTGGAACCTATGTCCTCTGGTCCTCGATTCCCCTACTCTGGGCAAGAGATTCTGTGCATCTACCCAATCTATTCTCAGTTGTCTCCAATAGTATTGGTTGGTCTGGGAGTACCCATGACACGCACACCTTGGGATAACATGATCTAATTAGCTGGGACTGTTTTGAAGGAGCAATTCTCATGAACTCTTCCCACGCTTGGTTGACAAAGAAATTGGTAAAGGCAGTGTTAAGGTGACTGGAAGTATGGAGTCAAATTTCAAGAGTACAAGAATTTAAGAATCTAAATGGCAATGAATGGCATGGCATGGCATGGCATGAATCTACATGGCTAACCAATTTTCAGATGAGAAATCCTTAAACAGAAACAGTGCTAACTGAATGAATTCCTCGGATAAGAGCTTGTTCTGCCTCAATTTATCATTCAGTAAACCCACTGCTATTTGTGGCTCCCTATTCATCTGCCTCTGTTTTTCTGTCTTAGATCTGGTGATTCCCTGCCAAAACCCACGCATCTCATGATGCCGTTAGCTGCAATGACGGAGCAATAATTAGAAGGCCAGCTAAAAACATCCAGCTTAGTCCCACATGTGCACTCACTCAGGTTCATTGTTAACATTTGGAGATTAATATCTGGATTATCTGTCCAGGAAGCAGCTGGCAGCCTTCTGGAAGAATTCTCAGCAAGGTCTTTTATGAGTGAACCAGTTCAAAAGAGCACACAGGAAAACCTCACTCAAAGTCTGGCAGAAGTCTAGTGTGGTCCTTCCTACTGTAGTGTTGCTCTTACTAATCCCAGAGAGGGATAGTTGTTCCCAGGTTTCCTCTCCTCAGAAAATTACCATTGCAGTGCCTTGACCTCAGCTGTCTTTCTTTCTGTCTTCATTAGACCATTAGACACATAGGAGCAGGATTAGGCCATTCGGCCCTTCGAGTCTGCTCTGCCTTCGATCACCTGATATATTTTCCCCGTTCAACCCTTCTCCTCATAACCTTTGATGCCGCCAGAGTTCCAATTATTACATTTGATTTGTTCTGGGTATTTGATGAATGTTGGTCAGGCCTCACTCTGGTCTATTCTTCGTCGATGAGAGAAAGAACAAACGTGTATGTGGCACCTCATATCATCTCAGGATGCCCTGACATGCTTACATATCTTTGAGGTGCTCCAGAAATTTGTGCCCATGATTCAAAGACAATTTGTGCAGCGCAAGGTCTCACCACACCAGTGAGGCAAATGGCAACACGTTTTTATGGCCTGCATGATAAATGGTTGGCAAAATCCTTTCTTTATTTTTATGGGATGCTTGAATGCTTGAATGCTTGAGAGGGATGGAAGAACGTGGTGTGAAAACTCAAATCCTTGAAATTGCAGTGCTCCACCAAAGTGTCGCATTAAGCCAAGTTTCTTGTAATTGGGTTTGGATCTAATTCATGAACCAAACATGTTACAGCTGAACTAAGGCAGACACGTTGAGTGCATAGTATTTGGTGCTGCTCTCTCACAACTCCAGTGAGCTGCTTCTTGCCCAACCTTATGTTCTGTCTGTTTGGAATTTGAATGTTCTCTCTGTGTGGATTTCCCCAATCCACTGCAGTTTCCTCCAATATCCCAGGGACATGCTGGCGGGTTCATTGGCTGCTGTAAAGTTATGCTTTTGTGGCAAAAGAATCCAAAGGGGATTTGATGGGCCTGTGAGAGAGTAGATTGCAGGGCCACAGACGAATGAAAAGACAAGGAATAGAACAGCTTGCATTGCTGGGTGCTGGAATGGACCATCTTTTGTTTGTTGACTTTAAACTTTAGAGATACTGCGTGGAAACAGGCTCCATGGCCCACCAAGTCTGTATCGACCAGCAGTCACCCCATACACTAGCATACTATTCTACACACTTGTGACCATTTATAATTTACAGAAGCCAATTAATCTATAAACCTGTACGTCTTCATAGAGCACCCAGAGAAACCCCGCACGGTCACGAGGAGAATGTACAAACTGTGTTTAGATAGCACCCGTAGTAAGGATCATACCCTGACTGACACTGTGAGGCAGCAACTCTACCACTGCACCACTGTGCCACACAATCTTCTCACGACTTTCCACTGTCTCAAGTGGTAGCGGTACAACCTTTTTTCTGTGCTCTTCAGAAGGCACAAAGGGTTAACACTGAAGCTCTTCCCCGGTACCACACGAAGTCCAGGCAGTACTGTAAAATTCTTATGGTGCTTCGCAGGGGGGATAGTTGCCGTTACTGAAGGGTCAAGAACCAGAACCAGGGGTCACTGAAGTAGGATAAGGGTTTGTCTGTTTCGGATTGAGATGAAGAGAGGTTGGTGAATCATTGTAATTCTCAATGCTGGAAGCCTGTGGAGTCTCAGTCTGTGGTCATTTATACCAGGGATTTCCAGATAATTAGGCAGTTATGGGGATAGGGCAGGAAAGTGGAGAAGAGATTCAAAATTGTCTACAATCTTGATGCAGATATGTTCGAATGGACAGATGACCCACTGTTGCTCTTGGTTCTAATGGTCTGCATACTAGCAGTTAATTATAAACACACGAAACAACAAAAGAGAAGAGAAACCTGCACAGCTTTTCGATCAAGTTTAGAGATTGATTGCGGTCCTGTCATATGTACCAGCAAAGTAAAGCTGAGGCACTGGATGTGAGACACTGAGTTCAGCAGAGGAATGGAAGGCGTGGAGAGTTGGTACCTGTCCTCCAGCTCATCTCTCTCTTCTGTGTTAAAAAGCACAGGGGAGGGAACAGAGACCCATGAGGAAGGAGTCATCGGCTGGCACACATTGAGGCCCATTATAGTCATACAGTACAGAAACAGGTCCTTTGCCCAAGTTGCCCATGCCAACCAAGATGCCCCATCTACACTAGTCCTACATTAGTCCTATACCTCTGAACCTTTCCTATCCATGTACCTGTCCAAATGTCTTTTAACTATTGTTATAGTACTTGCCTCAACTACCTCTTTTGATGGCTCATCCAATATTCCCACCACCCTCTGTGTGGAAAAAGCTACCCCTCATCTTTCCCCTCTCACCTTAAACCTATATACTGTGGTTTTTGATTCCCTTACTCTGGGTAAAAGACTCCGCATTCACCCAATCTATTCTACTCGTGATCTTATGCACCTCGGTAAGATCGTCCCTCAGCCTCCTGCACTCCAAGGGGTAAAGTCCTAGCCTGCCCAGGCCCTCTCTATAGCCCAGGCCCTCAAGATCTGGCAACATATTTTTATTCGGAACAGAAAGCATGCTTTTGCACAGGGCACAGTCAGCACCCTCTGGATTTAACCAGGATAAACCCGGGGTGACCCAGGACACCAGACAGAGAGAACACTTCAGGAATTTTGTAGATGGCTGGAAGTCTGTCCCGTGACCAGAAATGGGATGCATAACGGCGGCACAGTGCACAGAGCGACACAGTAGTGCCTTACGACGCAATGGACCCCGGTTCAATCTGGACTACGGGTGTTGTCTGAACAGCGATTGTACATTCTCTCCGTGACCGCGTAGGTTTTCCCCAGACACCCCAGATTCCTCCCACACTCAAAAGACCTACAGGTTTGTAGGTTAATTGGCTTCAGTAAAGATTGTAAATTGTGCCCAGCGTGTAAGGCAGTGTAAGTGTATGGGGATCGCTGGTCGGCGCCGACTCGGTGGGCCAAAGGGCCTGTTTCCACGCATAAGCCAAGCTAAAACCAAACTAAACTACAATGGGGACAATAGGGAAAAATTGAAAGGAAGCCCCAATGAATAAGGGAACTAAACAACAGTACTTGTAAGCAGCAAAATCCTGACCTTTCTCAGCTCAGTCGGTTGCTCAAGGTCTGCCAGAGTATTCATCCTAAAAGATTCAATCTGATCTGACAGCCCTGTCTGAATTCAAAGGGCATTCCTCCACGCGTCACCTTAATTTCCTGTCGCCCGTATTCTAATCTTCCTTATCATACTGTATTCATCTTTGACCAGAAACTGGAGGGTTTTTTTTTTTTTGTCGTTCCAACTCATTTTCCTTGCTCCTTTGAAGTGGAGATGGCAGCAAGACAGAGAGGAATATTGATGACCAGTGATTATAATCTTCCAAATTGTCTTCTCATTAACACCTTATCAGTTCGGGAGGTGGTCTTAACATATTAAGGGGTATGGGAGTCAGGTGAGCATATTGACTGCTGACCCTTCACCACAATGACATTGCCACATTATTATTTGTAAAGTTTGTTAGAAGCACTGCCTTATATTGTGTGAATGTCTCAGGGAAGATAAGGCTTGAAATCACAGGATTGTCATCAGCTGTTGCCAAAGCTTCATCAATGCCTGGGGTGTTCTCACCTGGACTGATGGCTCAAATCTGAGTTCATCAGCAACAAAGATGAAACTGTGCAAAAAAGGAACTGCAGATGCTGGTTTATACCGTCGACACAAAATGCTGGGGTAACTCAGCGGGGTCAGGCAGCATCTCTGGAGAAAACAAAGAGGTGACAATTAGGGTTCCGACCTGAAACGTTACCTTTTCCTTTTCTGCAGAGATGCTGCCTGGCTCGCTGAGTTACTCCAGCATTGTGTGGCAAACAATGATTAAACTGTTGGGCTTGCACTGCTGGAGTCAGTTTGTCTCTGGGACAGGGTGGGGATGCCCCAGAATTGGGCATCTGCGCCAGATTCAATGGCATTTTTCTGACTCCATTTTCAGAAATAAAGGCAGGTCAGGTAGCATCTAAAGAGAGAGAAATAGAGGTTCTGGTTGACATAGAGCTGAAAAACATGTTGTTTCTGATCAGATATTCTGCCCCATCTGCGTAATATTAGATTTCCCACCTGCAGTATGTTTGTTTTTTGCTACAAAACTGTCTATTGATGGGAAGCACTTTGGACGCATTAAGGGTTTGAAATACATTACAAATGCAGGTTTTCTTTTATAACAATGTCTGCAAATGAACTTTTGAAGAAATACAACTAACGATGTCTGTTATTTAAGTCAGTTTATTAAGGAATAAAAATGAAGGGATTTTAATTTGGTGGATTGTGTAACTGCTTTGATAGTTCCATATATTTGTCTGCAAGAGCTCGTTACAAAAGTAGATCAATCTCCCATTTCAACTTTTGAAAGGGACAGGTAACTTTTCCACCTTCAGCACTTAATGCAAAGTTTATCTTGGGTGGGCAAGCATGTGAGATTCAGCACAGATGGGAGATTAAATATGAACACAATATAATTCATTCAAGTCACTGGCAGAATGTTTCAGACTCTTCCCCCTCTTGGTTCCGGTATAATTGCTTTTGCAGAGTGAGAGTTTGAAAGTACAGACACACAATTAGCATTTACCACACTGTTGCTTGGGGTGGCACAGTGGTAGAGTTGCTGCCTCATAGTGCCAGACACCCTGGTTTGATCCTGACTATGGATACTGTCTGTATGGAGTTTATACTTTCTCCCCGCGACCTTAGTTTAGTTTAGTTTAGAGATACAGCACGGGAACAGGCCCTTCAGCTCACCGGGTCCGCGCTGACCAGCGATCCACACACATTAACACTATCCTACACCCACTAGGGACAATTCTTTTTTACATTTACCAAGCCAATTAACCTACAAACATGTACGTCTTTGGAGTGTGGGAGGAAACCGAAGATCTCGGAGAAAACCCACGCAGAACGTACAAACTCCCTACAGACAGCACCCGTAGTCGGGATCGAACCTGGGTCTCCGGCGCTCCATTCACTGTAAGGCAGCAACTCTGCTACTACGCCACCATGACCGACCTGGGTGGGTTTTCGCCGGGTGTTCTGGTTTCCTCCCACACTCCAAAGACATACAGGTTTGTAGGCTAATTGGCTTGGTGTAAATGTAAATTGTCCCTGATGTGCGTAGGATAGTGTTAGTGTGCGGGGATCGCTGGTCGGCGCGGACTTGGTTGGCTGAAGGGCCTGTTTCTGTTCTGTATCTCTAAACTAAACTATACTACAGAGTTGCACCTTGTGCTGAAAAAACTAAGCCCTAAGGAACAAGCCAGCAGGCTACAACTGCAAGTATTAGCCTCAGCTCTGCTGCACATGAAGGAATGTGAGAAGGCTGCAAATGAAAGTCTGCCTCAGATAGATTTCAATCAGTCAGGATACAGTCTGTCATCATTCCTCAACCACCTCAGCAGGGGGACGAAACTTTGAGGCATTTTTGAAATGGATACAATTAGAAATGGAAAAGCAAAAACAAAACACAGGTGTTGGAAATCTGAAATAAAAGCAGAAATATTGTTCAGGTCAGCAACATCCGTGAAGGAAAAGAAACTCATCAATGTTTCTGGGCGATGGCATCTCATCAGAAACAAAAATGAATTAAGGCATTAAGTGTGAAGAAGAGTTCCAACCCTGAAATGGTCACCCATCCATGTTCTCCACAGATGCGGCCTGACCCGCTGCATTACTGCAGCATTTTGTGTCTAATCTTTGGAACAAAACCAGCATCCGCAGTTGCTTATTAATACATCAAGGCATTAATCATGTTTTAGGTTGCAGAGAAAGAGGAGACTTGGAAAAAAACACAGGGAATGTCTGTGGTAGGTTGGTGACGGTTAGAAATATCTTGGTGTAGGCAAGAACTACAGACGCTGGTTTACACCGAAGATAGACACAAAATGCTGGAGTAACTCAGCGGGACAGGCAGCATCTCTGGAGAGAAGGAATGGGTGACGTTTTGGGTCGCGATCCTTCTTCAGGTCCATATTGATATTCTTGTCCAAGCCTAGGCATTTATGAGGCTAATATTTCCCTGCTTGAATCAGCACTGAATTGAATGTGAGGCCTTGTTGCTGAGAGCCACTGTACATTGTACATGAATCTCCCCATCTGAAGGCTTACAGGCCGTATTTCTAGTTAACTGATATAATTGTCTTGGACTCCCATCTGCCTGCCACCATCTTTGACATAATGAATCTGCCTCGAAAACTATCAGCTATGTCCTCGGGTACTAATTTAGGTTTCAGGCACCAAGTAACGGAGGGATGTTAATTGTGCTTTGTAACCACACACAGCAATTTGATACCATCATTCACAGAGAGGGATTTGTTTTGTGTTGTGGGAGCTGCATTTCTGAATGCCCAGAGGATCTAGACTCAAGGAGGGACTATCTTCAAATCTATAGCTTCATTAACCCAAGGGCTCTGCCGATCAGCCTCACAATCTCACACCTGACACCGCTGCACATATCTCCTCTCCTCTCATTGCCTCTCAATTCTCACAGACAGATACTTATTGTTCGCTGTGCTCCTTACACAGCAGCGGGCAAGGGCAGGGCAGTGTCTGACAATCTGCTCCCTTTTTGCATTAACCAGCCACATTCTCGAGCGAACGATTGAACTGGGGAGGGAAATAGAATGTGAACCCCGATGTTGTGGAGCAGCCATCAGTTGAGGAACGGTTGACAGAATCTCAAACTAACCCACTTTGAACTTCCAAAATGGATGGTCGCTCTAACAGTCAATCTTTTCATCCACACGGTTATGTTTGCTGCTAACTGGAAGGTCAATGAGATGCAAACTGTTAAATGGAGGCTGCTTTTAAAGTATATTTACTGCAGGATTTGCCCTGAGGTATAAACACTGCTGTGCAAAAATATAAATGGATTGTTGGAATCTTACTCCATTTGTTCCTGGTCAGCCCTAGCTAGCACTGTGCATTTCAGCTGTGTGCCATGCCCGACTCCTGCTCCCGCTTTTCCTTGTGGTTACTCTTGGGTGCATTTGCAGCTTCTTCTTCTGAGGCAGTCTCTCAACATGGCCCACCTCCTCTCCAATTTTATGGGTTTAATTCAGTTTAGTTTCGAGTTACAGCGCTGAAAAACAGGTCCTTCGGCCCACCGTGTCTGCACCGACCAGCGATCGCCCCGCAGTCTCACTATCCTACACACACTCGGGACAATTTACAATTACACGAAGCCAGTTAACCGACAAACCTGTACATCGTTGGGAGTGTGGGCGGAAACCGGAGATCCCAAAGAAAACCCACACACTCCGTACAGACAAGCACCCGTAGACAGGATCGAACCTGGGTCACTGGCGCTGTAAGGCAGCAACTCTACCGCTGCTCCACGCATGCCACCCAGGGTTCTGAATGACCGATGAGATAGCCACAGACAGATGCGGCAGGTTATGGTTGACAGAGTTATGGTGGGTACAGGGAGGTAGTATATGAAGTTGGTTGCTTCTCTGCCACTTACACAGGCAAAGGTCCATATATATGGCATCGATGTTCTGAATATCGTCCCAAACCTTTCTTCCCGCCTTGAGTGAACATGGTTCAGAGATTCTCAGGAGTTTGGGAGCAAGCTGCATTTTGTCAAAAAGGTTTTGAGTGCATTCTTGAATCTTTCTGCTGTTCTCCTGCTGATCTCCTCCCTGGCCTGATCTTGGACAGGGTTTGTTTCAGTACTGGTGTCAGGCACACATAGAATATGGAACAGTACAGCACAGGAACAGGTCCTTCGGCCCACAATGTCTGCACCAAACACAATGCCAAGTTAATGTAAACTCCTCTGCCTTCATGTGATCCATATCCCTACAGAGAGAGAGGCAAATGCCTGGAACATACTGCCGGGTGTTGGTGGAAGCAGATATGATAGTGGCATGTAAGATGCTTTTAGATAGGCAGATGGTTATGCAGGGAATGGAGGGATATGGATGAAATGTTTTACAAAGCTGCAACATGACTTCCTAACAGTTATAATGCTCTGACTGATGAAGGCAAGCATACGATGCCTTCTTTACCACTTTACGGCCTGTCCCACTGACGCAACTTTTCAAGAGTCAAGAGTCCATTTGGACCCCTGGAGGTCCAAACGCAATGCCGTTTTCAGCGACTGTCTTCGACCTACAAGGTCGAGGGCACTCGCCTGAAAAACCTCGAGCTGACTCAACCATCAGCAATGAAACCGCGAACACACACACACATTGCAAAGCGGGGGCCAGGGAAAGCGGGGGAGCACTGTCTGAAATTCACACCCGCAATGAACAGGAAGGTAAAAGACGGCTGGCACAGTAACAGTAAGTCCTCTAGAGAGCGTGGGGGGGGGGGGGGGGGGGGGGGGGGGAGAGGGAAGGGGAGAGAGGGGGAGAGAAGAGGGGGGGGGACAAGGAATGGAGACACTTTTAAGAAGCCAAACAACTTTTAATAAAGTTGAAGCGGCCATTTAACATTACCGGTCGGTTTACTTACTTTTTTTTCTCAACGAGCTTTACCTTCAACTATCTTCGATTACCTTTGACTACCTACGAGAGCATCACGACCTACTACGACCTACCTCGACTAAACCTACGAGTAAAAAAATATCGATTTTTTCCATGGCGACCTTTTTTTACTCGGGGGCATTTTTCAGCATGTTGAAAAAAACGCCGCAACCTAGCTGAGGCCTCGAGTACACGGGGACTACTCGCGAGCATGAAGGAGAGTTACAAAGACCTCCTAGGACCTCGTGTCGACCATGCTGCGAGTATGAGTCGAGGGCAAACTCTTCTAAACTCGCAAATTAGGTCGCTGCAGTGGAACAGGCCATTAGAAATCTTCTTGTGTTGTCACTTTCAGAGATCGACAGACTTGGACCGCAAGTTACCTCTGTACATTGACACTATTAATGGTCTTGCCATTGACTGCATACTCTCCCCTTACATTTGACCACACAAGTGCAGCACTTCACACTTGCTCAAACTAAACTCCATCTGTCATTTCTCCACCCATATCCGTAACTAATCTGAAACCTGAATAGGGGACGTTTCGGATCGAAGCCGTCCATCGGACTGAGTCAGACTGAAGAATAGAAAGGGACAAAGATAGAAAGTAGGCGGAAACAGTAAGACTGGTGGGATAGTCTTCAGATAGCCCTTGTTTTCTCTCTCCATCCCCTTCCCCTTCCCAGTTCTCCCACTAGTCTTACTGTCTCCGCCTGCATTCTATCTTTGTCCCACCACCTCCCCTCACATCACTGAAGAAGGATCTCAACCAAAAACATGGCCCATTCCTTTTCTCCGGTGATGCTGCCTGACTCGCTGAGTTACTCCAGCATCTTGTGTCAACATTCATAGGGCATTTGCAACCCACTTCTAGTCTTCTAGTTCTCGTTTCCCCTACTCTGGGTAAAAAGACTGCGCATTCACCCTATCTGTTCCCCTCATGACTTTATACACCTCCATCAGATCAGCCCTCAGCCTCTTGCAGTCCAAGGAATAAAGTCCTAGACTGCCTAATGTCTGAGGTCTTATGATGTAAAAATTAAACAAAGGCATTGTTTGCACACACAGGTGGACAAGAAAGATTCAGCGAGAGTATTTGAAGAAGGTTTGGTTGTCTTGGCCCATGTTTAGCACTTCTAGTCACCAGAGTAGAAGCTGATCATTATCACGTGGCCGCATGGCTATAAAATGATCATTCCGTGCATAAAAATGCTTTTCCATTTCCCTGAATAACAAATTAAATTGTATCTCAAAATAAGTAACTTGTTCAAAAAATTCATTGGGCTGTCTGTAGGTTGTGAAGGACACTGAGCCCCAGTTTCCACTTTGACATAATTAGCATTAGTGTAATCGCCTTAATGTTATATAGCTCTAAAGATCGTTTCTCAGCAATCCTCTGGCATTGAGTTGATGGATTGAGCTTTCTTCCTCAAGGTCGTCTCTCAGGAGCCGACTCCTGACCATCGGCTGCTCGTCCTGCTTTCACCAGACATTTATAACCAGCTCTGAAGTTATATGCTCCAGCTCTGTCAGATGTCAATGTCTTTCAGCACCTTTTACTCATGGAAGCGCTCCCCGCTCAAAGCTGCTTTGTGCTGGTGGTTTTGCCATGACAGGTTAATAAAGTGATTCCCCACATATCTTCTTTATTTATTCTCCTTTCTCTTCTCATTCTGTTATTCCCCTCTTCATTTATTAAGTCCCATGACATACAGGAAGATCGGCACACGAGACCTTGAGTGCTTTCAACATAATTCCAGGATATGTTAGGGAATTTTAAATCATCTCTGTTAAATCATTGCTATTAATTGCCCCCAGTTTTTCTCTTTAATTTCATTGTATGACCAGCCCTACCCCAGATTGTCCAGGGAACAATGCTGATTGGTGTTTGGATCAATACCCAAATAATCCTCTCTCTTGTATAAAGCTGGATATTTGAACTTCCACCCAGTATTCGCAAAGCAGAAACATCTAATATATCCCACTCGAACACTCATCGACAAACATGCACACAAGCAACTTTGATCTCACAAATACACACATGCACACACACAGAACATATACACACAAAAAACAGGCACTCACACAGATACACAGATACACACACAGAACACACACGCATACATAGAACACCCACAGGCATACATACACACACATACTCGCGCACACACACACATGCGCACACACTCACCCACACACTCACCCACACACACACACACACACACACACACACACACACACACACGCACAAACAGAACACACACACACACACACATAGAACACATGCAGAATGCACACACACACACACACATAGAACACACAGCAGAATGCACACACACACACACACACACACACACACACACACACAGACACACACACACACACACACACACACACACACACACACACACACACACACACACACACACACACACACACACACACACACACACACACACACACACACACAGTGAAGACACGCACACACAATACTGGATCCTCCTGATTTAGAACTGGAGTAGTTGTCTTAGATATATATTTTTATTACCAGGGCTGTTAATCTTCAAATGCTACAAATCTAAAGCAAAAGATGGAAATTCACACAGTGGGCATGTCAACATCCGAATATATAAAAGACAAGTTCTACACTGAAGTGCGATGGAAAGATAAAGTTAGTCTGATAGGTTCTCAAGCTCAAATCAAGGGACAGAAGGGGAGAGACAAAGGCAGTAAAGCTCAATCTAATTTATAGATCTTGACGGAATTAATGTGCTCATTCCATATTCTGAATTGCAAAATGATGAGTTTGTGTATAATTTAATAACGTGTAGAAACACAGACTGAAGTGAGCTTTATATCATCCAGCAACTCAATCACTGCCGCCCCATTGCTGCAGTCGTTACACCGAGTAATCATTTTATTTCATTACAAGTTTTTCTGATGTATGAACACATGGCCAAACGCTCCGATTAGATGACTGAGTGTTAGATGGCATAGAGAAAAATCAAGTGAGGAGAAACATCATTAATAAAGCCCACTCAATCTTCGTTCATCAAATTAATTGGCTTGAGTCTCTGGCAATGTCGGTGCGATCCTTTTTCTCCAGAGATACTGCCTGACCCACTGAGGTACTGCAGCATTTCTTTGTAATAAACCTGGTTCTGCAGTTCTTTATTTCCACATGCAGTCACCTCCTCCTATATGCCCCACTGCCTTTCTATATACATCTCTGAGGTGGGATAAGACTTAATAGAGGACAACGAACCAACACTTTTGTTTAATTAAATACTCTAGATTCTGGTAGACTAATCTTGTTGCCAAGATGTTGTGATTGAATTTTATATACCTGAAATGGCATGCAAGGAAATGGCTTCATGTTGAAGCCTGCACGCACATGCACACACTCATCTATAAATACATACACGTACACTCACAAGCACACACAATCACTCAAGCACGTGCACACACACACACACATGCATACACTCAAACACATGCAATGCGTGGCACAGTGGCGCAGCAGTAGAGTTGCTGCCTTTACAGTGCCAGAGACCCAGGTTGGATCCTGACTACGGGTGCTGTCTGTATGGAGTTTGTACGTTCTCCCTGTGACCTCCGTCTTCTCCTGGATCTCCAGTTTCCTCCCATATTCCAAGGACGTACAAGTTTGTAAGCGAATTGACTTGGTATTATTGTAAATTGTCCCTAGTGTGTGTAGGATTGTGTAAGTGCTGGTTTTCACGGACTCGGTGGGCAGTAGGGCCTGTTTCTGTGCTGTATCTCTAAACTAAACATACATCCATCAAATCACACAAATGAATACACTCACTAGCACACATAATCACTCAAACACATGCACACGCACACACAACCCATACTTGCAAAATACACACTCCAACAAATAAATGCACCCACACACACACACATACATACACAGGCACACATGCTTTTGTATGACTTGATCACTTATGTATGGTGTGATACTACTCATATAGAGTAAGATTTTTTGCAGGACAAATGCAAAACAAACCCTTTTACTGTATCTTGGTACATGTGGCAATAGTAAACAAATACACCTTGAGATTCTGTAGGCAGGGTCTCTTCTGTACATCGACTGTAACACTGAATTTTAGTCAGCCGTTTTACAATTGGTGGTTGACCCTCAAGTTCACGTTCGGTCATTTACCGTACAGTGGGCATTCTATTATATGTCATTATGATCAGGCTGCATCCTGTGTGGGTCTCATGTTGGTAAAGCCAGGCTGAAGGATCCTGGGCTCCCACATGGAAAGCTCACATCCCCATCAGGACCATAAGCTCAAGTGACATTTTCGGTACGACTTCACCAGTTAAAATGGTGCCTCAAAGACAAGTGCTCGTTTAAATAATGTTTTTGGACAGAAGCCTGCTGTCCACTGGGGCATTGAAGCCCAGGATGGGCATGAGTCAGTGTTGGTATCAGTCTCTGAAAGGAAGTCTTCAAGGTCAGGAGAGGATTCTGTGTTGAATTAAACTTCATCTCCGCATTGTTAATCTGTGAAAATCCGGAAGCACTCAAATCCTGTGGAAGGTTTACTGTATCCAGGGAATGATCTGACTGATCTATACTGGATGTATGCATATGCAGATCAGACCATCACACAAACCAATCTCCCTCTCATTGATTCCGTCTACGTTTTACACCACCTCGGCAAGGCCCCCAGCGTAATCAAGGACCAGTCTCACCCCCGGACTCTCCCTCTTCTCCCCTCTCCCTTAAGGCAAGAGGTACAGAAGTGTGAAAACGCACACCTCCAGATTCACGGACAATTTCTTCCCAGTTGTTATCAGGCAACTGAACCATCCTCTCACCAGCTGGAGAGCGGTCCTGACCAACCATCGACCTGATTGGAGACCCTCGGACAATCTTTGCTCGGACTTTACTGAGCTTTATCTTACACTAATCGTTATTCCCATTCTCCTATACGTACACTGCGGGCAGTTTAATTGTAATCGTATATAGTCTTCCCACTGGCTGGGTAGCATGCTTTTCACTGTACCTCGGCACACGTGACAATGAACTAAACTAAACTAAACTAAACTAGTCATGCTTTGTTGCTGGTGTTCTGCATTTTGTTTCTCTCAAGTGATGCTTTTTTCCTTTCTGTGCTCACTGCAGTGCCTCCTCAGATCATCGTGAGGCCCCGCGACCAGATCGTGGCCCAGGGCCGCTCGGTCACCTTCCTCTGTGAGACGAAGGGGAATCCTCCACCTGCTGTCTTTTGGCAGAAAGAGGGAAGCCAGGTAGGACTTGCCCTGCTCAAGCAAGGGCCACAGTGCCAACATGGTCATGTGTAGGAAGGAACTGCATATGCCGGTTTACACCGAAGATAGACACAAAATGCTGGAGTAGCTCAGCGGGACAGGCAGCGTCTCTGGGGAGAAGGAATGGGGGATGTTTCGGGTTGAGAAATATTGTTTTAGACTTCTGAGATTGGACTCTAGAGATGGAACACAGAAACAAGATCTTTGGCCCACTGAATCCACGCCGACCAGCAATCACCATTACACTAGCACTATCCTACATGCTAGGGCCAACTTATAATTTACAGAAACCAATGAACCTACAAGCCTGCACGCCTTTGGAGTGTTGGAGAAACCGGAGCACCCGGAGAAAACCCACGTGGTTGCAAGAACGTACAAACTCCGTACAGACAGCACCCGTAGGCATGGTCAAACCCGGGTCTGTGGCGGCTCGCTGTATTATTCCTCGACGTAAAAAGGAATCGGAAATATTCCCGTGAGAAGAGCCGAGGTCAGGCACGGCAAAAAGAAAATGGGGAACACGAGGAACTGCAGACACTGGAACCTTTAGTACAGCATGTTGTGTGGGAGTAACTCAGTGGGTCAGGCAGCATCTTTGAGAGGAGGGGCTGGAGTAAGTGGGTCAGGCAGCATCTTTTGGAGGAGGGGCTGGAGTAACTCAGTGGGTCAGGCAGCATCTTTGAGAGGAGGTGCTGGAGTAACTCAGTGGGTCAGGCAGCATCTTTGAGAGGAGGTGCTGGAGTAACTCAGTGGGTCAGGCAGCATCTTCTGGCAGTTAATGGCTTCTCATTCGAAAGGTGCTCTCAGACTAGTCACAGTAATAATGGTTGGGGAAATATAAAACATCCTACTGTTGAAATAGAGACAATGGTGCAATAGTGGGCATCTGATCAGGGGGGTATTGTCCGGGTGGTGAAGGGTGCTGATGAGCACAGAGTTGGTGGGGGGAGTGAGAGATGCAGTTTTGTTTACCATCCTCCACCTAAAGCGGCCGTAATTGATGCTGATCACGTCCAGCCGAGCCGAGAGCATCCATTCCCCCAGCGCACAGATTCTTTGTTTTTGATGAACACACAAAAGAGAAAGACAAATGACACACTTACAAACAGGGCAACTCATCCTGAGAGGTTTTCTCTCAGCTGGCAGGCCTTAAAGACCTTTCGCGAGACGCTAAGCTTTTGCGTGCGGAGGCAGCTTTCTGAGGCTTTCAAGTGCCTTTCAGCTGCTGGACTTCCACATGAGTGATCCTGTTAAGAACTCGAGTCCAGAGAGTGTCTCTGCAAATGCTGGTGCACCAAGTAGTTACTGTAACTACATGACATGGGCTTAAGCTCCTGGGAACTGGTCTCCAGGGTTAACTGTTACATCTAGGTGATAAAGTCGGCAATGAAGATATTACTATGTAAAACCAGAACAGCTGTTAGAAGTATGCAGTTGCTTTAAATAGGATCATTTCCAACAACTGAACGAAGTAGTCCTTAAAGAATAAAATTCATGGCCTTTTATCCACTTTCTCCAGGGACCTGCACTGCTAATTTACCCAAATTTTCACAATCAAATAACTTACAAGACTGGTATATGACAGCTTGTAATCTGCCGAGATACAAATACCATCAAAAAGCAATGACAATATATCTGTTCCCAATCTCCAACATTAGACCTTACACTTTAGAGAGAGATACAGCGCGGAAACAGGTCCTTCGGCCAACCGAGTCCCTGCCGACCATCGATCACCCTGTTTACTTGCACTATCCCGCACACACTGGGGACAATTTACAATGTTACCAAAGTAAATCAGCCTACAGACCTGTACGTCTTTGAAGCGTGAACGAAGATCGCAGCATGCGGAAAAAACATCCGCAGCCACTGGGAGAACGTACAAACTCCGTGCAGACAGCACCCGCAGTCAGGATCGATCCAGGGTCTCTGGCGCTATGAGGCAGCAGCTCAACCGCTGCGCAACTGAGGCGCCCTATGTTTGAAGTGAGGATGGAATCCATTGTAGTTTAGTCCCCTACAAACGGAATCAAGGTGGTTACTCAGAAGCGAAAGTTGCATTGGTAAAAGTGATGAGGAAAACATCAATAAACAGCTGGGGGAGGGAATGTACGTGAATCCTTGAGGTGAAAGATAAAAGCATGGAAGGAAAGGTGGATAATTTCAATTTGATTGAGCATTAGTTAAAAGTCAAAAGCAGAGGAGCAAATCACTCGTAACAGTTGCACATCAAGTTCACGCTCCCCTCCATTGAGTCTGTCCAAAGCAAGAGGATCGCTAAACTGCTCTCACCCCAACCATGGGCATCCGGTAGTCAGTCCGTTGGAACCAGCAGGTCGATAGCTTTCTGGCGGCTGTCACACTAGTACCTCGGTGCTCGGTACTATGATATGTTGGACAGGATTATTTATTCAAATCGTTTGGTGGTCTTCAAGGGAGATGCTAAATGCATTTCGTTGTCTCTGTACTGTACACTGACAATGACAATTAAATTGAATCTGAATCTGAATCTGAATCGTAGTCAGTGGTGGGATAGCATTAAGTCTGTGCTCGGTACTATGATATGTTGGAAGGAACTGCAGATGGTGGTTTAAACCAATGGTAGTCACAAAAAGCTGGAGTAACTCAGAGGGTTAGACAGCAACTCTGGAGATATGGTATAGGTGATGTTTTAGGTCGAGACCCTTCTTCACTGAGAGTCAGGGGATAGGGGAATGAGAGATATAGACGGTGATATGGAGAGATGTAGACCAAATGAATTAAAGATATGCAAAAAAGTAACGATGATAAAGGAAACAGGTCATTGGTAGCTGTGGGTACACAAAATTGCTGGAGAAACTCAGCGGGTGCAGCAGCATCTATGGAGCGAAGGAAATAGGCGACGTTTCGGGCCAAAACCCTTCTTCAGACTGATGGGGGGTAGGGGGGGGGGGAGAAAGAAGGAAAAGGGGAGGAGGACGAGCCCGAGGGCTGGCGGATGGGAGGGTGGGAGGATACAGCTAGAGGGTTAAGGAAGGGGAAGAGACAGCAAGGGCTAGCAAAATTGGGAGAATTCAATGTTAATGCCATCCGGACGCAAGGTCCCCAGGCGGAATATGAGGTGCTGTTCCTCCAATTTCCGCTGTTGCTCACTCTGGCAATGGAGGAGACCCAGGACAGAGAGGTCAGATTGGGAATGGGAGGGGGAGTTGAAGTGCTGAGCCACCAGGAGGTCAGGTTGGTTATTGCGGACTGAGCGGAGGTGTTCGGCGAAACGATCGCCCAACCTACGCTTAGTCTCCCCGATGTAAATCAGCTGACACCTAGAGCAGCGGATGCAGTAGATGAGGTTGGAGGAGATACAGGTGAACCTGTTAGCTGTGGGCTTGGTGAGAACGAGTAGAGACAATGAGACTCGACATGACGACTTTGAAAACTAGTACAACAACTTGGGTGGGGGAGGAATGGAGAGAGAGGGGAAGCAAGGGTTACTTGAAGTTAGAGAAATCAATATTCATACTAATATTCATCATACTATGGTCAGGTTGGGACTCAGCTGTGTTGCATCAACAATGATATAGGGGTAGAAAAGGGTGTACCCAGATTCACAGGTGACACAAAGTTAGTTATAAATCATAAACTGCGAACTAAAGCACTAATTGACTACATTCTATTTGATAATTTCAGTAATGTGGGAAAGTTGGAGTTGTGCAGATCCTTCAGCCCATGCCCACAATCAAGCTCCCATTTATACTAATCTTGCACTAATCCCATGTTATTTTCTTTACTTTCCCATCAACTCCCATCTCCCGACCCCCGTGCCGGAGAGTGTACCCCTCACTACACATCAGCAGGGCAGAGCATGGCAAGTGATAGATGGACAGAGTGAGGTGTGCCGTCCCCTGATAATGAACAGGTTCTGAGCCCACAAGTCTATTTTGTCCGTAAATTGAAATAGCCACCTGTTACTTGCCGGCCTTTGTCCTGTCCCTTTTCACTTCCAGCTTTCTCCACCCTCTCCCCACCCCCCCGTATCAGTCTGAAGAAAGGTCCCGACCAGAAGCATCAATCATCTATCCATGTTCTCCAGAAATGTTGCTTGACTCATTGAGTTACTCCAGCACTTTGTGTTCTTTTGTGTAAAGCAGCATCTGCAGTTCCTTGTGTCTGCACCATATCTGTGACAACATTGTTTGATTTAAGTTCACTCACAACATAGCCTCACCCATTACACCGGAAAAGTGAATAAAGTTAACTGTTACCTCGTGTACGACTGATATCTGAAGTCCTTTAAGTAACTCACAGAAGAGCCTGCATTTTCATCACGTCAAGTTTAAATCTATCAACCAATCCGACCCAAATGCGTGCTATAGCTTGTTGTACAGCGGACAAGACCCTGTTTTAGGATGAGGAACGGCAGAATGCATTATTCAAATGGAGCGTCATAATCCAGGATAGGTCAGGTAACTATCTCAACGTGTATCCCAGATAGGTGCTGGGAAATTGAGAATGACTTGATTTTTACAGCTACATGCTGAGACACTTTCTGCACTAGATTGAGTGCTGCTGTGCATCTCTAATCAGATCACTTCCAGTTGAATTTCCTTATCTCAAATCTACATGATTTGGTTACTTCAGATTATGATCCAGGAAGGGTCAGATAATGAGAGTAACATCCTACTGAAATCTGTGAATTTACAAGATGGCAAACAAATAACCAGTGCAGGCTTATATTCCAGAGTTAATTCCCCATCTTATTAAATCCCATTTATTCAGTCAGCAACGATTGAATTACATTGTCTTT
Source organism: Leucoraja erinaceus (assembly GCF_028641065.1). Taxonomy (NCBI): domain Eukaryota; kingdom Metazoa; phylum Chordata; class Chondrichthyes; order Rajiformes; family Rajidae; genus Leucoraja; species Leucoraja erinaceus. Next base: position 18,568,999 of record NC_073408.1, read on the forward strand.
ACTGTCCTTGACAAATGAGCCAAGGATGAGGTACAAATGCATCAAATTGTCGGGACTTCGCTTCATGGAAGGGTGGTTGTAGCAGATTCAGTACTGACTTGCGGAAGAATCAAGTGTTTTATTGTCAAATGTCCCAGATAGAACAATGAAATTCTTACGTGAATAGAATTAGATAAAGGCTTAAAGGGGAGTAAATTGCAGGGTTCACAGGAAAGAGCAAGGGGAGTAACAGCAAATTGATAACTCTTGCAGGTATTGGTATGAAAGGCCAAATAGCCTACAGTAATGGAAGAAACTTGGATGCCAAAGTGTTTCACGAGAGAATTGTCGAACTTTGTAAGATTGAACAAAATCAGCAATACGAGTCTAAGTGTCATTCTCTGTGTGTTGTGTTTGTCTGGAGATAGAGAACGAGAGATTGCATCTTGATGCTGGTGTGCACATTAAATTGGAAAATTGTGCATCATAAATTCTTATAATTCAGTGTTTCGCTGATTAGAGAAGATAGACACAAAATTTGGAGCAAATGTGGAGGACATGCATAGGGACACAAAATGCTGGAGTAACCCAGCAGGTCAGGCAGCATCTCTGGAGAGAAGGAATGGGTGGCGTGACGAGTCGAGACCCTTCGTCAGTCTCGACCCGAAACGTCACCCATTCCTTCTCTCCAGAGATGTTGCCTGTCCCGCTCCAGCATTTTGTGTCTACCTTTGGTTTAAACCAGCATCTGCAGTTCCTTTCCCACACATCGTGTGTGTATGTGAATGCAGTCCACCCGTGCGTGCATGTTTATGTGTGCGCGTATATGTGTTCGGGTGTAAGTGTCTGTGCCTCTGTGTGTGTGAGTGTCTATCTTTCGAATAACACAATAAATGATATGTGCTTCTTCCTCCAGATCCTGCTTTTTCCCAGCCAGCCACATCCTTTGGGGCGTTTCTCTGTCTCGTCGAAAGGTGAACTGACAATTACTGATGTCCAGTCAGGCGATTCTGGATATTACATGTGTCAGGCGATCAGCGTGGCTGGCAGCATTCTGTCCAAAGCACTGCTGGAGGTGGAAGATGGTAAGTCCAAGCAAAGTGTATGTTTGATATCCACTTGCCTGCTGTTTGTTCATAAGTTCATAGGTTATAGGAGCAGAATTAGGCTATTCAATCATGGCTGATGTGTCAAAAGAACCTCATGATCACAATGACTTCATGATGGATGCATTAAAGAGAAATTTAGATGTAGCTCTTCGGGCTAACTGAATCAAGGGATATGGGGAAAAAGCATAAACAGGGCCCTGATTCTGGATGATCATCCATGATCATATTGAATGGTGGTGCTGGCTCGAAGGGCAGAATGGCCTACTCCTCCACCTAACATTATAGACATTATGTTTCTATGTTTTAAGTTTCTATGTTTCTGTTTCATACTTTCACGTGATAGGAGCAGAGTTAGGCCATTTGGCCCATCAAGTCCATACCACCGTTCAATCATGGCTGATCTCGCTTTCTCTCTCAACCCCATTGTCCTGTCCTCCCCATAAGCCCTGACACCCTTGAGAAACAAGAATCTGTCAACCTCTGCCTTAAAAATATCAATTGAAATGGTCTGCGGCAATGAATTCCAGAAATTCATCACCCTAATACTGAAGAAATTTCTCCTCATCTCCTTTCTAAAGATGAGTCTTTTTATTCTGAGGCCTCTGTTCCTAGACTCTCCCAGTAGTGGAAACATCCATGAGTGTGTGGATGTTGTGAGTGCTGGAAGAAAAGAATTGCTCTCTGTACCAGGTTTGTATTCGTGCATTTATAATATACTCAGATAACGGCATTTGTTTAAAATGCCCATAAATCAATTTTGTCTGCAAGTCAGAAAAGACACAAGAATCACTTAACGTGGTTGCCGTATCTCCACAGTAATGTATTTAATGGCATCAAACGTGATTAGAAAGAATAAGTACGAAAGTTAAGAGAGAGGGGAAACTAGTTCTGCTGCTGGAACATTACATTTTTGAATTTAATAATATTATGGGCATTTGTTTATTTATAGTGATGGCCATAAGTCCGTTATTCAAAACATGAATGGGGTATGGTGCAATAAAAGGAAATATATTCCTGTGAGCGTATATCTGTAATTAATTCAAGTCCACAATTTATCTGCTCAACAAATCAACTGTGTTGGATATTTGAAACGTCGTTGAGCACTGTGATTCTTTCTCAGCATTAGCACAGTATCAAAACTCCTGCAGTGATTCTGCATCTTTGGGGAGTCTGAACTCACACTGATTACATTCCAGATCATTGTAGAGGGCTAAGAGTCCAGGGCAACCCTCAAACCTAACTTGAAAACATGGGATTTCATTGCTGAGATTTCTCAACTCTTCAATTTCTTTATGTAATTATTTTCTTTATATAATATGTTATTCTTTTCTTGCCCTGAAATCCCTTCGCCCACCCTGCCTCTCTAAGGAAGCCACTTGAATCGTATTAGCTGGCTGGCAGTTGAACTGGCCTAGAGCACATTTGAGAGGGAATAGTCAAGCTGACTGAATTGAAACATACAGTGGCTTGCAAAAGTTTTCATACCCCTTGAACTTTTCCACATTTTGTCATGTTACAACCACAAACGTAAATATATTTTATTGGGATTTTATGTGATAGACCAACACAAAGTGGTGCATAATTGTGAAGTGGAAGGAAAATGATACATGGTTTTCAAAATGTTTTACAAATAAAAAACTGACAAGTGTGGCGTGCAAAAGTATTCAGCCCCCCTGAGTCAATACTTTGTAGAACCACCTTTCGCTGCAATTACAGCTGCAAGTCTTTTGGGGTATGTCTCTACCAGCTTTGCACATCTAGAGACTGAAATTTTTGCCCATTCTTCTTTGCAAAATAGCTCAAGCTCAGTCAGATTGGATGGAGAGCGTCTGTGAACAGCAATTTTCAAGCCTTGCCAGAGATTCTCAATTGGATTTAGGTCTGGACTTTGAATGGGCCATTCTAACACATGAATATGCTTTGATCTAAACCATTCCATTGTAGCTCTGGCTGTATGTTTAGGGTCGTTGTCCTGCTGGAAGGTGAACCTCCGCCCCAGTCTCAAGTCTTTTGCAGACTCTAACAGGTTTTCTTCCAAGATTGCCCTGTATTTGGCTCCATCCATCTTCCCATCAACTCTGACCAGCTTCCCTGTCCCTGCTGAAGAAAAGCATCCCCACAGCATGAAGCTGCCACCACCATGTTTCACAGTGGGGATGGTGTGTTCAGGGTGATGTGCAGTGTTAGTTTTCCGCCACACATAGCGTTTTGCATTTAGGCCAAAAACTTCAATTTTGGTCTCATCTGACCAGAGCACCTTCCTCCACATGTTTGCTGTGTCCCCCACATGGCTTGTGGCAAACTGCAAACGGGACTTCTTATGGCTTTTTTTCAACGATGGCTTTCTTCTTGCCACTCTTCCATAAAGGCCCGATTTGTGGAGTGCACGACTAATAGTTGTCCTGTGGCCAGACTCTCCCACCTGAGCTGTGGATCTCTGCAGCTCCTCCAGAGTTACCATGGGCCTCTTGGCTGCTTCTCTGATCAATGCTCTCCTTGCCCGGCCTGTCAGTTTAGGTGGACGGCCATGTCTTGGTAGGTTTGCAGTTGTGCCATACTCTTTCCGTTTTCGGATGATGGATTGAACAGTGCTCTGTGAGATGTTCAAAGCTTGGGATATTTTTTTATAACCTAACCCTGCTTTAAACTTTTCCACAACTTTATCCCTGACCTGTCTGGTGTGTTCCTTGGGCATCTTGATGCTGTTTGTTCACTAATGTTCTCTAACAAACCTCTGAGGCCTTCACAGAACAGCTGTATTTATACTGAGATTAGATTACACACGTGGACTCTATTTACTAATTAGGTGATTTCTGAAGGCAATTGGTTGCACTGGATTTTATTTAGGGGTATCAGAGTAAAGGGGGCTGAATACTTTTGCACGCCACACTTTTCAGTTCTTTATTTGTAAAAAAATTTGAAAACCATGTATCATTTTCCTTCCCCTTCACAATTATGCGCCACTTTGTGTTGGTCTATCACATAAAATCCAAATAAAATACATTTACGTTTGTGGTTGTAACGTGACAAAATGTGGAAAAGTTCAAGGGGTATGAATGCTTTTGCAAGCCACTGTAGAAGATTCATCTTCCAGAGGAGCGTCAGGAGCCAGTGGTGGGCCATCTGCTGCCACATGCGGCGGCAGGCAAAAGATCAGGGACCTTTTGTAACTCAGCCAGCACTAGAAACATGGGGACATTTGTGTGCTGCCTATGTGAGGTCTGCGATATGATTTTATCAGTTTGTACGCAGATCAAAGCATTTCACTGTAGCTCGCTACATGGGCAATAAAGTATCATTGAATCGTTGAACTATTCATGGCAATCAGATTCCTGTGAGGATAGGTTTAAGAAAGAACTGCAGATGCTGGAAAAATCGAAGGAAACTCACCCACTGAGTTTCTCCAGCATTTTTGTCTACCCGTGAGGATAGGAATAATTTTGTGGTAAAGCATTGGAAAGGAATGGTTAATATTGATTTTCCTCATCTGAATATCCCACTTCTTTATAGTTGGGGTTTCTTCACAAAACTAAAATGATTGAAGGTGAACTGCATGCACTATATTTCCTTACCGCACTCTGCTGCCTCATATCTCAGAGTACCAGGTTCAATCCTGACCTCAGCTGCGGTAGCGTGGAATTTGCATGTTCTCCCTGAGACTGCGTGGGTTTCCTCCAAGTGCTCTAGTTTGCTCCCACATCCTGTAGAGCTAATAAATAACTTGTAGTGTGAGGGGAATGGATGAGAAAGCAGGATATCATAGAACTAGTGTGATTGGGCTATCGATGGTTGGGAGACACAGAATGCTGGAGTAACTCAGCGGAACAGGCAGCATCTCTGGAGAGAATCTCTGGAGAGAAGGAATGGTTGGAGTGGACTCGGTGAGCCACAGGGCCTGTTTCCATTGCTGTATTTCTGAATTAAGCTAAACTACTGCTGGACTAGAGTGGGCCACAGTCCTGGCAACATCAGTATCAGAAGTTCTAATTGACATTGCATGTAGTGTATTGTCTTTCGCTGACTGGTTAGCATGCAACAAACGCTTTTCACTGTACCTCGGTACAAGTGGTAATAAGCTGAACTGAACTGAACATCAACGCCATTTAAGAACTTCGACGGAACAACAAACTAGATTGACTGCTTAGAGGAATCATTTGGGGCTCACACGAACCTCTGCTAAAGCATGTCAGGCGTGTGTCAGTCCAAGTGATCTGGGGTGTATTCCTCCAGGATGGCATGAGATGTGGGATCCCCTCTGGCACGCTGAATGATGAGCGCAGCCTGCGGTCTCTGACAGGATGACAGCTCTCCCCTGGATTACCTCTTCCTGGAGCAAGTCGTTTACATTGATTGATTTCCCCAGCACCCCCATCCTCCGTGCCTCCCTCCCTCCCTCTCTCCCTCCCTCCCTGCCTGCCTGCCTGCCTGTAGATTGTTACTGGGAAATCCAATTGAGTGTGAGCTTTCATCTGGCCATCAGCGCTTCCAAATCGATGGGGAATAATTAGTGCCATAAATGAATACAGGAAATGAAATGCGGGGAGATTGCCTCTGTACTGCATCCTCTTTCTTTAATTTAACCTCATCTGGTTCGTATGATCTTGGAAGCAGGATTACTGGCACATGCCCATGTTATAGCCTACATAATAGCAGTCTCGGGACATTCCGATTATGGTCTGTATAAATACAGTCATTTCTTTATAATTAGCGCAAGTTGAACTCTTACAACTGTACATGTATCCTGTTTGAATCAGTCCAAATTGAAGGCATACCAGCTCTTCTTCAAGTGTCGAGGAAGGAACAGTATCTTAGATGTGGGTTCTTAACTATCTGGAGTGTGTGTTATACAACAAATCTGTAATCGTCACAGAAATCTGCCAAATTTCGATTTTCTTTATTCTACTCTTACTAACCATTTTGTACGTTGATCGCGCATCATAGATTTGCACGCACTCTACTGCTTTCTTCTTTTTGATTCAAATTTACAGATTTAATCTAATTACAGGTTTGATGCATCTCTTTGATCTTCTCAAAGGAACTTGTGTTCTTAACTCGTCAGTGGAATCTTGTGACATTCCTTCCACTGAATCAACTTTTAGAATTCACACATGATCACGTAACTCTTCTGTATTCTCCAGTATATCCCTTGCGGGAATCATTAACATCTCCTGATTCTGTCGCCTTCTTTCGCAAGATGCCTCTTCAACTACTGCGCACTTCACCCATCACTCCAACCTCCTGCTTTTGAATAGCATTTCTACTGTGTGGTGTTAACATACAAACGCTATTGTCATAGAGTCCTGCACACCAGGGAAACAGGCTCTTCAGCCCAACTCGTCCATGCTGACCAAGATGCTCTATCTAAGCTGATATAGGAAGGAACTGCAGATGTTGGTTTAAACCGAAGATGCACACAAAATGCTGGCGTAATGCAGCCGGATAGGCAGCATCTCTGAATAGAAGGAATGGGTGATGTTTCAGGTCCATAGACAAGACCCTTCTTCAGACTGAGTCGGGGGAGAGGGAGATACATAGATAATGTGATGTGTGAAAACAGGACAAAGGGAATGGAGATCAAGGAAAATGTAGAATAGATCATTGTTAGCTGGGAGAAGGTAACAAGAAAGCAAACAGAGATAAAATGTTGTCGGAGACAGTCAGACTGGTTGGAGAACTGGGAATGGGGAGGGGATGGAGAGAGAGGGAAAGCAAGGGTTACTTGAAGTTAGCAAAGTCAATGTTCATACCGCTTAGGTGTAAGCTGCCCAAGCGAAATATGAAGTGTTGTCCCTCCAATTTGCGCTGGATCTCACTCTGACAATGGAGGAGGCCCAGGACAGAAAGGTCAGTGTGGAATGGGGGGAGTTAAAGTGTTTAGCAACCGGGCCATCAGGTAGGTTAAGTCGGATTGAGCGGAGGTGTTCATCGAAATGATCGCCGAGCCTGAGCTTGACTAGCCAATATGTAGGAGCCCACACCCGGAACAGCAGATACAGATACAGTAGATGAGGTTGGAGGATGTGCAAGTGAACCTGCGCCTCACCTGAAAAGACTGTCGGGATCCTAGGATGGAGTCGAGGGGGGGAGGTATAGGGACAGTTGTTGCATCACCTGCTGGGAAAGTACCGGGGGAAAGGGGGGGGGGGGGGGGGGGGGGGGGGGGGGGGGTGGGGGGGGGTGGGGGGGGTGGGGGTGGGAAGGGACAAGTTGACCAGGCTAAGCGGAAAGGTGAAGATGTGAAGCTGTGGCTAGTGGTGGGGTCTTGTTGGAGGTGGCAAAAATGTCGGAGGATTATGTGCCGTACGCGACGGCTGATGGGGTGGATGGTGAAGACTAGGGAGCCTCTGACCTTGTTGCGACTGGGTGGAGGAGGAGCAAGAGCGGAGCTGCGGGATATTGAGGAGACCCTAGTGAGGGCCTTATCTATGATGGAGGCCCTCACTAGGGTGAGCCTTTTCAGGTGAGGCAGAGGTTCACTTGCACCTCTGCCAACCTCATCTACTGTAGGATAGTGTTAGTGTACAGGGTGATAGCTGGTCGTCACGGACTGGTCGTGGGCCAAAGAGCCTATTTACATGCTATATCTCTAAAGTATAAAGAGTGCACATCAGTGACTACGTTTTGGCTGGAAATTCGCAGGGTTTCTCCAATATTTCTCTCTGTGCTGTCCCACTATCTCATGCAAAATCAATAATTAAATGTATCATTGTCTCGTGATAATTCATCTATCAAAAAACCTATTCATCAAGAACAGTCGAACTGCTGCAGAAGGCTATTAAGGTTTGAGTTAATCTTGTTATTTCTTGACTACCCTGCAGTTCAATGTGTGGTTGTTTGCAGTTTCAGTGGGCTGAGATCTATTTACAATTACTCCATCTCATTTCTCACTGTGTCAGTGCTCATTCCTGTATAATCAATTTCCATTGATTGCAACAAAATCTCTTCCAGAAGTATCCCACTGTTGGTCCGTTCCAGGCATTGAAGCTCCTTTCGTTTTCAAACACACTTTATTTTTTTTCTCAGGTAATCCCTATCAAGTAGCATACACAGCAGTTTACGTTCTTATTGGCTTTCTGTCTTTGTCCTGGGCCTTCTGAGTAATGTATACCCTTGTGGGACCCGCTTGTAAAGTATTGGCCTTCCGTCGGAGATCTTCAAAGGAACTGTTCCCTGTTTAAAGAGGGAAATAGGATCAGTACCTGACTGCAGGTGGCCCCAATGCCTCGAAAGATCATAAACTGGGAATTTGCTCCCTGAATGGTTAATAATTACACGGTGTGAAAATTAAAGAACGTCAGCTCTCTGTAGAAACGTAAATGATATATGGAATACAACTTGTAGTTTATGTTTTTTCACAATTTGAATGCAAAATAAAATCCAATATAAGGCTTGTGAATTTATGGTAGAAATAGAAAGAAATGGCTACAATTGAATGGATGTAACAATGCTATCGTTGCAAAGTGACCAATGTTGGGACATAAATATTCCAGGACACTTAGCATTTGGATGAGATGGGAAAATGGATGGAGGAGAGTCCTGATATTAAAGAATGGGATGAAAGCAGTGGAGAGCAAGGATTTGGGTTCTTCAAAATCAGACTGGAATTAGTTTTGGTAGAGCAGAAAAATAACAAGAGTAGAAAAATATTGATGGGAGCTGTCTGTAAGCCCCCAAATAGTGGTGGCAACGTGGGAATGAGTACAAGTAAGGAAATTAGAGTTGTGTGTGAAAAGGGAAATATAATAACCATGGGGGACTTTAATCTGCATACAGACTGAGGAAACGAAATTAGCAGTAATAGTGTGAAGGATGAATTTATGGAGTGGTTTTTCAGATCACTATCAAGGGAACAGGCTATGTTAGACCTGGTGGCATGTAACGGGAAAGGCTTAATTGATGATCTGGTAGTTAAAGGGTCTTTAGGGACTAGTGATCATAATATGATTGAATCTTATATAAAAATTTGAAAATGATTTACTTCATCCAGAATAGTGCAGCCTACAAAGACATGAAGCAATATTTAGGGTAGACACAAAATGCTGGAGTAACTCAGTGGGACAGGCAGCATCTCTGGAGAGAAGGAATGCATCTGCAGTTCCTTCCTCAGCAATATTTAGGGATGGGAGAGCAGGAAACTACAATGGAATGGATGAGACTAAGCAAGTAATGGATGATTTTATCTCAGGGATTTAAGGTAGTTTATAAGGGGAGAGAAGAAAGAGGAAGGGCAGGGGTTAGTTGGATATCTAAAATTGGAGAAATCAATGTTTGTACCAGTGGTTTGCAAAATGAAATTAGTATAGAATCGATGTACAAGGACACATGATAGTTTGCGTGCAGTTGGTGGACCGTGCAGCATGTTTCCGTGCTGCAAGAATGTATGACTCTTGGTCATTAAAGACTCTCATTAAACACTGGCACACTGGTCAACTGCAGGAGCATCAATGCTGAGCCCGATCCTCTCCTCATCAAGTACGCACACTCCCAGCAGAATTCACTGCAAGAAACAGGAATACCGCTGACATTTCTACTTCACCAGTCCCGTGGGAAAATTGTGCCACACCAATGCCTCATCCTCCTTGGTGCACAGGAGAATGAGGGGTGTACAAAATCATGAGAGGAATAGATTGGGTAGATGCACAGAGTCTCTTGCCCAAAGTAGGAGAATCGAGAACCAGAGGACATAGCTTTAAGGTGAAGGGAGAAAGATTTAATAGGAATCTGAGGGGTAACTTTTTCACACAAAGGGTGGTGAGTGTATGAAACAAGCTGCCAGAGATGGTAGTTGAGGCAGGGGCTGTTGCGATGTTTAAGAAACAATCAGACAGGTACATAGATAGGACAGGTTTAGATGGATATGGGGCAAACACAGGCAAGTGAGACTAGTGTGGATGGGACATGTTGCTCAGTGTGGACAAGTTTCCTGTTTCCACTCTGTATGACTATGATTCTCTATGACTTCATAAATAATTTTCCAGTGTTACCAATGCCCCTTGTAGTGAAAGAGCCATCAAAGACCTCAGTTAAAATACTTCAATAACAAGAATATAATGAGGAACAAATGGAGCCCGCAATCAAATCTGAAGTAAAATGCCTTGTTCAGATGCTATGTATGGGAACACTTTAAGAAGAACTTGAATGAAAAGTTTGATTCATTGGGCTTAAAACATTATGAAGGCCTGTTTGAATTGAAACACTTGTATGAACCTTTAAGACTGCTTGTAACATTAGCAACTTATTACAAATGGCTCTGCTTAAATCTAAATGCAATTGATGTTGGTCTAATTGGAGGACTTGCTGACACTTTGACTCGATGCGGAAACAAGCCATGTATTAGGTCAGTCAATTAATGTTCACCGCTAATTGACTTGTTAGTTATTATATGAGGGTCAAAGTGTCGTGTCGTGTGGAAGGCAACAAGTCTCAATATCTGCGGCCCTGTGAAAGGATAAGAAAGTAAACTAATCTCCCAGTTGCCAAACACTTTAACTCTCCTTCCCATTCCCACACTGACCTTTCTGTCCTAGGCCTCCTCCATTGTCAGAGTGAGGCTAAACAGAAATTGGAGGAACAGCATCTCATATTGTGCTTGGGCAGCTTACAGCCCAGTGATATGAATATTGATTTATCTAACTTCAAGCAACCCTGATACTCATTCTCTCTCCATTCCTCCCACATCTAAGTCGCACCAGCTTCTCATTCTCACCGAGCAAACAGCTAACAATGGCCTGTTTTTTTTAATCAACGTTACTTTTTTACATATTTTTCATTCATTGGTTCTATATCTCTACCTCACCATCTATACCTCTCATTTCCCATTCCCCCGAGGGTCTGGACCCAAAACGTCACCCATTCCTTCCCACCAGGGATGCTGCCTGTCCCGCTGAGTTACTCCAGCATTTTGTGTCCATCTTCAGTTTAAACCAGCATCTGTTGTTCCTTCCTACACAAACTGATCTACCTGTCTGGGCGTTTAGCTGATGGTGAAGTGTTTATTTGGGGAGGGAGCAGAACCAGGCACAGTCAGTTAGTTTCCCCGCGGTCTTGTCAGACACACTTCTCTAGCTTTACCGTTGTCCTAAGCTGACAAGTTGAATCTACCAGCCACACAGTCAGTTGGTTGAACAATCTTCTCCTTGTCATGCGATGTTCGGTTCAGTTAATTCTGTGGCTGCTTTGAGACCAAACACTCACTCTGTACTGCTTGTCTGTATAATACAGAACACTGGAACTGTCGCCTGATTGCACTACATTTATCTTGACAATGAGATGCATCTCCCCTGCATCTGCCTCCCCTCCCAAACTGGTCTCCACAAGTCCCTCCACCCTCTCATGCTCTCCTCATCTCAGGCAGTGTTCTCTTTCTTCACGTACATCATAATTTGACTGAGAAACACAGCAAAGGCATTGCTTCCTCATAGCTGGGCTCGATCCAGTGCTCAGGTACTGTCTTTGTGGAGTTTGCACGTCCTCCTTGTGACTCAATGGATTTCTCCTGGATGCTCCAGTTGAATTCTGTGTGCCGAAAGTTATTAGGTTGTTAGGTTAATTGACTACTGTTAATGTCACCTTGGGTACTTAGTACTGTAACAAGTGTTTCATAGTTGGATGGGCACTGTACCAGGGGCCTGTTTCCATGCAGTATGTGTCTAAGCCAATCCTGAAAAAGCCAGGTTTTAGTTTCGTTAGAGATACAGCGTGGACACAGGTCCTCCAGCCCACCGAGTCCATGCCGACCAACATTCACACGTACACTAGTTCTATTCTACACACTAGTTACAATTTACGGAAACCAAAAATCCTACAAATTTGTACGTCTTTGGAATGTGGGAGGAAACCGGAGAGTTGGAGAAAACCCACAGGGAGAAGATAGAAACTCCTCACAGGCAGCAGTCCACCGGGTGGCGTCAGCAATGGCTGCCTCGCCAACAGATTGTCTGTCCCTTCCATCATTATTGTTTTTTTAGTATGTGTAAAATGTATGATTTAGTGTTCATCAGCTTTTTTTATGTGGGGGTGTGGGGGGGAAACATTTTTGTTAATCTCTTACCTCGACGGAGATGCAATTTTTTTCCGTATCGTATCCCCATCCGCACTGCGGCCTAACATCGAGGAGCTGGCGGCCTCTTGCCGGAGCCTGCGGACTTTAACATTGTGGAGCCAATGGTGTCCTCCACTGTGTCTCCACTGCTCCGTGTAGCTGCAGGTGGCATCTGCTCCCTATGCTCGGCCTCTTGCAGCAGCGCCCATTGCAGCCGAGCCCCAGGCTTGTGCAGGGCCTCCAGCGGTCCACTCCACCGTCGAGGTGGACTGCACTGCTTCCCGCAGCCAGTCTGACTAAATTCAGGCACCAACCGGTGTTAAGATTATAGTTGTGGATGTTTGATCACCTTTCCTTACTGATTGCAGCGTATCGGTCAGGAAGTGAAGTATCCAGTTGCAGAGGCGGGTGTTGTGTCCCATGTTCAGATCTTTGGAGATGTGTTTAGTTGTATTTTCTAAGTTCTTGTAAAGCATTTAATAAAAGTACTACATAAATGTAGCTTGTGGTCCCAGTCGTGGTCCTTCAGTACTGATACCCAACACAATTCTCTTTTAATTTCACCTCCTAGCGTGACCCATTTACAGTCAATACATCTCCCTGTGTGACACGATGGAGACCCAGTTTAGCTCTTGAGTTTAGTTTGCTTCAGTTTAGAGATACAGCACAGAAGCAGAACCTTCGACCCAGCGGATCTGCGCCGACCAGCGATCCCCGTGCACTAGCACTATCCCGCACACTAAGGGCAATTTACAATTTTTACCGAAGCCAAATTAACCTACAAACCTGCATGCCTTTGGAGTGTGGGAGGGAAAAAGAGCACCTGGTGAAAACCCACGCAGGTCACGGGGAGAATGTACAAACTCTGTACAGACGGCACCCATGGTCAGGATCGAACCCGGGTCTCTGGCGCTGTGAGGCAGCAACTCTACCGCTGTGCCACAGTGCCTCCGCATTGTTGAGTTGCTGATAAGTGATACCGGCTTTTACAAAATGTGGCCAATGTCTTCACTCTCCCACTTCTCTCTCAGTCTCTTCAGATCGAACACCGCCCATCATCCGCCAGGGACCCGGCAACCAGACGCTCGGCGTGGATTCCACGGCACAGCTCCAGTGCCATGTGATGGGCAACCCTCTACCCAGCGTGCACTGGCTGAAGGACGGACAGAGGATCCTGGGGAACGACCCTCGGGTCAGCATGCTGGACAATGGGACGCTTCAGGTCACCAATGTACAGGTAGGAACTGGACACCAAGAAACACATGACCTCAGCCTCGGAGGGGACAAAATCATTGCTCCTTCATTCATTATATGCTGGGAAAATTGTGGTGTGACTTTTCCACTGTTCTGTATTTTAAATGCTTACAATGAATGAAACAAGAAAAATGCATCTTAACAAAAAATACCAGAAACACTCAGCAGTTCAGGCAGCATCTTTGAAGAGAGGAACACAGTAAATGTTTCAACTCAATGACTTTGTCAAAATACTTTAGTTCAGAGCCTCATATTTCTCACGAAAACTGGGAATTGGAACATTATAAGTAAACTTGCCGATAATTTCATAATCTGTACTCTATCCCTTAAACGCACCTACAAATTTGCCCTCAATGATTTTCCATCATTTAAAATGTTTAAGGGTTGCACAGTGTCGCAACATTAGTGATCTTGCCTCACAGCGCCAGAGACGCAGGTTCGATCCTGACCTCGGCTGCTGTCTGTGTGTGGAGTTTGTAACGTTCTCCCTGTGATCATGGGGTTTCCTCCCACATTCTAAAGATGTGGATGTCTGTAGGTTAATTGGCTTCTGTAAAGTACCCCTATTTTGTTGGCAATGGATGCAAAAGTGGGATAACATGGAACTAGTGTGCGGTGAGTTGAATGGTCGGTGCGGACTCGGTGGGCCAAAGGGCCTATGTCCACGCTGTATCTCTAAGCTAAAACAAAACAAAATGATTTCCCTTTCCTTCTCCCAGAATGCTTTGTTGATGGTCTGGGAAGAGACAATATTTAACAAGTGCAGTTGAATTGATCTAAAATAAAGATTTGCATTAAAGTGGCGTCGTTCTTTTTCTCAGTTCGGCTTAAAATTAGAAATACCAATAATTGCTGATTTTGTCATCAGTGGCCACATCTTGCATCGGAATAAGCGCGCTGTACTGAACTAAGAGCTTTTCCTTTTTAATGTGGTTGATTTCATGATGTAGGGAATGCAGCAATTTGGCCTCTTCAAAATCCCAGGTAATGTGCTTTAAATGTCTTAGCTGCCCTGCCCTGAGAAGTCTGTTGAACAACGTTATGAGAGATTAAGTGACAAAAGATATGAGAGCCCAAGGCAAAAGATAATTATTAAGACTGGAAACTATAAAGAGCTTTAAATAGGTTGAAATGCAATAGGAGAATTATTACAAAAAGCTGCTGCCCAATCATCAGAATCACTGGTTATGCTCAAAGATTTCAGCTTTGAAAACTTTAAAACTTTTAACTTTGAAAACTTTAGCTTAAAGTCGGAAAAGCTGTAAATTAACCAACGAAAGGTTGAGGTCTTGCTCCTGAAGTTATATTAAGCTTCACTGCTGTAACTTAATGACAGTGTTCAGAAGTCTGGATATCCAAAGATGCTTTTAGTTTAATTTAGTTTAGAGATACAGCGTGGAAACAGGCCCTTCGGCCCACCGGGTCCGTGCCGACCAGCGATCCCCGCACATTATCCTACACCCACTAGGGACAAATTTTACATTTACCAAGCCAATTAACCTACAAACCTGAACGTCTTTGGAGTGTGGGAGGAAACCCAAGATCTCGGAGTAAACCCACGCAGGTCATGGGGAGAACGTACAAACTCCGTATAGACAGCACCCGTAGTCGGTATCGAACCCGGATCTCTGGCGCTGCAAGCACTGTAAGGCATCAACTCTGCCGCTGTGCCGCTATGTAGCCCATCTAATTTATGGTAGATATTATCTGAGAATTGATTCACTGAGCACAATTCAGGTTGCTAGTCTTGGACTGTCACTCAAAGTAATGTTCGGAACCATTGGCTGTGTTCACAGTCATCCATATCCCATCTGTCGAACAAATCCACAATCCATTATCGCACCTGGACCATTTAAGAATAAAACTGAATCTCTTGCTTCCATGATCTCTGAAGTCATTTATAGTCACCGGCAATAATTGTAGCTTAAACAAAGGAACTTTGTTCATTTAATATCTTTGGCACGCAACAAAAGCTTTTCACTGTACCTCGGTACATGTGACAATAAACTAAACTGAAACCTTTCAAATGCATTAAGATAACTTTTTAAATGCAGTTGCTGAAGAAATCATGAAATTGGAATGCTGCACACAATTTTGATCGGCTTATTTTAAAAAGGATATACTGGCGTTGGAGGCAATCCAAATGAGGTTTGCTAGAGTTTAGAAGAATGAGGAGTGATCTTATTGAAAGTTATAAGATCTTGGGGAGGATTGACATGGTAGACGTCAAGACGTTTCCACTAGTGGAAGAATCTCAAACGAGGGACATAATTACATGGTTACAGGTCAGTCATTAAAAACTCAGGTCTGCCTAGGAATTTAATACTTTTTGTAGAAGGTATTGAATCTCTGGAATTCTCTGTCCCAGAATGTTGAGGATTATTGTGGCTATTTAAAGTAGACGAGTTTTTAAAAGATCAGGGAATTGAGGACAATGGGGGACTGGGAGGAGGGAGGAGATGAGCCCTGGGGCAGATTAGTTCTGATCACATTGTCTGACAGGGATGGCAAGGCAGGCTGGGCTTGGAGGAAGGGGAGGGGGGGGGGACAGAGGCAGTGGCCTATTCCTACCTTTTTCTCCAGCTGCAATTGAAGCATAGCAAGATTCCACAAAATGTAATGTGTCAGATGGCCTGATAAAGATGCTGGTAGAGGTAGAATCATAGACATAGAGTATACAGCATGGAAAGAGGTATTTTGGCCCAACTTGTCCATGCTAACCAAGATGCACCATCTAGGCTAGTCCCATTTGCCCACATTTGGTCCATATCCCCATGAACCTTTCGTATTCTAGTACTTGTCCAACTGTCTCTTAAATGTTGTTATTCTACCTGCCACCCTCTAAATGAAAAGGTTGCCCCTCCAGTTCCGATGAATTTATTCCCCTCTCACCTTCAACCTTTGCCCTCTGGTTCTTGATTCCCCCACCCTGGGTAAAATAAAAAGTTTGATGTGAAAAGGTTTGGTCAGGTCAACATCCTCGAGGGTGGAAAAGCAGTTGCCCCTCGAGGTTCTTCTTCTTCTTTCGTGTGGCGTGCACAGCCTAAAGTTGTTGGACAACTTGTTCTATTTGATCTTCCGTTTGTGCACGTCGAGTTGATTGCATTAGTCGAAACAGGGCGGACCTCTTCCACCCCTCGAGGTTCTCTTTCAATGGTTCCATTGAGCGGTTTAACTCAGGAGTAGATTCGAACCAGTTTATCGGTCATGACTGATCTATCTCTCCCTCTTAACCCAATTCTCCTGCCTTCTCCCCATAACCCTTGACACCCGTACTAATCAAGAATCTATCTATCTCTGCCTTAAAAATATCCATTGACTTGGCCTCCACAGTCTTCTGTGGCAATGAATTTCACCCCCTCTGACCAGCTTCCTATCATACACACGAGGGTCTACAAACTATATATGATAATGATAGATACAACAAGAAATACAACAACAACAAATGTAAAATAGCTGAATGGAGTAAAAATTGTAATGCATACTGAAGTAGTGTAAAAATATAAAAATGCAGTAACGGAATAACTGAGTAAAATTAGAGTTCAGGATAAGAGTACATAGCAGCACCTCTGGGAAGGGGGTGAAAAATGGGTGATTGGTTCAGGAGTCTGATAGCAGTGCAGAGGAAGATGTTCCTAAGTCAGGGCGTCTGCGCTTTCAAGGTTCTGTATGCTTGAGGAGTTGTCCAGAATGCAACGAGAATAAGTAACAGGAAAAATTAGTAGGGATACGTAACTGTTCTGTAATATGGAAGAAATTCATAGAGTCATACAGCGTGGAAACAGGCCCCTTGGCCAACCAAAATGGCCACCTACATCTAGTCCCACCTGCCCACCCTTGGCCCATAACACTCTAAACCTGTCCTATCCATCTACCTGTCCAATTGTCTCTTCAATGTTACGAATGAGCTGCCTCAACTACTTCTTCTGGCAGCTCGTTCCATATACCCACACTTTTGTGTAAAAAAGATCCCCCTCAGGTTCCCATTAAATCTTTCCCCTCTCATCTTAAACCTATATCCTCTGGTTCTTGATTCCCCCCTCCTGGAAAAACTCTGTGCATTTACTCAATCTATACATCTCATAATTGTGTACACCTCTGTAAGATCAACCTTCATTGTCCTGTGCTCCAAGAAATTCCATGTTGTAACAATAAATACTGATCAAAATCAAACATTTCCTTCCTTTGTTCTTTTTTCATTGCATATTTTTTGCTGGCTTGTTTAGCACTATCAAAATTTGCATTGATATTGTCTTTCTAAAGTCCAACTAGCTTTTCACTGAGATTGGCTTTCTTGATCAATTGATGAATAAATTCACTTTGCATGAGAGACATTTCACCTGACAGAGTAGCAGACTTAAGTATTTTCCTCTCCCCCTGATCACTGATAGGAAAACAATGTCCCAAGTCAGGAAAGATTTAATGGTTGTCTTGGTTTGATGCACCCAAACCAAATGAGATAAGCAAACACTCTTTTAAATCATGTGTGAAAAAGAACTGCAGATGCTGGATAAAATCGAAGGTAGTGACAAAATGCTGGAGTAACTCAGCGCGTGAGGCAGCATCTATGGAGAGAAGGAATGGGTGACGCCCTCGGGTCTCGGCCTGAAACGTCACCCATTCCTTCTCTCCATAGATGCTGCCACACCCGCTGAGTTACTCCAGCATTTTGGATCAATTCTTTTAAATCATCCAGCCGTGCTTTGGTTGGGCAATGGAACTGAAAGATTGAAATGTATTGTATCCATAAGGATTAAACTTTGCGTCCATAATGTTTTTTAATCACCTAGAGCGTATGGTTATTGGACCTGAAACTGTGTCCATGGCACATAAAAGGGTAAGGAAGCATTCCCACACACAAAGATGCTGTGGGATCTAGGCTTTATCGTAGTCATGGAGCTATAGACAACCTTGTTTTTTTTTTAAATTTGAAGGTACTTATTTGAAAGAACAGTCATGTTACTGTCTATAAGACATTGAAATGGTTCCCCCACACATTTGACAAATTGCACTGTTATTGTCATCAATAATATATTTTTCCTTTAAAAACAATTCAAGGCTAGCACTACCTTGTTCTAAGTACCGTACATAGAGTGGATGTTTCCTGAGTGTGATTTATTTTAACGTGACATGACCATTTCAAATCACTGGCCAAAACAATAACTTGACAAAGCAATGCCTACATCCAGGAGCAAGGAGGCCCGCATGGGTGCAGGGGTTTTAATGTTCACATGGTGGTGGCCATATTTCACAGTGCAATTCAGTAGGTAGGAATTTTATCCCTCTCCTCCTCCCTCTCCCTTCCCCATCTCCCTCTCCTTATCCCTCTCCCCCTCCCTCTCTCCCTCGTGCCCTCACTCCCTTTTCCTCTCCCCCCCTCTTCCCCTCCCTCCCCCCTCCATCCCTCGCCACCTCCCTCTCCACTTCCCTGCTGAGTTACTCTAGCACTTTGAGTCTATCTTTAGCAACATCATCAGCCTCAATGCCCTTCTTTGTATTTCCCTAAACATCTGCAAATGTTTCTCTCTCACAAAATAAAGTTATGCTTTATTGTGAAATGCAATAGACATCGGGAGTCAAAGACTTCCAATGCTTTAAATGTTTTTTTTCATATCACATGTACAGAGATACAGTGAGATTGTTCTTCAGCATGCTATTACATAAAATCGTACTGTACATGAGTACAATAGATCCTCTTTTGGAACAGCACACAGAGAGTCTCAACTTTCTGGCCCCATCTTGCAAGTCTGCCTCTGAAGAAAATTGGGAGATGCAATGGTGACTCATATATGGACTAGCCCATTAAAAATGGGACACAGGCTTGCCCTGTGAGTGTAATTGCCAAGTCAGTGCACATGTATCCACTTCAAAGCCTATTTTTGTTAACACTTTAGCGCATCCCTTCTTTGCAACGTTCAATGCTGACTGTTCAGCACCCATTCCAGCTCAACATTGTTACTGGACTCCATTCTCTTCATGTGGGGGTGTGAACAATTGACACACCGTGTTGTACAGTCCACCACCCCATGAAACCTGCTTGTGCTTAGACCACCATTTTGTTCCTTTTCCCACAAAAGCAAAGGGAATGGTACTCAATCTTGTGTGTTCTCCGCTTGCTCCACTGTTTGCAAACAGACAGCGTCTTCCTTCCTTTATATCTGGCTTCAAAATAAGGTTCTATCCACCAAAGTCACGGCTTCACAGTTAAAAGTAATTGCCTGGAGCGCCCCTTGCCTCCCTTTGATCTGGGCCCAAGGGACCCATGCAAAATGGACTTTGCCTGCAGCACCACGTTTGAACCTGCAGAGGTGGTTTTATTCCTTGTTATTGTTTTTATTTCACCTTTTTTATCTTGCGGGCCACGAGGTTTCCTCGGGGTTCATGAGATGTACCACTACTTCCATCAGCGCCGTGCCCATTTGTAGTTTACGATTTTGCTTCTGCCAATTTATTTTCTTGATAACTTTTCTCATCTTCGTGGCCATTTGCAATGTGGATTGCGGTGGAACTTGCATCCTGTTCGAGTTTCAGTAACTTTTCTTTATCATAACAGGCGCAGGATCTTCATGACATTCACTTTATTCCACTCTTATAACAAACTCAATGTGCACAGTGTTTACAGCATATATAACTAGATTTTGTATAATAATATAATTTAATGACCTCATTAAGTCTTCCAACCATATAAATTATTTGAGTACAAATACCCTGTAGCTAGATCAGTAGCAGCTAAGCAGGGATATTCAACAGTTATATAGGACTAATTATGACTGTGAATTAAAGTATTGAGAGGTTATGATTCATTTGAAATTGTGCCGGGGGTAGTTGAGATGCAGATGCAATAGTGATGTTTAAGAGGTTTATAGATAGACACATGAATATGCATGTAATGAGGGATATGGAGCATGCGTAGACAGTAGGGAGATACAAATGAATGAAGGATATGCAAAAAAGTGTCTATGGTGGAGGAAACAGGCCATTGTTGGCTGTGGCCTGGGTGGAAATGAATATAGACAATGAGACTCAACGAGACGACTTTGGGTGAGGGAGGGATGGAGAGAGTGTGGATGCAACTCTCTATATCAGCGTCTTTATCTCTCGTTTCCCTTTCCACTGACTCTCAGTCTGAAGAAGGATCTTGACCTGAAACGTCACCCATTCCATCTCTCCAGAGATGCTGCCTGGCCCGATGAGTTACTCCAGCTTTTTGTGTCTATCTTTGATTTAAACCAGCATCTGCAGTTCCTTCCTGCATAGTAGGGATTAGTTTAAGTGGGCATCGTGTTTGGCGCAGTTAGTGTGGGCCAAAGGGCCTGTTCCTGTGTTGACCGTTCTAGATATGTACCATGTTCTATCGTGTGGGTGGGTGCAGATTTCTGTTCCTAATGATAAACAAAAGGTGCACATAGAAAGAAGCCGCTCAGTCAAGCGTCAGTGCAACAAATATATAATCATAGTACTCTGTAAACACCATAAAACATAGCATAAAAATGCAGTATATTGATATATTGTAGACACATAATGCTGGATTAACTCAGCATCTCTGGAGAGAAGTAATGGGTGATGTTCCGGATCAAGACCCTTCTCTTCAGCGATATACTGCCTGCCCCGCTGCAGTTCCTTCTTACAGAGAATATATATATATATATATATATATATATATTGGTAGACAAAAATGCTGAAGAAACTCGGCGGGTGAGGCAGCATCTATGGAGCGAAGGAATATATATATTCAGATTCAGATTCAGATTCAATTTAATTGTCATTGTCAGTGTACAGTACAGAGACAACGAAATGCATTTAGCATCTCCCTTGAAGAGCGACATAGCAAACGATTTGAATACATAATAATAAGTGTCCGGGGGGGGGGGGGGGGGAAGGCGATTGGCAGTCACCGAGGTACGTATGCTGAAGTAACTCAGTGGGTCAGTCAGCATCTCTAGAGAAAAAGAAAAGGTGATGCTTTGGGTTGAGACCCTTCTTCAGACTGAGTCAGGAGACAGGGTATCTAGAGGTATGAAAAGGTAAAGAACAAATCAGAGCTTTCACCGATGACCCAGGGAAGGTGGAGCCCATCTGGTTCATCGGTGCCGGCTCTGATTTGGTATGAACGTTTGTTCTGAATTGTATGCAAACTAATTAAACCACCATATTTCCACCTCTTCTTCCAAATAACCTCACCTTGGTCAATCATTAGTTCTCATGAAATCCAAGTACATTTTTACGCACCCTCTCTGGAGAAATCAAGTCTTTCATCTGATGTGGTGACAGCAGATTCACACAACAGATTATACTGGGTTGGTTTTACAATGAGAGATTATGTACAATGGATCCATAACAATTCCTCTAAAATCTATAGAACAATGATTGGTGATCTCATTGAAACGCATGTAGTTTATTATGGAGTTTTTTACATAGTAGATGCGAGTTGATGATTCCCTTTGCTGGGAGATGTCGCACACCAGAGATCACAATCTCAGGGGCCGGCCATTTAAGATAGAGATGAGAAGAAATTTCTTCATCCAGAGGGTGTTGAATATTTGTAGAAACAAAGAACTGCAGATGCTAGTTAATACACTAAAGGAAACAAAGTGCTGGAGTAACAGCGGGTCAGGTAGCCTCTCTTGAGAACATGGATAGGTGACACTGAGAGTTGGGACCCTCCTTCAGACTCATGGATAGGTGACATTTTGGGTCAGGATCTTTCTTCAGAAGAACCTCGACCCTAAACGTCAACCTTCCATCTTCTCCAGAGATGCTGCCTGATCTGCTGAGCTACTCCAGCACTTTGTCCCGTTTTGTTGAATATTTGTGATTCTCTACCCAAGATGTCTATGGAGACTCGGGCAACCAGAATCTTTAAGACAAAGATCTGAAGCAAAGTTAGTATTTCATTGTCCTATCTGGGACACATGACAATAAACTCTCTTGAATCTTGAATAAGTATTTCAGTATCAACAAAATTAAGGGATATAGGTTTAGTTGAGGAAAGTGGTACCAAGATTGAAGATTAGCCATCCTAGGAGTGGTGGTCGAAACAGATGTGGTAGTGGTTAAGTGACCTTTAGATAGGCACATGAAACTGCAAGGAATAAGGGGGATATGGATCATATAGAGGCAGATAAGATCAGTTTAACTTGGTATCATGGTCAGCACAAACATTGTGGGCCGAAGGGCCCATTCCTGTGCTGTACTGTTCTATGTTCTATTAGCTATGAAGTTATTGAGTGTCAGTGGAGGCAGTGGCGGACTGGGTCTAAAAATATTGGTTGCTAGGAGACAAAGGGGGCCCACTTCATCAGGGGCCCACTTGATATCGGGGGCCCACTTCATCAGGGGCCCATGCCATCGGGCAAGCTGACACCTTGGCCAGTCCGCCACTGAGTGGAGGTATGTGGTTGAATGGCCAAAACGCTGCTTTTATTCATTTTCCATCTTTCTCAGTCTTTATGGTTCTGTTCCAAATATAATTACGCGTTTTGTAAATTTCCCTTCTCCGGCATGAAACCTTTCCCGAAAATAATGATGTACATTTTTACCTAATACTTTCAAAGTTGTAAAGTAACAAAAAAAAATGAATTTCAGGCATAGAAACAGTCTGTACATGTAACTGCGACATTATATTCTTAAGGAAAATCAAGGAAGCTCCATTAAAATTCACTGATTATGCAGAGTATAGTTGGCTCAGAGCTATGATTTCTGAGAACTAAGTTCTCTTGATGTTGCTCTCCTATCCACCGCCAACCCCTCCCCCTTATTGAATTTGATTCCGTTTCAGATTAGTTTAAACTGAACTAAGCTACACGGACTGATCATTGAGAACTCAAGGTTGTATTAACACAGGGGACTTTTCTTCATATTTTTTTCACGAGAAACCACAGGAATTCTCGAGAGGAATGCCGTTTCATATACAGAAAGATTCACCATGTGATGAAAAAGCCTTTTAAATATTAGTTCCTGGAGCCATAGTAAGATGCTGTTTGGTTTTCAATCCCATCATTGCAATGCTGTACAACATGGCAGGCCCCTCACTACATCAGCTTCATAGTTAAAGCAGCTTTCGTGCAATAGAGTCGCATTCGCAAGAGAGGTAAACCAGAGGCCAGGCATACATTAGTTATAAAAGCTTGTGGTCATGCTGAACATTTATTTAAAAATTGATGTTGAAATCTGTTGGGAGTGAAATATTTAACGTTTTTGTGCTTTCATTGTCCTGAAGTCATGGGGTTAATGCATCCTCCTTGTCCCCGTACGGGTAATAGCATCATTTTATTGCTGCTGTGGCTGCTTGCCCAGAAAAAATTAGAGCTGTCAGGCAGTTTCTGAGATGACTATGAATTAATGGTCCTCTGGGAGACAGCCTCATCAGGTCAGAGTGATTCAGGGTGTACTGGGGAAGGTCATGTGACTGAGCTCAGTGAAAGAGACAATCTGCCACTGAAGCAGATTTGAAATTAGAAACACGGAGTGGATGGAGCTCATTTTGTCTCAGTTTCTATGCAAAGTTCCTATGTAATTATACATGTTCATTTAACACCGCTCATGCTAAGGGCCATTCCTGGCTGGTGATGTTCCAATTTGCCACTAGGTCCAATTTGTTACTTTCTACATTTCTCTTCCTATTTTATTTTAAGAAATCCAGCATGATGAAGAAATTAATTTCAGCAGGAAAACAAGCAAGCATTTATACAGAGAGAGCTTGGGTCTGAAGAAATTACATTCAACATTTAGTTTTGCTTTGCTTTGCAAATTGTAGAGAGTGTGAAGGTTACTCACAAAGAGAAGATGGTTTATATTCATACTGTTTGATGTTTGCTCATTGGTGTAGACATGATATACATTTGCACCACAAAACTACTCTCCGACCTGAACTGATATGGAGACAATATATATTCACACTGAGGCAATCAATGTTCTCTTGTATAGGAATGTTATGTATTCATAGTGTCTTGTTACTGCAATCCAGGAAGAGTGTTCCTTCTCCTTTAAATCAATGCTGAGAAACAGTTGCATTGTCAAAGGAATTAGGTGGATACAGTGAAGAAGAACGTGGATCTCCCATTGTGCTATCCAAAATCACCCACCATTTACACAATAAAAATCCAACTATCTGGCCATTTATTTCATTGCTGTTTGAGGGATCTTCCTGTGCACAGGTTTGCTGCTAGATTTACCTGCATTGCCACAGCTATTTATTCCCAGTAATGAGCTTTAGTTCTTTCTTTTGTTTCCCAATTCAATTAATTTACTAAATTTAATGACAGATGCTGGAATTTGCTCTCTTGGGACTTGCTGGCCCTCTATTTAACTTATTTGACAGAAAACATAGAATTCTGGAAATGTTTGACACAGGCCCTTCGTCCCACCACATTCATGCTGACCATTTTCCCTTCTATACTGATCTCATTTATCCACTCTTTCCTTCTATGCTTTGCCTATTTAATTATTTGACTATATGTCGCTTAAATATAATGTTTGTATCTGATTCCACTACTTCCTCTGGCAGTGAGTTCCAGATATCAACCACTCTCTGTAAAAAAAACAACTTTCCTCTCAAATCCCATTTGAAACCCCTTACTCTCAGCTGAAGACAATGACCTCTGGTTCTTAATATCACACCATGCAATAAAAGATTCTGACTATTCTATCAATGTCCCTTATAATTTAATTTATTCTTATCAGGTCGCACCTCAGCTTTGTACGCTCTAGAGAAAACAAACTCAGCCTAAGTAATCTCTCCCCATCAATAAAGTCCCCCAGTCCAGGCTACATCATGATAAATGTCCTCTGCACTTTCTTCAAAATAATCACATCCAACCTATAATGCGATGACCCGAACTACACACCATTACACCAAGTATAGTTTCAACAGTGTTGTATAAAGCTGCTGCATTATATCCCATGCACCTACCTATCAAAACCCGTATACCCTTTTCACCAACCTATGTAATACATAGAGAACCCCAAGGTCCATTCATAATAATAATAATAATAATAATAATAATAATAATAATAATAATATATTTTATTGTCATTGCACATAAGTGCAATGAGATTTGGTATGCAGCTTCCATCCGATGTCATAACTTAAGTAACTAATACAATTTTGATTTAGATACCCCGATAACATGGTTTGTAAAAGAACATTA